>NC_140029.1:4355396-4955396 GCF_963513975.1 Fringilla coelebs | reverse complement strand
TCCAATGTCTCATGGCAAATAAAACCCCTACACGCCAGCCTTTTTCTCACCCTCACAGTTTCTTCCAGGTCGGGATGGATTGCTATCCATGGTTGTCTTGCACCTGCACATGTAGGAGCCCATCAAATTGATGCACTCTGCAAACACTGAGCAGTCATTCTCAGCTTGGGAAGCACATTCATCCCAGTCTGTGGGACCAAAACAAGAGCAAGGGTCAGAGAGCCTCCCTGCAGCCTGCATTAGGCTAGAAATAATCATTAAGTAGTCCTTTTTAAATTTACTTATATGGTCTTCCTTTTTCATCATTTACCTGTCAGACAAGCTTTGAGTGATGCATAACTGTTTTGTTATTCTCTTGTTCTTGTACTCTGAAAAGTATTTTCTCTGAGTAAAGACTTTTAAAATCATTGGTTTTGGAGGCAAACACATTTAAAGGGAAAAAAATGCTGTAGGTTTGTACTACAATTATATCAAAATCACTCACTATACCCAGTTCTGTGTACAGCACCTCCAGATATATCAGGTAATGAATAGATCTGTTACCACTAGTTACCAGTAGATAGAACATTAAATAGAGACTTAATCCAAATAATCTTCTGCTTCACATAAAAAGTAAATGCTAGTAACTCCCAGGGGAAGCACTGTTCTGTTCTTAACAGAGGAAGTGCTAAGGGCAAAATCTCTTTTTATACAATTTTTCTTCTCAAAAGTAATGCTGTAAAACTGTGACCCTCTTCCTGGTAGCGTCAGAAAAGACATCCTGATTCATCAATGCATGAAGATGCTCTAAGGGTGTTCCTTATGTCTGATTTCAGCTGCTCTGTATCAATTAGAGGGGCCTTTTCATGCAGTTATAGACCTATTTTATTGCTGAGTCTCTTCTCTTTTAAGGGATTTATATTTGGAGTCTTGTGCTGCTATTCACACCCTGCTCCAGCAAATCTGCAAGGGCTGATTTAGTCCTTTGGACAGGAATAATTCCAGTGAATCCCAGGTGAGCCCTCCCTGTGTGACAGCCTCCTGCACACACCTTTGCTGCCTCGGGCCCTGAAAAAGGGAGAGCAGCAAATGAGGCTAAAAACTGTGTCTTGGGACAAATAATTCTGATCAGAGTCTAGAAAATTGTTCTGAATAACAAATTAACATAAGTGCTTGTTCTGCAAACTTGCAGATTAATGATGGTGCTTATTTCTCTGAAACAAAGGACTGTCCCGTTCTGTGTGCATGCCCATGCACACACTCATCTTTCTGCTTGCTTTTCCTTCCTTCTAGCTAACATTTCAATTCTTTTCACTTTTTTTGTCACTGGGTAATTGCTGTGTCCATGATAGTCTCCATTAGACAATGTCATGTGCCTATGGCCAGCAGTTGCCCATTATGTTCCAGCCTAAGCCACTTAGAGGGAATGCAGAAGTGTGCAGGATTGACTGAACACCAGAGATGAAATCTCGTTAATTCCTAACTGTGCTATGGAATAATTGCGACCCTTGGTGGCTTCCAACACCATCTGAGAGATGCTAATTGCCAAATCACTTACATTCACTGCCTCCATTGTCTCTGAGGGTTTCCTTTCTCCTCACTTAGCACGGCTTTTTAAGCAAATTCCTTCACCTCTGATGGCCACATTCAACCATGCATCAGCTCAAAACGCTGGCACTGACTGGTGCATCACTTGTGCACACCCACACACACACACTGCACTTTATTCCTCTCCAAACCATCACATCTCATCCAAGGTCTGCTCTGAGCTCTCTTTCTGCACTCTTGGCACTTCTCTGGCCCTTCATATTTGGCAATTCCCTACACACACCTCAACCAACAGTCCTAGTCCAAAAATTATTAAAAAGCCACCTTTGTGTTCACTCGGATTATCTATTATACTCCTGTAAGGGGTACATGTAAAGGGTAAAAATCTGTGAAATTCCCTCCCAAATGATGTTGCAGATGCTAAAGATTTATCTGATTTGATGGGGGAGATTCATGGGGGATAAACAAACCCAAAGAAATCCCTCCGGATTCAGGGAGTCCTGGAGCTGAAAACAGTTGTTGGCTAAGGGATAATTTGTGAGAGGTGATGCTTCTCCAGGAATTGGCTCCTGGATGGGGCATTGTGCTAGAAGGATCTTGGGCCTGACTCAGCACACATCCCTTTCTCTTCTCTCACCATGCCCCACAAAACAGACTTTATTGTCTTTATTCATCATGGCAATAAACTTAATAATTGATGTATCTTCGAAGAGATCTGCTCCACTCTCTTTAGTTGTGCTGTCCCTTCTGACTGCTCATCCCTGCTTTTCACAGTTGAGTGGACTGTCACTAAACCAAGCACAAAGCCAGGTGGTGGCCAGGCTGCAGGGAGGATCCAGGGGACAGGATTTGGGTGGGCTTATTGACAAAGGTCATGTCCTGGGGCTCTCCAGGGTCAGGAAGGAAAACAACCCATTATACAAATCCTTCCTGTGTTTCACTCCTTATTTTCCACTTAGGAAACTCATGTTGAAGAAATTCTTCTTTGAGTAGAGCTATGAAATCAACCCCTTTTCTCAGCCTCTCAGGAGGAGTGGAGGTGTTGACTGTGTCCCTGGATAAGTGTGGTGCTACTGGAAGCCACCTGGTTTTCTGCAGGTAAAGTGACAGTCCAGAGCCATCATCTTCTTCTTCCTCAGCCCTTTTGGTCCCAGGATCAATAACATTTACAAAGTATTTTGGCACATATCAGCCTCTTGCAATTCAGCTGCCACTGTGATACTTGTAGGCTTCAAGTGCAATTTGTCTCCTGTTTTTTTCCTGTCCTGTTCTCTTTAACCTGCATGTGCTCTGCAACTCCAAAGGGAGTTTTTCCTGCTCAGAAAGACTCAACACACCAAGAGAGAAGAATTCTGTTGGTTTTGGCAACTTTCTGTCTCTGCCAGCTGGGAAACCTGAGGACAGAACTCAGTCCTTTGAAGATAAAAGGGGTGATTACTGAAGATCAAACAAAGGCCTAGCTTAACATAAATTCCATGCATGTTTCTTCAGTCCTATTCACAGTAAGGACATTTGGGAATTCCTCTGGCTGGGTTTCTAGAAGGGAGATGTTAGATTTCTTAAACCTTGGCCCAAATAGTGTCCCCCAATCTTGGAGCACAGAACTGTGTAGAGGGTGTGTGGATTTAAAGGCTACAGATTTTTCACAGTAATCCTGTCTGCCTTTCAGCTTGAGAAAGATATGGCAAACTTCCAGCTGGGGACAGAGAGGAGAGGGAGGAAAATGAATAGGGAAACCAAGGGCTCCACTTGGGTTAACCACAGTGAGGAGAAGCAGTGCCTGCAGGTACCTGGGGACAGTCAGTGCTCCTTTGTCTGTCCCTCCTGGGCTTATGGGTAAAACCCCTGGAAGAATTCTCACATCATGGTTTTCTCTTCAACAAACCACATACTTTGTTTTTCTGTTTTGTGAAGAATATTGGTGATACTGCACATGATCAAAACAGAAATGCTGCTTTCTTCCTTGAAAAAATAAAAAAAAATTACCTTCTACTGCAGTGTTTTGCTGATCCACCTGTAGCACAGAGCCATTGTGCAGGTAGGAAAGCACTGGGGCAAATGTGGAGGCATCCACTGGAAACTCAGGATCCTGCACAGTGATTCTGAGCCTCACAATGATGCTTCCTGCTGCCAAGGATTCAATCTGCACTTTCAGCTTCCCAGATTTGTACAAGGCAGAAATGTTGGGTGGGAATGAATTTTCAAGCTGGGCAAAAGGAGAGAAGCATTGACAATTAGGGAGCCAACAGGTACCTCTAAATATTTATATAAGTGCAACATAGAAGATGCTGGGAAAAGAAAAGTTCCAAAATGTTTCAGAAATCTAATTTTTCAGAGATTATTGTGGCACAAAATAGTGCAAGTCTCCTTGGTGCAACCCTGCTGAAAAGGACCTGAGTGTGCTGGTGGATGAGAGGCTGGGCATGCCCTGGCTGTGTGCACTGGGACCCAGAAACCCTCTGTGTGCTGGGCTTCACCAAAATCAGTGGGAGAGGGGGGAATTCTGCCCCTCTGCCCCCTTCAGGTGAGACCCCACCTGCAGAGCTGCATCCAGCCCTGGGGCCCAGCACAGGAAGGACAAGGAGCTGCTGGAACCAGTCCAGAGGAGGCAGCAGGATCAGAGCAGCTCTGCTGTCAGGAAATGCTGAGAGAATTGGGATTGTTCAGCCTGCAAAACAGAAGGCTCTGGGGACACTTAACTGTGACCTTCCAGTACTTGAGGAGAACTTACTGGAAAGGCGAGGCAAGATTATTTACAAGGGCCTGGAGTGACAGGACAAGGGGGAATGGCTTCAAACTGACGGAGGGTAGGGTGAGATTAGATATTAGGAAAAACTTCTTTACTGTGAGGGTGGTGAAGCCCTGGCACAGGTTGCCCAGACAAGCTGTGGATGCCCCATCACTGGAAGTGTCCAAGGCCAGGCTGGACAGGGTTCTGAGCAACTTGGTCTAGTGGAAGGTGCCCCTGACCATGGCAGGGGTTTGGGACTGGATGATCTTCAAGGGCTCTTCCAACCCAAACCATTCTGTGATTATATAATTCTGTGATACCTTTGAAAACTGTATCCATCTCACCACTGGTCTTACAAACCAAGTTCGAAATTTTGGCTCAAGGGAGCAGAATTCCCCCTGGCCCCTTTTGCTTGCAGCAGAACTGAACTGTCCTGGTAAATGCATGCAGCAGAGCCTTGATGCTATCTCTGTATGTTATCTCACATATACATTTTGTTTCATTTACAAGTGTGGCCATGGCTTTAGTTCCCAGGAAGCATTTGAAACTCGCCAGTTCAAGTTCAGCCTGCTGCTGAGTCCAATAATAAAGAAACCTCAGGATGAGAGACAAGAAAAATGGAGGTGGATAACTTCAAAAAAAGTGTTTGAGACAGCCCAGCTTCAAGGCAGCATCACAATTACATCATGGTTAATTACCAAACCAGCTGAACAAATGGCATTACTCTGAACACTGAAGCTGGCACACTGCTGTCAGTATTTGAGCTGTGCAGGAGCTGGCAGTTTCACCTTACATATCTAGAAGGCAGCTCCTTGCTTGAGCTTTTTGTTGCTGCATACACCTCAAAGTGTGCAGGAACCCAGAGCCATAAATCAGCACAGCTCTGTTCCCATTCAGTCAGAGCTTGCTCAGAAAGATCCCTACAAACTGTGTAGCTGGTCTAAGCTCACATCAGAGTAGAGAGGCAAGAAAATGAGGAGAGAAGAAATGAGAGTGCTCACAAACACCCAAGGAGGCAGAAGCAACACAGATGGGCAATGTTCCTTTTTCTTCCCAACCTGATGAAGCCAATCAGGTCTGCATTAATCTCAGGGAGGACTCACTCACCAAAATCTTCCTACACAACAAAAGTGAACAATTTGCAGTTGCGGGAAATAAAACCATGTGAGGAGGTTCAACTTGCAATTTCTGTTGGGCAAATGCCTCTTCTCTGCTGCCCTTGAACATATAGCTCCCTTACTGTTTTGGGTTTTTCTCTTGCATTTAAATTCACACATGATTACAAGTCACCCTTTGTTTTGGGGAAGGCTTGTGTTGGGTGGAGATCCCAATTCCTCTGTATGGGCCCTGTTCTGTGCAGCAAAACTGTAGGAGATTGCTCCATCTGAAACCTCCCCTTTTTTGGGAAGCTCAGAGCTGCCACCAGACTTCATGACTCAGGTTTTGTTTCTGGCTGATTACACCTGACTGTGGAAAGTGACCACATCTGTGCAGGCAAGGAGAGGAAAGCCTGATTCAGATACTTTCCCTCAAAGAAGAAAGACAGCAGGCAGAGAACTATTTATTTGAGAGAAGGAAGACATTTATTGAGCAGACTGTGCTGAAATGAATGCCAGGAATGCCATTTCAATAATCCATTTAAAAGCCTCAAGTTAATTTACTGTGAGTTTATTGCCAAATTAAAGATCCAAGGAAAGGAGCCCCTGTTGCATGCCTGCATTTATAATTCCTTCACTCTTCTGCAGGGGAAAATTCTCACTGGCTTCATTGCTAACAAGGCCAAGGGCTTGATCTGTCTAGTCAGTTGAATTTTGTTGCAATTATAAAGAAAGGTCACAGGAAATAGTATGCTGATTTTTGAAGGAATATTTCATGCAGGCATAAAATCCTCTATTAGATTAAATTAATTTTACATTGAAAAAATATATATCTATTACCTAGAGATATAGTCATTTTACCTCTGTAAGCAACAGCCTTGAAAATTCCTCATATGCTGAGCTGCTGGAATTATGGAAATCATCAGTGAAGTTGTAGTTAAGAATCCTCATAGTAACATCAAATATCTTGGCCTCTGTAAAACACAACATTAAAACACACTGACAAAGTAGGAAAGGATTCAGTTAAAATTTATGTACCTGGACCACAATCTCAGCTGATGGAAGAAAGGACAGGATTGAGGGATTTTGGAATTAAATAAAAAAGTTAAGGCAAATAGGCTCCTACAAGCTTCTGATACATTAAGAAGATGCACTTACATCAGGTCTAAAGAGACATTTTGGTGCCTAATTGCAACTGCATGAGAACTGGGTGTACACATGCTTTATGTGTGGGTTTACACATACCTGGCCTGGCCCTACATAACTCCTGCCCTGAAGTTGCACCCAGGGTTGAATTGCCTGTGGGCTCATCTCCAGCCCACCAGTCACAGTTTTTATTTATTTATTTTCCTGATCTTGGTAGTGGGGATAGTAAATATATTATTAAACTGAAAATACAACAAAAAGCTGTGCATGTCCCTTGTGAGTGTGGCGAGCCCTGACAGATACTGTACAGAGCACAGGAGCCAAAACCAAGAGCCAAGGAATCTCTAACTGCTTTGCACTGTATAAACACTCCCAGGCTGTTACTCCTTGGACTGATCCTTGGAAAATTTTTCTTTTTCTCAAAGGCTCCAACTTCATACTCTGAAGTTCAGCCCTCTGTTTTCATAACCACTAGACCTCCTACTTTCCCTCCACAAAGAGAGTAATTTCCTTCTGACCCAAACTGGAGTCATCCCTCATCTCATCAAAGGGAAGGCTCTTAGGGATAAACATGAACAGCAGCATTCCCACTGTGGTCAGTAATAAAGAGTTCACTGCCTGCTCTTTGAAAAAAAGGGGAGAGATTTATTTCTCTATTTGCATGGAAATAAAGGCTTAGGAAATAATTTAAGACTAGAGAAAAAGCAAAATGATGTTTGATCAACACACTAGGGCCTCAGGAAGCTCCCACCACCAGTTAATTGAACAGCACTGGGCAGGTAGTCTGCAGCTTTCTTACTCAGTCCTTGTAATTCTCTTTAATCCTTTATTCAGCAGAATCTGCCCCTCCTCTGGGCACTCTTGTTAGCTCAGCTGAGCCCTTGACAAACCAGTTGCCTGGATTTCCCTCTGGCACAGCCATCAACCAGGGAAAAATGAGGCCTGCTGGGAGATGGATATGGCAGCAGAAAGCAGTGCCAGACACCAAAGAAATAAATTTTTAAAAAAGAATTAGAGCTTAGCCTGATATCTGTAATAGTCTAATCAGCTCCAGCACTGCTTTATCAACTAAGGCCAAAGTTCTGCTGCCTGATATTCTGGATTGGACAAATGCTGGAGCAGCTGAAATAAAAAGTGATGAAAAAGTTGTCCAGTGAGGACCAAAGGATCATTGCTGAACTGCAAGTGAGTGGGGATGGAAGGAGGAGAAGGAAGAAGACAGAGATTTACTATATTATATATATGTATTTTAAAATGTTTCTTTACCTGTTTTAACATTTTGATGGGAGATAATAGTTTTTCCACAAGTTTCATAGCTGATCTCTACTGAATACATCACACCTGCTTCCAAGTGAGACACATCCATCTGCATTTCCTCTGTCTTCAGGTTTTGCACAGTTTCATTGCCCTTGGCCACCTGGACTTGGAAAGTGTGGTTCAGAGTGGAACTGACAAGCCAGGACATTTCAAAGCTGTTGCTGGTAACGCTGAGGATTTGATGGTTTGTAATTGCAGAGGGATCTGTTGCAAGAGTTGGCACAGAAAAAGCAACATTTCACTTTTAAAACCTTGTGCTGTTCTAAATCCACTACAGACAAGCACTTTGGCAGTCAACAGGGTCAGGACAGAATCTGCCCCTCTCACACCAGCAGATCCCCTCATCCATGAACCACCCCACTAGAGTAACTGATTTAGTGTTTAACCTTTTTATTTCCTGTTACTATATGCCTTTCTACTGAGTCATAGAATCACAGAATAGTTTGGACTGGAAAGAACCTTAAAGATCATCCAGCTCTACCCCCTGCCATGGGCAGGGACACCTTCCACTAGACCAGGCTGCTCAGAGCCCCATCCAAACTGGCCCTGAACACCTCCAGGGATGAGGCAGCCCCAGTTCCTCTGGATAATCTAATCTCCTCCAAATCTCCAGTCACAGAAATAATCAGCCAGTGAGTTACAGGTGCAAGCAACAGCAATAAGTTTGGAAGAGTGATCTGGGTACTCTACATGTGCTGACACCTGCTTTGCCTCTTGTCACTTTAATCATCAAAATGTCCCCATTCAGGCAAAGGTTGCCTGGATTTATCCTGGCAAACCCCCCCAGAGCCCAGCTAACAGAGGCTGGGGGAGAGTGCAGCACTTCACCTGTCATTCCACTCTGATCCAGTGTGGAATGACAGTGGGAAAAGCCAGGGCCCTTCAGAAATGATCCCAGTCCTGGCAGGAGGAGGTGTTTAAGCTGGGTAGGATGAGTTGCCCTGCAGCAGAGCCAGTCTGTCTGGCTCGAGAGAGAGAGCCCAGACAAGACGCCTCTGCTGGAGAGAGCTGGGGCCCGGAGAGATGAGCATCACACCCCACTCTAACCCAGAGACCACAGCACACTGCTGCCACAGCTTCAAGTCTTTCATGCTAATGGTTAGACTAAGGAGAAAAGGCTGTTTTCATAAATTCATAAATTGTTTTCATCAATAGAACTCAATTTTTCCCAGCACTCTGAGCCAGGTGGCTCCAAACACCCCCAAAGCCACTCCCCCCCTGTGCTAGAGGGGCCTCAGTTTAATTCCTCTGGCTTCAGCTTCGATCAGAAGTTGTGGATGAAGATCAAGAATACCCAGCCTGTTTCTCTGAACTCTCAAAGAACAACTTAAATCTGTTTCCTCCCACAGAAGAACAGGGTGTTGTTAAAAGGATTGTAATAACTCTTGCCGGAAAGGGATGGATCACCCATATAAACACAAATCTACTGAGGTTTGTTCCCATCACAAATCACATAAACATTTATTAAAATCCAAGGTTACTTACAGCACCCAGCATCTGTAGATTGGTTGGTTATGGACAAGAGACTTGATTTCCTTAGAGAAGGAGAACTACTGCCAGTGCTAACAGCATTTACTGAACTTGGAGTAGATGCTACAATGCCTAGGGGAAAATCATATTATCAGAGTTTGAGTATGTCTAAGAAGACAAATCCAAAATAATACCATTCAGGTTTTCTACATGAAAAGAAGCAATAGAAGTAATATAAATAAAAAACCTAAAAGTGTTATCATATCACAAAAGCATAAAGTAATACATTATCTTCATTTTTGAGATTAAGGGATTGTAAAATTGTTTTCTAATTAAAGCATTGAATCTGCAAGCAATTATTCATCTCATTATCTTAAAGCCTATTAGCAGGCCCATTGATGTCTGTGGGCTGTAAGTATATTTTGCTGAACTGGTACCAGAAGGAATTATTTCAGCCAGTGCCAAACTCCAGCTGCTTGCAGCAGAGAGCTCAGCAGCAGTGCAGGAGCTCAGGGTGGGATCATACAAGCACTGAGTCCGGGCTGCAGTCAAAACAGGAACAAAGAAAATAGAAATAATACCATTAATTGTTTTCAAGAGGCTGGGGAGCTGCACTGACAACAAGTGACTTGCTCTGAGAAGCAGGGTCTGAAGTTTTAGGTTTTGGCAGATGAGTGAGGACAGTTGAGGGTGAAATAGAGGAAACATGAGGGACTGTGAGATAAATACTCTGCATTGCCATCAGAAATAGGTAACAGGTCTATGTGGCATTTTATCCCAACAGGAAGAGAAGGGACACTCGTGCACCAGAAATTCCTGCAGGTGACTCCTGCAAAGCAGCACAAAGTCCTGCAGGAACATCCTCAGCACTTCCCAGGGTGAGACCTGCATTTCTTACCTTCCTTCCTTGGGCTCAGCCAGTGAGGGATGACAGGGGCTTGTTCATGCTGGGGCTGGCAGCTGTAATAACCCTCCAGGTTTACACAGCTGCTTTTCTCAGGGCAAGCATTGAATTCAGCATAGGAGCATTCATTGACATCTAGGAAGAACAACACACCTTGCATCAAGAGCAGCATCAAGATTGATCTGCACTGTGTGTAAACCAGGCTCTGGCTATGATAAAGTCAATGTAAATCTGCAGTAATGCTGTTAAAGCCACTCTGGATGTTACCACCCTATCACTTTTTACCCCAATTCTTTGGAATTAGAGGACAATTAGGGGCAGCTCCTGCTTACACCTGTAGGATGCCATCCAAACCTGAGATGTCAGGACAGGAGGAAGGAGGACTACCCAGAGATTTCACTGAAAGCTGGACTGAGCAAACACAGAATAAGAAGAATGTATTTCAGGAGTGAAAATGTTCAGACAACTGCAGAGCAATAAATAGCCTGACATAATTTAAAATTAATATATTGAAATGTTTATGTAACATTTAAAAAGTAAGTAGTAGTATGCTTTAGTAATTAGCAGACTACAAATATAACTTGTTTCATACAAGCTACTGGAAGTAATATATTTGCTTCCCAAGAAAACAGGTTTTTAAAGAGCCTGTTTAATACAACTAATGATTGTGCTACAAATATGCACATATTTGCTTTTTCATCTGAAACACAATGTTACTGGGATAAAATAAACTTGAGGTTTCAGAGGCATTCCCTTCCAAACTATTCACTCCAAAATAATCATTAATTCTCCATCCTATAACAGAAAGGTCAGGGCTGTGTTTGCAAAGTTTGCAAGATCCTCTGTGCTACCTTTGAAAGCAAATTAATGGTTATATAAATGAGATGCCAAGTGAAGAGGAACAAACTCCTTAAAATGTGACAGGATTACAGTCAGTGACCTTGCACTTGTGTGTCAATCACTTCATACACACGCTTCGCCATGGCCTTCAGGGAGGAGGAAACCTCTGCCAGAGGAGCTGGATGCTGCATGCCCAGGAGAAGCTGGGAGGCCACTGTCCCAGCGTAGATGTCCCCATGGTTACTCTGGATGTGGTGCACAGAGGCATTCAGGGGCTGCAATGCACCAGTGATCTGGAAAACAGGGCAGCAAACACTGGAGCACCTTGGTCATTTCCCAGCACATGAATTATGCAGTGGTTATTATCATAATCTGAGTGTAGGAAGAAATTCAGAAACCATGGCAAAGTGGTTTAGGCCTGTAGTTATGCAAGGTAAGTTCTTATTTTCACATTTCACAGAGATTTATGTTACTGAAATGCCAAGCCCAGGGAGGTGTGGAGCTGATCTCAAAATGCTTTGGCAGAAGGAGTGTCCTGGGTTGTAAGATGTGTGTGTATTCTACTTCCCACCTGTCAGAGCTGGGCAGTTCTCTGCTGTTCCCTGGGCAGTTTTTTCTTTCTCTCTCCCACAGCCCATCCTCCCTGCAGGAGATCTCTGCTGTCCATGGCCAGTGAGTGTCCCTGCAGGGCTGATCAAATTCCATCATCCCATGGGGAGATGCTGCGCCCAGGGCAGGAGCCAAGCATTCCTACCTGGATACAATCTGCCCTGGAACAGCACAGCAGCCTTTGCCCCCTGCATTCCCAGAGGAGCAGCTTTCTCCTGCCCTGCATTCCCAGAGGGAGAGCAGGCCCATCTCCAGCAGCCCTGGAGCTGCAGAGGAAAACTCCCCCCTTGTGCAGGATCCTGCTGCAGCAGAACCACAGCTGGCACTGCAGGAGGGCTGAGCCCCCCTGGGATGGGGCTGTGCCCCCACCCTGACACACAGGGGACAGCGACTGCTCTCACTCTGGCAGTGCTGGTTTGTATTACTACATTTTTATTTTATTTTTATTTTCTTCCCTAAGAAAGAACTCTTATTCCTTTTCCCATATCTTTGCCTGACAGTCTTTTAATTTCAAAATTATAATAATTCATAGGGAGGGGTTTTTTTTTACATTTTTCCATTTCAGAGGAGGCTCCTGCCTTCCTTAGCAGACACCTGTCTGTTCAAACCAAGACAAGGAGTAACCCAGGAGGAGGTGGGAAAAGTCCTGCTTTGCAAAGTCTCAATGGATTACAATAAATTACACAGGCCACTACAATTCACCTGCAATAAAGCTGTCCAACACTTCTTACTTTGAACAGTTAAATGGACTGCTGGCAAAGGGAATAGAAAGAAAAATAGGAAAAGCAATAGACTCAGGATGAGGGGTGGGATTAAGAGGCACAGAGAGACCCCAGAGAGACCAAGCCATCCCAGCTGAGAGTCAGGAATGAGAGAAGGGATTTGCAGGTGGGCTGAGCACTGAGAGTCAGTGGGACAGACAGCAGGACAGCTGAGGAGCAGCTCATTGAACAGCTTCACCTAAACTCCCCATTTCTTGAGTGTTTGACTTTCACATCGGTTGTTTTAGACCAAGATGTAAAAGCCTTGGTGGATCCTTACCCCTACTCCCCACTACACAGCAACAGGACCAGGGTTTCTTGCTTTTTTAGGATATGAGAAGGGGAAATCAGATAGGAGGAAGAAGGACAACCATGCTGTTGTTATCATTTCTATTCTCCTGCCCACCAGTGCCAGCGGATTACGGCAGATAGGTTTGTCTTGGAAAGGCTTAACTTAAAATTCTGTATCAGAAAACATCATGTTTTGAAAGTCTTGAAATCTGGTCCCAGTCTGTCATAGGCCCAAAACTGAACTGAGACAAAGCTGGAGCAATCTTGAGCTACTTGAGCAGAAAACCCCCTTTATTTCAGTATGTCTGAATTTCAGGTCTCTTCCAATTGCCTTTGGAAGAGACCTGAAAAATTTGCTGAAGAAACTGATAAATCAATGTTACTTTAATTGCTTAAGGATGCAGCTGGCATTCAGTAATCAGAAATACAGAAATAATCAGAAATACAGAAATAATCAGAAATAGGGCCAAAAAAAATCAATCTGGCAGAACCAAGGGGGAGCAAAGAGTGACCCCTGAGTAACAGAATCGTGGGCACAAGGAGGGAAGAGTTTGTTTTTGCACATACCACGGAGTGCAAAAGGCGGGAATGATTCAGAAGGTGGGAATCCACTCGGATCAATTCACTAAAATCCATTTTCACAAGCACTGTCACGTTGTACCAGAACATCCTCCCTGCAGTGTAGGAAATAAAACAGCCAAGTCATCTAAGGTCTGCTGCTACAGAAGGCCACAGAGCTTCAGGGAGGCTCTGAGGAATCCAAGCAAGATTTCACTTGGCAAATGTTGGGGGCCCCACAAACAGCCCAGCTAGGGCCTCGTTTGCCATATGCCACAGGCAGGGGAGCCAGCCAAGGAGAAGGAGCCAGGGAAGGTTTGCTGGACCCACAGCACCCACACACCACTCAGTGCTCACGGGTGCAAGCACTGAAGCTGAAAATCCTGGAACCCATCCAAGGCAGATTCCCGTATTTGTTTTAGGAAGAGCTATGGTAACAGTTTTCCTGCCCACTCCCACCCTCAGGAGGGAAAATGAAGGATATTTCTATTAGAAGCAGTGTTGAATTTATCAGTAACATACCCTCTGGCATGGGATCCACACAGCCTGCTCCTTTGGATGAGCTGCAGCATTTTTTCAGCCCTGGACATTCAGTATCGAACGTGCAAGGATAATCAAATGTTTCCATATCCTTCACTGGACAAACACCAGGTCTTGAGGCAAATACACTGGATCTATTGAGTGCTAAGTAACAAAAACATTTCTGAGAACAAAAATACAGAGACTTTTTTCCATAAAATTGTGATATTTCATTTATACCAAACACCTCCTCCTCATTTTAGAAGCGTGTCTGTTCTGAGTTTTTAATGGGAAGAAAACAGCAGCCTAAAATATCATTATTTCATTTCAAGGATGTAAATATTCTCAGATCTTTCTCTTGTCCATGACATTTCTGTTACAGAAATTTTGAGTTCCTAACTTTCCATTAATAATTATGGATGGATGGGCTCATAGGTAAGTTTCTAAATGTGGAGACACTGAAGCACTGAGAAACAGAAAACATGCCTGATATCAGCTGTGACTAATCCAAATAATATATAATGATCAAAGAAAACAGGTGCTGTGTAAGATAGGAATTGAGAACTTTCATTTAACATTTTGTGGCACAAATTTAACCTTAGCTGCAGTAATTCTTTTCCAGCTGGCCACTCCTGGAGGTTGGTAGCCCACACCAGAGAGCCCTGCAGAGAGGGCAGCTGATTCCCAAGCCAAGGGCAGACAGTGGTTCTGGGTCAGTGCCAGCACAAAATCTCTTCTAGGGAGGAAAAGAGAAAATATTTCCAAGGCCTACAAACTCGCTTCTTTACCGACACTCTCAAACACAGCTCCAAGTAATGCTCAGCTCTTTCTAAGCAACCTGAAAGAAATCTCTTTTCCATTCATTTTGCACCTCCAGGTTTTTGATCCTTTACTGAGCAACTGAAGCCAGCCAGGAGAAAAATGAACCTGGTTGCTGCAATAGGAACAGTTGTGGTGCAGGAAAACCACATTTGACGTAATAAAACCCATAGCAAGTGAAAAGTCCACAGCAAACTATAAATCTGTTATGAACAGTCAGTTCTGTGGGTTTACAATTTCTGTTATCCCAAGGCTCTGGATGAGACCAAATGTGAGGTTTCTGAGAAGCAGGAGGGGATATTGAGTCAAGCACTTTTGACCTCAGCCAAGTAACCTTCTTAGCCAGGGAAATTATCTTGATTAACCAAGATTTAAACTGAATGTACATTACTTGCTGCCACATGCACGTTCCAGGTCTTGCTCTCTCTGGGGCTGGCACTCCACAGGTGGTTCCCCCAAACAGGTCCTTCTCCTGGAAATATCCCTCTTGCTTTTCAAAGCCACATTCAGGTGTGATACAGCCTCAGCCAGGGAAATTATCTTGATTAACCAAGATTTAAATTGAATCTACATAACTTGCTGCCAGATACACGTTCCAGGTGCTCCTCTCTCTGGTGCTGGCACTCCAGGTGGTTCCCCCAATCAGGTCCTTCTCCTGGAAATTTCCCTCTTGCCACATTCAGGTGTGAAACAGCCTCAGCTGCCCTTAGCTGAGTCCCACATACATTCCCTGCCTCAAGTGATCGCTCCTTCTCAGCCTCCTGGGCAGGGAGCTAAGCAGCCTCTCACACTGGATTTTGCACAAACACGAGTACCCAGGGATTTCCTCGTGCTAGAACATTCCCTATTCACCAGTGCTCCTTACTGTGCAAACCAGGCAGCTGGACCCAGGGGAGGAAATTCCTCCAGCTCTGAGATTCAAGTGCAGTTCAAGCAGGTTTGAGGTTCAAAGCAGGCTTTTTTTTTCCCACCTGGGTCTCTTTTTGTGTGTGTGTGTTTAACTGCAGTGTAAATGGTTTAATGAGTCCCATGCAATCTCAGAAAACACTATTGAATCCTGGCTGGCTGCCACAGAGCCATTTATCTGAAATCAAAAGGTCATCTTTTTCAGATCAACGGAAACAGAGATGGATTCACTTCACATTCCTGCCTAATTGTACCAGATGCACTTTGGAAATTCAATTTATGCTCTCCCCTTCAGTCATGCTGGGGACAGTCACCTACCAAGCAAGCAGTGAGGAGCGAGCCAGCCAACTCTGTGTCATTTGGATGAAGTACAGGCTTTTCTCCTCTCTTATTTACATAAATGTATGGAAGCAGAACTGCAGCTTAGCAACCAAAGGTCACTTGCCAGCCTGCCTCTGGACAGCTGCTGGATCTGCTGTGGCTGCAGGATGGGGCATCTCCCAGGAGATTGATGCTGAGGGACAACATTAGCTCAGCCATAACCCCCTTCCCCTCCCTCCTTCCATCTGGAAGGGATGGTTTCTTCCAGAGGGTGTGGTGGAGCCAGGGACCAGCACCCTGCATTTGTCTCAGGTATCAGAAGGTGGAGACAAATCTATGAAATTACAGAGGAAGCGTCACAGACACATTTTATGAAAAATCCTTTCCTTAAGGTTTTTCCTCCTGAGAAGCTGAGAGGCCTCAGGAAGAAAATGCAAGCAATGATTATCTGCTGCTGTGGAATGCAACAGGTGGATCTGGGATTGGTCTCATGTGGTTGTTTCTAATTAATGGTCAATCACAGCCCAGCTGGCTCGGACTCTCTGGTCAGTCACAAGATTTTATTATCATTCCACTCCATTTCTATTCCTTGCTAACCTTCTGATGAAATCCTTTCTTCTATTCTTTTAGTATAGTTTTACTGTAATATATATCATAAAATAATAAATCAGCCTTCTGAAACATGGAGTCAGATCCTCATCTCTTCCCTCGTCCCGGGGACCCCTGTGAACAGCACCCCAAGGAAGCCCCAGGGGAAGTCTTTTCCCAAGGCAGGCTGGCAGTTTTCATCACACAAGCCTGATTTTGGGGTCCTTGAGCATTGGTAGCCTTTACTTGCTCAGGTGGATGTTTTCCATCCTGATTGCCTCTCCAGGGGTTTAATTAGGAATTGTGCTGATCCAGCATCTGACAAATTTTTAACACCCTTTCTGGGTGTTCCTTTTGCCTTGGAGGGGAGAAGGCAAAGGGGGGATGTGATCAAGGTTTACAAAATCCCAAAGGCAGGGGGCAGGGTGAAGGTTTTCACCAGAGCCCACAATAATAAAATGGGTGAAAGAACTCACTTCTTTGCCCAAAGAGGAGGGAACTCCTGCAGTTTGTCAGCACAAGGGGTGTGGAGACAGACAGCTTCAGAGGGCTCAAAAAGAGACAAGGCAATCCCAGACAGGATTCCCATCAGCAGACACTGAGGAGAACAGGCAGGGATGTCAATAATCCCATTTCTGCAGCTGCTGGGGGCACACAAGGGACACAAACTGCAGGGCAGCCAGAGCCACCTGATTCTGGGTGAAGTCCAACAGGACATTCTGGCACCTTCCCACCCCAGGCTGATGCTGCAGTGCTGCCCATATGTGACACCACTGTCCCCTGGCTGTGTGACAGCCGAGCACAGGGACAGCTGTGGCCAGCTCCTGCTGCTCTGGTTACAGCCAGCATGGGAACATCTGCATGCCAGCTCTGGAAGGTCCCAGCCCTGCTGAGGAGCTGCCTGGACACCTACAAAGAGCCTTTTTTTTTTTTTTTTCCACTTTGGAGTTGTTTTTCTGAAAATGTTTTTCTGAAAATTTCTGAAAAAGACTTCTTCAGAAATTGTACATACAAAGCATGCTGATTAAAGCCTGGCTTTAACATTGCAAATCAAGTGCTCTCAAGAAACTTCACAATTAAAGTTGTCCTGAGCCTTCTTATTTTAAGGTATTTTTGTATGTGTGTGCTTAAAACCCAGCCTTCATCATGTGCTGATGCACTCTTTCCCTCCCTAGCTGGGGATCAGGCAGGGTTAGATGGCAGATAAGGAGCTCTCTGGTTTCATCTTATGCTGGAAAGTGGGCAGCAAGCCAGCCACCAGGAGAAATAACCATAGCATCCATCCAGGCAGCTGGAAACAAGCCTGGAGAGCTGGATCCTATCTCTACCTAAAGGACAAGATGCTGGGAGAAGTTTTGTAGGGGTGAAACAGCCCTCAGGGTTTCACAGGTCCATGAGCTTGACCTGCAGCCCTGCGCCTCAACCATACAAGCTGTTAAAAGCAGCACTAAGCACCATGAAAATCAGAATGAATCCATGAAGAAATGAAAACTGCACCCAAGGTGTCTGAAAGCAGGTCTGAAACCAACACAGAATGGTTTGATCTCAGTTTCTCTGCAGCTCAGTTGCCCATCTGTGAACGACACAGATGCTCCCTCTCTTCCCACTGCCTTCGTGAAGGCAAATTGCTGCCTGTGAATCCCCCAGGATTCACCTTCAGAGGGGATAAATAATTCTCTATTCAGTGAGAGGCTGAGCAGAGCACTGAATGTGGAAGTCAGGGTGGCACACTCTGGGATGCTCCTCAGAGGGGCTACATCATCCCTGGGCACTGGGAAATGTGGTCCTTGGGGCACTGCAGAGCTGGATCAGGTAATTTAAAGGGTTCACTGATCTGTAGGCATGGGCAAAAGGAGAAAAAACAATTATTTTTAAATTTAATTCTACCTTAAGAATTCATTCCAGCACTTCCTAACTTTTCGATATTTAACTTTCCAGCCGTTATTTTAAAATGTCAAAGTAATCTGTGTGTACAACTCTAACACTATTCTGGTGGACAGACACACAACTAGTGAGAGCTGCCAGAGCAACTTGACCAGTGGTCTAGAGTAAAGAAATAATAAAAGCAGGGCCTGCCATATCCCAGGCAGGGGTAAATGTTTCCTTCTAGGAAGAGAAGGTGAGGAGTGGCCAGGAGCAGGCTGCTGTGAAAGGTCATGGAGACCTTTCCACCCCTGGCAGGATGGGGAGCATGCCAGCATGGATAATGTCAAGAAGAAAATAACAGCAGTTCAGCAGTGTGCTGTGCAGTAATTTCTGCAGTTCCAGTTTCTCTTCTCATCATTTATTTAAGACTGTGTCTAGACAGTGCATTACCATTCACAGAATTTATGACTAATGCCCTGAAAAGCAAAGATACCAGAATAATGTAAACATGGAAATCACCTAGAAGCCATACAAATCCTTAAATGGTTTTAAATATTCCCAAATTAAGTTTTACAGGAGAAGGTGTCAGGGTGACCACAGTATTTCATGGACAAACTTGCCCAGAGTGCCCATCAACAACATGGCAAGGGCAGGGTGGAAATTCTGCAGCTCAGCTTTACAAGAGGTTTACAGATTTGTTCATGTTGGATGAAACAGAATCATCAACAGCTCTCAAGCCTAAAATATCCCTAGAGATGCTTTTAAGAGACAAAATTATACTGGGAAAGAAATATTTCAAGCATTACTAGGATGCTTTTCTTCCACACAAGAAGATGGTCTAGATTTTCAGAGGTTCAGAAACACCTGAATTTCTTGTGCAAACAGTGGCAACCATGGTGACTTTTCCACATTTAGCTGGCACAGCTCTTTCCTTGTACTACAGAATTAAAAAGCCATTTTCTCTGATTGCCTCTCAGTCTTGCCATTTGATACTTACAGGCACACATGTAGGCACATGTCTGTAAATCCAAAAGACTTCACTGAAGTACCTTTTCAACCATAATTAGATGCACTGGAGATTTTCCCCAGTGTGTAACTGATGCATGAAAATAGAGATGATCAGCAGCAGGTCCTTTGCCTGTCTGACAAATCTGCTTGGGCACACAGCAACCTGCAGCTCAAATTCTGCTTTGCTGGGACTCCACAACAGCCATAGAGCCAAACAATAGCAGGATACAGGAAATTAGAAATTATGCTTTAATTTCTCTTCTCTAGCAAATCATTTTAGGAACAAATAAAACATATCACCCATTTTTGTGTTCCCATCCTGTTAAAATCCTGCTAGAGACACAACATTCTACCTGTGACTGTGGAAAAAAGGCCTGGGGGAAAAATAAATGTTTGGAAGTTCTTTTTCCAATGCTCTGAAGCAACTTAAATGTGGGATGAGCACATTGTTCATGACAGATCCCATGACAGGACATATGGCTCACCCCCCTCCTGCCACATGATCCTCTGCAGGAGCAGGTTTGGGGACATTCCCACAGATCTGAGTCACCCAAGTCCTGTGACCCAAAACAAGGGCCAGGGATGCAACAGGACCTTTCCTTTCATCTGCTGTTCCTGTGTGGGGTTATGCAAATGCTCAGGTCCATACTGAAAAGTGGAAATAAAGAAAATGTAATGTCAGACTGAAAATAGGAGACAAAACTACATCCTGCAGAACTTTTCTGGATTTAGATAATTTTTTTCTGATTTAGATAATTCAAGATGCCTGCTCATCTTAAAAGCATCTAAATTTATCCACTGGAAAAAGAAAGTTCCTTTTCCCCAAGGAATCCCCTCCATCTATGTCTCAAGTTCTGATACAACTGGGAATTTCTGACTGACAGCTGGTAACCCTGATATAGGAAGGGGGAAAAGCTTCCATCTTGAGACAAAGGGGACAAAGTCTTCCTGAATAGAGTCTTATCAACACTCAGATGTTAGATCAGATCCACCAAAAAATTCACCAGTTCTCAGACCTCCCACACAGTCACAGGTAACCAAGGAACTCCTAAGAAAATGGGTCCTAGTCTAGTTGTGGTTGGAAAGCTTCTGGTATCACATTGCCCTGAGGTCAGAGGTTGTTTTAAATTTGAACCAAAATTAGGTTTGCATTCTGGGAACAGACCCTGCTCCACATCAAAGGAAATGTTATTCCAAGTGCATCCTGAACTACTTTTGAGGAGAAAGCTCCTGGTGTAAATGCAGGCAGGCTCAGAGCAGACAGCACCAGACAGTGAATTATTGCTCTTGGCCAGGGGTATTGCCCTGAACCTGGGCAGGTAATGAGCCCTTGGAGGCCCAACAAGCAGGTGCCTTCCTCAGGCTCTCTGGAAGTTCAGTGAATTTGTGACTAGAGGTGGCAAAGAGCAAAAGAAGCATTCCTTTCCACTCTTAATCTAACTAAAACTTACCTAGAGAGCAGTAGAGTCCAACTTGTTCATATCCCTCACAGCAATCTATGAGGGTGATGGTTTCAGGGACTTCAACACTGTGAAACTCTGTTCTGTGGTGTGTCTGGGGACACACCATCCACGGGATCCACCCTCCACAGGATGTCTTCTTCTCATAGGACTTCTGGTAGGCAACCATTCTAAGCACACTTTTGGTCAGGGTGTAGTTGCACAGGTGGTACCCTAGCAAAGAGAGGCCTTTTTCTAGGAAACAGAAACAGGAAAGAAAAGGATCAGCATTAATTTGTCACCCTGCTGGTTTTTTGCTTCCTTTTTCTACCTCTGTCGAGGTCAGGATTGAGGGCACTTGAGATGATAGCTCTTGTTCACACTCAGGTGTTTATTGTTTCTTATCACTGTTACAGCCTCGCAGCAGTGAGTTCTGCAGCATTTCACTAGCAAGGCACAAAAAGGGCACAACTATCTCTTGTTACAAGGTCTTTTAAGGCTAAACTATCCAATTAAGAAAGGACACCTAAATTATTTTCCCTTTTAATCCAATAACTGATCCCTCAAGCCTGCAACGCAGACTTTTCTGTTCAAATACAAAACATCACCTCAACCCATGGAGAAGAAGGAAGAAGGTAAAGAAGAACAGTCAGCCTCCACCCTAAAGCCTCCATCTTGCTTCATATTTATTTCCATATTCTAAAACCCCAAACTGAAAGTTTTCCACCCTGTGTATTACACACTCCTAGCCATCCCCCCACCCCTAATCCCAGTGTTGTCAATGAGTTTTGGAAGCCTGTTCCATGGCTCCAGGTCACATACAGTGCTCTCCAGGGAGTCAGAGTCTGTCTGTACAGAAAATTCTAAAATTCTCAGCATCCAGAACTCCAACATTACCCCAGAGCAGAAGTTCCCTGCAGTATGCAGTGGAAAACAGTTATAAGAAAGCAGTGACAGAACCAACAGAGATGAATGATTTCCAGGAAGGCTGACACTGGGAAGAACATCGCTTCAAAAAACAGACACAAGAAAGAATTGGTAGTGACTGCTTGTCATAGGCAGCACTTTGGTCATGAAAGGATGAAGATTGGCAGGAAATTCAAAGAGTTCTTGGTGCCTTCAGGTTTGAGGCAGATAAGGGCAATTTAACTCTAGTTAATATTAAATAAATTTACATATGTTAATATAAATTAATAGGAGAGAACAATAGGCACTTCCAGGGCAGAGTCATCCCAGCAGTTTAAAAGCCCACTCCAGCCTCCTGCTGCCAAAGCCTTCATCACTCCCCACTGACTACAAAGGGAACAAAGGGTGAGGAACTCATGGGCAGGTGAGTCACAGTAGATGTCTGGAATCAGACATCCTTCAGACATCACCCTGGGCTAAAACTGGGTACTCGTACATCACTGGGAAGCACTTCCAGGTATCTGACACAAAAGGTATTCCTGGAGATCCTGCACTGCCTCTCTGCGTTTGTAGCAGACCTTGTTGATCAGCCACTGGAAACTGCAGTGCTTCATTGACTTTGAGTACAAACAAACTCAGTGACAAGGCCATTAACTGTATCATCTCACACAGGTCTGGGGATGGGACTCAGCCTCCAGAGTTCTGAAACCATTTCTGATGAGGAGTGAACTTGTTAGGGGCTGTGGAAGCCCAGGGCACTGGGAATATTTCTGTGTCTGCTCTGGGGTGCCCTGACCCCCAGGGCAGCACTGACTCTGACCCTCATCCATGGAGAAAGTTTCCCAGACTCCAAGATAGACTGGAATCCACAGAACTGTGAAATAGATTATAGAGAGCAGTGCGGGTGTATCACTGGGTGAGAAATTGAGGTTTTGGGGTTTTTAGCCTGTTGTGGATGGAAGCAAGATGGAGGGCACAGGGTGTGGTCCTGGGTTTCTTCTTCTTTACCTTCTTCTTCCTCCTTCTCCATGGGTTTGGGTGGCATTTTGTAATTGGGCAGAAAAGTCCCCATTGCAGCTCTGTGGGATCAGTTATTGGGGTAAAAGGGAAAATAATCCAGGTGTCAGTTCTTCATTGGATAGTTCAGTCTCAAAAGTCCTTGGAACAAGAGATTGTTGGGCATTTTGTGCCTTCTAATGAAAAGCTGCTGCACTCACAACAGTGAGACTGTTTCACTGATAAAAAATAATAAACACCTGAGTCTGAACATGAACCACCATCTCAAGTGCCTTCAATCCAGACCCAGAGAAACCCACAACTGGGACTGCCACAAAGTGCTTTGCTTAAAACTGAAATACTTCAGCAGGGATAGGGGAAAAACCCCAACACCAAACAACATAAAGAAACCCCAACAACAGCAACAAAAGCAGTCGGAGTTTAAGAATTAGCAGTAGGCAACCTACAGTCATGTCACAGACATCAGGCTGGCTCCTAATGAGATGTTGTAGAAGCCAGAGGGGCTGAGTCACCCTGTGTCCCACTTGGGAAACAGATCAGATGGAATTAAAATGCCTGCATCATCCTCTAGCCAAAGCAGAAGAAACTTTAATAAGATAAATATGAATTAGCTGCAGAGATTAAAATATAGCAGGATTGTTTTCTTTTTTTCTGAGAGCTCTGAGGGCATCAGGGTCAGCCAACAGAGAGACTGAAGCTAACACCATATACACAACAGGCATACAATTAAAACATTTGCAGTTTATCATATTTGTACAACTTATCTCCTGCCTGAAAACATGAAACGTGTTAAAAACAATTTAAGAAGGAAAAAAAAATTGTCAGGCTTTTAGGAATCCTGTGCCTTTATCACAGCTAAACAAAAGACATTTGTGCAATTTGAGCAGGACTAGGAAAACAGCTTTGGAGAGGAGCATCCATTTGCAGTGCAGGGACAGTCCAGAAGAAAACATGGAATAGACTTGGTGTCTAGAAATGACCTCTGGAAGCCTCAGCCTCACTCCTCTGTGCCTTCCTCCTGCAGCCAAAGGCAGAGCTGATGCTGGGTTGTGCTCCAGGGAGCTCCCAGCCGGCTCCAGGGGCTCAGTGCTGCTGCCTGGAGCAGCTCAGCAGGAAAACACTGAGAGTGGAAACCCCACTCCCTGCTTCTCCCTCCCGGCCAGCCTCCAGCAGGACACCTCTGTGTCTGCTCCCTGGGGCTCTGGGGACACAGCTGGGGGCTGCACAGCCCTGAGAGGCACCAGGCTGCTCCTGGTCCCCAAGCAGGGAGTGAAAGGAGGTGGTCAGGAGGGACAGCAGACACCCAGCCTGGCTCAAAGCCTGGCTCAAGCCCAGAGCCTGCCTGAGCCAGGTGAGGAGCCCAAAGGCTGGGATGGAGTTCTGACCAGGATGTGGCTGTGCAGGAGGCAATTAAAGGAGAAGTGAGCCAGAGAAAGCAAGGTGACCTCTCCTCTGGCTCACTAGGATAACTCTCTGGGAGAATGGGAAAGGAAAGCAAACATGGGTTCTGGAGCAGGAATCAGAGCTCAAGGGCTGCTTTTTATTCAGTGTGTTTGATCCATTAGCACCTCACATGAGGCACAAGTGCCTGACAAGAAGCAGGCAGCTGTCATTGCATTTTGGAAAGCATTCCCTTGCCATGTGTTAACACTGCTCCAAGAATACCTTTCTCTGCAAATGCTTCTGGGCGTGTAGGTGTGGGGGGGAAAAAAGTCTTGCTACAACTTTTAAATTTGTTTTTGGAGTTTTTTTAAATTTATTTGTAACCTGAATGGCTAAATGACCAGAGTGGAACAGAGTGAATACCTAAATAATTTTGGTTATAGCCTTTCCTTGGAGAAAGTGCACAAACATCTGCTGTGACCATGGAAGGAGGCCGGAGCAGGACAAATATTGTTCCATGAAAATGAGAAAGAGAAATTCCTACATTAAGGAATCAGACTGTTATAGTATAAAATCAGGTTTGAGGGGAGTAGGGCAGGTGAGAAGCAAGAGCTCAGCCTTGTTCCTCATCCCCATGATCCCTCCTTCTCTCCAGAGCTCAGTAAAGCCTGGGACTGGAAGGAAAAACTGAGTAAGGAGAGCACTGAGGATTTGTGCTGTCCGTGCAGAGCACTGGAAAGCTAAAAATTCCAGTGTCAGCTGAGCTGGCTTAGTCTCTACAGCAATGTGCAACATAAATACAGGTATGAAACTGAGAATAAGATGGTGTAGAATTAGACACAGTTTATAATTGGAAGCTACAGCTGTCAGAGCAGATATGAAGTCATAATTCATACTTAAACATTGATACTAGGAACATATATACACACATACACACTAGGTATAGAATGAGGCTGCCAAAGCCTAAAGGGAAGCTCTGAGATGAGGCTGTGGTGGTACAAAAAGATGCCCTCAGTGCAAGGAGTTGGGCTGAAGGTGTCAGGGAAAGGAGCAGCACTGCCAGCCTCTGCCCCATCCATCACTTCCACACCATTCAAAACAAGCTTTGACGCTCACAGAGTTCAATTATTTTGCTGACAGCAGTTTGCTGCTGAGCAATGTGGCTTGGATCAATTTGGGCTCTTTAGCAAATTGGCTTTCTGTTCTCATTACCCCCATCTATGGGATTATGGCACAGTCAAATGGAATTGAAATGCACTGGCTGTTGTTTTCAGTGACTCAAAGCTGAAGTCAATGGCACAGCAGAAGGCAGTCACCTGCCATTAGTAGGGATGTGTTACACCACACCTATCATTTCTGGATTTTAGAATTTTGTCTCAGAAACCACCAGCTTTCAGCACCATCAGGGACAATATCAATTTTTTTTTTATGTTAAGCAAGAGCATAAGGAATTAAAGCAAACCTTTCATTCATAGGAACAAACACTGAGAGGAAAGCAAAGGCTGCACAGGAACAGGCTCCTTGGAACTCAGGATTAAACCCAGATCAGAACTGAGAGCATGACCAAAAAAAACAGCAATAAAAAAATGTTCATAGCATTTATGCCACAGGAGAGCTGCAGTTCTGGAAACTTCACCCCTCAGGTGTCACAGGAGCCACTGTGAGCTGGGATCTGCAAAATCTTTTCCTACTGGAGAGCAGTCAGACTGAAAGAAATCCCCCTTCTTGTCTTGACATAACCTTAAAAATAACTGTTGGAGCAGATTCAAGCTCAGTTTTGAAATGCAAACACTCCAAAACATGAATGAAAAAAGGACCATGGACTCGATTTTTCTACAAATTCCAAATTTCAAAGTCAACACCACTTACTTTAAATGGCACTGGGATGGGAATTCTATTGGCCCTAATGTCTGCAAACCTCTTTTCAGCTATGGCTTTGACAGAATAACAGAAAAGTCTGCAAGGTTCTAAGAAATATGGTTTATATTTAACTGAGACTCACAAAACCACATAAGTAAAGAAAAGCAATGAAGAGCAGTCAAAAATCATATTTTCTCATTTAAATGAATCAAACCAGAAATTAAGAATAGATTAGGGGTTCATTTAGCAGTTACAGTTGGGTTAGGGTTTTTCAAAATTACAGCCCATACCACAGATGAAATTTAAGCGTGTCTTCTACAGCTTCATCTTATCCAACCCTAGGAATTTGCCAGGCACATTTCCTGTTAATGCTTATTTTAAAGACAAGCTTCATAAAAATTTGCACAATACTGAAGACAAAGCAGAAATTCTCCTTGTTCATTTCAGGCACAAAGGAAATGACAAGGATTTATTTTTGCCTGGGGATGAAAGGTTGGGGACAAAGGTTATGTTTTTGCTTGGTTAGGTTTTCTCTGTTCAATTATCAACAGAAGATTCTTAAATGGTCACAGGGACATTGCCAGTTCTCTGGAGAGTGGCCACCTTGGCTGGTTTATTTCAAAGAAATATCTACCCAACATCCAAACTAAGCTGTCCTGTGGCCAGGTTTACATCACTCACATCACTCACCTGTAATTTCATCTCCCCTTCCCTGCTGTGTGGCTGCCCAGAGGATGAGAACAGAAATAAGGGTGATCCTGGCCATTGCAGGTTATATATCCTGGATAAACCTTCCTTATCTCTCTGTTTCCAAGGTGGCAGAGCTTGGCTGTCCTCACTGGTAGGCTTTTGGATTAGGGGAAAAGGTGCTCTGGGTTTTTCCTTTTGCAGGGAGGTGATAACTGCTGCCAACAGAAACAAAGATGCTCCACTGGGAATTTTGCTGGTTGTCTCTCCTTTGTGTTCTCTCCAGG
Source organism: Fringilla coelebs (assembly GCF_963513975.1). Taxonomy (NCBI): domain Eukaryota; kingdom Metazoa; phylum Chordata; class Aves; order Passeriformes; family Fringillidae; genus Fringilla; species Fringilla coelebs. Next base: position 4,928,539 of record NC_140029.1, on the reverse strand, counting down.
GAATTTTCCTCTTCTGCCTGTTCTACTTGGCTCCCCCAGCCTGACTTTGAGAAAAAAGGCATTTTAAAACTGCTGGTTTAGTCCCTGTTTATCCTTCAGAGAATTCTTCCCTCTCACCCCTTAAACACTCAACATCTGGGAGCCAGATTCACACACCTCAAATACCAGGTATTAAACATCTTGAATTCAGTCCTGTCCACACATCAGGTGGTACTGCTCTGAAGGTTTTTAATTCTGTACCTTGAAAGCAAACTAAGAGGAAAAGCAGATCTCTCTGTGAATGTTTATCCCTGGGTTTAAGCTGTTTGTCCAGTTGCTGTCACTGTGCTCCTCATTTCACTGCAATTCCAGCATCCCCTAAGACAGAGCAATGCCAGGCAATCAAGAACCTTGTTAAGCAGGGCATGAATCAGGTCTGAAAAACCAAAAATCTTTTTTTTTTTTCCATTGTCTAAATAATCAAGGCACATTCCCAAGATAGATGTGCCTCCAGCTTTACAGCACATGACAATAACTTCAGTGCAATGTCACTTGGCTCAGGCAAAGACAAGGAGTGAACACAGGATGATGTTTTATGAGGAGCTGACACTAAAGGATGGAAAATCACAGGTACAGCTCTTGGAGCTGAGGCAATATGTTCAGAGAAGCACTTAAATACATTTCACAGTGTTGGGGACAATTTATGTAGATGAAAGGGATCTGGAACCACAGACCCTCTCTTTTGTGTATGTTCAGGTAGCAGAGATGGGGCCTTGAGTAGCACTGAGGCACTTGTGAGCTGTTCTTCTGGCTTGGAAAATCAAATATCAACCTCATCACAGGGAACAGAAAGTGAAAAGGAAGAAAAACAATGGGAAATTAAAGCTTTCCCAGGGGAAAAAAAAAAAGAAAAACAAAAAAGAAGAAAATCAGTATTGCAGAGTGCTTCAATAAAAAATTTGAAAGAGAAAAAAAGAATCTATGTGGAAACATTTCTGCTCTAAGGACAATGTGCACCTTAACACCAGGATGTCTTGCCAGGCTGTATCCACAGATGCACCACTTACATCTCCTGCCAGGAAGGCAGCAAGAAGCCTCTGGCTGTAGGCTGGGCAGGGGATGCCATCTGACTTAAAAACCCCACTAATAAATAAATGAATAAATAAATAAATAAATAAATAATCATAAGAGGACCTAAATTAGTGAAATTCAATGTTCAAATAGAAATATTTCTCTTCATGATCTGTATTTTTTTTAAGTATCTAAATTTTCAGGAAAAATACCTTGGTTGAAATTTTTTGGCTAGCACTGACAAAAACTAGATCCTTAGCCCTTAGAAATTATTTGGTCTCTCTATAAAGAAGTGTATGTCTTGTCCAGTTTCAAATATAGGTAATGCCAGGCTGACATGTGAATTGGATTGCATCTGAGTTGGACCTCCATTGCAGTAGTGAGTCAATGATTCCTAAATACAGAACGTGCAGAACCCCCTTTTCAAATCAAAATTTGAGAAAAGTCAGTGAACAGTTAATCCAAATAAGAAATGGTGACAGAAATCATGAGTATTTCAGGATTTACCTTGTCATTTGCAAATTCTTTGAGGTTCTGATTTATATCAGCATTATTTCTTCAGCTACCATCAGTTAGGCTCACAGCAATTTCCTTTTTAGCAATTCAGGTACCGGAAAAGACCACTCAGGTAATTAAGGATGCAAACTGTGTTCTGTCCAGTCCTTTTCACATCTTCCAGCCACATTCTTGTCTTGTATTAATTGCAGCAAGTTTAAGATTTTGTCCTGCATCCCCTGCAGCAGCACATGTTCTTTGTGATCAGTTGCACTGGCTCAGCACAAGCCAACAGAGTCTCCTGGAGGGAAACTAGAGATGCATCAATATTTTGGATAACTGAACATCTGTGCATGCATGGATGACTGCACATTACTCCATTTTTAGTTACCATCATTGTATTTCACAGATAAATTTTTGGTTTTTTCTCCCTTATCCCTTTTAAGTAAGTGCTGTCTCTTTCCCAGGGAACAAGTGGCAGAACAAGAAGAAATGGCCTCAGGCTGCTCCAGGGCAATTTCAGGTTGGACATCAGGAGGAATTTCTTCACTGAAAGAGTTGTCAACATTGGAAGAGGCTGCCCAGGAGGTTTGGAGTCCCCATCCCTGGAGGTGTCCAAGAAGTGCCTGGAGGTGGCACTCAGGGCTCTGGGCTGGGGACAAGGTGGGGATGGGGCACAGCTTGGACTTGATGATCTTGGAGGTCTTTTCCAGCCTAAATGATTCTGGGATTCTGTCTCAGGACTCCAGCAGAAGATTTGCCCACTCTCTCTTTGGTGGTGAGGAAGGACAGGAAGGGAGAAGGACAAGGAGATGTTGAGAATAAAAGCCCTGGCTGTGTGGTGCTGGAAGTGAGCTGGACTCCAGCCTGGAAGGAGCTCATCCCAGTGCTCCTGGCACAGTCATCTGGAGCTGATCAGTTCTCCCTGTTTATACTTTCTGCAGTTACGTTTCTGATGTCTAAACTGATCTGAAGTTTGCCATTTAAACAAGGAAGGGCTAAAAGCCACATTGAAATCCATTTGTGGATAATGTTACAGGATCAAGAAGCAGATTTTTAGAGATGGGATTTGACTCTCCTAGACTGTACTATCAGTAATTGAAATATTGTAGCTGACAGCAGGCTTTCTCATCATACTTTTTCAGCATTTATTGCTTTAGACAGATTCATTTCTGATTTAATTAGTCACTTAGAAGATCCTGATCTTCTCTAGGCAAGGGGTTTGACACAGAAAGGTCATTGTTGGAACATTCCTTTCTTGCTTTGTATTATTTTGTCTATAAAGCAATCATTATTTCAGATGCAAAAATTGGTCATGACATTTCAGGACAGACTGATATGCACGAGGGCAACAGGACTGTGGGCTCATTGGGAGTTTATATTTGAGGAATAATTCATTGGGAATATAACAAAAACTGCTCTGTGCTTCAGAAGCCAGCACCTGGCTGGTCCCATTCATCTTCCTGTGGATGAAAAGCATCAAAAGCTTGAGAACTATTAAATCATTTAAGGTAGAATCATGGAATCACAGAATGGCTTGGGCTGGAAGGAACCTTACAGCTCATCCTGTTCCAAGCCCCTGCCTTGGGCAGGGACACTTTCCACTATCCCAGGTTGCTCCAAGTCTCATCCAACCTTGAACGCTCCCAGGGATGGGGCATCCACAACTTCTCTGGGCAACCTGTGCCAGGACCTCACAGTAAAGAATTTCTTCCATAAATCTAATTTAAACCTGCCCTCCTTCAGGCTAAAAACATTTTTAGCCTCCTTTTTCCCTTTGCTATTTGGCCATATAAAAAAATATATCTCCTTCCTTTTTATAAGCCCCCTTCTGTCACTGGAAAGTGCTCTAACTTCTCCCCAAAGCCTTCTTTCCTCCAGAATGAACAACCCCAGCTCTCTCAGGTCTTCACAGCAGAGGTGTTCCAGCCTTCTGATCATCTTTGTGGGCTCCTCTGGGTACACCCTGAAAGGTTCACACCCTTCTTCAGTGCTGGACCCCAGAGCTGGGTGCAGAATTCCAGGTGGGGTCTAATGAGGGCAGAGAAGAGGGGCAGAACCACCTCCTTCACCTTCTGACCACTCAAAAACCTCTCAAAATCAGCTGTCAGTAAACACCCAGAAATCTCACAGAGTTTCAGCCTGATTACAGCCTGTCAGTCTGAGAAAGGCCAGGCTGTGGCCAGAGCAGTCTGTGGGAATAGATGGTGTGCATTCACCAGACCTGAAGAGCTCACTGGAATGAACAATTCCAGGACAGGAAGGCAAAGGCAAAACCATGCTGCCAATGAAGGTGACAAGAAGTTCAGATGAGACCTGATTTCCGTCTGATTTCTGCACCTTGACTGCATTTTCTGCTGCCCAGTGAATTTTGGCTCACCATCAGGACAGTCTTAAAGATGTTTAGCAAGGGTTGAGCTCAAGCCAGTCTTTCCCTTAGTGGGGCAGTGCTACAGTTTCTTCTCTCTTTTATATTCCTAAACTTCACCAAAACCACAGAAACTTAATTGTCTTTGAGTCTGCAGCTGATCTGTCAAAACTGGCTTAAATCAATCAGCAAGGCCAGTGGGCCTTAGAAGAGAGGAACAGGCTGACTTAGCCAGAAATAACCTTTTTGTAGCCAAATACAAAAAACAAATCACTCCTGCCATCAGGATACAAACTCATTCCTTCTTCTGAAAATGAATACATACAATGAACACCTTAATGTCTATTCCCTGGAGAGAAAAGAATTTCTCAGGAACTCCTCAGCTCTCAGAGCTAAAACACCTGTCTGTGATTTCAGGGACTTGAATTCCCTGCCACTGCCACAGAGCTCTTGGGCTGTGAGTCACACAGGTCAAATCTGCCCCTGCAAGGAAGCCATGGAGAGGGGAGGGGGCAGAAACCCCAATATCTCAGACCTTTTAAGAGTCACAGCTACAACATTATAAATGTGCTTCTGTTTCTGTGACCTGAGAAGAAAGTGGAAGAGAACAAGCACAGTTTTGCCAGCATGTTTTATGTCTGTGTTAGGATGGACACAGCTAAACTGGCAAGTTTTTGAAGGGGTCATTGTTTCCCTGAGCTTCAGGCATCCAAAGAGTGGAAGAGTAACACTTGTGTTTTTCACTGTTGCATTTCAGAGAAGAAAGCATTAAAATGAAGGGACATACACAAATGACAGTATAAAAAAATCCCTGAGAGCCCTTGGAGCTCAGTAACTGAACTGTGCAGGCAGAACAGCCCCTGACAGTACCCAGTGATCTGTTCTGTCTCACCAACAAACTGTTCCTCAGGAAAATCTTTGAGTTTTGTTGGGTTATTTTTTTTCCCCTGAACACACACAAACTGTTTCAAAGTGACTCACGAGGAAAAAGTTCTTATTGGTAACAGGAGGAAAAACCATGAGTCAGGCAGAGGTCAGGCTGAAGCTCTGCCTGGCCCTGCTCCTCTGACAGAGGAGGTTGTGCAATCCCAGCACAGGGAAGCTCTTGTTCCCTCCAGCACTTCCAGGGCAGGATCCCATCCCCAACACGAGCTGGGCACCAGATGAGATTTGATCACACCTCATCTGTGACTTGGCAGTGCTGCAGGGGAGTAAATCCCATCTCAGACATTACGTGGCCTGCTTCTTGTTTTCAGCTCCAAACCCAGGTGGTTTTGAGGGAAAGCAGCCTGGGAAGGGGAATTGCCCTTTGCTGTGGAGCTTTGCTGGGTGGAGAGTCGGAGGCTCTCCTGCTCAGTATCCCCCAGGGGTTACAAGGACCAATCCATCTGGAGGTCCCATCCAGGTGGGCTCTGCCCTGTCTCAGCAGATGCTGATGGGACTAAGCCTGTCCTGGCTCTGTGTGGCTGGCTGAGCCATCAGATCCCTGCAGCAAATCTGGGAATGGGCCCTGACACCAATCCCCCTTGCCATCAGATCCCTGCAGGTCTGGGAATGGGCACTGACACCAATCCCTCCTGATCAGATCCCTGCAGGTCTTGGGATGGGCTCTGACACCAATCCCACCTCCTCACCCACTCCATGGATGCCCCAGGGCTCACAAAATCACACACCAGGGACCAGCCCAAAGATCTGGCCCTGCTTCACTGGCTTGTGCCCTTGCTGCTGCCTGGAACCCGTTCCTGACTGAAGGCACCTGGGAAAAGGATGACTTCACCTTTTTTATCCCTCTAAATCCTACCTGACAGAGCTGAGATACAGATGGGAAGGACCAAGGACTGTGCATGCAACTGGAAATTCCACTTGTGAATCAGTCTCCTGCACACAGATGTAAAACCTGCCTCTGTTCAGCAGCTCTGAAGCACAGAATAAACCAACCAAAATAGACAATTTGCTTTCTGCTGTTGGTCAACATAAGGTGCCAGCTAAGAGTTACAGACACACAGACAGAGACCCAAGCACACCTTTCTGATGAGAGATTTTCCTAAGTTGTTTCAGAGGTGAATCTGTAGTCCAAACCCCAGAACCTGTTTCACTATTTCTGCCAGAGCCTCTATTGATGCATTAAATTAAAATGTTTATAGGAAGTTTCTCATTTTGAAGGACCTAAAGGAACATTGTTGTGTGTGCTCCTGAGCCAGCTCAACTAAAAGCAGAGCATGAAGGAGGAGGAGCCCATGAAGGAGGAGCCCTTCAGAGCAGAAACACTGGATTTAGGGATCCCAAGGTACAGACAAGGTGTGGGATAGCATCCTGCTCCTACTGTGTGAATACTGAGTAAGGAATTCAGTCAGGTTTGCAAAAAAACAGCCCATTTTAATCTGGTTAGAAGACACTAACATTTAAATAGATTTGTTTAGAAGGAGGAACAAAGTAGGTTGTTTGGGGGAGGTGTATTGTTTCTTTTTTCCTCCCTGTTCATACCTGTAGTTGTGACTAACCCAGAACAAATTCTGGATTACTCAGCACAAAGGAAATGGGGAGCTTTTAATGTGGGCAGAAAAGCACCAGATGACTGAATCAACAAATTATTAAAACCAATATGAAATGAAAGTTTGAGGTACAGGGAAACTTGGGCTGCAAGGATAAGAATACATGTTTTAATATTTCTGCCAAGGTGTAATGGCCAGATCAGTTATGAACCCAAATCTGTGTGTGTCTGAGGGAATTCTGAACAAACAGAAAATTAACTGGTGGTTTCACAGATCTCACAGTGAAGAAACACTTTTTCTTGTCTTTTTAAAAAGAAAATCCTGGCTGGCTGTCAAGTGTGACTGTTGCTTTATTTCTTTTATTTTTAGGTTGATACTAAATCATCCCTGCAATTAAAATCAAAGCATCTCTGGGTTTTCCATGGCCTTGTTCACACCCTTCCCCCAGATAAAAACTGCAAACTCCTTCTGAGAACCCCTGCACCAGGTGTCTGTCAGGAACAAGCCAAGTCTGAAGAGAAATGCAGCCTTGCCAGAAGGCAGTGCTGGGCTCATCCTCGCTGGGGATGGCTCCTGCTGCTGCTCTGGCTCCGCGTCCTGGCACGTGGGCACTTCCACGGCTTCGCCCACCGCGCTGCTCTGCAGCATCTGTGAGCTGGAGCTGCTGCTGAAACAGGGGAGGGCAGAGCTCCAGCTTGCACAGAGCTCCCCAGCAGGGTTTGTTCCATCAGCACCTGGGAGCTGAGCAGTGGAAGAGTGGAAGTCCAAGAGCAGCCTGTGGGTTTCTCTGGGTCGGGATTGAAAGCATTTGAGACGGTATTTCATGTTTGGACTCATGTGTTTATTATTTCTTATCACTGAAACAGCCTCAGAACCATGAGTTCTGCAGCCTCTCATTAGCAAGGCACAAAATGGTTAACTGTCTCTTGTTACAAGGCCTTTTAAGACTAAACTATCCAATTAAGAAATGACATCTGGATTATTTTCCTTTTTAACCCAATAACTAATCCCTCGAAGCCCTCAATGCAGACTTTTCTGCCCAATTACAAAACATCACCCAAACCTATGATGAAGAAGGAAGAAGAAGGTAAAGAAGAACAACCGGCCTCCTCCCTAAAACCTCCATCTTGCTTCATATTCATTCCCATATTCTAAAGCCCCAAACTCTAAGTTTTCCACCCTGTGATATTACACACTACAATTTTGGAAGCCTGTTCCACAGCCTCAGGTCAACTGTCAGTTCCCTTGTGGGTCTGTGCCTTTAAGCACAGAAATTTTAAAATTCTCAGCATCCAGGGCTCCAACAGTAGCCCACAGGTGTCTCACAGGGAGGGCACCTCCAGGGCTGTGCAGCTCCGTGCTCAGAGAAAGAGTTTCCTACCACTCCAGGGAAGAACCTCTGTCTCCCAGGAGTTTCTCAGCACTGATATTTCCACTTCTGATGCCAAGAAATCTCCTGCTCTTTCCACACCTTCTCCAAAGTGCAGCCCCTGCCTCAGTTAGGCAGCACTCTTGGATTTTCCAGGTACTCAGGAAAAGAACATCATTCCCACCTCCTAACAGCATCAAGTGCTGACACAAACTTTGGCAGTTTCTTTATGGAACCAGGGTGCTGAAAGGAGAAGCAGAAATGTAAATGCTTTGGAATAAAGATTATATATTGCATCACTGGTTTGGTAACCCATAAAAGAAACCATCTATCACCTTTTTTGCAAAGCTAATCAGGAAAAATGAGAAATGCCTGGCAAGGATGTTCCATGTTTGGAACACCAAGAGACTTCACACCAGGTTTTGGCATTCTCAGGTGAAGAGAAATATGTGGTCATGCACTGTAAAACAGGAGGAAAATAATTTTTGTGATTTTTCTTTCCACAAAAACCCCAACTAAAATTATCTTATTCTATTTAACTACAAGAAAAAAAAATCCACAGCAAAACTTATTTTGTTAGATATTGAGAGTGGATATTTAAAGCTCACAAGATGATTTTCAAAATGTTTATTGGCTTGAGAAAGCAATGGGTTATTTACTGAATCTGTTCTGCACCCTTAATTAGCACAAATGCCAGTAGGGGAACTTCCTGCATGCTTTCTCCCATGCTGACCTTCTGCATGAGAAAAAATCCCTAGTGAAAATAGATTTTAATTCCCTCCTTGAAATCAAACATCTGGCTTTGGTTAAGGAGACACACAGCTCTGTCCTTTGTGATATTTGGACTGCAAGAGCTCTTGGGCAGGGAGGATTTTTTTGTTATTTGCTGCTGAAAATGACAGGAATTTCAGTTTATGGATACAATAATGCTAATGCTGTCACTGAAGGATGATGAGAGCATGACTGTTGCTGTGATTAGCATTCATTTATCACTAAAATGCCAACTATAAATCAGCACACATATTTCATTGCTCTCCATCTTTGCAATTAGTTTCTATTATATTCTAAAAACTATTCAATATTGTTCAATGTGAGAGGCAGAGCTCACAAACTGATCTAAAGCCTCAAATTCTTGTGGAAAGGTGGGAGCCAAGGGTGTGTCAGCCTCCTCCAAAAGGCAGCACTGCTGATTTAATTACCTGAATCAGTGAAATCAGCTTAATGAGAGATAAGAGATGTGCATGCCTTGAAAAGTGGGAGGCAAATGAAATAAGTCTGCATCCACCACCCTTTTGTTTGGTTCACTGTTCTTCTCAGAGATCTGATGGGATGGATGGACTGGGACCCACTGGCAAAGTCACAAAAGGCTTTAAGACAGGCTACAAAACTTCCATGACTTTGCTGCAATTTATTGCTTAAATAAGAATGCAAAAGCTTGGCTGATGATGAGAATAAATGAACACTTTGCCTAAATGCTCCTGTTTCAAACCAAAAGGAAAAACTTTGAGGGGCAACATCATTCCCTGCTTGCAAAATATCTGGTTTTGATAGGCCTTGTCCTTCCAGAAGCAAAAGGGACAAAAATACTTAAGACAATTTTAGGCACTGGAAAAGTTCACAGGATGAGCCCTGAGGGCTTATAAACAGCAGCAGATGGGTAAAACCTTAATCATCAGTCTGAGAAAATCACCCTGATGTCAGTGCTGGTATTTGATGCTTCCTCAGGATGTGGGGAAGATGTTTCCTCACCAACAAGTGGAAACCTCACTCTGTGAAAAGTGTCCTCATGGTAACAAGGATATTTTATGGATAACAAGGGTCCAATAAGAAAGGATTTCTCATATGATCCACAACTAAAGCAACATTTCCATGTCAAAACCAGCATGGCTGAGGCAGTTTTGCACTCTGAAGAGCTGCAGCAAGCGCCAGGAACAGCCAAAAACTCAGCAAATTACCTGGAGTTCAATGCACAACAAAGAATGATGTACACCTGAAAAAATCTGTGTAATTCTCTGCTCCTTGAGGCAGAAAAAAGAAGGATTAGTCAGAACATTTTTGCTTGTCAGATGCTGCTGAAATACACTCCAAGGCAGACATGATCAAGAGTAGGCAAAGTCAAATTCCACTAATACTTGTGTTCCCTTCTGCTGCACCAACAACAAAAATGGGAAGCCCAGCTTCATTTTTTTAGAAGCAAACATCCACATTTTGAAGAATCATGTGCCTATATTATGCAACTACCTTGTCCCTAACAAAATGGGCTGGTTTTCTATCTAGACTTGTCTAAAAATAAATTTGAGAGGCCTGTTTTCCCAAAAGGGCAAGGGTTATGCACATAACTCAGGGTCCACTTGGAAAATCTCTTCTGCATTCCTACCAGCAGCACTAATGATTATCTAAACAGAAAGATCTTTTTCATCTCATTTACTTTTAGTCCCTCTTCTGTCTTCCACCTTTTTACATTTCTATCACTCTGAATATTAAATGCAGATAAAGGTTTTGCTTAGGTTTGTCCCTTTACGTGTCTTTGCCATTGTACACATTTACTTTTATATACATGCATGTCTAAATGTGTATATATATAAACACAAACATATGTGCTTTGTATATTTAAACAAATACATACAGGCACAAAACCCCCCCCCCCCCATATATAGGTGGATAAACACATCTATGCAAAGATACAACCCTTGCAAGAGGAACTGTGTTTGATTCAACACTGTTAATATTTAAATTTAATATGATGGAACTGTATCAACCTGTTGAGACTCGATCTTGCAAACCCCACTTTTCAACCACAATTATTACATTCTCTAAGCATCACAATTTTTTTACTGAAAGCAAATGTGATAAGGATGAAAAAAAAAAAAAAAAAAGAAATGGCAACAGTGGGTTGCAACTGTGGAAAATCCATGAGGAGGGAAATGCTCCCTGCACGTTGAGTGCTTGAGCTGGATGCTGTAAACACCCTGTAAAAGCTTTTATCTATCAGTTTACTTTAAGCCTCTATCCTTAACAAGTCTTTACATGTGCATCATAAAGGCAAGTCCCATAGCACCTTATTAAGTTGTTTATTCTTTCCAGCCCTCAGCATTCAAGCTAAATCACATTATGCAATTAGCTGCTATGAAAACAAATGAAACTTATTCTGTTTTTCCCTGTTGAAGGAGTAGTTCAAAATCTGTCCTTTTTGAAAAGTATTTAACAGACTGAGTTAGGATCAGTTTGGTGTCTGAATTATTTTCTCCTGTACCATGGAAAGAAGCTGCTGCTGAGGTTATGCTTAAAACCATCAAGATTCTGCAAAAAAAATCTGTGACTTGAACAGTGAATTTTGATTACTTAGATAACTTCATCACAAAAAGAAAAGAATTAATTACTTTTAAGATGTAGGAGTGACAGGGTGGTCTTGATATGCCATGAAGTTCAACTGGTTGCATATTAATATTTTTTTTCCTTTGAGAAATCTTGCCTCTAAATTTCAGCATCGAAGTGATTCAATTATTAGAAACTTCTGCTGGCAAGCAAAGGGCAGCACATCTCTGCTGTGCTGCATGACATTCATCTGTATGGGAAGAGGAAAGAGACAGTTACCATGTAAACAAAAGGAAAACAAGGACAAAATCTCACTGGCTCTGTTGAGCTCATCACCAGCCAAGCCTAATTTTGATCAGCTCTCCCTCCATCAGCAGGATCCTCTCTATGGAATTGACCATAAAAGGAGATTTGGGGGTTACAGTTATCACAGCAATTGACCAAATGTTAAAATACCAGTGGAGACAAAAAATTCAGAGTATTTTAAACTGTTGATTTTAGCAGGCATTTGCTTTCTAAATGTGTAATAGGTGACTGTCATCAGAACAGCTCTGGGTGATTTATTTCATGACCCTCTTTGTGGAGTCAGTTCATACAAGCCTCTTTCCAGTGTTAATGTATTCCCCCAAAAATGCTGGCTGGGTCTATCCCAGGTCATATGAAAAAATTATTCCAGCCCAAGAAACCATGGATATTTCTGCCCCCCCTCTGAGCAGTATACTCCAGGAGAAAAAACCCAAAACATTCGATTTTTTTGTTTTGTTTTGTTTTTGTTACTGGGGCTTAATTCAGTCACAGAAATATCCCAGTCCTACAAGTGATAGTAAATATTGTTGTCTGGGGGGACACAGCAGCTTAGCTGCCTGGAGGATATTATGAAACTTAAGTCTTCAGATTCTTCTGTCAAGCACAGGACATCATGGGTGAATAACATTCCCTTTAAACCATACCAAATATACTGTATGGTTAATAAAATGTCATCTAGAAATACAATAGAAAATTCCTTATTCCTCCATGAAAAAAAGGGGAAAATATTTTTGCTTGCCATGTGAAGACAGGATTATTTAAAAAAAAGGAGTACATAAAAATCAACTAAAATTTAAATTGTGCTATAATAAGCTGTTCAGAGTAGTTTCAAACTAATTCCCACTGAAATAAGTGGGATGAATTGAGACAACACAAGTCTCTGCATAAATATTTCTGGTAATACAGAACTAGGAATGGAAACTTGGTCATAAATTTGCCAAGATGAAAAGAAGGTGTCATTAATGTTTGCTCTCTCTGTATGAGCCATGGGTTCTTCCTCTTGGGGGAATCACAGTGGAAAACTGTAAACAAATTTTTCTGCACAGCATCATAAAATAAACTCCCAGCTCTGTATGCAGTGCCAAAGACATTGCCAGGCAACAGAAAATTATTGCTCTATCTTGAGAGAATGCCCTGAATTTATTATTTTTAGGTCATCCGTTAGTGACACAACTCAGTTTCACCCAGGTTTCATTCCAGTGAGCCCAGTCTTGAAGCTAAACAGATGTCCAGAAATTTCAGCAGTTTAAGACACTCCAATCCCCTTAGTTCACCAAACTCTGTAGCTACTGAGTAACAACAATCAGCAGGCAGCTTAGCAGGAATTAGGAGTTTGGCTGTGCCCACTCAACGTTACCTGGAAAAATTACCTGAAGGGCTGCCCTGTTTGCAGCTCCAAGGACATCTGGGGAGGAAAACTCCCTGCTGAAATTTTCCCACAGGCTCTGGACACACCACCACACCTGGACACATGCAGAAGCTGTGGCACAGGAACCCAGTGGTGGTGACATGGAAGCCACCACATCCCTCAGCAATTTTTTCCAGTGCTTAATAATCCTCATGGTTAAAATAACCCTCCTTTTCCTTTTTTCTTGAATTTATAGCTCCCAGTCCTGGAAACTTTAATATTAATTACCTTTTTTTTTTGCTTAAAATATTTCGAGAGCAAATGCTCATTCTTTCCTAAGTTTTAATTGGAGAGGAGATGACTTTCAAAGGTTCAAGTCTGTCAAGCAAGCAGAAAAGGCACAGCTCTAATAGAAGCTATAAATTTAGTGCAGGGTTAATGAGAATTATTTACATGCAGAGATGTATTACGCGATTGTAATTAATCGTCCTCTTTAGCTTCAGGATTTTAAAATCCCAAACAGAATGTTTCTCTGTGAGTAACAATGACAAATTCCTTCCTTTTCAAATGCTTCCTTTCAACTGTGAATGCACACAGTGCCTTTGAACACAAATCTAATAACAATTAGACCTCATGGATGGCACTTTTAAATATAAAACACTCTTCTTAGTATTTTATTTTATTCACCACTGGCTCCAAGCAGGCTTCCAGCCAGATTTTTCAGTTTAGGTGGCCAGTGATGATCTGATAAGCTGTGGTTAACTCCAGCACTTGCCATGGTCTCTGCACACCCAGCAGCTGCACCCTACTGACATATGGAGGTGCAATTAGGTTAAGCTCTTAATCACTGTACACAGAAGCATGTGCTGTCCTGTGCTGAGTGGGGGCTGTTCTTGGTGTCTGCAGGCATCTGGGTGGGAAAAGGTGGGAAGGAAAGCACCCATGACACCCCTCATGTGCTGGGAGCTGCTGCTGAAAATGAGAACAACTGCTGCTGTAGTGTCTGAAATAATCAGTAAATGTGCTGGTCCAGGGCATCTCCTGACAGCCTTTACCTGCAAGGATTTTTGTACATACCTGGCTGTACCTCAAAACAAATGAAGAGTCACTTGTGGCTAAAGAAAAGGAGTCAGATTTCAGCAGGAGAGTGAGTGAAACCCAGCTCATTCCCTGAAAAGCTGGGCTGCAGCAAAGACAGGAGGAGAGAAACCACCTGGGACTGAGGAAGGTGAGGAGGGGGCACCAGGGAAAGCAGAGAAGAGAGAGGAGGGAGGAAGAGAAGAATCACAGAATGGTTTGGGTTGGAAGGGATCCTAAAGGTCATCTAATTCCAACATCCCCTGCCATGGAGGGGAGGAATGAAGGGAAGGAAGAAATCTGTATGTTGTCAGAAATAGCATTGACAATTCTATACAGACTGCAATGACTCTGAAATCCCAATTAAGGCAATGGAAATGCAGAACCAGTAATGCAGTGATGAATCATCTGACCTAAAATAGAGGGAATGATGAAACATACGAGGGAACAAAGTGTGTCATTTTAGCTTTTACAGCAAAATAATTCCAGACATATTCTCTCAAAAATATTTGGCCAACAGAAACTCTAAGACATTGTTGGTTACTGCAGCTCTGTGCAGGTACAGTGGAGAATTTCTCTCTTACAAGCTGACATGGACAGGTCTGCCTTTCTGCAGGTCTCAAACACAAAAGGCAGGCAACACACAAGATACCACACATGCCAGCCTGTCTCCAAGAGTGACACTGCCAGTTAAAGATATAAAATAATTCAAAAATCTGTTTATCATCTTTTTTAAAACAGGATGTCAAATACATCATGAATTACCAGGTCCCACTCTCACTATCTCTCCTCCAGTGTAGTCCTAATAAATAAAATGAGACCAGAGTAGCTCTCAGGTCTGCAGCAGTTGGGAAGCAATGGGGGAAAAGTTTCCAATGAAGAAACTTTTCATATTCACAGAACTTTTACAGTCTTAATTTAAATGGAAAAAACCTCCTGCTTAAGGGGGGAAAACCCCATATCCAGGCAGCTGAGCAGCCTGTCAGAGGGGAGAGGAGAGAATTTCTCATGTACATCACATATTTCTGCAGATTCCTGGGAAAAAATATGTCCTTTCAGTAACTGTCCAGTGTCAAGACTGCAGGGGTCAGATTCCTCAGCTACTCTAGATTTGCCTGGAAAATGCTAAACTCTCCTGTGAGTGTGTCAGGTTCCAGCTGCAATTCCCTTCCATGCCATCCTTGCAGCATGTCATCCTCTGCCTTTTCC
This sequence comes from Fringilla coelebs, assembly GCF_963513975.1. NCBI lineage: Eukaryota > Metazoa > Chordata > Aves > Passeriformes > Fringillidae > Fringilla > Fringilla coelebs. Next base: position 4,913,510 of record NC_140029.1, on the reverse strand, counting down.
CACTTCCTTGTCCACATGCAAAGGGAAATTTGCATTTTCACCACGTCCTCTCCAACAGGGAACTTTTTTTTTGTATTTAAAGGCAACTTTACTGACACTTTGTGCTGCTCTGGAAATAGGAGGAGACCTCAACAGGAGAAAGAATAGCCACATACACTGAAATGCCACAGTGGAGTACTTCTGTGCCACTTTGAGACTCTCAGTATTTTCTGTGCTTTAATTAGGCATTAATTGGCCAGATAAGTCCATAATATTTTAGCCCAGCCCCAAAATATACCTGCTTAACCTTGAAGGCCATTTCAACCTAAGGCCTAATGTCAACATAAGTTTTCCTAGTCCTGAGTCATCAGCCCTCACAGCTAGTGAAATGTGCAGTACAGACAATAATGCTTCAGACACACAAACATCACAAAATAGAAAAATTAAAAAGCTTAAAGCCAGATTTGTCTGCGTATATTTGTGCAATTACTTGATTAGCTCTCAGTAGATCTGGATAGTTCTGCCCATTAAAACCTTTTATTTTTAAAGTTTGTGGGTTTTTTCCCCCTCAAGAAGGACCATGACAACACCAAGGAAGGTGCTGTAAGAAGTCACCAAGGGTGTGACACACTAAACAGTGCAGCTCATGTGTGGGATTTTACCATCAGGGTTGTTTTCAAACAGAAACCTTTGTGCTGTGGCTCTCCAGGACATATTCTTGTTGTAGTGGTCACACATGACCCAGAGCTATGACCTCTCTGAACATAACAAGAGAAAGACATTGGAGAGATGTAATTTGTGTAATTGAGAGAGGGGAAGCCAACTGTGTAATGGCACGGACAAATTTTGTCTCTTCACATTCAGCATTCAAAATTCCATGTACACACAGAGCTGTGTAAGCACATGTAGCTCCCACACCCCTGGAATTTAACGTGTTACAGCCAGTTTGGTCCCCAGCAGGATGCTGGTTCTGGAGAGGCAATCAGCTTCTCTCTTGTCCATATATCACTGGCTCCTGTGTAATGAACTGCCAGAGGGAACTGGGGGAAAGAGTGTTAAAATGACAGAAAAGCAGGTCAGGCGAAAAGGCCTCTTCCAGTGCACTGCTTCTGTCCTTCAAAACTGTAAAGCAACACTTCCTAAAGAAATCCCCATTCTGTTCTGCGGGCTGAATTCGTCATGCATAGAATGCAATTTTACAGTCCAGAATCGACAACAAATTCAGTCAGTAGCCTGAACATAAAGACATCAATAATTCTGTATCTTGGCTATTTTTGCTCTGCCACTTGAGCCTTCCCCTCAGTAATGAATAAATCCATGTGGAGATGACATCAGTCAGAGTGCCCAGGCCATAGAAATGCAAAGCTGTCCCTCAGCTGTCACAGGGCAGAACTTCTGCTCATGACCTGAAAGCAAGTGTTATTTCCTCATCTCACACCATGGGCATGTCTTTATAGTGCACAGAAAGGCACAAGAATAAGTCAGAAGTTGTTATAAATTGCAAATTCACCTTGAAATACACATGTTGTCATCTAAGAACCAGCATGTTAACATCAGAAATTAAATTTAATTAGTGACACAACAGCACCCTGACACTATCTGATGAAACAAAGAAACGAAAACATAGTTTTTCAGCAAGCCAATACCTTTCCTTCCTAACTTGTGCACTTTTTGCTTCACAATAACTTACCACACATCACCTCTAACCTTGGATACAATTGCTGAAAAGAAAAGTCATCTACTCAACATATACCATGCTTTTCCAGCATCTCAGCAGTGCACAAAGACAAATGGACTGGCTGAAATTCTGGAAATTGCTGTCCATCTCAGTGGAATCTCTGACCCCAGAATGTTGTCATTTGAGGCCAAACTGACTGATACTAAGGAATGAAAGCATCAAGTTCACTTTTCCAGTGTACCATAACCCTAATAGCTCTTTGGTACTCTCTCTGATTCGCTTACATGAACCTTCTCAAGAACTGAGGCTACAGCCACGCTGCTTTCTGCCAAGAAACTCGATCCCTAAAGCCACATTTACAGGAAAGCAGGACATTAACAGAATTACTGCGCTAAGGCAAAATTTTGCACTATCATTCCGTTTGTTCTTCCTGGAAATTAACTTTGTTAAACATGAACCAAAACATAAGTCCTCCTATTTTTTTTTTTTTTTTAATAATAAGCACCAGAATTTTTTTTTCTTGCTTTTCTTTGCTTGAACTTATTGTCTGGACAGAATGACAGAAAATGCTTGCCATATCATCCATCTCTCCATTTGTTTTTTCCTGAATTTCTTTACATACACAATGAGCTGGGATGAACACACTTGTAACTAGGAAACCAAAGCTACTTTTTAATATTCTTACACACTTCCACTGTAATCAGAATACTCAGGATTTTAATTTTAGAAGGCTCAGACACCAAACTCCAGCTGAAGTTACAAAGAGCTGGGAGAGCTGCTAACACAAAATTGCACCATATCTGCTGTGCTGTGACAGATTTTCTATTTCAGTTGTTCCTGCAGCTTTTCATCAATGTGTTTTTTAGAAATACCCACGAATTTGCAACCCCTTCCTAGCTGCAAATGAAGACTTTTTTATGCTTTAATCATAGTAACCCATGACTGTCTGCCCATTAAAAAAAGCACACACCAATACCTGTGGCTGATTTGTCTCTGAATCATTGCCCAACCTGTGGAACAATCACCTTTTTAAACAGGAATGTGTTTCTTGCTGTTTAACAGCTTTCCAGGTTAATATTGCCACCCAGTTTGTCACTGTCTGGCACCATTTATCTGAACCTGTCCGAGCTGCTGCATGTGGGCTCCAAGTGGAAAATATTAACTAGATTGTGCTATTTGCAGAAGAATGAGGCTGACAGCTAAAAAAGCTCAAAACCTGGCACTCAGAAGCAATACCAGGAATGAAGGCAGTTTTACATTATTCTGTATTATAGTTATTTTCCTGGTAAGAAATTTACATCTTCAGGAAGAGTCTTGCCTTGTGCCTTGCATCACACCAGTAATGGAAATAGCAATTTTTTTTTAATGTTCACATTACCTCACTGTCTGGTTTTTCCTCTGAATACTAGATAGTGTCTCTACTTTCATGACAAGATAAGTGACAGGTTTTAACTAGAAAAAGTAAGATTCCTTACTTTACCTGCTAGTATTTGTTATAGGAAGTGTCATCTGAACACATGAGAAGAAATAAATAAGAATCCAGGCACCCTTTACATAGATATCACCCTTTGCATAGATGTCACAAGTGAGAAACTGGTGGAAAATTCTGTGTTTGCATTTTGGCAAGTCATTAAGTTTTGGCAGAATATTTGGAATCAATAAAGAGAGACCTCTGGAGTTCCCAGGAACATCTGCATTCAAAGGAATGGGTTCATTCCTGTGTGTTCTGTGATCCCAGGTAACTGTTCTCCACATCCCAGAAGTTCAGGGACAGAGGCTGGTGTCTGATGGAATGGGGCAACAGCCACAGCATTTGCACCACTGGTAAGATTTTCAGGGGCAGAGAGACAGAAGGCAGTTTTTCAGAGATTAACCATCTCCCTCTGCAATATGTCCTTGGCAATAATCAGTTCCAGAGGATTTGGTGAGAAACAAGAGACAAACCCACATGCCTGGGGTTTTGCATTTCCACTTTTACAGTGGTTACAGGAGGAGTTGGAGCTGGAGAAGCCCCACTGCCAAGATGGAAAGGGTGCTCCAGCAGGACACACTCCCAAAGCCACCAAAGTACAGAACAGATCTCTCCACATGGACAGAAGACTCAAAGAAAAGTTACCAAGATGAAAAATGTTAGCATCTCCATCTAGTCAAGGTTCCCCCATGGAAATGAAGCTGCTGCTTCTGTTCTTATCCTCTCTCCTCCCTCAAAACCAAACTCCTCTGCAAAACTCTTTCCCAGCTAACAGAGGAGTGCCTCAGGATATCTGAGCTACTTCTAGGCTCTCTGCAGGAAAAGAACCTGATGTCATTAGATTTAAACTAATCACACAAGGTCCAAATCTTCATTAAAGAAAATTCTAGGATCTCTACATGTAAAAGAGCTGAAACTACAGATCTAAAAAAAAGGACAATTATCTCCAGGATATGACTTCATTTCAACTATTTTTATATTGAAAATGTTAGTGTCAAAAACACTGAACTTTTCAAAGTACACAACTTGGCGATTTATTGCAATATTTACACTATGAAAACCAGTAATTCTCATACTTTCAACTAATGCAAGGGTTTTAGCTTTTACATGTTAATTTGCTCACAATGTCCATGTATGTCCATCCTCCATTTTCTCTACAGTTTCTTTACATTCTACATTTTGCAGGGGCTCAGTTTTTAACAAAATTCCAGTGATAAAGCCTGTTGGCAAGTATGATCCAAAGTTAATCTGAGCAGTTATTGGATACTCCAAATGGAGAACAAACCTTATACTTAACAAACATGCACCTGGTAATAACAGCTGCAACCATACATAAAGATGAAAAATATATCAAACTAAGCCCCCCATCAAAGCATCTAAAATTAGAGATGTTGGAAAATACATTCATAAACAAGCTAATCTTGAAGAACCAGAATACATTTAAATAATTGGGAATGGTACATTTGACAAAATTAACCTACTTAGACACAACTTAAACCCCCTATAATTCTACAGAATTAATACCTTCCCTAGGTTTCATTAGGATCAAGAAAAATCTGATTTACAGGAATATAAGGCAACCATAAACTTTAATAACATCAAGTCAATCAGACTCAATCATGAAACACAAACAGATTATGTCTTTTTGAATCACAGAATCTTGGAGGATTGCATTTAAAATTTTCTCAAATCATGTATTTGTAAAAATGACAAAATTATAGAATCATAGAACATCAAGGGTTGGAATATCATCTTGTCCCACACCCCTGCCATGCCAGGGACACCTTCCACTGTCCCAGATTGCTCCAAGCACCAGTGTCCAACCTGGCTTTGGACACTTTCAGGGATCCAGGGGCAGCCACAGCTGCTCTGGGCACCCTGTGCCAAGGCCTCACCATGCTCAAAGTGAAAAATTTCTTAATATCTAACTTGAATTTCCCCTTTTCCAGTTTGTACCCATTCCCCCCTGTCCTGTCACTCCACTCCCTGATGAAGAGCTCCTCTCCAGCTTCCTTGCAGGTCTCTTCAGATTCTGAAAGGCGTTTTGAAGTCTGCACACAACCTTCTCCAGGATGAACACCCCAATTTTCCCAGCCTGTCTCTGTAGGGGAGGTGCCCCAGTCCTCTTATCAATTTCGTGGCCTCTTCTGGACTCTCTCCAACAAAATTATACAAGCCACTGCATGGGCTCTGTTCTACTGGCTGCACTTTCACTAGGGAACCTGACAAATTAAAAATACTGGTAAGAAATACCTGCACAGCAACACACACACACAAGTGTAAGACCACCTTTCAGCAGGGTAATTCTGGGACAGAGATCCTCCATCTCTGCCACAGGCCTTTTGGAGAAGCACAGTTAAGAAATTATGCAAGACCAACCAGTTTCTGCTTGGCTGAGAAGTAACTTAGTACACATGAGGGAAAAAAAAATTAAAAAAAAGAAAAAGAAGAAGAAGAAAGCTCAGGTTAGCTCCCCAAATCCTCCCCTGGCAGCACAGCCAGCCTCACTGCACAAACTGGTTTATGGGAACAGATGCAAGTGCTTTCCCAGTTGTTTGTTCCCATCACCACAGCAGCCCCTGTGCCAGAGCAGTTGTCTGCACAGCAACCCAGAGCAGGGAACTCTTCCAAAGAGCTTGCTGGGGTTTTGTGCTGGCTCACAAAGCCACACTCACATCAGGGCACGAGTCCCTGAGTGAAAAAACCCCACTCCTTTCACAAGCAGCTTCCCCAGTTTCCAAAGCTACCAAAAGAGCCAGCAATGACAAAACAAACCCCCAAGATCTGGAGAGGGGAAAAAGAGCCAGAGCCAGTAAGGCACATCTCCTTCCCTTACATGGGTTTTAGCCCATTTGCAACAAAACCTTGGCAAAAAAGGCTTAAACGCATCCCTAAAAACATTCCAGGGATTCTACAGCTGCCTCAAAGTATTTGTGACTTAGGTGGGATATCTGAAAGCACACTGAAAACATGTATGGGATTAGATGCTAATCTCTAGAGCTGTCCTTAATGAAAAGATAACACACCAGATTAGCCTTCGACAAAAACAAGAGGAATCTTGTAATTCTTAATTTCTATTTTAATACTTGCATTTTGACACATAAAGCCCTATTCAGGTATTTAATTCAAAGCGGATAATCACGACGAGAAGCCAGCCTAAAGCAATGATAATGGCCATTATAATTTTTCTCAAAGCAGCAGTTACAAAGGGGCTGAGCCCAAACCCACCGCGATCTAGGCGTGTGAGTCCCTGGTGGCCGCAGAGGGTGGTGGGCTGGCTTGGGAGGGGGACGGTGGTGGCCTTTGAGGGACAGTGGGTGGCTCGTGAGTGGGATGGTGGTGGCCTTTGAGGGGGGCAGGAGTGGCTTTTGAACGGTGAGGGGTGGCTTGTGAGGGGGCCAGGGGTGGCATTTGAGGGACACTGGGTGTTTTGGGAGGGGTTCAGTGGGTAGTGAGTGGGATATTGGGTGGCTTGGGGGAGTCGGTGACTTTTGATGGAGACGGTAGTGGCTTTTGAGGGGGACAGAAATGTGAGGGGTCGGGGGGTGGCTTGTGAGGGACACAGTGGGAGGCACTAGGCACGGTGCTTCTTCACAGACCACACACGGCCTTACCCCTACACCTAAAAACCCCCGATAATAATAACAATAACAATAATCACCACAATAAAACCTCACGACGAAACAAGTACAAATTCCGGTGAATCGCGCACTAACGCTGCACGCGGGTTCCCCCTCACACCCACAGCACACAGGCCCGGGTATGGCGGTGGGTGCGGGTTACCACAGCGGCACCTCCCGAACCCCTCTGTCCCCCGCCACACGCACCCGTCCCTCCGTGTGTGTCCCCCCCGTGCCGGGCCACCCCCACCCGCGCGGCCGCTGCCGCTGCCTCAGTTTCCCTGCGGCGGGGCGGGCGGAGGGCGGCGGCCGGGGCGCTGCGGGCGGCGCTGCCCGCGCTGGAAGGCGGCCGGCGGGGCTGTCGGTCGGTCTGGCGGGCGGTCGGGGGATCCCCGCTGCCGTCCCCGCTCCGTTTCCCCGTTCCCCCCGCCGTCCCCCCCCCGCCGCGCCGCCCCCTCGCCCCCCGCTCCCCCCCGGCCCGGCCAATCGCGGCGCCGCGCACGTGACGAGCGCTCCCCGCGATGACCTCATCCCTCGGTTGTGGGATGACGTCAAATTCAAGATGGATGGAATCACGGCGGCGGCGGCGGCAGCGCGGGCTGAGCCCTGAGCGGAGGCGCCGAGGGGGGCGAGCAGGGGGGGGCGGCGGACAGGGTGAGTAGCGCCCGCGTGTCGCGCCCGTCCCGGGGGCTGCCCGCGCCGCGCGGGTCTCCCCGCGCACAAATCCGTCTTTTCCTGACGTAACTCTGAGGTGGTTTTTTTTTTTTTCCCTTTTTTTTTTTTTTTTTTCCCTCTTTCCTCCTTCCCCCCCCCTTCCTCCACCGTGCGGGGATGCGGCTCCCCCGCGCATGCGCCGGTTACGAAACTCTTCCCCCCGTCCTTGGCGGGGCGCGGCGCAGGCGCCCGGAGCGGGCGGGAGGTGCCCGCGGCCGCCGCCACATCGCCCGCCCCGCCTGGGCCCGAGCCCCGAGGGGGAGGCGCGGGGGAGGCGCTCAGGGCGCATGAGCGCGGCCGGCAGCGATGGAAGGAAGGATTGATGGATGGAAGGCGTGGAGAGGCGGGTCGGGAGCGGGGGGAGCGGGAAGAGGCGCGCCGTCCTCCGGCTTCCCCGGGCTGCGGCGCCTCAGGAGCCCGTTACCCGCTGCAGCGGGGCGTGAGGACCGCGAGGGTCCGGCCGTCCCAGGGCGTGAGGGACCGGTGGTGTGAGGGACGCTGGGGACCGGTGGTGTGAGGGATACCAGGCACCGGTGGTGAGAAGGACCGGCCGCCCGAGGGGTGTGAGGGACCGGCGGTCCGGCGCTTCCCCCTCCGCCGGCGGCTCCGGGCTCATCCCCCCGCTACTATCCGAGCTCTAGAACAAGAGAGAGGCGCCGGGAGGGCCGTGACTCGGTGACACGGCTCCTCCCCGGTGTGTCTGGAAGGGAGAGCGCGTTTCATCTCCCCCCAGCGAGGTCCCCGCGTGTAAGTGCAGGCAGGTACCAAACCTCGTCAATGTCTGTCAGTCTAGAAAGGGGAGGTGTCCGAGGATGGACCGGGCTCTGCTCGGTGATGCCCGGCAGTGGCTGGGACCCGATGCACAGACGTTCCACCTCAACATAAGAATTTTCCTGTGCGGTGACCGAGCACTGGACAGATTGTCCAGAGAGGCTGTGGAGTCTCCCTCGCTGGAGATACTCCAGAACCATCTGGACACAACCCTGTGCCGTGTGCTCTGGTGCTTGAGCAGGGAGGTGGGAGCAGATGACCCACTGTGGTCCCTTCCAGCCTGACCCATTCTGTGGTTCTGTAAACAATGAGTGGCTGTGCTGGTCTGAGCACTCTTGGGCTGGATTATTCATCAGCAAGATGAAGCACATTTCACAGCCAGGTGTGGAAATCCTCAGTGGTGGGCTGCGCAGAAAGTTGTGGAAGGTGTTTTACCTGCTCACAGCTGTCAGAAAGAACTTTGCTATAATCCTCTATAAAATCGGAGCTGATCTTGTGTTCAGATTGGATGAGGCTCGTGTAAATAAACAGAAGAAAAACTTGGTTACTATTAGACAGGAAATAATTGTGGAATGTGTGTGTACTGAGTAAGCTCATCTTAATAATTAAATAGCAATTGCTTTAGTAGCTCTTCCTTTTTTTTTTTTGTAGTTGGACTCCCAGTGGAAGTAAGAGGTAGGTAGGCTGTACATACAAGAAGAGATTGTGATGAATTACAAAATCACAGAGCTTTTTGTGACTACACTGATTATCTTGTAGTTAAAAATTAATATTTTATCCCTAGATAAATTAATGTGAAACTAGATTTTTTAAAATGTATTTTTGTACAGGAAGTCTTTTGATATTAAATCAGGAGTAGTAAATGCACACTGCAGGTAAATTTAGTACTGTTTTATGTGTAGGTTTAGTGTTCTGTTCTGACTTTGCTCAAACTGACAAAGTGCTCTGACTAAAATTTTCCACCAGCCTTATGCTGATCCTCTTGAGGGGAAGTTTGGAGCAAATTTAAGCAACTGTTTTTATAAACCTTGTTAGCAAAAAAACCCCAAATTATGTGGCCATCTCTTGGGTGAAGGGGATCCGACATCCCATTCTCTCAGATGTGTGTTTCACCCAAACGCTGCAGAGTTGTAATTTCTTTAGAATATTTTGTTTACCTGTGGAAAGTCCCCCCATCCTGACTGGATTGTGACCGTTTCAAGAGTTGTCATTTCCATGTTCTCAGCAGGGGCTTGCAGGGAAATGTCACAAATTAGCGCCTCTGGAGTTTTCAGCTGCAGAGCCAGACCAGGATTCCTTGGGGATTTCCCCACTTTTGAGCTCCCCTGATTCTGCTTCAATGTTCAAGGTACCTTATCCTTTAGAACACCTTAGCATTCTTATTGAATTTAAAGCAGGCAGCAGCTTTTAGGAAGTTCCCAAAGTCCTTTTTGTGCTGTTCATTCAGTGATAAATGTGAACTTTTGTGTCTCCTGTTCCCATGTGTAGGTTCCAAGTGCCAGGGTGATAATCTGCCACATCCATCTCACACTGAGAACTCCCTGGATCAGTAGAAGCTGGATGTTACTGAGAAGTTAGGTTTTCTGAGCTCATGGGAGGGTTTTTGTGTGTGATGCTGGAGAATATTTGCACACAGAGAATTAAGTGCTCTGATCATCTGGCTGATCACACTTTCCTCAATATTAGTTAGAGGTAGATCAACCTTTGGATTTAAAAGGACAACTTGGCAGAAAACCTTGAGCTTTCTTACTGTATTGAAGCTGTTTTGAGCTTCAGGATGTGAAGCAGTTACTGTTAAAAACCAACCCTCTGGAGCTTTCAGGGTTTTGAAATTTGCTTTATCTGCAAAATGGTGATAACTTCAGTGTGTGACCAAGTGTGGACTCGGAGGGGAGAGGAAGTTGAGCTGTAATCAGCACAAGGTTTGTTCTGCTCTGGGAGGGGCTGTGCTCTGAGTCACATGCTGCAGTTGCAACAATTTCAGCTCCCATTAAACTTTTGAGCAACTGAGCACCTTCATTTTGAAATCTGTCTCATGTAATGGTCTGAGATCCTCAGAAAGCAACAAAAGTCTTCAGAAGCAGCAAAGTCATGGAAAGACTGCAATATGCTCTGCTTTAAAATAGGTGTTCTGTGCAGGGAGGGGGGGGGTTCCTTCCCAAATATTTGTTGTAGTTTAATATTAGTCTTTGTACTGTAGTGTTTCCATATTTTTCCCTACTGATAATATTAAAGATATCAGTTCTCTTATATTTTCTTTCAATCAGCAGTGAAATAAAAAGAAATTTGTTGTCTTTTCTTATTGACTACTTTTTGCTGTTTTGGAACAGTTCAGGCATATTTTGTGAACAGGGAGAGAAAGGGTTGGGCAAGTCTTCAATCTTCCTAAGTTCCTTCCATTCCCACCCCCATCAGTTCATCAGGCTTGCTGTCCATCACAAATATGTTTTAAAATCCCTGGTCTTGACTGTTGAGGGGTTTTCCCTCTGAGATGCAGTGAAACACCACACCCTTCTTGTGCAAATTCTCTCCATAAAGTCTGATGAAAAGACATGAAAAATCCTTTGGCCAAATAAATATTTGTTTTAAATGCCACAAAACTTTTCCTTTGATAGTAATTTGCATACAACTAAATTGCATTCTTTGGGAAAGGGAGAAATATTTTCCCCTTTTTTGTCTGGCAGCATTAATCTCTTACCCAAGGTTTATCCTACCTCAGTACTGAACAGCGTGAGTAACATTGAGGTTGTAATTTATTCTCATCAATCTCTGACAAGTTGTGGTTACTGCAGGGACAGTTCTGACACAGGGCACAGTGAGTGTCCCCTCCACCCCCTCACAATCTGCTCTGGACACATTTGTGAGTATCTTCAGAGCACTTCTAAAAACAGTAGTACTTGGGACAGTAAATATGCCTCACAAAACCCCTTTTAATGTAAATTAAGAGCCATGGAAGGAAAAGCAGCAGAGTTACAGTGATTTCTAATCACTACCACACTCTGTCATAACCAAAAGGAATTTGTTTATTCTCTACCAAGACATAACTGAGTACAGTCCTTCAGCTGTTGAGGTTAAAGGCCAAATTTCCTGGAATTCCAGTAAAAATATGACCATCTCAATTCTCATAAATACTTCTGAGGAGTAAAGAAAATACAGTGCTCTTGTTCATGGGGCTTAATTTTTAAATTAGTTTGGTTTTAACTATGTAAGACATAGCCTATCTTCAGTTGCTTGTGGACTGGAGTAAACTGAAAATCTTCCACATGCTATTCATGAGCTTGTAAATCTCTTAAGGTAAAACTCAGCTAAAATTGCTGTTGTCTTTCCTGTGTCATCTTCCCAGTATCTTGGCTAGAATCAGTGATGGCTGAATGACATTTTCTTTGGATCCCTTCAGTGGGAGGAAGATACCTGCATTCCTTGAATCATAACTTTCTCAGTTGGAATTTTTAGGCTTAGCTTTTATATTCTGCATTTTTCAGATTAAATGTATGACTTCCCCCCAACCCCCCTTCCCCCCATGTCTCATTTTCTTAAAGAAACCTTAGTGTAAACACTATTCTGTTGATGGAAAAGGACCTTACAGGGATGTGTGGCTTCTCTTCCCATCCAAAATACACTGTGCCTGTAAATAGCACCATTATAGCAATAGAAATATGACCACAATTAGGGTTTGTCATTTTTACTGCACTAGCAAAATTAAAAGCTGTATGTTGACAACTTTTTAATATGAATTAGGCCAGTAATGTGTTTCATCTAGTAAAGCAGATGACTGAATATTACTCCATTTGACAAGAATATCTCAGCATTGCCAATAAAACAATAAAATCAATGTGTACAAATAGTACAAGTGTACACTTTTGGTCTGCAATTCAAATTTCATGCATCTCTTACCAAAAAAAGGACAAGAAGTATGTCTGGGGATGAGATTTCTGTGGGTGTTTAAATTTGATGGCCATCAAGCCTTTCAGACTTGTTCCATCAGAGAGTTTATTTGCAGCATTACAAAGGAAACGCTGCTTTGTATTTTGCATTACAAACCAAACATTTCAAGGGAGCAAAAGACGAAGAACTCCTAGAGAAAGGTGTTTTTAAACTTTTTAATATTTTGATTTCGTTTACAACAATTTGGAGGCTGAGTTACACACCCTTTAGTCGAGTCATGGAGGCCAGGACAAATATCAAATTGTGTTTGATATGATTTAATCTTCACTAAATGTTTCAGGAAGAACTTTGAGAGCTCCCAGCCAGCATTTCCCTGCCGTGTCCCATCCTGTCACTGGATCCGCTCCCTGCTCTGACACATGCAGCCCTTCCTCGGAGGGGGAGGAGGAGACACGGGCGGCTCCTTGCAGGAGCGATCCCTCCTCAGACTGCTCTGAGAGTAGGATGAAATTGCACACTGAGCTGCTGCTGGGTTGTAAACAAGAATGGGAATGACAAGAGGAGCTTTGTACGCTGACATTCTGTAGTTTGCTGCACGTCAGGGGGAGCTATTTTAAGTGTCAGAACGTGAAACTGAGGGTATGATCTGAATGTGAAAAGTAGCCTCTAATTTCTGAGTCAGTTTCATGTCTGTGTCAGGTTAGCTGCTAATTATCTGTCTAGAGCGTAGAGCAAAATAGAGTACAGAATATTTAAACGGAAAGTAGGTTTAGATTAGATATTAGAAAAAAATTGTTTACTGTGAGGGTGGTGAGGCACTGGCACAGATTGCCCCATCTCTGGAAGTGTTCAAGGCCAGGTTGGATGGGACTGAGCAGCCTCGTCTAGAGGGAGGTGTCTCTGCCAATGGCAGGGGGGTTAGAACTGGATGATCCCTAAGGTCCCTTCCCAAACCATTCTGTAAATCTAGGATTATAAAATTTCTTCTTTTTCTCTCCCTAAATTTCTGCTTTTATATGTGTGGGGGATAAATAGGTAGAAATTAGTCCATCCATTTCACACACTGGCAAGCATGTTATTAATCTGATTTTATGCCTGTCTTCTTACCAGTGAGTCTCTCTGTGCTGCTGACCTATTGGAAATGAGAAACGTTTGTCTTCATGGAGAGTTCACAGTGCTGTCTGCAGTGGAAACAGCCATAGCAGTGAGATTTCATTTCATTAAATCCAGGAAGACAGAACCCCCAAACATGTAGCAAGAGATTATTTAGGTAGAAAAAGATTCTAGAAATGCAAACAATATTCCTGTGTGGATTTGCAGCTTTTACCTACAGGTTTTGGGGGTATATAGGGAAATGTGTAAATCTGTATGTGCTGTGGAAGAGCATCTGTGTTGCTAAGGCTGTTAATGGGAGAAGAGACATTTTATAAACTGTTGTCAAATTCAAATCATAAAATCCAGCAGAGGGTCCTTGAGTAGAACCTTAAGCAGTGTAGGTTCCTTTTTTGTCTGGACTTGTAACAGGCAAGTAGGGGACCTTTCTACTCTTCTGGTGTCTGAAACAGCACCAGAATTGTCAGAGCCATCAGATCCTCAGCAAAGCACTCGAATGCAATATTCCTGCATTTTCCAGGCAATGCCCCAGAAAGTCACTTGTATTTTTTGGCTGAGTCTTATAATCCAGATTTCTTTGCTTTCTTTAGTGGGTTTGTCCCTGCCATGCTTCTTGTGTGTTTTCCCTGTTTAAACCTGTTCAGTCTCTTCTGTGTGTTTCCTCCTCCATCCTCATATTTTCTGCTTCCACCTGCACTTCCTCACAGCCCTGGCACCTCCTTGCTGCAATACTGCATCTCAGAGAGGGTTTCAGAACATCATCTTTCCCACTGCCCCCCCAGCACGCTGTTAATGGAGCTTCAGCTGACAGTGATTTCCTTATCCTGGAGGTCAGAAGGCAACATCAACGTCTCTTAGTTGCTCATGTATTTGAGGGTGTTACACTGAAACCACACCTAAATATCTGCCTGATTCTGTCTGGGATGTTTCAGCTGTAAAGTTGGTGGCTCTGTTGTTTCTAAAGGTGAAATTTCAGATGGAAGAAGCTGATGGAACAACTTCCTGACAAAGAATGGGCAGGTGCATGGCTCCTCTTGCTGGAACCCTGATGCTCATTTGACCTTTCAGTGAGCTGATTAAGCTGCTTATGCTGGAAAATAGCAAATAGATCTGAAATTCTGGAATTATTTTATTTCTTTTTGTTCCCTGCTTAATTTTAAGGACTTGAATTAACTCACTGGGAGATCAAATAAGCAGAGCTGGTGAAAGGAAGGGGAGGGTAGCACAGGGCTAGGAGGAGATGTGAGAGTAAGAACAGAGGAAAGGAAGGGGAGCTACCACTTCAAAGGGAGGTTACTGTTGAAGATCAAGAAACTATTGGGTCTAAGATTAAGCTTTTTCACCCTTCCCTTGTAAAGAGCTTTCCTGAGACAACTTTTATTTTACATAAGTTATCTTGAAATAGTGGAGGCATTTTTTTTCTGTCCTTGTTCAAAATATAAAATAAAAACAATGTTATACCAAATATGGTACTTAGGCTTTTGAAATCTAGTTTTCTGAGGTCAGTGGAGGGCTGTTGAAGGAGAGAATTAGAGGACTGGGACATCTCTCTTACAAGGAAAGGCTATGGGAGCTGGGCCTGTTCAACCTGGAGAAGGGATGACTGAGAGAGGACCTCATTAATGTGTATAAATAGCTAAAGGAGGCGTGGCAAGAGGGTGGACAGGCTCTGCTCCGTGCCCAGAAACAGGACAGGAGGGAATGGGCAGAACTGATGTCCAGGAAGTTCCACCTGAGCATGAGGAAGAGCTTCCCTGTGCAGTGACAGAGAACTGGGACAGATTGTCCAGAGAGGGTGTGGAGTCTCCCTCTCTAGAGATATTCCAGAACCACCTGTGCTGTGTGCTCTGGGATGGCCCTGCTGGAGCAGGGAGGTTGGACCAGCTGACCCACTGGGGTCCCTTCCAGCCTGACCATTCTGTGATCCTGCAAAGGCTGACACTGAAATCTCTTTGTGGCCTCTGGAAGGTTCCTGCTGCACTGGCCCTTCCTTGTTCTGGAGTCTAAACTTAGTCACTGTTCCTCCTGAGCACCAGCAGCTGCTGTGGCATGAGGCACCTGCCACCAGACTGTGGGAGATTTCCTGATGTGCTCCTGCTGTTTCCATGATGTCACCTGACATCATGGAAGACAAGAAGAAAGCTTTGTTTCCAGTCAGTAGTGAAGGTGGCTAGAAAAAAGGGGTTAGAGAGAATAAAAGCAGATTATCTGGAGGAAGGATCTTAGGTAGCTAATCACAGAACAATCTACAGCTGAGAAGTAGGAGTACTCAAACACCTGGAACCAAATCTGGTGTTACAGGAGACTGCCAGAGTTGTGTGTCTATGCAAGCTTTTGTGTGGGGCTAAGTGCAGGCAGCCAAGCCCTGGCTTTGGGGAACCAGTACCTGTCTCCTGTGGCTGTTCCTATTGCTGCCTCTTCAGTTATGCCAATGCAGTAGTTCCTGATGTGGTTCACTATAAAAATCAACCAGCATTTGAAAAGAAATAATGTTGGGTGTTTATTTATTGTCTGTTCTGCTACGTCATACGGGCCTGCAAATATTTGTACTGGCACAGCTGAAGGTGGAGTGACCTGCAGTGTGCAGGTAAGATGAACACAAGAGAGCAGGGATGACTTGGATCAATTTTGTTATTGAAATGTATTCATGTAGTGAAATTTTAACACATTGTACTCTGACTCGGATATTCTTTGGGTTGATTTTTTTTTCTACTTCTAAATATTTCAGGTTTTCACGTGATCTGGGTAAATGTCTTAAAATGGCTCTGTGAAACAGTTCTGGTGGTTTTTTTGCTATTGTTTGTTTAATTTCTGGCTGTTGTGTCTAAAGGCTATTAAGCTGAAAGTCAAGCCCTTGAATTAGGAAATACCAGGATTAAAGCTGCCTTTGGAGGATTGATTTGTGTACGTTGCAGCCTTGGTTACTGTTAAAGTGACAGAGTTAAATTGCACCGTGAGTGACTGGAGGGATGTTTATGTCTGCAGTGTTTAATGTGATGAATTGAAGTTGTAGGAAAGAAGAAGGGAACTGTGGCCAGAAGGATGGGTGACTGTTGGATTCTGCTTTAGTCCTGCAGATTTTATACCACTCTCTACTGGTTACTGCACTGCTGGGTTACGTGGGCAGAGGGACACACAGTAATTACATGGTGTTTACTCTGCCAGTTTGAAAAACACAAGGGCAAAGCAGATTAAAATGAAAGATCTTAAAATATTTCAAAACATTTGACTAATACACTCTATTTCCAGTGTGTCCTTGAAGTGTGGGTTATGCAGCAGCTTCTGTTGGGTGTCTCTACACCACAGTTAAAGTTTCCTAAGCTCTGTTAATCTGCTACCTCCATTTATCTTCTGCAACTTGCATCCCAGAGGAATCACTTGAGTTTGCAAACTCACTTTCTTCCAGGTGAAGGGAAAGATGCCCTCCTGGAGCACTTACAACTCTGTAAGTGTTAATGGGTGCTCAGACCATGAAACTGGATTAGGGCCAGCCACACTCTGCCACTTTAAATTGCAGTGGCATCCACAAAGGAGGAGGGTAATGAACCACCATCCTCACACCCCCACCTCCATCCTCCCAGTGTTCTTAAGTAAAACATAGAAAGCAAAGCAAGCCAGATTGCTTTCTCAAATTGAGATTGACTGCACTGCTTTTTATAGATGGAGGTGTGGGGTAATTATGCATTATAGCTATCTAAGGTGAATTGAGGATAAATTGTGTTTATGAAATGACACTACAAGGCACTGAAATACTCAGTAAAGACTGATCTGATGAGGAAACAGCATTCTGGTTTTGCTGTTGCCATGTCACTATGAGCTCATTTGGTATTTTTAGGTGTAGAAGTGGTAGCTCAGTCATTGATATGATCAGTGTCCTGAGACACTGCGTGCAGCATCCTTTAAGTTATTTCCCAATAATACCAATTTAGACTTTGATCACTTATTTATACCCCTTAGTTTTAAGATTTACCATCCTCATTTGTTAACCATGGGGTTGTAGCTTCTCAGTATTGTTTTTTTATTTTGATAAACTTTGCAGTTTTGCTTGTAAGCTGATAAACAGTGAAACCTTTTTGTTGTAGTTGGATATATCATGTACAAATGAAAATAAAAAGTAGTTTCTCAAATCTGCTGTAAAGGTAAGAGAATTGCTTTTAATAGACTCATCATTAAGTTGTTTTACAACCACCATGGAGTAGTGTAGAGTGTCCATGAAAAAAATAAGAGAATTTCATATTGTTGATTTCTCTATGTGTGTTCTTATGCATAGATATATAAATTGCAACTCCTGCCATTGAATTTCTTTGTTTAACTGAAAACCTGGTTATCTTCTTTTGTTAAGCTCTCATCAGGAGCAGTATATTGAGTTATCAAGACTTATCAAGTATGGAATGGGCTGTGTTTTGAAGCACATGGATCATGGAGATTTCTGCACTGCAGCTTAATTTGTCCTTATTGTACTTTTGGATGCAGCTAAGGGTAACTGTTCCACAGATATAAGGGTTGTAGGCATAAAGTGCTCAAATGTTAATGAATGAAACAGGGATTTCAGTTCTCTGATTGCTTTTTATCCTGAGCAAAGCAATGCAGGGATACTTCAGGGAAAACTGGCATTTTCCAGAAACCAGATCGTGGTTTTCCAGAATCCCATTTCCCAGAATCCAGTGCAGTTTTAAGTGATACATACAGTTAGAAGTAGATATTAACAGCACTTACTAAGCATAAGTAAACACGATGAATTTAAATGACAGACAATAATGCTGTTTCCTTCTCCCTTCCCAGTATTAATGCCCTTTCCATAGTCCTATTAAAAGTGACAACAAAACCCCCTATATTTGTCTAGTCAGCAGGAGACTGTCAGGGTTGCTTAGCCTCAGAAAGGTGAGTTGCTATAACTAAGCCTTATATACCTGATCCAAGAGTCCAGAGTTTATCAATCCAGTTGTCAAGATAGATCTTAATAAAGCTGAAGCAGAGAAAGAGATTATCAAGAGTGAAATGATTGAACTGTTCCTCCCTGTGGAGAGGTGTATTACAGGAAGAGAGCACAGCCCATCCATCCATCCATCCATCCATCCATCCATCCATCCATCCATCCATCCATCCATCCATCCCCAGTTAGTTAGGTGCAATATTCTTGGTGTAAGATTAGCAATTAAAAGGATATTTGAAAGTGGGCAGATAAGCTGGTTCTTCCCGTGCCTGTGCTTTTTTGGAGCTACCAGTGGTGTTTCATTCCCAAACCTTTCCTCCACACAAGCTGTTTCTTTAATTGCTGCTTGATGGTGGTTTCGCCAGTTTACAAAGTACAGGAGATGTGTTTGTCTTTAACAATTCATATAAGGCAACCTACAGCGCTGTTGTTGTTCTTTTTCAGGGACGTCAGAATCATGGAGGGGCTCTTGCATTACATAAATCCAGCACATGCCATTTCCCTCCTGAGCACCCTGAACGAGGAGCGTCTCAAGGGACAGCTGTGTGACGTTGTGCTGATCGTAGGAGACCAGAAATTCCGAGCTCATAAGAATGTTCTGGCTGCCAGCAGTGAATATTTCCAGACTCTGTTCACAAATAAGGAGAATGAGTCTCAGTCAGTGTTTCAGCTCGACTTTTGTGAGCCAGATGCTTTTGATAATGTGTTGAACTACATTTATTCTTCATCCTTGTTCATTGAGAAAGGCAGCCTCGCAGCTGTGCAAGAACTGGGCTACAGCCTTGGAATATCTTTTCTTACAAACATTGTTTCCAAGAGTCCTCAAGCTCCTTTTCCTTCTTGTCCTATGAAAAAAATACTCTACCAAGATGAAGATGAAAGTAGTTCTCAGAAGAGAAGTGTCATCGTCTGTCAGAACAGAATTGAAGCACAAGTGAAAAGTGTAAATCAAACACAACACGACTTAAGCCATGCTCCTAAACCTTCACCCTCTGTGGCTGTCAAAGCTGGCAGTAGACCACAGGTAACAAAACCAACTGATACCCTTCACAACTTATCACTGACTGAAAGGAGGTGGCTGAAAGAAGGCCCTGTGAGCTATACAAAGGTTCATGAAACTTCTGGAACTGTGGAGGATCAGAGCAGAGGTGCTTTAGTGAAAAGGAACATGGTGCTGCCTCAGATGTCTTTGGCAGAGAAAGAAATGGCAAGCGGCGAGCCAGGAAGCAGCGCTCAGCTTCTGAGAGGAAAAGTTGCAGAGATGTCATTGAAAAGACCACGTCCACCGGTCTTGTCTCTGCGTGGGGCAGCGGAATCCACGTTTCTGTTGCGAGAGGCAGGAAAAGGAAATGGTCAAGGGGAAGACAGGAATTTGCTCTACTATTCCAAGTTAGGGCTGGTAATCCCATCTAGTGGGTCTGGCCCAGAAAACCAAAGTATTGACAGAAGTGGGCCCCTTGTAAAAAGTCTCCTTCGAAGGTCACTGTCCATGGACAGCCAGGTTCCTATTTACTCACCTTCTGTTGACCTAAAACCTGCGCAGGTATCCTCATGCTCCTCGCCAGGAACTAACGATTCCCAGAAGACATTTAATGTTGCATCCCAAAAGTCATCCTTGAAAGAGTCATCGGAGAAGTCAGCCTTGGATGAGAAGCCACAGGTAATACACCCACATCGCCTTAGGTCTTTCAGTGCCTCTCAGTCAACGGATCGGGAGGTAGCCTCCCCTCTCTCGGAGGTGCGGATCAAAACTGAGCCCAGCAGTCCCCTCTCAGATCCTGCTGAAATCATACGAGTCACAGTGGGTGATGCTGCAGCATCGGCGAACAAAGACTTTGCCTTTAAAACTGAGGATGACCGTAAGGAGCCAAGCAGACTTCCAGCCAAAAGGAGGTTCCAGGATGATAGGAGGCTACCGTTCAAGAAGCTGAAGGCGGATGAGCAGGGTTCTCCTGGCTCAGAAGAGAACTTTGAGGAAGGCTCAAGCCCCACGCACCTTGATGCCGATTTCCCTGATTCTGATGTCAGTAAAGATGAATACAGCGAGATGGAAGAAGCAAGACCAAATAAAAAATTTAAATGTAAACACTGCCTTAAAATTTTCAGATCAACAGCAGGTCTTCATCGCCATGTTAACATGTATCACAATCCAGAGAAGCCCTATGCTTGTGACATCTGCCACAAGAGATTCCACACCAATTTCAAAGTGTGGACGCACTGCCAGACGCAACATGGAATCGTGAAGAATCCCTCACCAGCTTCCAGTTCACATGCCCTCTTGGATGAAAAATTCCAAAGAAAACTGATCGATATAGTGAGGGAGAGAGAAATCAAAAAAGCTCTGATTGTGAAACTAAGACGTGGCAAGCAGAGCTTTCAGGGCCAGTCAGCTTCCCAAGCACAACAAGTCATCAAAAGGAATTTAAGGTCGAGAACCAAAGGAGCCTATATTTGTACCTACTGTGGGAAAGCTTATCGTTTCCTCTCCCAGTTCAAACAGCACATAAAAATGCACCCTGGGGAGAAACCCATTGGAGGGAATAAGGCTCCTAAGCAGAAAGATCACATTCATATTGAAAACCCCGTGGAAAACAAGGAGGTTTATCAGTGCCGTCTCTGCAATGCCAAGCTCTCCTCACTTATTGAACAGGGAAACCACGAACGACTCTGTAGGAACGCCACTGTCTGTCCTTACTGCAGCCTTAGGTTTTCTTCTCCAGAGCTGAAGCACGAGCATGAAAGCAAGTGTGAGTACAAGAAGCTGACTTGCCTTGAGTGCATGCGCACCTTCAAATCATCCTTCAGCATCTGGCGTCATCAGGTTGAAGTTCACAATCAGAACACAATGGCTCCATCAGAGAACTTCTCTTTGCCCCTCATGGATCACAATGGAGAAGTCACCAGTTCGTCACGGCTGCCTGCGCAGTCGGAATCCAATAAAATGAACAATTTTGTTGCTGCAAAGGAGGACGGCGTGTTCAGCGATTCGTCAGAACAAATCAATTTTGATTCTGAAGACTCTTCATGCCTGCCTGAAGACTTAAGTGTTTCCAAGCAGTTTAAAATCCAGATCAAAGAAGAACCTGCAGATGACATAGAGGACGAGGTCACCGAAACAAGCAGGGAACCCAAGGACGTAGTCTCCAAGAAAGATCCCAGTTTGTGGCCCTGTGAAAAGTGTGGGAAGATTTTCACCTTACGCAAGCAGCTGGAGCGCCACCAGGAGCTCCTGTGCTCCGTGAAGCCCTTTATTTGCCACGTGTGCAACAAGGCCTTCCGAACGAATTTCCGCCTCTGGAGCCACTTCCAGTCTCACATGTCCCAGGCTGCAGAGGAGTCCACAAATAAGGAGCCTGAGATATGTCCACCAGCTAATTCCCCATCACCCCCACCCTTACCCCCACCCCCTCCACTCCCCAAAATCCAGCCTTTGGAGCCCGACAGCCCCACGGGCTTGCCGGAAAGCTCCGGTACTACTGAGAAGCTGTTCGTGCCGCAGGAGTCGGACACGCTCTTCTACCACGCCCCGCCGCTCTCGGCAATCACCTTCAAGAGACAGTACATGTGCAAACTCTGCCACAGGACTTTCAAGACAGCTTTCAGCCTCTGGAGCCACGAACAGACACACAATTAGCTTTAACAGAACCCTTGGAGAGCTGGTTTGGGGGGGCTGTGTTCAGGATCTCAGAGGCCTGCCACATAGACTACAAATTTAAGAGGATCATAATGATGATGATGATGATGGAAAATCTGGAATTTGTGATGCTGCTTGGATTTGAAGATTAGGGAAAACTATAACTTGGTTAGTAGATAGAAAGCAGAGTAATTTAAAATACTGTGGTCTGGGTATAGTAAGAGAATAAATTTTATTTTATTTCATTTGACACTGAAATACAATTGCATCTGGATTGTGTGCATGGATCTTCATCCCGTGATGTTGGTGTGTGCGTGTGTATTATATATAAAGTTACATATTAAATGAAAGAGAAACAACAATTCAGATTCTAATTGTGAGCTTATAGTAGTGAAATACTGTAACCAACATCATCATTTGTTTTTCAAAAAGAAACCAACACACACAAGCTCCATGTAAGTGGTTGCCATGCACTGGCTGTTTGGGAGGAAGTGGATGGAGTGTCTTGCTGTATTGACTTAGGTCTTAGAAACCTTTAGCAATAACAAATAAACCTCAAGTTTGAGTAATCTTGATGTTATTGGATATGAATGTTTGCTATTTTAAGGGAACATAGAATTGTTTTGTTGTTGTATGGAACTTGTGCAAATTAAAATAGAATCTAAAGTCAGCAATATTATTAAGATTTTATATAAGAAGTAGCAGCAAGCCTGCTTTCAGCCATTGAATTATAACTTTCTAAGGAAAATTGAGAGAGGGGGTACTTTGCTTTATATAATGTCCCAAAGACTAATTTCCTATGGATACTTGGGTAGCTGAAGTCATTGTGTAACAGCCATCATAATGCAAATGGTACTGTTTATAACATGAACTGAGGTTGAATGGATGTCAGACAAGTTTCATAGTTTTGTTTCCACTATTTGTACAACTGTTTGTAATTTTAACTACAAAGGAATGTATAACTATTAAATCATCAAGAGAGAGCTCGTTAAGGGAGAGAAGACGAGTTGTGTTTCTAAACACAAGTAATAAGCTCAGCCATGAAGTACAAAGATATGTTTTAACAAAACCTAAAAATGTAAATATTTATATAGACACCTGTATAAATGAAGAAGTATGTATTTGGAATTTGTATTAAGCATACATATCCAGCTCAAAGCAGAGGAGAAAATCACACTACAATCACTGCATTTTATGGATACAATGCATATAGAGTAGTTCTTTCCGCCGCTTTACTCATATGTGACTGTGTTGCAATTTTCCAATTTGTTGAAAATTGTGGTAATAATGGGCTGCAGATATTCTGTGTGCTTCCATTATTTTACCTCAAATGGCAACTGGAGCATTTAGTGTAAGTAGGATCACACATATTTACCAGGAGCTACAGTAAGGGTCCAATTTTTTCTGTAAGTCAAGGAAATATTTACCCAGAAGTAGGAGGTGAACCGACAGTGAGAAATTATTTTGCTAGAATTTTAACTTAGTGGAGGGGTGGTGGGTTAGAGTGAACATAAATGATGCAAACTGTGTTTATGATCCTGACCAACGTTCCCCCTGCAGGGTTGGGAGAAGGGGGATGTAATTCCACCCTGCTGAGTCAGAGCCCAGTCTGTGTCCACTGAAACCAGCAGGAGTTTGGTCACCAGTTTCAGGGGCAGCAGGAGTGAGGCTTGAATTCCCTGTGTAACCATGTGTGTAACTGTTTTTTCAGTATCCCAAGTTCAAAAGCTAAAATTGCAAGCTGATGCTGAGATTCAGCAAAATCAAGCACAAGTGTAACTCCTAAGAATCTGAGGATGGGCACCCTTAGGCACACACCAGATTTTTTCTCAGTGAAAGCCAAGTGTGCCACCATTTTTTTTCCCAACAGATATTTAACTATTTTTCCTGTAAGTGAAGTTTGAAAGAATCAGCTCAGGACGGACCCCTGATTTTTTTCAGCTACCAAAAAAATTGCAATGTTAGTTTCAAGCCTCTTCTGCTTAATTTTCTTATGATCTAAAATTGCTACTAGACACCTCTGAAAATAACATGTTGTTCTTTTTTGTCCTCTTTCAGGCAAACTGTGGTGAGTATGATTAGGCTAATTTGCTTGAGTATCAGTTAAACTCTTTCAGTGGCATTGCAGTTAAAACAAGGTACTTGCTTAATAGTGACATTTCCAGTTACTGACTTTTTTATTCCACCTAATAAAACTATAAATTTCTTTCTTACCAGAAACAATTTCAGAATAAAATGGTTATTGCACTTAAACCTGGTTTTAAAAATCAGAAAAACATAAAGCCTTGCTAAGTACCCTTTATATATGTTTTAAAAAATCTGTGTGTATAAAATATGAACGTGTTTTTGTAGAATGGTTCCTAAGTTTTCCCCAGTAATTCCTCTGCACAACAGCCTGAAAGCTGAGCTATAGCCTTTTAAAATTCAGTGTGCTTTCTGAAGGAAGGTGGCAACCAGCTCAGCTGGGTCACAGCCATCTCACTTCCAGCTGGGATTCGGCTCTGTGCTATGATGATAAATTCTAAACACTTTAAATCAAAACCTTGTGCAACATCTTTGAAGAAACCCTAACCTTGTTCCTAGTATACTAGGTATTATAAAGAATCCATAAAACATTTTTGGTCTAAGTAGTCTCCTAAGTTTTTCTTCAGTTGCTTTGGTTTTGAGGGGGTTTTTAAAGTTTTGTTTTCCACTTTGAGCGTGTTCTGTGTGATTTTTAATTTTTTTTTTTTTTACATTTGGTTCCTGTTGTTTAGTAAAGGAATTCAGGATCTCTAAAGTTTAAATATGAGATGTTTATATAGCAGTTCTGGTTTTCTATTAGCTTTTATACAGTATCTTAAAAAGCCCTTGATAGAAGTGTTTATTTTGGAGGATACGGAATAAATATGCTTCCACTTATATAACTTTAATATATGTCTTAAAATTTAAATTATGGGAAAAAAATGTTAGTTGCTTGTTTATAAATAAAGGTCTTTTGAAGAGTGTCTAGTTTGGCCACAGCCAAAATAAAAGGCAAATTTATTGATGCAAAAGCCTGTTTTCATCATATTTTGTTTAATTTTATAGCTGTGTATTGAAGTGACAAAAAGTTAGAGGTCTTGTTAAATATAAAAAAGTGTTTTGCTTTTTTTTCTAAAATTTGTGACAGGAACGTGCAGATGTTTTAATATATAGATTAGAATCTATAATTCTGTCCTTTTTTTGCTATTTTTATAACCTATCAGATAAATCTCAGAGAACTATCCTGCTTCAGTGGGAGTGGAAACTAGTGTTGCATTTCAGGGGAGCAGTGTTGAGCCATGAAATGTATTTTGGTTTGGGACTTTTTTTTTCCTTTCAGGCACTGTGTTGGCAAAGCCTCTAAGCCTATCTTAAGTCCATTAAGATCAGTCTTATTTTTTTTTTTTCTTAAATTGTTCTGTGCAAGTTCTTTGCTCAGTTGGGACCATGACCAACCTTGAAAGTGAGCAATGACAGCAAAACACAGGAGCCAGTGACAGAACTGTCTTTAGTTTTGGGTTATTGGTAAGGGAGAGTGAAACACCCTGTGGCAGGTGATGGAGGAGATAACCTGGTGAAGAGGGTGAGCCCAGAGTTTGTCTGGGCTGTTTCAAAAATGAGATGTTGCATTATCTGTGACCCCAAGCAGCTCTAAGAGGCAAGGCAGGAACATCCAGGAGGTTTTTTTGCCTGATGTTGTTCATTTTCCCCAAGTGGGACACGAGGGTTTGCTCCAAAGCTCTGCGTGTTCTCTGTTGCTGTTCCAAGCTTCCAGTGTTCAAATGAGTTCCTCCCATGGGATAAGGACAGACTATGCCTAATTTCTTGGCTCTAACAGTGAGGCTGCAAATATCTGGCATGAGCCTGTTATCTGGCATGTGCCTATACTGTTCAATAAAATTGTTTACATTTTCCTACCAGAAGATTTAGGTAAAAATCAAAACAAGTTTAGGGGGTTGGTTTTTGTTGGAGTTTTTTTAATCTGTTTGTTTTGGTTGGGTTTTTTTTTAGTGTTGCTGTTATTGAATCAGTGTTAAAATATTTTTTTCTGTTGTTGCTGAACACAGCCTGATAGTATTTTTAATGTTATTGATTCTTGTTTATTTAAAATGACTTGTGAAAAACTGTACTGTAACTGCTCTACAAAAAGGGACACTATCGAGAGAAAGACTGGATACAGAAAATGAACATACCTATATTAGAAATACTTTATAGTAATAAATAATATTGAAGAATTTAAAAACAAATTGAGTCATAACACTTGAACTGCTTGGGCATGAAGATTCTATTATGGGCAGCCTCAGTTGTTGCAAGGATGTCTGAAAAATGTAACTGAATTCGGTGGGTTGAGTTGATTTTTCATATTGCTTTTCCTCTCACTATTCCAGAATAAAGGACTCAATCCTTTTTTTCCTTTTCCAGACTCTGGAATACACATTACCTTTTAAAGACACAAGCTTCCCACTATTGCAGCAGCAGCTTTAATTCAGATATGTACAGAAAAACTAGAACAAACCCTCTTTTTCAGCGTTAAATGCAAAATACACATAAAGTGCATTTTTTAAGGCTTATTCTTGACAGTGTCCCTTTTTAAAAAGCAGGAAAATGGGATCACTTTAAGTGCTTGGGTACAGGGGAATAGTTTCCTACTAGAAATTGGAATTATCCAATATATTTTCTAGAGAGTTTTCCAGTTAGTTACACAAAATCACTTGTCATTTTAAAGGATTATAGAAGTAAGACAAGCAACTCTGGGTTTATAATCCTGTATACATTATACATTCTATATCTGTTCAATACACCAGGATGGGTTTTTACTTTTTTTAGGACTGAGACTTAATAGCTTAAGGCAACTTTTTCTTTAATGTAATGTAAATCCATTGCTGCTTTGTACAACTTTTTCTACTGTGTGTTTTCTTTACTTAGATCTTGACTAAGAAATGTTGACGTCCAATAAACTTACATTTTGTTTCTTTTGAGTCACTGTGTCTTCTGCTGGAATCTCTTGGCAGAGGGTGGTGTTATTGTACAAACCATTGTGTCTTCAGGGTGGGAAGTGAGTTTGTAAGAGAGCATCTTTTGTTCTGTTTGTTGGATCTAAGTGCTACTTGTACATTACTAAAATAATGGGGGGTTGTTTGTTTTAGTAAGTGCCTCGCTGAACCTTTTACTGGAAAACACAGGAAAACCAACTGCTCCAGATAATCCCTTAAAAACTTGAGCACAGCCCAAATCCTGCTTCATGTGCAATCAGTGATTTGTGGGAGGAAGTGTCTCCATCTAAAACTGGACTGAGCCAGATGTTTGAGAAGACACAGCAATGTTTCTGGTTTTGCAGCACTCTCATCCAAAGCAGTTTTGCTGCATGAATGTCCCTCTTCAAAACCTACCCTGTGTGGGAATGTAGTGTGTGTGGATTCCCATAAAGCAGAGAATGAGCTTTTTATCTTTTGGGAATGGGGTTTACTCAGCCCCTGTCTTCACACTAGGTGTGACCTGTCTTTGAGAACACTTAGGCCAGTTTTCTCAACTTCTTGGACTCCACATTTGCTCTATTTTGCCTTTTTTGCCTTGTGCAGTGTGGTTGGACCCACTGAGCAGTTTCACCCACATTTAACAGAGGAGACAAGGGCTCAAGAATTAATGTCCCACAAGCTTCATGCAAATCCCTGCCTGGGTGTCGAGGAATGCTGTCAGTGAACACCACAAATCCAGTGGGAAGGATAAGATTTGCTCAGAGGATGTGCTGAGCACTCACCTGCACTTTTTACCCCAGCACTTGTCACTGTGTGTGTGCACTGACCTCTCAGAGGGAGCAGGGCAATGGCTCAGGTGGAACACAGGGCTGAGCTGCAGGACCAGCTCTACCAAACATTTGGAGCAGGGGTTAAAAGTGCACTGAGCTCAGGAGGATTTGGGCCTCTCCTTGAGAATGGGGACAAAGGGCTCGTGGTCTGTCCCTCTGTGGGGTATCCCTGCCCCTCACGGGTTAGGGGAGCTGTGGAAAAGGAAAAGAGAGGGTGGAGAGCTGCTCTCTGACCCACTCACAGTCTTAAATCCCCAAAGATATGGTTCTCTCTTTCTCCTTTCAGATCAGAACAACTCCAGCTCTTCCTGCACCCAGTTAATATTGACATACAGTCCTCTCCATCACTATTTCAGCACAGACTGACCTCTGCTAGAATGGTTCACAGAAAATGCTCCAGAGAACAAAAAGCCTGTGTTTGACATAAAACTCAAGAAACAAATAAAAATTGTTAAATGTGACTGATAATGCCATGAGCATTGCACCTGTTTTTTGGTTATTTTTGTTTCAATTCCAGCTGTCCCCTTCTAAGACAGTTGGTGTGCAAATAAATCCAGCAATGTTTACTTTTCCATTCACAGGATATTTCCATCTATCATTCAGTATACAAACACAGGAGCATCCTTAATATTCGACCAACAGGGGTAATATTTGTTTCCAGTCCTGAAATACTCTGGCAATAAAAATTTTCAAGATGTTGGCCGTAAGGTAGCAACATACACAACTTTTATTTCCCTTTCATTTTCCATGTGTTGAAAGAGTACATTGAAAGTCAGTTTCTGCTGACAAAGAATTTGCTTTAAATTGATAAACCCTTAACAATTTATTGTCTTGTCAGTCCAGGATCTGGGATGCATTCAGCTCTTCAGTGTCATGCAGCCCTGGTTGTAGTCAGCAGCTTGAGCTGATACTTGAGGTGTCAGGCTCTCACCCAGCCACGTGCATCTCTTCAGTGAAGTCCACTGGTGTTAAAAACCTGCTGGGATTACTGACATCCAGGGATGCTTCTGCTGGAAGGAAGAGACCATGCTGGGGTTTGCAGGCTCTGCAGGCAGATGGCTGAAGGAACAAAGGACAACGAGGCAGAAGAGGAGGTCAGAGAAAGTCTGATGACAACAGCAGCAGAGTGTAAGATACAGAGGAGAGCATGCTGTGACCCTGCCAAAAAGAACAGGAAGAAAAAAACAGCCTCTATTTTAAGGTGTCATTTGTGATTAATATGGCTCTTTTTGGTTCCCACTTATTCCCTTCTTCCCTAATGAATGAGGTGTTCCTGAGGTGTGACACCTCTAACCTTTTTGGCTGACAGAAACTGCATTTATTACTCTTGTCATCCATTAATTTATCCTATAAAGTCTATGAAACAGTTTATGGGAAAAAACCTACCCAAAAGATATTTAATGGTTCCTCTATAGTCTTGCACCGGGGAAGTTTTGGTGCTTTTGGAACAGTCTTTGAAGACTGCACATCCTGAGGGCTTCCCCAGGTGTGACAACTACAGCTGTGCAATATTTGCTGCTGCTTCTTTACTCATCAATCATCTGAGCAGCCAAATGCCACAAGAAGAAAACTTTGCCTTGTTAGCTCACATTCAGGTTATTTGTTTCAGGAGAAATTTGAGAGAGATCTGTAAAGGCATGTAAATTCATCTTTTAAAAGTATGAGGAAAAAACCTGTAAAAACACCAAATCCTAAGTCTGAAAGAGATTCACAGATACTAAAATGAGATTTGAAATTGAATATTTTTTACCAAGTATTTACTGCAAGGCTTGAGAGAGGGAGAATCACATAGACTCTTTGTTTCATGGAGATGATCCTATAATCTATTCTGTGCCTCTAACGCTGTGTGCAGGCATCAAGGAGGAGACAAACAAAAGACTGCACCATCACACTCGAAAGCATCACACTGAAGGTGAAGCCCTCTCTCCACATATGCACAGGTCCTTGGATTTTCTTATCTGTCCAACTAAACTGAAGCATTTTCACTGTTCCTCTGGAGGACAGCATTATCTGGAAAATAGGAAGCCTGCTGGTTTCCTACAAAATTCTTTTTTGTGCTGCTGTTCTCAGTCTAAAACGTGAAGATGTCTTTTGCTACTTACCAAGTCCTTTCTGATGTCCCACATTCCCAAAGCCAGCTGGTCTGAGTGTCCTCAAGCATTTGTCTGAGGGGCTCACGGGTATTTGTACTGCCCGGGAGAAGCGCACACTCCTGGCAAGTCCCAGCATCAGCACCTCTGGGGATCCTGGCGCTCTCTGGTGGAGAGAAAAGAACCGGATCCAGCCGTGAAAAAAAAGGAGAGGGGAAAAAAAAAGAAAAAAGCTGCTTGACGTGTTTTAGTTTCTAAAAACTCAGGGTATTTTACTGAAGTCTTGATCAAAATATTGTTGAAGAGTCATCGTCATAGAAAAAAAAATAGCCCCAAAAATTGTTTTCCTTTTTTCCATTGCAGTGCCAGGTACATGCCAAGTAAAATGTCTGTTGTTAGCCTTTGTCACTTTTGCAAAATTGTGAGCACTCAGGAATAGATTAAGTACCAGATATGGAATCACAGAATGGTTTGGGTTGGAAGGGACCTTAAAAACCTTCCAGTACCACCCCTGCCATTGCAGGGACACCTTCCACTATCCCAGGCTGCTCCAAGCCCAAATGTCCAACAATTCCAGGGATCCAGGGACAGCCACAGCTTCTCTGGGCACCTAGTGGCAGGGCCTCTCCACCCTCACATGGAAGGATTTATTCCTAAAATCTAATCTTAACCAGTCTGCTGTCTATCAGTTTGAAGCTGGATTTTGAGAAAGGTAAAAGGGTGATCCTACAGGGAAAAGCAAAATCAGTATAATAATGACACTTATAAAATTAGTAGGTGATATACAGGTGGGCTACGGTTAATGCAAACATCATGGTGCCATTACTTGTTGTCACATGTTCTTTTTCCTTGTGTTCTGGTTTTGAGTTAAACCATGGCCCCATAAGAGGCTGCATTATTGGTAAATGAAGGGCTTCAAAAGCAAGTATCCAGGGTGAACCAACTTGGGTCAGTTGAAATAGAATTGAAACATGACACTGCAGCTTTACTTTATACCTTAATACATAATTCGGAATTATGACTGGTCAAAATAAAACATTGTGACCCATCTGTTCTGAAACTTAGACAATTTGTCAACAATTACATTCATAGTTGTAACATATAGTCATTTTTTCAAGACATTTTTAGGACCAGACCTTTAGTTTAATAACAAAGCCAATTTCTGATGTGATGAAACACTCAGCTCCTGGCAGTGTGTCTCCTTAAGCAATTAAGAGATGTAGGCATTTGGGCAAAGAAGAACGAAATGACCATAAATGAATTGCACTTTTTCTGCTGTGAGGTTGTGGTGGACACATTGCCTTTTCTCCTACAGAGACTGGTGTTTGGATAGATCAGATGTCTCCTGATTTTGCAAATGAACTGAAAATAGGAACACTTAGGTGGAGGTCTAATGATGTCATCATCTCTGAGCTTTTTTTACACGGAGCAAGACTCCTTCATTAAGAAGAGGATGTTCTCTGGAAGACACGAGTTTGGAGAGTTATTCCAGACCAAGAACCAGATGTGTACCAGCCTCCTCATCCCCATGACAGCTCCAACTTATGGAAGCTTGCTTGGTGGCACGTCCCTGCTGCCAGGTGTGGGGGTTTCAGTTGTCAGTTTCTCTGGGTCTGGACTGAAGGCACTTGACACAGTAATTCGTGTTTGGACTCAGGTGTTTATTATTTTTTATCAGTGAAACAGTCTCACTGCTGTGAGTCTGGCAGCTTTTCATTAGAAGGCACAAAATGGCCAACAGTCTCTTGGTAAAAGGTCTTTTACGACTAAACTATCCAATGAAGAACTGACACCTGGATTATTTTCCCTTTTACCCCAATAACTGATCCCACAGAGCTCCAATGGGGACTTTTCTGCCCAATTACAAAATGCCACCCAAACCCATGGAGAAGGAGGAAGAAGAAGGTGAAGAAGAAACCCAGGACCACACCCTGTGCCCTCCATCTTGCTTCCATCTACAACATACTAAAAACCCCAAAACCCCAAAACCTCAATTTCTCACCCAGTGATACACCTACACTGCTCTCTATAATCTATTGCACACTTTAGTGGATTTCAGTCCATCTTGAAGCCTGGGAAACTTTCTCCATGGATGAGGGTCAGAGTCAGTGCTGCCCTGGGGGTCAGGGCACCCCAGAGCAGACACAGAAATATTCCCAGTGCCCTGGGTTTCCACAGCAGGCTGCTGAGCACCTTCCAAAGAGGCTTCTGGCCATCCTACCTGGCCCTTGCTCCACATCTTTGCACACCCATCACCCTCCTCGTCAGACAGTTGTCACAAAGACTCACAAGTGGTGACTCAGATGGGATGTGTCCCATGCGCTGAGCCTCACCTAGAAAGGGGCTACAGAAAGAAGATTGGAGAGTCCACATGAGGGCAGGACAACATCGGGGACCAGTGTTCTGGCTTTGTGCCTCTCCTGGCCCCACCACTCCTGAGCAAACCTGCCACAGCCAGCAGGAAGAAGGACAGGGCTGTTAGCTGTCTCTGGGAGGAAGGCTGAAATGCTGCAAGTGAAAGGTAAAGTGGTCCCCTCTTCCATGAGGGGACATGCTGAGGGATCACATTTCAGGATTGAACATTTCCAGGTCTGCTTCTGCTAGCAGAGTTGTCAGTGAGGAGTATGCAGTGGTTCCACCACAGGCTGAGGCTATAAAATCTCAATGAAGACATCATATTATAATATAATGGTTATAGCCACCTTGCAGGTAAAGGTGGCATCACACAGAGTCCTGGAATGCTGCAAAAAGCCCTGCTGGCCAAAGTGTAGTTTTGACAAACTAAGCATATTTTACACTGTTACACTCTCCTGACAAAGCACTTGTATCAAACCTCATGTTAGACTGCATGAATGGCCTCTTATGAACCTTCTCTTTCTTTCATGTAGAAAACAGACTCGAGCACAGAGGCAGATAATTAGTGGGGAAAGTTTGTATTGATTTTATCTCTTTTCAATGTGTTTGTTTTTGTATTTATTTTAATTTCAGTGAGTGAATCTACTCCTTTTGTTGTAAATTGTTGTGTTCACAGCTTTAAAAATGAAATTTATTCAATAACTATGATTAAATTAAATAACTATGAATAACTATAAGCTATGATGCTTATTTCTGTAACATGGGACTTGGGAGTAATCTCAGATCCAACACTTTCCAGTGCTGGAGTGGTAGGGGAAGCAGCGCTAATTTGAGGCATTTGAAGGTCTCTTCCAACCTTGATGAATCCAGGACTTGGGGATTGCCCTGGGCCAGGTGCAGCACCTGGGCCTTGGCCTCGTTGAACCTCGTGAGGTTCTCGTGGTCCCACTTGTCAAGCTTGTCCAGGTCCCTGTGCATGGCTTTGTCCTTCCATGGTGCCCCTGCCCCTCTCAGCTTCCCGTCCCCGGCAAACGTGCTGGGGGTGAGCTGGATCCACTATCTGTGCCGTTGGGGAAGCCATGCAAGAGCCCCGGGGCCAAGGCAGAGCCCTGAGGGACACCACTCATCCCAGCCCCTTGTCCAGCTGGTCAGAAGACCAGGAGCCCTCAGTGAGCACTTGGTGGGGGCAATGGGTGTGTTAGAGACTGAGGAAGAGCGGGAATCTGATGTGGACCATGAGCTTTCCCAATGGGGAGATGTTAGGAGCTACCAAGAGATTTCTGACTGGGAAGAGTCTCTTGAGCGAGAGCTCACCCCAGGAGATGTCTGTAGCTGTGGGGAACTCTCCAGCTGGGATGAGGAGAGTAGGAGCTGTCCCAAGAATTTTCCACGGGGAAGAATGCAAGGAGCAGGGGCTGTCCCAAGGAGCAGTCGGAAGCTCCCCAGAACCGTCTGACTGGGAGGACTCTGTTGGCCAAGAGCTTTCCAAAGAGAAAGACTCTGCTGGGCAGGAGTTGTCCCAAGGCAATGGCAGCAGACCCTGTGTGCAGTCCAGCCAGGACAGTGATGGTGACAAAGAGCTTGCTCAGGACAACTGGGAGCATGTGAGCATCCACAAGCCCTCGCTGCAGGAGGACACGGCACAAACTGAGCAGAGTGAAGAAGAAGGAAGAAGACGGGGAGCAAAGACTAGGAGTTTTTGCAGCAGACGGGCTCCCAGAGCGTGTCCCTCGGATCCCTGGGCTGAGCGCGGGGCAGCTGAGCCGTGCCCCAAGCGCCGCTCTGGGCCTCGCCTCCCCACCTGCAGCCCAGGGCCTCCTCAGAGCACGGCGGCTTCTCCCGAGGAGCAGGTGCCAGAGCAGGGACAGAGAGCCCGGTGCCTGCCCGGCTCAGCTGCGTTTTGTGCTTTTCCCAGGCGGGAGCTCCTCAGGGAGCAGCCGGCTCCCCCCAAGAAACGCCCGTCCCGCCTCAGGCGGGCGCTGCGGGCGCTGCTCCGCTGGCCCTGCCTGAGGGCACAGCCGGACAATCAGTGCCCGCTGCCAGCGCCAGGCCCGGCCCCGCAGGCCCGGAGCCTGCCCGGCGTCCTGAGGGAGCCACACGGGGCTGCCCCTGTCTGGGCGTGTCCCCCAGGCTCAGCAATCCCCGGCGGCTTTGCTTCCTCCCAGGGGGATCTCCCCAAGGCCAAAAGTTACCGTGTGTGGCAAAGCGGCAGCCATGGGGGACTGTTGGTGCTGTGTGGCTCAGGTGAATCAGGAGAATCATCAAGGTGGGAAGAGACCTTGATGGCCGTGCAGTCCCACCGGCACCCCACACTGCCATCACCACCCCAAAACCATGTCCCCAGGTGCCACATGTGGACAGCTTTTCAACGCTTTCAGAGATGGCGACTCCACCACCTCCCTGGGCAACTTCTTCCAGTACCTGACCACTGTGTCAGGGAAAACTTGTTCTAATATTTAATCTGAACCTCCCCTGGTGGAATGGAAGGCCGTTTTCTCTCATCCTGAAAGGATTACATGCTAGTCCTTTGGGATTGTGCCCGTGAGGAATGGGCACACACAGGACGTGTTCCTCCAGGGACGTCGCTGCAGGACTGCAACACAAATGATTCTTCCAAAAGAGTGAAGGTTGAATTTAAGAAACGGTACTAGCAAGAAAAAAAGACCACAACCTCCCCACTCACATAAAAACAAAAGAAAAATAAAAAAAATCCAAAACAAAACAAATTAATAAGAATAAAAGCAAGAATAAGAAGATGATACAGAAGTAATAGTAGTAAATAAGAACAAGAAAAGGAATAAGAATAGTAAGTTGAACAAGAATTATGAGAAGAAGATAAGGAGAAATGGTAGTAGTAGTAATAAGAAGAAAAACAAAAATAGTAAGAAAAAGAATAAGAAGAAAAATAAATAGTAGTAGTAGTAAATAATAATAATAACAAGAAGATGAAACAGTTGTAGAAGTAAATAATAGTATCAAATTAAAATAAACATCCACACAACCACAGAATGAAGGGAAGGACCTTAAGGTCCTCTAGTTCCAGCTAGTTATCTTCTGCTCTCTCTCTGAGACATCTTGCTTATTTCTTTCTACCGCTCTACCTCCCCTTTCTTGGTAAATAAAATCCAATAAATAAATGTTAAATAAAATCCTTATGCTGTCCTCCTATGGTCTCCTTTGCACCTTCATTCGGGCAGAGGCCTCTCTCCCTCATGGGTTTGTAACACCTGCTCAGGGTCCCTTCCAGCCCCCAGCATTCTGGGATTCTGCCAGTTCCTCGCTTCCCTCTTCTTCTTGCTTCTGCTTCGAGCTGGGAATGTGCTTGAAAATGTCCAGCAAAGAAGCCTTTGCTGTCTGTCCTGGGAGCCCGTATGGCTCTGGGACCTTGTCACCTGCAGCTGCACAGCTCCCTGGAGAGGCAGGGCAGAACCAGCACCCCGAGGGCCTCGGGAATTCCCCTCTGCAGTCCATGGCATTGCAATGGTCTGGAATTCCAGTTTCCAGCAAGGAAAAGATGTTCCTGCCCTTTAAGGCAAAGCTCTGAAGGGGCTGAAAGCCAAGTGGAGCAAGATCTTACAATGACATTGCACGACCACGTTTCATAACTTAATCAAGGGTTGTTTTAGCACATGGAGTGGGGAAAAAAAAATCAGACGAGGGTCTTTGGCTGGGAGTTGCCACAGGTAAAGAGAGACAGCTCGAAAGAAACAGAGCAGGCACCTGCCCCATACCCACACTGAACCCCTCTACCTCTGGGAAACTGGGTCCCCAAGCCCGTGTCCCCCCCACCCTCCGAGGTAGCGGACACCCACTCCAAGCCCTTCTACCTCCCCGGGCACCAGGCGCCCGTCCCCACTCCTTTTACCTCGGGCACTCCGGGCGCTCACCCTGAACTCGGGAGCACAAGGAACTCACCCTGGGCCCCTTTACTCCGGGGTACCAGGAGCACATCACGAACTTGTCATAACCCCAGGGGCTCATCCCAAGCCCCTCTGACCCCAGGGAGCACCAGGTGCCCACCCCAAGCCCGCCTCCCCGCTTCTGTCCCTGGGCCAACGGGCGCCCACCACCGCCACGCTGCAGGGCACGGCGGGCCGCGTTCGCCGCCTGGCAACCGCCCCCGATGGGCAGCAGCCAGAGACGGCGCCGGGCCGTGCCTGCGGCCGGGGCCGGGCCCCTCTCCACCGCCCCGGGGCGGGGACTGCGCCGTGGGCGGGCGGGGCAGCGCGGCACGTCCCAGGGCAGCGCCGGTCCCTGCGCCGGCGCCCGCGGGTCGAGCGAGCGCTGTGCGGGGCTGCGGCCGCCGCTGCTCCCCGCCCGGCGCGCCTTGGACGGGTCCGGAGTCGCGGCCCCATTATGGTCAGCCATGGCGTGGCTGCCGGGCGGGCTGGCCGAGCTGCGCTGGGGCGCGCTGGTCGCCCTCTTCGTGGCGGCGCTGGCCACGCTGGCCGTGTACCTGGTGCAGTACGCGCTGCTGGCGCTGCGGAGGGGCCGCCCGCCGCCGGCCCCCGCTGCCCCGGTGCAGCGGGACGAGCTGCTGGAGGAGGGCGGCTCGGTGCTGGCCTGGGCGCTGTCGCGGGGCAGCTGGAGGCGACAGTGGCGGCGGGCCTGGGTGGCGGCGCTCCGAGCCGAGGCGGCGGAGCGGGCGGTGAGTGCCGGGATGCAGGTGATGGATGGGCGACGGGACGGAGGGAGGGAAAGGACGGGAGATGGCCGGCGGCAGCTCCCCCGCGCCCGCCGGGACGGGGCCGGCGCCTCCCGGCCGTGGGGCATCGCTCCGGGACGCGGCTCCGGGCGCTTCCCGCTGCGAGGAGCGGCTGTAGGGACTTGCTGCAGGGATGTACGGGTGTGTTCCTGACCCTCCGTGTGTGTGTTTGTATATTTACACGTGTGCGTTGGGTGGCTGCTTGGCAGGGATTACAGGAGGGAGCCGGCCGGAGTAGCGGAGTGGGCGCACGCGTGGGAGTCGGGAAGGATGGGGAGGAAGGAAAGCCCCGACCCCCGCAGCCCCTGGCAGGGGTTCGCTCCGCCGATAACATTGTTCGGGCGTGGGGAGGAGGAAACAATGGAAACTTCCTGGCCTGGGCCTGGGGCCCGTCCTTCGGCAAATAATTCCCAGAGCTGGGCTTCCCCCGGCATGCCTCAGGCCCTGCGGTGTGTGGTGTAACTTCAGGGGCTGGCTGGCGTCCGAGCCCTCTG
This sequence comes from Fringilla coelebs, assembly GCF_963513975.1. Lineage (NCBI taxonomy): Eukaryota > Metazoa > Chordata > Aves > Passeriformes > Fringillidae > Fringilla > Fringilla coelebs. Next base: position 4,876,259 of record NC_140029.1, on the reverse strand, counting down.
GATGGTAGATGGGATGCTCAGGGTTTGGTCAGGTTGCCTGTAGCCCGGGTCAGGGAGGATGCACAAAACGCGGTGTTTCTTCCCATGCCAACCTGCTCTTCCTGGAAAAGGCGCAGTGTGGCATCCTGCACGTTGGTGTGTGATGGTATGCCCGCTGAGGTAAGGAGGTTAGGTGAGGCTGTGCAAAGCTGATTTCCGTGTCCTGAGGACTGAACCCTTGTCGTGTCAGTGCAAAATGCTGAGGATAAACTCTAGGAAGTGGCGTGTCCCCAGCTCTCTGAATTTGCGTGCGTCCTAGACCAAAGAGGTTCCTTCTTGCATGTCAGAGAGCAGGCTGGGGAAGAAGGAAGAGTGGGGCAACATGTGTGTGTGAAAGATAAGGAATAAAAATGAACACTTCCCAAGTATCATTGTAAGTTGGGCAGTAGAAAGAAAATATTTTGTGCACCCTTTGAAATCCTGCATTGTGGTTGAGAAAAGAGTGGGCTGTGCTAAGAAATGAAGGTTGGTTTGCCCTGCACTTGCGGAAGAGAAGGGTCCAGACAGCTTGAGCACAGGTGCTGAGAACTGAAAGTAACCAGACACAAGTGACAGCTTCCTGTCCCTGAGCAGAGGGCAAAGCCCCTGGGACAGGGACAGGCACACCCTCCCTGGTGAGCGGCTGGAGCCGGGAGTTCAGCGCCTGGCACTGCAGCGTGGCGTTCCTCCTGCTGTCAGCCTCCCAAAACAATGTCAGCAGCACAAAGCTAATGAAATTCCTGCGTGCAAAACAACCTGGGGTGATGAGGGAAGCAGGGCTGAGTGCTCCATGTGGGTAGCAGGTGAAGAATGCAGTGCTGATGCTTCTGAAAGGATGACCTCAGTGCCCAAAGGCTGCCTTGCCTTGCTGTCTGTGTGAAGACTGAGTGGCTGTCATCACTGTCTGCCTCCACTGATGAGGGCTGGGCAGGGGAAGGCTTCTTTCCTCACCTCTGCAAGATGATATTTGGGGTTTCTGAGTTTTGGCATAGCCTCCTGGAGCCCTATTAGTGGGCCAAACCAAACACGCCTTTTCCAACTGCAGCACTGATAAATCTTTGCTGAAGAACAGCAGTTTTGCTGGACCCTGTTGTTGTTCATGGACTTGGCTCTGCACTGTGTACCTTGATATTCTACTACAGGGAAAGATGAGTTATGATTAGGCCCATAGTTATGTCCTAAGTATATGTTTTCAGGCTCTACCCTGTATTATGTAGTGAGGTGTCATGCAATTAATACATGGAAGTTTTGACATACATTTGCAATTCCAGGAACTTGACTGGCAGTGCATTTTTATCACTTGTTTTCAAGTGATGGGTTCATCACCTAACAATGCTTTTTTTTTTTTTCTTGTTAGGATTCTCAGTTGCTCACATTTGAGGAAGATGACCCCGCAGAACCACTTGAGCTAGCAGTTAAAGAAGTTACCAGTGTTGTAAAGTCAGCTGGAGAGAAGGTAAACTTTGGATTTGTTGCCTTTCAATGTATTTTGGGTCAGGAAGTGTTTTATTAGTGTGAGTGGAAAATTTATTTGTCAAATTTATTTATTTGTCAATAGATCTGTACCCTTGACCTGTGTTTGTTGAGGCAGGTAAGAGGCTGCCTCTCTAAAGAACCTGTGCAAACTCTCTTCTTTTGCATGTTGTGAGCAGAATGTGCTCCAGGGCTTCCACCAAATGCACAATAACCAGAGTTATGCCAAGTTTATAGCTACACCCTCAGTGAGCTCAGGGAGCAGCCCTCTCCTCCACCTCCACAGTCCTGATGCTGGTTCCCCATCCTATTGCTGAAGTGTGCAGTGAGAACTGCATTGAGATGAAGGAAATTTCTCTCCTGGGACTGGAAAACGTCTTTGTCTGCCTCTTGCTGTTTGTGTGGCTGATGACAGGTTTGCTTCCTAAGTAGGAGCTGAATAAGGATCAGTGGAACAGGTGAGGAGTCCTTAGGGTGAAGTCTTTACTCTGCTGGTCCTTGTATTCAGCGAGGAGCAAATGATTTCTTTCCTCCTCTCCCACTGCAAATACTGGGAGGTGGTTCAGTGCCTGTGAAATTAAAATAAGGCAGAACGTGGCTCTTGGAACAGTAAAAATGCATTAAAAGGGGAAAAAGCCCCTATATATGTTTATTAGCAATGATAGCTCCTGTGTTTTTGTCCTAGTGACTGGTTACATTAGGCACCTGCATCAAATTAGCCTAATGCTTTTCTTTTAGTTTTGCTTTGTTATTTTGCTTTGCTCATCTGATTTAGATGCTAAGCAGCTCTGCTATGATTCCTTTGAAAACTATGCATGCTTATCTGCCTGATACACAACTTAGAGGCACACCCTGGCTGGTGGCAGCTGGGGATTGTTAACATGCAAAGCTGTTTGTGTACTCATTTTCTCCTTTTTTTTTTTTTTTTTTTTTTTTTCAGTAGCCTGAAATAAATGGCTCATAAAATCCCTACCCCAGCAGTGGGGCTGGAGAGACTGGACTTGGTAGGGCTGTAGGGTTGGCACAAGTGTTACTCTGTGCCACTGGAAGATGCCAGGATGGGAAATTGTAAGGAGAGGGCACTGCTAGGTCTGAAAGTGATGTGCTGTGTCATGCGTGAAGCCAGGACCCCAGGGAGAGCTGCTGCAAATAACAGCACAAAAAACTGCTGTCTTGCAGTGCAGTGTCTAAAATGTTGCTGGAAGGGACAGGCAGGGCTGGGTTGAGCCATTCCAGCATCTTAATCGAGGTGTTACACTGCAGACAGAAATCTGATGTGCTTTCAAAACAGCTTAGACTAATAGAAGCACATTTCCAAATTTATTGGGATAAAAAAGGTTTGTTTTCATACACTGGGTTCTTCTGAACTCTGCCAAAACCCATTTCAATAGTCTTGTGCACAGCTGCTGGAAAAAGTTCTCTGAATCATTCTTACTCCTTCATTTAAGACACAACCTGAATATTTATTTGAATTACAGGGTATAATAACCTTAGGGTGGCAGTCTGGTAGCTACTTTTCCTTCTTCTTTAAATGCATATCTTTCTCTAAACACCTCAGGAGTTCTCTTATATGTTGTATTTCCTGAGGTAATACCAAGGGTGTTTTGTTTTTTGGGTGGTTTTTTTTTGATGTTTTCTTTTTTCCCCCATCCTCCTCAAACTCTCAATGTTTGCATGTGAAATCGAAGTCTCTCTCTGCAGCTTGCCCAAACTCAAAGTTCTGGCAGAAATTGGTGTGTGCTGCACAGTGCAGTGCTGCAGACATGGCTGGAATGCTGCTGCTTCTCAGCTTGGCCCAAGCTGTGGTGATAGGAACAGAGCTGCTCTGTGGCTGGAGGTTACACCACACTGTCCCTTGATAAAGCCTTATTTATGTGTTGCCTTCACCCCAATTTTGGGTCAGAGCCTAAATATATAGAATGAAATGGCCTGTTTTCATTGTGTGGTATTGGTTGTTTTGTTTTAATAAAGTAAACATTAGAAATATTCTTAGTCTTAGCTTTTTCTGCCAGCCTTTCCATTAGTGCAGTCTATTTCCAGAGGACTTGAACTTCACAACAGAAACAGCAACAAAAAAGGCAATGAAAAAGAGGATTCTCTTGCTGAGGACTTGGCACAGAGGGTTTGGATGGAGCAGGCTGTGACAGAAGTCTCTCTAATTTTTCTGCTTCATACTCAAATGGAAAGGGGTAAAATTCCATCAGAGTGCCATTCCTTTAATGTCACTGCTGCACTCCTAACTGGGACCATTCCTGGTGTTTATTTCTGATTATTTTTGGTGGAGTGAATGATCCTGACTGTGCTGTACAGTTCCTGTTGTCTTTTAACTCCCCATTCTGCTTCAAAAGCCATCCCAGATTTTTGCTGCTTTAATGACTGGGGTTTTTTTACAAGCCTAGATGGAATTATAGCCCATGGAGATTTTTTCCTAGGCTTTTTTTAGTTTTTGCACTAATATAATCCTTTCTTCTTAACATGTTTACTCTTCTTTCATGGTGCTTGCTGTCAGTAAATATATTATGAAGGGATTATATTTCCTTCCAGCTTTTGTTTAGCTTGCCTGCATAAGTTGCTCCTTAAATCTCCTTTTACAATGCTGTCCTGTCTCCTGAGTCTCTCCTATGCACCCATTCTCAGCAGCAGCTCCAATTAAATCCGTGTTTTTGAACTTGATGGCTGAAGGGCCACACAGCCCTACAGGTGAGGTCTCACAATGCAAGGAGGCAGTTTCTTTTTGGCTCTAGAAGTACTTTCCTGAAGGGTTTTGGGCTCCAATCTGCCTCTCCTGTGGCTGCTTCACGCTATGAGTGCCTTGCTTCATCAAGGTCTCTCTGCCTGTGGTGCTGTCCTGATAATAAACTGTCCTTTGTGTGAGCAGGAGTTGTTAATTCTTACACACACACACACACACACTCACTTATGTATTTTGTATTGCATTCCTCTCCTGCTTTTCAAGGTCTTTCAGCTTTCCTGTGTGATGACCTAATCTTCCTTTATGTTGCTGCTTCCTAGCTTGCTTTCCTGAGCATCATGTTTTCTTTCAGGTTTCTTCTGAGGTATTTTGGACTTTTAATTGTGTGATAGGTTTGGTGCCTGAAAGAGTCTTTAGTAACCTATTTCCAGCTTTCACCTCCCTGCTCACTGTACTGTCCTCTCCCTTTCAAACATCCCTTAATGGGGGAGTGATGGAGTAAAAGCTTAATTGTTAGTGGGGTGAGCCTAGAGAAGTAAACAAGACAACATTATGATCTCTTCTTCAGAACTGAGTGCCTGGTCAGGGGAGGACATTGCAGGGCGGTTTGTTTGCTTCACTGGAGGTGATCCTGTGTAGAAAAAAACCAAAACAAACCAAAACCAACCAAACAAAAAAAAAATCAACCCCCTTCCCCCAAAAAAAAACAAACTTCTAAGCTTTTTTCTTTTTAAAAAAAACCAAAAAATAATTTTGTCACTCCATCAACAAAAACCACATTCCTACAATCCTGGATTTGGCTCTGTCTTCAGCTGCTGCTGCAGATGTGTGTGAACCTCCTTCAGGCTTGTGCCACATCTGCCAGCTTGGCACAGGGATCAGGGAAGCCTTAGCACCCCAAACTGTCTCTGCAAGTCAATTACTGTCCAAGCTACCACAGCACAAACTGGCAAACCTCTCCTGGAGTTTTCTGTCTCCTCTTGTTCTCTGTGTCTTCAGCTGTACTGTGTCTCAGATGGTTTGGAAAGGCTTGCATGATAGTGAGGCCAAACTAGCAGTTCTAGTTCTGGTATTGATTTATATTCCCCTTTCTGAAATATAAGTACTGCTTCCAGTATTTGCACTGTTTGATGTTCATTTGAACTTAGTAGGTGGGTTGAAAATCCATCCTGTCCTGTCTCCTTGTACTCTATGCTTGTTTATTTCATTCCCTCACTCCCTGTTTTTTCCACTTATTTGAATATGAATGTGTTGGTCTCAAAGGAGTGGACAAATTCACATGTTCCATCAACTTCTGCTTTGTTTCTGTTGCTGACATGGAAACTCTCTCTCCTGCACTGAGTCCATCCCTCACCCTGCCTTCACCATACTGTTTTGAAAAACTGGTCTGAGGTTTTCACTGTATTTACAGGCAAATGTTTCAGTTTGATACTGGCTCCTAAAAATCCATACCTGCCTGTGCCTAGGTTAGACATTGCATTTGTCATCTCCCCTTTGTTTGCCCTGGTCACTTGGTCAATTGTTGGGGTAAAGGAGTAGAGAAGAAGCTGGAAAAACCCCCTCAAGAAATGAAGGAATTGGCTGTGGTAACCAAGAAGATCATGTAATTCTTCTGAACAGCTGAGTGCTAATAATGGTCAAAAGGCAGAAATTTTTGATTTGAAAAATTTTCTTGTGGTGAGGTTTTCAGCTGAGCACACAAACTGTCTGTGTGGCCATTGACAAGATGAGTTTACTATGCCAAAAAGAAGATCCTTGTTATAGTAGAGCCCTGTGAGACAGATGGGAAACTGTAAGGGTTCTAAATCTTACAGTGAGATCATGGCAACTTTCACTGTGTGGCTGCCTCATGGTTAATTCTGATTCTCTTGTGAAAATGTTAAATATTTGTATTACTTACATACTACTGAGTAACCTCAAGTAACCTGCTCTTTCTGGAAGTAAATACCAAATGTAGTAAAAAGAATTTCCTTCTAGAAAACAAACAAAAAAGGCAGTCAAGGCCTGTACTGCTGGGGGTTTTACAATCACATGTGGTGTGGTCAGGGCCTGGGGAAGGTGTGAGAAATGTTCCCCGTCAGGGCTGTCAGAACTTCCCCCTGAAGTTACAGCCCGGGGGAGAACCTGCTGCTACACTTGGGGAGGGAAGAGTAAAGAAAAGGGAACATGTAATGCACAAATTAATGGGGTACCAGTGCAAAAACTGAAACCTCAAGGCAAGAAGGCACTATGTGGGAGGAGCTGGGGCACCATGGTGCTTCTTGAGATGAAGCAGCTTCTGCTGCTACTTCAGGAAGGGAAAAACAGGTTTTGAAACTGGTCCAGAGGAACTGCAAAGGGAAAAAGTCTGGATATACAGGGGGAGGGCATAGCAGGGGAAGGGTTTTAATCGCTGTGAGTACGCAAGTTTGGACACTTTACTTTCTCAGAAAAGCAGTCTTGCTCAACCCACAGTGCTTTTTCAATGTCCTTTGTTCCTGTGGTTGCTTATCTGGAAGAGAATTGCTTTTAGGATAATTGTACTCAGAGTTTTAGATATGTGTGAGTAGGTTGTGTCATAGCATCTGCAGCTCAGTGGAGCTGGGTGCCAGCATTTTCCATGTGGGGAACTGAGCCCAGCCAGGTCTGGGAGTTCTGGCCGCTGCAGCTCATCCCATGATGAGGATGTCAGGTCAGGGATGAAGAGGAGAGGCTGGAAACAGCAGGAATAACCCTGGCAGTGGGTGATTAAGTACCAGCTGTGCATGAGGAGGGATGGCAGAGGACTGAGGAGGAGCAGGGACACAAAGGTACCTGAGGAAGGGCTGGGAACTCCTTCCATGGGAGATCCCCAAAGCAGGTGGAGAGAAGGGTGTTTGTGCCAAGGGAGGGGCTGGAGGGAGAAAATATCTTGATATTGGTTTCTTTGTGCTGCTACTTCACTTCACCCTATTTCTGCTAATTTAGGAGATGTGTCTTGCCCAGAGGTAGGATCACAAGAGGGAGCTGGGGGTGACCCCTCTAGGAGCTCAGAATCAGCTGCTCCCAGCTGCTATGCAGGGCTTGGATTTTAAAGAACAGTTTTTTACAAAAGTGACAGGTTTTCTAGACTCTAAAACACAAAGGGTTGATAACTGGGGATGTCTCTGGTAAAGGGAATGGGAGAGAGAATGAGGAATACAAATGAAATTGAAGGAGAACTTTCTTCCTATCAGTCCAGGTTCCTCTGTTTTCTTGTGGACACCTATCCTTCCTTTCTCTCCCCCTGCCAACCAGAAAAGGCTGCTTTGCCTGACCCTCCCTTCTCTAGCTTTTCATCTGTGCAGAGAAAGTGAATTTGAAGAAGCAGGCTGGAACAAGGCAGGGGGAAGAGGAGCAGAGCACGGCAAGCTTCAGTGTTTTTCTTTGTGTGCCTGCCATGGGGGAAGTGGCCTACATATTTCTGCTTGGGTCTATCAAAATCACCTGCTACACTTCTGAAGGAATGTCACTCAGCAAGGGAAGCAGCAGTTGCAGTCTCTTTAATCACCTTTTCACCACTTGTGGCAGCATTGGAGATGAAAACAAAGCGGCTTTCTCTTCAAATTCTAGCCCAGAATTCTGCTTCTCTCAGTATTCTGACTCCATCATCCATCCTGCTCCCAGAACAAAGGGATTCACCTGACATAAATACATATTCTATTCCATTTACAAACATGGAACCACTCCTTTTGATGATTGGATTAAAAGTTGACAGGTGGCTGTATGTTAGTACCACAATTTTTTTTAGTAAAAGTGAGGGCACAATGGGACTAGGGCTTAGTAGATGTCATTGGCAGAAAATAAATTAATCAGGGAGACTAAAAGTCCAAACTTCACTGGTTTGGGCTTTGAAATGAAAGGTAAAAATACATTAAGAAAAACTGATTTAGCATCTCTTGACAAAACACAGAAAGAAAAATCAAAGTTCCACCACCTGCAGTGTCTGTTTCCATCCTTAACTTGAATTTAAACATGATTAAGAGATAAGTGACACATGAACTCATTTGCCAACTCTCTGTCCGCGCTTATTTCTTTTAAAAACATTAATAAACCACATACCTGGCAACCTTGGCTCTTGGACATCCAGAAATTCCAGATGAATGGCTCTGCATTGCATGTATAGCAAATCCAACTTGTTCTGAATGTATTGAACTTCCTATAAATGTGTGGAAAAAACATGTATGGATGATAAAACACTACACTTAGGGTATGGAAGTGGCAGCAGTTTTTGCATCAGACCTGTCCTTTTTCCTCCTCTTTCCTCAAGAAAGAGGGAAGAACCTTTTCAAAGTCTTTAAAGAGTCACTGTGTCAATCCATTACTTTGAATGAAAGGAGTGATTCTGTGTTTCATCTCAGCTACAAGTAAAACAAGCAGCTGGAAGCAGCTGGGCTCTTTGTTCTTGTTAGCTATTAAAAATCCTTTCTATTTTACCATAATACTGGGTGTTGGTGTTGTTTGTGCAGGATTAAGGTCAGAAATCACTTCTGAAGGAATCTGGACTTCGGGAAAGAGGAGAGGTGGAGAAGACTCATTTGTCCACTTCTAAACTATAATTTGCAAAGATGTAACCTGAAAAGGCAATTCTTATTGCTTGTGGGTGTGGTTGGGATTTTTATTTGTCATATCCACCTCCCCACCCCCTGCTCCTTTGTAATTAAGTCTACCTTAATGGATGTACTCAGGCCCTCGATAAAGCCCTGGCCATCCTTAAAATGTACCCCAGAGAGCCCGGGGAGATGAAATGTATTTAAGGAGAGACTGATAAGGATCTTCCAGGAGTTTCATGATTCCTCTCAAAGCTTTCAGCTTCAATTCCAGTGCCCATAATTGGAGCAGTAAGTGCACAAACACAATTTAATAGCGGCATGCAGAGTTTTTGTCAGACAAACCTTGCAGGGAATTATTTGTCTGTGCATTGCATTGACCTGGTTCCCTCTGCCTGAGTCAGTGTGAGGAGAGCTCAGCTGTCCTTCCCACAGTGGAGCTGTGGGGACAGTAACCACAGAGGGACAGTGACAAGCAGCTCTCCTCCACCAGCACATCTGTTTGCAAAACAAACATGCCTCTGTGGTGTGATGAATAATTTCTGACTTCCACCCCATGGGCTTTCCTGTGCTGCCAGGAATCCTCCAGGAATTTCTGCACACTCCAGGAATTTTGCATGGCAGCTCCAGCAGCTCAGTCAGTTTGCAGAGGAGAGGAAGCAAAAACTGTCCACTGTTTACAAACTCAGTGTGATAACAAGTTAAATTACTGCTCCTAAAAGTGTATTGCAGTCAAGTGGCACTCAGACTTTTTCCAGACATTTAGCTTTGTCACCACATTTCAGGCTTTCTTGGTTTGGTCAAAGGTTTGAATAAATTCTTAAAGGCTCCTGCTCCTTCTTACCCACTGAGAAGTGGAATTACTCAGACAGAATCCTCTGCTGTAGCAGCAGGTTTGTCCCAAAGTTTCACATTTTCTTTAGTTTCACTAAACTAAAGATTGTGTGGTAAATCAGCTGCTGCTCAGAACAGAAGAGGAAGAAGAACAAACATCTTTGCCCTCTTGGAGCTTTTAATACATAGATCTGTAAAATGAAAAGGAGTCCTTGTCAGGCAAGGAGTTACTTCTGAATTAGGTAATAATACAAAAGAAATTTTGGGAAATGCCATAATTTGCAGATATTAGATTTCATGTACAGATTTGAACACTTGAACTATGTGCTTTTACAAGAATGTTCAGAAGGAGATGGGAAGATGAATGAAATTGCTTAGAAATTTCCCACCTGTGCAACTTAGCATAATTCTGCTAGCTTTAATTCCTTTCTTATTCTCTTTCTTGCCTTCACCAGACCTTCTGAAGATTAATTTGTTCTTCCCTTTGTTTCCCCTCATCCTTTTCCTTTCTCCAGGTGGTTTCTTGCAATGTTGTGGGAGATTCTGTGAAATTCCTCGTTGCTGTCTCAGCCCCTCCGCCCGCGGCTGCCGAAGCTCAGTCATATTTTGTGAAGCTGTCCCCAGTCCACCTGCAGGTAAAGTCTTAAAGTGTTGTTCTCTCTTTCCTTCCTTTTATTTCCCCTCTGAGACAAGTGGTAAGTACAGAAATTAAGCTGCCTCTTCAGGAGACTGGGGATAAATAGCATGTTGGGTAGACTACTTGGATATGTAGAACAATTCCCTTTTTTAACTGGCATGATCTCTCAAAGCTCGAGCAACTTTTGCCTCCTTAGAGTGTCACTGTGAAGTTACCTACTCAGAAACTGATGTCATTCTTCCTGTGCTGAGCCTTAGCGTGGAGATTGACCTACAATAACTCTTTTCCTGTCCGCAGCTTCAGCTCTATGTGAAAGACAAAGGAGAAGATGTCAAAGTTGAGTGGTTCCTCATTAACACCAATGAAATCAACTTTGAAATCCAGCCAGCAGTGCAGGAGGTCAGTCAGTTTTATTTGTTGTAATGGTAGAGCAGATGAGTCTCCATCCCCTTGGTTGAAAATGTGGTGTAAAGCATCTGCCGTGGATCATCTATCAAATCCTTACACCTCTGAAATCCAGCAACACCTCTCAAGATCACTGAAACAAGTCTGTATTTGACAGACAAATGACTTTGCAAACATCTTTCATCCAAATTCAAGGTGTGAAAAATGTCTGTTCCTAAATATCTTCTGTGAGAACGCTTCTAAAATAATTTTAAAAACCCAGTTGTGATGGTGTTTCCATCAAGGCAATTAAAATGTTGCTCCTTCCCTAATTTAAATCAGTTTTGAAGTTTGGCAGCAATGGATCAGAAATGGCTGTGAAAAATACAGTTATTTAAGGAAATGATGGATGATCTAAAAACATTTTGATGCTTTTAGAATTGCACCTGATCTTTGTGTATGAGCACTGATTCATTGGGCCATCCCCTGCAAGAGTTTCATCTTGACTGGGATTCTCTTCTGCCTTTGACCTTTCAGAGTTTTTTATTTTTGGGACAAATGTGGTAATTTAACTTTTCCTACAGCTGTGGGGGAAGACTTGTTTGTGTTTTGTGAAGTTGTTTTCCTGACTGAAGGCCTTGTTAAAAGTAATTTGATTGTAGAGCTGCTTCTAAAGACCTGTACTGAGAGAGCTACAATCATAATAATTTATTACCCCAGCTTTTGTCCATAAAAATGTGAAACTCATAGCTAAAGACAGAGAAGCCTTTTGAAGTGTGTTTTAATGTAGGTTTTACGTAGCATGTAAATGACCTTCATATGCTGGGGTGGCATGTTGATTATCCACATTTGAACAGTCATTAACTATTAAATCCTTCCTGACAAACACAGATGACTCTGGTGCAGTCATTGGACTTCACAATCAGCTTTTTGCTAGGTGCCCAAGTCCAGCTTTGCAGAGTTGCACCTGTTCTGCTTTGCCTGCATGTTTAGAATGAGCCTGTTAAGTTCTTTATTCATTAGAGGGCTTTATTTTCACTTTTGAAGTTTGTATTAGCGCTTATGGAAGAAGAGAGGCAATAAACAAAGGGCTAAAACCTGTGAGCAAGCTACACCTGAGAAATTGCTCCAGCTCCTAAACTTCAATGTCAGCTTTTGTGTCTTGTTTGCTTCCTCTTTCAGAAGCAATACTGTGTGTACAAATAAATACCTCTAATTACTTGTGATTATCTGCACAGTGGTTTTGACATCACACAAGCTGGGTGTAATAACCCATTTTCTCTTGGTAATGGCTGGGTGAACCTGAGTTGTGTTGGGCAACCTGGCTGACTGGTAGGGTTTGGGTTTACAGGATTTACATCATGTGCTGATGTGCCCCAGGCTGGCTGTGCTGTACATCCCTAGCCCAAGTCAAACCCAAAGTGAAACCTGTTGTCTTTATCATTTTGGGGTGGCAGTTAAGCCATTATGGCTTGTCTTGTCGAGGGAGTTGTGGTGGTGAGTAACTTTCCAAAAAAAGGATGGCTAAAAATGAGGCAGAGCTGACAGGAGGCTCTTTAATCAATCTCCTTTCCAAATAACTATGGAAACTACAGCAAATACCTATGAGCAGAAGTCCATGACTGAGGTTGCTGTTGTTACTGTTAAATAACAGATGTCACATTAGGCTGATGGCAAAGCATGGGAGGCAACTGGGATTGTACAATTTAGGTAAGAACAGGGGAGGGGAATTACCTCCAAAACAATGAGGACTAACCATAATTTGTCTGCTTATTTAAGTAACTTAAGTAATGAAATTGCTGTTACTAAGGCTTTAAAAAGCCTAATTTACTGTGATCTTTATAAAGTGAGTGAGTATTATGTGTTTCCTTGGTGGTTATTTGAGGGCACATGGTGTAAATGCAGCAGATTTTTGTGGGACTGGCCAGTGCTGTTGTATGTTTTGAACATGTCATCAAAGGCCAGTTAGGTAAGAAGGCAGTACAACAGGATTTCTGTTCACAGCATTCCTGGGATTTTTTGTGAAACACCCTGAATGTTTCTGTAACACCTGGGTAGCTGGCAAAGGGCTGTTGCTCCCAATCTCTTTGACATGTCATGCGAACTGCGCATCAGTGAAGTCTCTTTGTGTGGATCAGATAAAAAAAGATGGATGGGTCCTCTGTTTTTAGGTCAGATCTTTGTCTCCTACTTCAGTCTTTCCTTTAGAAAAAAAACCTCAGTGAGATTTCAGAGCTGTTGGGTTTCAGACTGTCCTTTCTGGGACAGCTTGATTTTAAAATCTGTACCCTGTAGGTACCTGAGCAGATGAAAATTCCTGAGGAGCCTGCTGTGAAAAGCAGGCATTCTCCAGGAGCACAGGGAGGGCAGGGGCAGTTCAGTCTCTTCATACACCTTAAAATTAATCATGTGAAGGTACATGTGTGTGCACAAAATCTGTGGTGTGTTCTGACCCCTCAGAGGTTGTGGTGCTAAGCACAGATGGCTGTGAGATTTTTTTATGGGCAAACTACAACTCAGAGCCCAGAGCAGCACAACTCTGTCCATACACTGCACTTTTCAGCAAGGTTGAAGACCTCCAGGAGATGCTGTAATATTTTTTTCAGTGCAGCACAGGATTAGTTTCTTTTCAGCTGCAGCAAGCTGGCATAACTCCCATTAAATCAGTGGAACGGTGCAGATCTGCTTATCTGATGACCTGATCTGCTCTCTCAGGGGAGTACAGAGCAGTGCAGAATCTTTAAAACACCATCATAAGATAAAAACTGTTAAAGAAACTTCTGGTTTTGTGGCTAACAGCTGTGCCTTCCTAACTCTTAGAGCAGCATGAGTTTTTCAGTGTTTAATTCTAGATTTCCTTTCATGCACGATGGAGAAATTTAAGTAATTCTTTGCATGATCTGTTGTTAAATTCTGTTGTTGGCAACAGAAACCATGTGTCTCTCTCTGACAGAGCTAATGTTAGGTGGCTTTGGTGGTATAGCTATATACCAAATTAATTTTTCTGTCAACAACTTCTGAGTTTTGAGAAACCTGGTTGTTTGTTTCCTCATAGGGACAGACAGCAGGGACATGTGCAATATCTGAAACGCTCACAAATGTCTTGAAGAACCTCTTCAGCTCAGCTTCTCCATCTGTAGAGTTGAGTGTGAGGCCTGCAGATACAAAGGAGGTTCAGGTAAGGCTCATTCCTTCAAAAATCTTTTGAGAAGTGTCCTTCATGCTTTTATTACATATTCATGACTCACAACTGAGCAAGTTTAACAGTGTTCAGTGACAAGAACCACCTAGGACACGTGTTTAGTGCAGCACAGCCCGTGGCAGTGGAGGCTTTGTGGTCCCACCTCCCCTGTGGCTCCTTGTTGGTTTATTGTGGGTTCCAGCACCAGGGTTTGGTGCTGGCATGTGCACAGTGTCCTTGTCCTGCTTGCCTTTTGCAGAATGTCCAGAACACGAGCCTTCTCCCTCAGGGCACCAGTCCTCCCAAGCCTCCAAGGGCTCACGACCTGAAGCTGCTGGTGAGGAACATCGCGGTGGAGCTGAGCGATCTCCGTGCTGCAGGTACCACAGCCCAGAGGCTGCTGCTCCACTTCAGCCTGGCCTGGCTTGGGTTTTCTTACTGTTACAGATGGGTAATGAGGTGATTGGCTCTCACAATTAAAAGATAACTATTGTGTGAATATTAAGAAAAGCTTTAGTGCTGTACAGTTGTGTTATTGTGGTTTAGATGCCCTCTGTGCTCCCCATGATTCCCTTTCCCCCCTGCACTGTGACCATCAGACAGCCTGGGCTGCCTAGCACAGGTACAAAGAAGCTGCACCTGTGTCCCTTACCTGGGGCAGTTGGGCATGGAAAAGCTTGGGGGTGCTTAGGGGTGAGCATGACAACACCTGCCCTCCAATCCAGGCCCAAGAGAGCAGTTTGCACTGATAAATGGCACAGCAGAGCTGACTGACAGACTCTGGGAGGGCCAGGGCTGGCTGATGCAGCCCCCAGGGTATAAAAGGCTGAGCCTCCATCCTCAAGATGAACTGGCCATGAGGTGTGCACGAGGGGCAGCTCCCAGCACTGCAGCTTTTTCCTTCTGTAGTCCTTTGTTGTATTTTTGTCAAGCTTTAATAAACCTCTTTAAATTTTCAAAGTGAGCAGTTGTTTCTCACATTACTTTCCTTTCAGCTGAGCTAATGTGGAAGTTCTGGGTTACAGCCTGCTCTCAAAAGAAGGTTTAAGAAATTGCTGTATTTTGAGAAGTATACTTCATAGGATCACAGAATGGTTTGGGTTGGAAGGGACTTTAAAGCTTATCTCATTCCACCCCTGCCATGGGCAGGGACGCCTTCAACTATCCCAGCTTGCTCAAAGCCCCATCCAGCCTGGCCTTGAGCATTCCCAGGGATGGGGCAGCCACAGCTTCTCTGGGCAACTTGTGCCAGTGCTGACTTAATGTATA
The DNA here is from genome assembly GCF_963513975.1 of Fringilla coelebs. Classification (NCBI taxonomy): domain Eukaryota; kingdom Metazoa; phylum Chordata; class Aves; order Passeriformes; family Fringillidae; genus Fringilla; species Fringilla coelebs. The sequence continues at coordinate 4,861,224 of NC_140029.1, read as the reverse complement.
TTTTAGTTTACTGGAGTATTTAAACATCTTGTTCTTCTTGTACAGAAATCCATCACTGCTGAAAACAGATTGAAATGACCACGTATATAAAGCTGACTGATTATTTTCTGGCTTTTAGTTTTAATTTTTAAAAGTTCTCACTTTGGCTGTACCCAAGATGAGGGGCTCAAATCCAACTCTCCATTAGCTGCTGGCAATGACATTGGCTTGATTCAATGTTACCTTATTTTTCTTTACTTTAGAGTGATTTGCAGATATATCTCAAACTCTCCTCCTGTATTAGAAACTCCTGAAAGGTATTTTTTTTGTTGTCAGGGACATTTTCCCTTGATGAAGTGCCTCTGCAGGTAAAGAAAGAAGGTGCCTCTTGCAAGTGAAGAATGAAGCCAAAAAAGAGGTCACTGCTTTGTGGAGTTAGTGTAGGGTTTGGAAAGCAGCACCAGGCCTGTCTTGCAAGGCTCAGACTTCTCCAAGTGCAGATTGAGGCACAGCTCAGATTCTGTCAGCAGAAATACAGATTGGAGGCTCTGTTGTTTATGGCCACTAAACAATTCTGTAACAGGATTTTTAATGGAAGCTTGTGGCTGCTGAATTGGGCAAGGCAGTATTTTAGATAAATACATCCTACTTGCTGCACTGCTTTTTTTCAGTTAGAGGTAATAGGTTTCTGCCCTAGAGTCTTGTGTAATGCTGCTTTGCTCATCCTGGTTGGAATTGATCCTCCTAAAAATCTCTGCAGAGCTTAAAAAAAAAAAAAAAAAGAACAACAACAAATTATTTTTAAAGCACTTCTGGAACTCTTGGCTGTGAAATGTCCTTTATCAATAAAATATGCTGGCAACTGCAACCCAGTCAAGTGGAAAGTGTCCCAGCCCACGGCAGGGGGTTTGGAATGAAATGATGTTTAAGGTCCCTTCCAAGCCAAACCATTCTATGATTTATTATTACTCTACAATTTTGTAGTGCAGACTAAACTTTCCAAAAGATTGGGTCATTTTGCCTCGCTTTAAAAGTCATGAGATGAGATATCTTTGTGTGCATACAGTGCATAGAACAGAAGATTGACCTTTTGAAAATCACTGCACCTTCCCAAAAAACAAGAGGAAAAAGAGACAATTCATGTGCTCTGCTCTGGGAACACAGCTGTTGGGAGGCAAAATCCCCATTTGCCATTCTAACAGGAGATAGAGGGAATTCTCCTGGTTCCCCAGCAGATCCTGGAGTGTAAATATTTGGAACTCAGGATGAGAAATAAAGCTTCATAATGGGGTTTAACTGGTACACTTGAAATCCAGTGGAAATCATGCACAGCTGGAAAGGTGCTGGCTTTTGGACATAACTTGCTGACTTTTAATTAATATTCCCTTCCCTTAATAATGAATTACCCTGTTGGAACCCAGACTCCATGGGACTGTGCAGTATTTCAGGCACAGGTACACAGGGGGCTGGGGAGGGGCAGCTTGTCCATGCTGATGAAACCATGGATGATTGATGGATGCTGGCAGGGTTTGTAGGAGCTCTGGCTCTCCTGTAGATATCTTAGTTCAGCTGGTGAATTTCCAGTAGCAGAACTGGTCTCTGCTTCTGGGCTGTGCCTGTTTTTATCTCCTTAGTTTGTGTATGTAAACAAAGGTCACCCTAGATTTTGTACTAGGTGCTCTACAGGCGATCATTTAGGGCAAAAGTGATTTCTGCTGGTAAGGAAAAAGCAGTTAATTGTTTACAGCAGGGCAGAAAAGCTGCAATACCCTGTTGGGTACAGTTGGTTTGTGGCTCAGGTGTAGTTCCAGGGTCCCTGCCCTGGGCAGGACCAGGCTCAGAGACACTGGGCTGGGGGAGCAGAAACCAGCCCAGGTCCATGAGCTCAGGCTCAGCCCCTGTGAAAGCAGCTCAGCTGCTTACTCTGGGGTCAGCTTGGATCCCAAATAAGCTGTGTGTGTACACAGTGCTTTGTCTCCTCTAATCACCTTGCCAGGCTCAGGCTGCCTCTGTGCCTGAGGTAGGGCTGATCCACGGCCCCAAAGCATCCCCAGAGAACAACTGAGGGCTGCTCATAGCAAATACAAACCCAGATTCTTCTGGAGAACTGGGAGCAGCATCTTTTGTTTGCTTTTGCACACAGTCAGTACTGAGCTTTTTGTGGCTTTCCTCGATGTGTTGGAAGTCTCTGGGTTTAAATGATTTCTGATGCTGTCAGAGCCATATTAAAGAAACTGTTTTGAGAGGAACACACCAGGGAAGCTATTTCCCCTTGGAGCAGCAGTGGAACTACTCTTAATATGCCAATTTGCAACACTATCAAATTCCGAGATCAAGGCAGAGATAAGTCTGCAGCAGTGCTTTAAAACTTGTTAAAAACCACTGTGAATTAGCACTGCTGTCGTCAGTCACTTGCCAGCAGAAAAAGCTTATTTTCATCTCCACATAAACCACTGTGACTGTGTCCAGGGGGAACTTTGAAAAATTCTGGTTTTTTTAAAGCAGCTCGTAAACAACTTCACTCCCTCCCCACCTCACACCCACAACATCACCTGCTCACTCTTTGTCTCCCCATCTTTTTGGATCGTTTTATGCCTGCATTTTGTTGCTTCATGGCAGGACTTAAATTGGGCTGTCATGTTTCACAGTGTGTAGGGTAGCTCATAAGACAACAGTGATGCAATAGTGACCTTTGCCATGAATATCCTCGGTGTACAAGCCAAGGGAAGGCATTTATCCTGTGGGAGGGTGAGAAAATGTCTGCAAAAGTCTGTCCAAAAGTGCAGTGTGCAAGGAAAGGGGGTTTCTTTGCAGTAAGTGATCTCTTGGTGACAGAGAATTAATAACTGGCTACTGATTTTTCTTGCCCTTACAGGCAGCACAGACCTTGTGTGTATAGTTCAGTTGAATGACCCTATGCAGAAGTTTTCCAGCTCTGTAGCCAAAAATGCTGCACATCCCTTTTGGAAGGAAGAGTTTATCTTGTAAGTAACTTACCTACTGAGAATACTTTTACACTAAAGCACCTTTTTTTTTTCTTGAACTGTGTGAGACAAGAGTGGCATTTTGAAATAGGTCCATCTTGGCCATTCTCTGTGTGACTTCAGAGAAATCTGGAGCTGGTGGGGACTTCAGGATATCTATTCACCCTCTGCATGGATATCAGATATAGGTCTGTAGGTGTTCCATGGTAGAGACATGATTCTAGTAGATGACAGCAGTCACAGGCATAGTAAATCACCTCATGCTTTCCTACAGTGCCAGAAAAGAAGTGTTAGCACTTCTTTTAGGTAGCAAGGTTTAGCTACCTAAAATCTAGCAAGGTTTAGCAAGGTTTTGCTAGGTTTTGTTAGCAAGGTTTTGAAGTAACTTTACTGTGAAAAGTGCATTTGAGGGAATCTAATGTCTCTCCATTCCATCTCCTGAGTGGGAAAAACAAATGTGTAAAAACAATTGAGCGTCTAAAAGAATGGTGGCCGTGACTAAAAAGGGATTGTAAAACTTAACTAGATTTTCTTTCTCCTGTAGAACAAAAAATGAGACTTTCAGGCAGTCTACACAGTATTCTGTGATTCACACAGCTGCTGTAAAAAAGGTCAGAAGCGAGCAGTTCTAAACTATTTTTATTTTCACTTTCTAACAGCAAAGCAAAAATGGCTTCTGAGGTGCAGGAGTTTAGGAAAGGAGTGACTCACTGATAAACTTTGTTTTCTGAAGTATCACAAAGTGTTTCAGCCAGTGGCTCTGTGATTCACTTCAGCCCTCTGTTGGTGGAACAGCACCCGTGCTCAGGCTTGCAGAGCAGACAAGTTCCCAGCAGTTTGGGACAGGAAGTTTGTAAGAATAATACCCTTTTCCAACTGAAAGGGCTGAGAGAGGGCAGGCAGGATGTGATTAACTTGACAGGAATTTGGCCTTGACACCAGGAGTATTGCTAGGGTTTCCACACTGCTTTTCAGAAGTGCATGAGGTAAGCTTGGGGGCTTTTACAGATAAATGATTAGGATTTTGGCAGGGGTTTTTGAACTTCTTTCAAGTTCCCACACACAAACCTCTGCCCTTTTCTTTCTTCAGAGCCAAAAATATCCTCCACTCTAAACACCACAGTACTGACCACCATGTCAGATTCTGATTATCTTCTTGGCAAAGCAGCAGGAGTACCATCAAAGTGCTCCTTTCCAAGTTTTGGGTTGCAGGAAAGGTGGGAGTGGCAGGGAAAAACTTAAAATCTGCTGCATAGATGATGTGCCACAGCATCTAATGGAGATGGGGTGTCTGCAGGCAGGATCACACCATCCTGAAACAGGGACATAGCAAAATGTAATACATGTTTGCATGCCCTGAGGGGTTTTGGCAGAAAGCCTTATGAGAAGGGTGTAAAATAAAGTTTTACTGCAGGGTTCCTCAGCAGGCACCCAGTTTCCTTCACTGTGTCAGTCAGAGGAAGGGTTTTGTATCTGTTGTTTACTCCATCTTAGGGAGTACCATATGTATGATCCTGAGAATAGTTCACCTGGAGAAACTCCCCTTGTCAGCTTGCAGCATCCTTGAGTCTTGTTTTGGAAAAGTGATACTGACTCTTCTCATTTAAACCTGTAACTACTTTTGTGTTCTTGCATCTGTCCTTTTTTTGCAGGACAGTTTCCTGCTTTGACTGGGATGTTGATTGAGCCTGTTCCAGCATGTTGACTTAGAAATTTGATCCTGCCAGGAGAAACAAAGCTTTTTGATCTTGTGGTGTAGCAGTCAGACTAGGAACCATCTTCAGCTCCTGGGGAGAAGAAAATCCTCTGAAATTCAACAAACTTAACTTGTGCAAATGTGGGAGAGGGACCTAGGCCATGTTTTTTTACTGTGATCCCTTCAGTCACTCTTACCCACCTGCAAGGTGCAGTGTTTGGCTTGGAGAGGGCTGAGAAAAGCTGGAGAAAGGGGAAAACCTACATGGGAAGGAAAATCTGCTTGGGCTGCAAAGACCTAATGTGGTTTTGTTTCCTTCACAGTGAACTAAGTGCCAAATCAAAAGCATTGCAACTGCAAATAGTAGAAGATGGAAAGTTGGATAGTAAGTATTTTAAGACTGAGTTATTTTGCATGATCAGTGTGTGAGCTTTGCTGAGTGTTGACAGAAGTCCCCTTTTATTTCTGGATGGCCACAGAAACTGTAAGATCCATCAGTAACCATGTGTGGAAGGACAATACACTGACCAGGCACCTGGGTTAAGATTACAGAGAATCTTTGAGTTTCTTTCTAGATTGTCAACATACTGAGTCTTCCAGGTGCTGATATCCTGTATTTTTCCATCTTCTAAGCATCTAACAGATCCACAGTGAACCTTTTTGGTTTCAAGTTAAGCTTTTGAGTTCCTTCTGTGGCTGAAGGGGAATAATAGGTGTTAATTGTAAATCCTTTCTTTTCAAGTCCCAGAGAGTGCCTAACAATTCAGGTATGAAAATCACAATCAGGTGTAAAACACTCCAATTCTGATTATGTTGGATTAAATATAAAACATGGGGGGGGTCAAACATTTTTACAACTCAATTCTGTTGTTTCAGAATTTTTTCTAATAATCTAGATATACAAAGTTGTGCAATACCTTGCTTATGATATGTGATTCTTGGAGGGATTGTAAAGTCAAAAGCTTAAAAGAATTTCTGATGTGGATGCTATTTTTTATTTTTAAAAGAATATGTATGTGGAGTCAGCAAACTTATGTAGTCTTGACTGTACCTAAACACCTTTAGCCTTTCAAATAACACCAGGAATGTTCTGCATCCTAACTTTCATCCTGGTTTCCTGAAAAAAAGGTCCCAGTGGATTGCACTGACAATTCTCTTCCTCCCCCTCTGCCCCTCCATACCTGCTGAGCTGTTCTTCTCAAAAAAACTTCAGTAGAAAACTCAAAGTAGAATCATATTAATGAGCAGAGAGCTGAGTTATGTGAATATAGTGTAGATCCCTACTTGTATAATACAGGTATAGCAAGAGTTTATTATGCCTGTTATGCCTGTTCAAATTCTGTTTGAGAAAATTGTTCAATACAGATCCTCAGCACATGTTCTGTGGTAACCTGACCCCAAAAGGCCAGTGAAGTGTAGGAATTTATTGTTTTAAAACATTCTGCTTTGCACAGAAAACTAGGATTTAATCTCTTAAATCATGCTGTACCTTTGCTAATAATTTGTTCTGATCTAGTGGAGCTGATAAAGTCAGGGGAGGAACAAGAGAATTGCTGAAGTTTTACTAAAGTTCAAATTAAACACTGTTGTTGTGATGCACCAGTTAACCAGGAATCCAGATTGTCCTCTGAAATGAAAGATGCAGAAACTGGTTATGGAGATTGTCCAAGAACCTAATAGTTGTTTTCTTTTTCCCTAGATATTCTGCATATAAAGAGAAAAATAATGGCCAGAAAGAACAGTAAATAAGTAATAGTTCATGGTTCCATTCTCCCATTCCATTCCTGTTGCACAATATTAGGCCAGGCTGAGGAATAGTCATAAAATGGGGAAAAAAGCTGTAAAACACCACTTCTCTGCCCCGTGGTGTACAGCCAATTACTGTGATTTTTTGCATGAATTTTTCTCCTCCCTTCCCATATTCTCTCCCTTACACATCCTGGCAGCTTAGCTCTGGGCTGACCCTGCTGATTCTGTTCTTGCAGGTCCTTTATCTGGGCAGGTGACTGTCCCTCTGGACCTGTTCAGGAAGCAGCCCTGTGGCCAGCACAGCTTTGCCCTGAGCAGTGGGGCTGGGGAGAGCAGCTCGGAGGCAGGGCCCAGGCTGGGCTCCATCACTGCAGAGGTACTGCTGGGCTGGGGCTTGGGGGCATCTGTTCCTTCAGGAATTGCCTGGGACTGCTCACCCACAGCTGGGACAGGAGCACTCCTGGCTGGGTTGGGAACTGGCTGGATGGTTGGCCCAGAGAGTGATGGTGAATGATGCTGCATCCAGCTGGCAGCCAGCACCAGGGGTGTCCCTCAGGGCTCTGTGCTGGGACCAGTTCTGTTCAATATTTTTATAGATGACATGGATGAGGGCATTGAGTCATTCATTAGTAAATTTGCAGGCAACACTAAGCTGGGAGCTTGTGTTCTCTATTGGAAGGAAGGAGGGCTCTGCAGAGAGACTTAGATCAGTTGGATGGATGGGCAGAGTCCAAGAGCATGAAGTTTAATAAGTCTAAGTGCTGAGTTCTACATTTTGGCTGCAAAAATCCCCTACAACGTTACAAGCTGGGCACAGTGTGGCTGGACAGTGCCCAGGCAGAAAGGGACCTGGGGGTGCTGGCTGCCAGCCAGGTGAACATGGGCCAGCAGTGTGCCCAGGTGGCCCAGAAGGCCGATGGCATCCTGGCCTGTGTCAGGAACTGTGTGTCCAGCAGGAGCAGGGAGGTCACCCTTCCCCTGTCCCTGGCACTGGTGAGGCCCCGTCCTGAGTGCTGTGTCCAGCTCTGCCCCTCAGTTTGGGAAGGATGTTGAGATGCTGGAGCGTGTCCAGAGAAGGGCAACAAGGCTGGTGAGGGGTTTGGAGCACAAGCCCTCTGAGGAACGTTTGAAGGAGCTGGGGCTGTTCAGCCTGGAGAAGAGGAGGCTCAGAGGTGCCCTTATTGCTCTCTGCACCTTCCTGGGGGAGGCTGCACACAGGTGGGGTCGGTCTGTCCCACCGGGCAGCACTGACAGGACCAGAGGACACAGTCTGCAGCTACAGCAGGGAAGGGACAGGTTGGATATCAGGAGGAAATTCTTCACAGAAAGAATAATAAAGTACTGGAAGGCTCTTCCCAGGGAGGTGGCAGAATCACCATCTCTGGATGTGTTTAAAAAAGCCTGGCCATGGCCCTTGGTGCTATAGTCCAGCTGAGGTGTTGGGGCACAGGTTGGACTCGATGATCTTAGAGGTCTCTTCCAACCTCATTTTTCTGTGATTCTGTGATCTCATGCTTGGGCTTGTGCTTGAGTCAGAGCAGCCTGTTAAGAATGCAGAGTGTTTGTGTCTTATGGGATTTTTGAAGGAATTTTGAATGATTTAGAGACAGGATCTCTGAGTTGTTTTAGAGGAGGGGGTTTATTTTTCTTATTTTCTACAAAGACAGGAAGGGTGAGTTTGGCTCACTTCTTTACTGCATGGTTCAGAAGGTCACAAGACCCCTAGTTACAAAATAAAATAAGTAAAAAGTTACAAAACAAATCCTTTTAAGGATTTGTTGACCAATAAAACACTGCCAACAAGAATATTTATGGTTTTGACCCAATCCTTAAATATTTCATCTTATGGACCCGTGCTACAGTGTAAACTTTCTTAACTAATCATGTTATGACACACAACCCTACAGTGCTGCATTCTAAACTCCTTGTTTACCTTTGTAGCTACTTTTATTTTTTCTGTATCTTAAACTCTAAAACTCTAAACTTTCCTCAACTTAATGTGTCTCTGCTTTAAACTCTAAATCCACATTGTCACTTCTAGCACCTAAGTTTGGAAGCCTTTTCCAAGGTCTCAGATCAAATCCTGTGTTTAATTCTAAGCTTTGGCTTACAGGCCCAAAGTTCTGAGAGTTCCCTGCATTTCAGATTCCAACAGTGAAATTGAAAGAATTAGCTCTTGAGTTTGGCTCAGCAAAACCTAAAAGGAGTACCAGCTAGAAATAGAGTTCTTCTTGCTTGACTGTGCCTCTGAGGTGGTGTTTTTTTGTCTCCTCAGTTCTCTTTTATAGAACCCAGTGAACTGAAGGCCAGGCAGGTCTCCTCTCCAGTGCTGGCCACCAAGATCGAGAAGGACCGCACTGTGATGCCCTGTGGGACTGTGGTCACCACTGTCACTGCTGTGAGAACCAAACCTCGTCTGGAAGGGAGATCCTCCCCCCTGAGCACAGGTCAGCACCTCCACATCTTCCTGTGTTCCTCCATGGGCACCAGGAGAAGCACTGGGGGCTGGGATGGCAGGGAGGTGCCATTTCCAGAGTTCTCTGATGTGTTGGAGTAGGGTTGTTGTTTGTATTCTCCAGAATCAGGATTTTAATTTTCACCAAAACTTGTTTCTTACCAGAGGAACAGTTAATGTTTCTTTTAATTCTGTAAATCTTCACCGTGGTGTGATAATGTAGAAAGGCTGGATTTTGGTGGATGGTTTTTCATGTGACAAATGTATCAGAGGTTTGCTGATAACAAACCATCCTGTGCCTTCTAACCCTGGTCTGTAGTATCATCTCTGATGAAGCTTGGAGTTACCTGGTGACAAAAAAAATTTGCAGCATGTCCTCCTGGAACAGATTTTCCAATTTTTCTTGGAAAAATTATAAAAGTAAAACGTGTGTGAACAGTCTTGGTGTGAAGCATCACAAAGATCTGTGTTCTTTTAAGTTGTGAAAGGAAATCTTTTATTTAAGTGGGTGTTGTCTAATGTGTTACAGTAGAATGTTTAAAAACATTGTTTCATGTTTTAAACATTTAAAAATATTTTTAAAAATTCTCACAATTCACTGGCCTTTTAGGGTCAGGTTTGCCACAAGACATATGTTGAGAATTTCTGTTAAACAATTTTCCCAAACACTTATGATTTGAACAGGCTTAACTGGTGTAATAAATTCTTATTAGCACAATAAAAAATGTCTTGACCAGTTCAAATAACCAAAAAACTTGGTCCTCAGATTCTCCTGTGAAAACTCCCGTTAAAGTAAAGGTGACTGAAAAGGATTTCATTGTTGAAGCCCTCCATTCTCATGGTGCTCCAGTCAGCAAAACTTTGTCATCTTCAGATACAGGTAATAAAAATGTTTGGGGCTGCTAAGGAGAACATTTCTCTGTTCTGCACGTGGGATTAATGTGGTCCTGTAAAAATGACAGCCAGCCCATGTGGCTGCTGCCTGTCAGCAGCACTGGGGTGTTTTTGTTACAAACCACTGTGGTTTGGGTTATGGCAGCCTTGCAGTTAAAGTCTGGTTTTAATTGGCAATTTACATTACTAGTTTTGAATAAATAACAATGAGCTGTGGTTTGGAGAGGGGAGGAGGCTGCAGAAAAGCCAAAAGTAAGGCTTTTCTCTTACTTTTGAATGAAAGATGCTTCCTTTTATAAAGGCACAAGGGATGCTGCACTAAATTAAAACCCTTTGACATGCATCTCTAAGTCCCCCGTGTCTGAAGAGAAGGCATGGGCTGGACTGAATACTCAATTCTCTTCCTAGCCCTCCCACTGGGGTTTTTAGGCTTGCTGTGCCCATTGGTCCACCTTCCTAAGTCACCTGGATACAGCTGAAATTCCTTCAGAGTGTCAGGTGACATTGACAATAATTATAAATTCACTTTGAATTCTATATAAACCTGATTTTCTCTCTGGAGAATTTAGCTTTTCAAGATGCAGCTCTAAATCTTGAGCACATTTTTCAGTCCTGTGTGTGGTCACCACTGAACCTTTCAGTGGCTCTGTGGACAAGAGTAGTGACAGATGTGACAGTGGCACCTGCTGTGGAGTTCAGTTGGCTTTGTACAGGTCTGAGTGGGGAATGGACAACCTGGAGAGATGATCTGGGCTGCTCCTGGCACAGTCAGGAGCTTTCTGAGACAGAAATGTATTGGCCAATAAATGTGGGGAAGGGCAAGAAGCAGTAACCATGAATAGCTGTAACAGCCCTTGGATCTTTTCCCATCTCCAGGGTAAGAAATACTCTGACACCATGAAGCAGTGTGGTATTACTGCATCAATTTGGGAAATGTTAAGATAGTGCAAGACTTCTGAGTTGACTCTCTGAAGTGTTTATGATATTAAAAACACAAAACATTTACTGGAAAATTCACCCAGAGACAGTTTTTTCCATATTGTTATGGACAATGTTTTTATTGGGAGTGCAGGGGGATTTCTGTGAAGTGTTTATACAGTATTGCAGGAAGAATTACTCATTCAAACAAAAGCCAAATGAAAGAAATACAAAGGAGCTTCTGGTATGGCAGTAACTTAGGTAAAAGTTATTACAAACATCATGACAAAATAGCAGCAAGCACTCTGGAAAAGATGCTGTGTCTGTGCCATAATTCTGAGTGATGGCAATAATAACAATTAATGCAGGGGCTGGGGAGATGGAAAAGTCAAGGTTTGAGATGAGTGTGCAGACATGCACACATATTCTTAATTCTAGGCCTCATCTTTTCTTACATTACTGTCACAGCAACAAAAGGCACTGCTCAGTTTAGTTAACACTGGTGCTGCTATTCCTTCCTCTGTTCTTTTTGTTGTTGTTAAAACTCTTGCCAGAAAAGTCCACCTCAGGCAATTAAACATGGGGATTTTTGTCTTGTTGACTTTCTTAGCTTTGTTTGTTCCTGAGCTTGATGAATTTGATTAATGTGTATTCATGTCCTAGATGCCAGAAGGGGCCATGCTTAAAAATAAACTCGTGTTTGTCAGTAAAGAGCATTTTATACAGAAGATTTTATATTCCTGTGCAGTGGTTGGAGGGGAAAAGGGAGTGCACTTTACAGGATGTGGAGGCAGCTACTTTGCCTTCCCCACTCTATCACAGTGCCATAGCAAAACTGGAAATGCTGATGAGGGAGATCTGGAAATGGAACAAAATAACAAAAAAGCTACCTGAGGAAGTAGCATCATGTGCCAGCCTTGTACCATGTTAGAACTATGATTCTTCAGGACTTCATGGGATAATTCATGATGTCCCTACTGTCACCACAGGGCAGCAATGCATTGAAATAATGGGCTGCTTTGTCCAGGCTTCCAGAACCTCCCTGGTTCTCATGGAAGGGGTTTGTAAATGCCATTTTGGTACCTTTTCTCCAAAAGTGGGTGGCAGGAGGGAAAGAACAGCCCCTACTCGCTAGGTGGTGAATTGGCAAGTTATGGTGTTTATGCCATTTCTGTGAATTTTAAATCAAGGACAAACTCTGCCTGTCTCTGCTCTGTTTTTTCCTGTTGCCTTCCCCTCTGAAATGCTCCTTTCTTTGCAGAGCTGCTGGTACTGAACGGCACCGACCCCGTGGCAGAGGCGGCCATTCGGCAGCTGAGCCAGTCTGCCAAGCAGAAGCTGAAGTCCCCTCGGAAGAAAAGCACCATTATCATATCAGGGGTGTCCAAGGTAGAGCAGAAAACAGCACTTAGAGTTCATGCTTAGCTCTGGAAAGCCTTTGCTGCACTGACTGCAGTGCTAACAGGGCTTCTGTGTCCCTGCAGGATCCAGTTTTGTGTGCCAGGTTATTTCTGTGACTGCTGCAAGTTCAGCCAAATCAGGGTGTTGGGTGCTGATTGTTAGATTGGACAGCCTGACTAAAATGCTGTGTCCTTGGATAGGGGTGGTCTTAGGGATCTGGGGAAATCAATCTAGGTGAGGAGAGAGGATACGTATAAAATATGTATATAAAACAAGAATGTAGTGTAAGAAGACAAAGCTAATTTCATATTAAAGGTAAGAGCTGAAACAGATGTACAGGCAAGCAGGGATGTTTTCACTCTAAATGCAAAGTCTAGCCTATGAATGTAAGGAAATACATGTGAGTATATACATATACATACACACACACACACACACACACACATATATATATATAAAAAGAAATAGCCCTTTTAATTTTGAAACATCAATACTATACCACAGAGATTTTCAACAATCCAGCGCCAATCTGGAGCCACATGTTATATTTAAGCTGCACAGTTTTGGGGCTTTTTTTAAAGTACAATAATTTAGATACTCAGCCTCAAGTTTTATCTTCTTTATATTCTGTGTTTCACTCATGTAGGGAAGATGCACTGAAAAAATGTAGAGGATTTTAATATTTTTTTTCAAAGTTGTTAAAACCCTCTGAAAAACCTCTGGTTCTCGGGTCTCTGTTCCAGAGGGAGGGCAGACAATGAGACAAGATGAAATGCTTTGATGTTAATTTTCTTAGAAGGACCAAAAGAAATGCTGACACTTCATTACAGCAGCACATATAGGAGAGTCCTGTTATTTGTAGTGAGGCCAGGGATAGGTGGAAGGCATTTACTTAATTGATTTTTTTCACTCATTTGGACTTTGCAACATGATTTAAGCTTTGCTAAATGCTCCTCTCCTTTAGTAGAGCTAAGGAATTTTCATGTGCCTTGCTGGTGGTCCTGAGCAATACTAGTACAAGTGTAAAGAGTCAGAATAACTCTTGCAGGGAGGTTTGTTTTTCTCCAGCAGGATGACTCGTGTCAGTGTTGTCTCTTATTTCCACTGGGCAGACCTCTTTATCTCAGGACAGTGAAGCTTCACTGATGATGGACTATGCTGCAGCCATGGACAGCTCCTGCAGGGCGGCAGATCCACCAACTGTGGAGGAAAATGTTGCAAAAATCACCTCTGACAAAAAGCAGTCATTGGATGCTTCAGAAAGAGTCCCTGGCACCGACCCACTGCAAAGCACCCCCAAGACCTGGGGTTTGGAGAATGGCAGCCAGCAGTGGGACACCAGCACACTCTTAGACCAGACCTCTGAAGAAATATCTGGAAGCTCATTAAGTGTTTTAGAAACTGGGAGCATGAAAAAATCTAAAGGTACATGATCCTCACTTCCACTTCAGTGACTGCTTTCTCTGTGTAATTGGCTGCAGTAGTTCATCCTTTCTTATTGATTATTTTTGTCCTTCAAACTCTTTGTGATTGTGGTGTTGGTTGAAGCTGTTTTACTTGCAGCTCTCTGAGCCAGCTCAGGCTTTCTTACCCTCCCCTCCATGAGGAAACAGCTCACCCTTAGAAGCTGGCAGCTCATTACACCCAACTCAGTTATTTGGGAGAAATCACTAGTCACATTATGAGTTCCTCAAGGAAAACTGTGTCCTTGTAGCCCAGGACTTGCCCTATATTGCCAGCCCCATTACCAAGGTGAAGATGGCAGGGATCCCTCACTAAAGTGTGTGTTCAGGGAGGCACCACAGCTGAAGCAGAAACTGCCTGCTGAACAGATTCCCCCTTTTCTCTCATTTCATTAATGCATAACTTGCTAAAGAAAATGGAATGAAAGTTAATTTAAGACATAAATAAGGTTTCAGATCATTTTGCTTAGGTAGTTACAAATCTGAATGGCTGCAGTATGAAAATGTCTTAGGGTTCTTTGTGTTTCCTTGGTTAATCCAGTAACCTCTGAGCACTGGTTTGTGGTAAACACAGGGGCTCTTAGGAAATCTTACAAAGGGGTCAGTGCAGTGGACTGTGCCCCAAACAGGCATACAGGTTGCACCTTAAAGTTGCAAAAAATACTGTGCTTTTCTCACTCTTACCCATCCCTCTCTGCTTTATTATTTTCTATCCTTTCCTCGCCCAGAGATCCTGGGAAATGGCTCACTACAAAACCCCCCTATTTTACTGGATTTTCACCCCCCTCACCCAAGGGCAGACACTGGAGCTCTTTGTCAGGACCCTCCCTTGGAGCATGGAGCTCTCTGGCCTTCCACAGCTGGACTGCTCCACATGAGAGATCAGGAGGGAGCAGCAACAATCCCTGTCACACACATGCCCAGGCACTGGAAAGCCTTGGCTGTGTTTGGGGTGAGGGGAGTGGGGTTAGTTGTCAAGGGATTTGGCTCATTTTGGAGCCTGGAAAAGTTTAGGAAGCTGTGTGAGAAGCTGCAGAATCTCTGGTCTCTTCTTCAACATGTGATTCTAAAGCAAGAAAGTGGAAATTTGTATGTGAGTTGTAGTTTTGGGTTTCCCTCTAGATGAGGCTTCTAGAGATCCTTTTCACACAATTCAGTACAAGTCTGCTAAAAACTGCAAAATATCTCTGAGAGAGTTGTATCATCTTAAAAAAATACTTAAATAAAACTGGCTCAAATCCCTTTCATTATACACAGATGTCTTTGTGGAAGTCTTGAATCTCTGCATTGTCACAGCTGAGTAGCTTTTATGGAGTAAGATGGGAAAACATTTCAACCCCCCTGCCTTCAGTGAGCTGTGAATAGTTCAAGGCTTCTGTTTGTCAAATGCTTTCCCTTAAAAAAAAACAAACAACAAAAAAACCCAAACACGGCAAAAAAACCCAAACAGAACCCCTTCTGCTTTGAAAAGCCCTTTGTGTGTGTTAATGTCTTAAAGCTAGCACTTTTTTTTACTCTTGCATATTTTTGTTTGTTTGTTTTTTTACCTTTCTGACTTCCTCTTTCTTACCCATTCCCTTTTATAAACTTAAGATGACTGCTATGCCAGCCAGAATTAATTACCTACACAGTAAGTTATTTTTGTCTCTTTTTTATCCCTAAGAAAATGTAGCTTTACAATGAGACCCTCATTGTAAAAACTGAAGCAAAAATTAGTTTGACACCCATTTTCTTCTTCCCCTATCCATTCCTTTTCTCCTTCCAAAATTACCTTCCTGTGCACAGGTGTCTTAGCAGACCAGTCTGCTGTTACAAATCATCCTTCTGGTGGTTGTGCTGTCCAGGAGGGTCACACAGAGGGGACATCAAGGAAACCTTGGGGGGATGCTCTACATCAATCAAAATCTGCTCATGCAAACCATGTGTGACCCCATAACTGGATACACATACAAACAAAATTTATTTCATAACCTGCTGCTTGTAGATTTTTAGATTAAGCTTTTCTGGCTTAATTTACAGAGCTACCACAGTCTCAGCAGGTATTTACAAAATCAGCAGCTTTTTACAAAACCACCTGTGTGAAAACTCTTTTGGAAGTTGGGAAGGAATGGAAAGCCATCTCTGTTGGTATCCTTGTAGATGTGGAAGGAAATCTTCCTCCATTAGCACAAATGAGATTCAGAAGTGATCCCACCCCCCACAAGCATTTTCAGAACACCCTACATCAGTGCAGTGAGTTCCTACAGTGCTCTCTGCTCCTCTCTTGGTGCTGGGGGCAGGCTGGCACATGGATCCTGTTGATCTGGAGGAATAAGCATGCAAACAGCAGCTGAACCAGCATGGGCACTGCCAGGCTGCTGCCCTGCCCTGCCCTGCCCCCTCCCAGGGCTGCATGTCTGCACAGCAGCCAGAGCCACTGCAGGCAGCATGCCCCAAGCTGGCTGCACACTGCTGGGCATGTGGCAAGCTTCCAGGCAGCAGAGGCTGAACACCAGGGAGCTCTTGTGTCAGGGCTGCTGCTTGTGCTGAGCCTGTGCTGCTCTCAGGGAAGTGCTGCCCACGGGTTTTCAGCTGCAGGGAGTTGTCCCAGGGCACCGGCACAATTTTTGGAGCATTCTTAGTCGGGTGCTATTTCCTGGTGTAGAAAATCAGTCTGAATGCCAGAATGGATGGGACTAAAAATCTGCTCAGGGATAAACCCTTGTGTCCTAGTGCTGCTGCCAGGGCTGCTGGGCAGAACAGCTGCCTGCTCAAACAGGAGCTGCACCGCAGTGAGGCCTCTGCATCCCCCAGCCTCTGCACATCAGCAGCTGTCACTGTCCTGGGGTGGAACACTGCTGCTTTTGTGCTGCTGATTACAGCTTGAAGTGGTACTGCCTTGCCAGAAAGATCAGTCAGAGAGGGAGAGCAGTCAGGATTCAAATGCATGAGTTCTGGTTGCTTTCAGCTGATTTCTGCTTCCCATCCCATTGTGCCCTGTGAGGAGAGTCTCAGCAGCTGCCAGAAAAAAAACGTTTGAATATCTTCCCAGGTGCTGAGTGCTTAGCCCTCAAAGTACACAGTAATAAACCCAAGTACACGTTTATGACTGCTTTGGTGTGCACAAAGCAGCATCTGGCTGCCATGAAGTACCTGTTCTGCAGCTGTCACTGTGTGCAAAGTGACACAGAGGCCTTGGCAGGTCCTCAGGGGACAAACATTTAATTCTAGCTGTGGCAGTGTCCTGTGTGTTGCTTTTTGTGTTCATTTGCAGTGGGAGGAAAAGCAGAATCAAGATCATGCCACGACAGGAGTTAATAGCTGAACTGAGAAAGGATCAGGAAACCTGATAGTGGTGCAGAGAGGGGGTGTGAAAGCTCTGCCAGGGAGGTGACTGTCCCCACTTCCAAGTCTTGACTGCCAGAAGCTCCTGTGCTGGCACTTGTCGCCTGGGTCCTTCTCTGTTCAAATGGGCTTTTGCCACCTGGGACAGCAGCCCTACCAGTTCCATACAAAACTGATGCTATTTTAACACAGAGCTGATGTCCCAGCCAGGCTGAGTGTTGCTGGTAGCCTGGAGCAGTGTCCCTGCCAGCTGCACACCAGGCACACATGGAGAGGGAGGGTGGAATTTGGCAGAATGGCTGCAAAAACAGCCCAAGCTTGCAAAGAGAGGAGTAGTGATAGCTGCTGTTGGCAGCATGAGTCCCTGGTGAGATGACAGCTGCAATTGCCTTGGCTGCATGCTGGGTTTGACAGCGGGTCAAGGGAAGGAACACGACAAAATAAAGCAACTTAATTTACCACAGGAGGGATTTGAGTAGACTTCTGAACCTGTTGGAAGCAGATGTAATATTATTTTTAATCTGCTTGAAGTGCATTGCTATTCCTAACAGGGTTTTAGAATAGCAAATGCTTTGTGAGTATTACTCTGGGTGGAGCTGCTGAATTTGTATAGAACACCTGCTGCCTGGCTTGTACAGAACCACTGCACACATGTTTACTGTCAGGTACTGTCGTCCTGCACCTCAAATTAAAATTTGCTTCATGTGGTGCCTCACAGGCTGATCTTCACCTCCTTTGATCTCTGAAACAACAAAGAGTAGCATTATTTCCTCTCTTTCATTCTTTTTATAAAATCCTTTCTACTCTACTGGTTGGAAAGATTGGATGTGCCTCTGTGACACTTGAGAGCCCAGGGTACAACCCACACCAGTTGCTGTGCATGTGTGTGTGAGCACTAGCGTGGCCTCCAGAGGAGCATTAGGAACTAAGTGTAAGGAAGGAGCCTTAAACCAGAGGATCAGCTTTTCTCACTCTTGCTGCATTTAAAGCTGAGTTTCAAGAGGGCAGCAGCCTGTTCTGTCTAAAGTGTCCTGCACCTTTTTCCCTGCACAGGTGGGATTTTGAAGAAAAGCGCGAAGCTGTTTTTCCGCCGGCAGCACCACCAGAAGGACCCGGGGATGAGCCAGTCCCACAACGACCTGGTGTTCCTGCAGCAGCCCCTGTCAGAGGAGAGCCGCAAGAAGGGGGGGACACTCTCCAGAATGCTGAGCAAGAAGCTCATTTCCAGGAACAAGAGCAAGAGCAAACTGAATGGGGCCTCAGGAGAGCCGTACCTATGAACCCAAACCCTCTCCGATGGGATTCCTGCTCACCACTTGAGCACTTGTTTACAGAGCAGTACTAGAGAATACAAATATGGCTGATGACTTGCATAAAAGGATGTTCATTATTAACAGTAGTCTTTTTGGTTTATTTTTCCAAAATGCTTTTTCTCTCTGATGATGAAGTCGGTCCTTCAAATACGAGCAGTGCTGAATGTGTCCAGCTTTTGGAGGAGTGTGTGGTTTCTTCTGGAAGAGGAGGGAGGATGAGGAATGGTGCAGGTGGGGACCAAGAAGGCACCTGATGTCCTGGGGTGCACTGGGAAGAGCATTTCCAGCAGGTAATGCCCCTGTGCCCAGCCCTGGGGCTGCTGTGTCCAGCTCTGGCTCCTCAGCACAGCAGGGCCAGGAGCTGCTGGAGCTGAGCAAGGGCCTGGAGCAGCTCCGTGCCCAGGAAAGGCTGAGGGAGCTGGGGCTGCTCAGCCTGGAGAGGAGCCCGGGAGAGAGAGGGGCCTCAGCCCTGCCTGGCCTGGCTGTCCCTGTGTCTGTCCTTGTGTCTGTCCCTGCTCCAGGCCCAGCCATGGCCCCAGAGCCACGGGCAGGGGCTGAGCCCAGCAATTCCTCTGCACAGGAGGCACAACTGCCCTGGGCAGTGCCCAGCCCTGAGCAGAGCCCAGAGGGGCTGTGGGTGTCCTCCCTGGGGATATTCAGAATTGTTTGGACACAACCAGGGAGCAGGGAGGTGGCACCAATGACCCACTGTGACTTCCAGCCTGACTGATCCTGTAGGGAGGACCCAAATGGGATCACCTGGTTTACATCAACGGGGAGCTCTGAACTGAAACCTCACACCCAGTTTATGTGACTGAACCTCTACAGAGAGAGAAGACACCACTGCTCCCTCACTGCAACAGTAGCAACTGATTTTTCTAGTTTGAAAGGGGGGAAAAAAGAGGCCCAGATGCAGTTTGTGCTGTAATTTGGAAGGGGGTGAGTGTTCAGAAGCAGAAGGAAAACGCTGACTCAGACACCCTACTGTAATAACTGTAGCCTGCTATAATCTCTGCTCAGCCTGTGGAGGTGGAGAGATGCCTTTGACATTAGCCATAAATTAGTCAATTATGCAAATATCAATACTAGCATATTGTTAATGTTCTGCTTAAAAAAAGTTACGCTTTAAAACACAGAACTTGGGTGGTTTTGTTTAAATCTACTTGAAGCTACACACAAACAAAGTATTTGTAAAATCTTACATGTAGTTTTTCTTCCCTGTGTGAGAAGCTGTACTGCTGATGCAAAAATCTGTGGGGCTCTAATTCCTTCTCCCAAGTGCTTGTTAGACAAGTACATAAACCATCATATCAAATGCAAAGCTAGGAGCAGTAAATGGTGAGTAGAGCATAGTTAACCCTTCAGTGCTTTTCATTGGAAAGCTTGTCTTACTTGCCAAACACTTAGTGAGATCTTCAAATATAC
The DNA here is from genome assembly GCF_963513975.1 of Fringilla coelebs. NCBI lineage: Eukaryota > Metazoa > Chordata > Aves > Passeriformes > Fringillidae > Fringilla > Fringilla coelebs. The sequence continues at coordinate 4,841,623 of NC_140029.1, read as the reverse complement.
AGTTGTGAAGGAAGCTTTTGAAAAAATATGAATTCCCTTAGTTCAGTTTCTAGATCTACCAGTGTTGTCATGTGCTGAGTGGTTGGTCAGATGAGTTTTTTAAACCTTTTTTCCTTGCTAAATATTGCAGCTGCCTCCTTTAATCTAAAATGAAAAACTGATGGGAGCAAAGGCATAGTTCTCATTTTGGCTGTGAAGAAGAGTAAAATGTCAGTATTTCACAGGTACCATCTTTCATGCTTTACCTGTGTTTTCCCATCATCTTCATTCCTGCTGAGGATAAAGGACCAAGCCTGTTCTCTTTAGCCAAGAAAAACATCCAGTCATTCCAACTAAATTACTGACCTGAATGGTTGATAGATATTGTGCCTGCTTTGCCAACAGTGATTTTTCCCCTGGCCCCTTTCCTCCCTTTAAGCTGTCCAACAGTTTGGCAGATATTTGGGCTTTCAACTTAAAGCATTCATCAAAAATAGAAAGTTACTGAAGAATAGAAACCCATTTCAAATGTCTGATGGATTCAAGGTAAATCAATATCAAAGTAGAGGAGGTTTGGTTTCTTTTTTACCAAGAAAATATTTGAACTGAACAGTCAAAATATTTTAACTGCTTAAAAATACTATTTATGTGTAACCTCCTAAGATCACTGTGGTAGTACAGTAGACGAGACTATCAAATAGTTGATCGTTTAAGCATGCTGCTTGTTATGAAAACGCTTGAAGGCATTTTAATGTTCTGTATTTTGAAAATCGGGTACAAATGGGTCTTCTGGAGCTGTATTGTGCTTGGAAATCCCAGTTCAGTAATACAGGTTTGTCCAGCCTGAATGTGCTGGAACAGTTTTAATTTAATACAAAGTAGAAATTTTGTTTCTTCATTTGTTCTACAGTGTTTCATGGTGTGAGCATTAAAACCCCTGATGTCATGTTCCCTCAACAGACACTTTTCCTCTTGATTTTACCAGGAACTCTCTGTGTTATGGGGCAGGGTGGGGGTCAAGTCCCTGCCATTGTTAAATTCTCAGTCTTTGTTGCTGAAAGATAAAACTACAGCTGTTCCCTAAATTCAAGAAATCCGAATGAAACTGAGCTCCATGGGTAGCACATCCATACCCTAAACACAAAGAGCTGTAGGATTGGGAATGTAGAAGCAGCAGCACATAACATTACTTGAAGTCTTCTTAAATTACTGAGCTGGGATTTTAATTTACAGAAGCTTTAGCATGTACTGTAGAACTGAGTGAAATAACACTGAGTAACTTGCAGGATGCAGCACTAGGATTTGCTTGTAATTTACCCCAGAGAATGGAAAGTGGTTCATCTTAAGGTTTTGATGATGACTTGAATGCTTGTCTCAGTGGTGGGAATGAAGGACAGTCTTTACTGCAAACTGTGTGATGGTTTGGGCTCACATCTGTTAAGAGAGAATGAATTCTCCAGATAAGGAGAGCAAGGCATTTGGTGTAAAAAGGGAATCTGGTTTTTTATTCGCCTTCACTCCTCAGGAAAATAAACATTGTTTGGTTTGATGTTGGATCTCTGTATCTGGCGGGTGTGTTCCTCACCTCTTCTTACTCCTCTGCAAATAATTTATGTCCTGCTGTAAAAACAAACTAAGGCACTAAACACAAGGGGACAATTGAGTTGTGACAACCCCAAAGACCCACAATAATGAATCCCATTCCCTCCTTAGGTTGTCATTTAAGATCAGGAGGTCTGAGGATATACATTTTTTCTGACTCTGGTCACTATGAGCTGGATCCTCACAACCTGCAGGATCCACACTGCAGTTTTGGTCAGAAAGACTGGATTTGTCAACTGGCACAAATAACACTGTGATGTGTCCTGTGCAGTTTTTGTTTTACAAAACACCTTCTGCGTTTTATAATTTGATCTATTGTTCAAATGTCTAGTTATTAAAATTACAAAGAATTTTAATAACTACCCACTTGAACAGTAGATAAAATCTTTACATGATATTATTACATTGAACACTTGTTTACTGCCTTGCAATTTAATGATGTCAGAACTGTAGATTGGAAACAACCTGTGAAATATTCATTCCTTTTGTCCCTTTTCTCACACTTTTGTGCTTCTGGATGTTCTGTACAGCCAAGAAAGCATGGGTATTTCTTTCTTGAGGACTAAGAGATGAAGGCTTGCTTCTCCTTTCTAAAGAATTTTTCTGCCCATACCCGCAACTTCTTAATTTGTGTTTGTAGTTTGTTTTTCTTTATGGTGGTTAAATTTGCCTCGATGGAGACAAGCCCTGTCCTCACCAAGACTTGTCTTAGCTTTAGTGTGAATTTTCACTAAGTAAAAAGTACAAGAATTAAATTACTCTTCGTAGATGAAAGCAATAAAACTACCTGATATCTCCAATGGGAATATAAGCTAAGTAACTTTGTTAAAGTGATTGAGATCCCTTTCAAAGTCACTTTAAAGAGGAGGGGAAGACTTTATCCCTAGGTCATTGGTATTTTTATATCCCACTTGACCCAGGAAGAAATTAGAGTCATTTCACTCCTAACAACATATGAAACTTGGGAATCTGAGGCAGAAAGAATGCCAGGGTGAAAAAAATTTCATTTTGAAAACAAAATACCTTTGCCAAACTTCTTCAGCTTAATGGACAGGTCATACACTGTGCAGTATGGGTTTTGTTCTTAAGATTTCTGACAGATTTTCTTTTTCACTGTTCTTTGGGAGACAGGTTGGGGCTCCAGGCCAGACCTTGTGCTGTCTTGCTCTTGAGAGGACTGGATTTATAATGCTGCTTTTTTGATGAAACTGGCTGGCAATTACACCAGTTTTGGGGGTCAGTGGAATTTTACAGCATTTCCTGGTACTGCATCTCCTTGCTGGTTCTAGCTGTTTTGCAAGTGAAAACTTTCTGCTGTGTATTTCTTGCAGAGTTCTGCTGTTTTTGATGTGCAAAATGTCATAGGAAAAAACAAATTTGAAAGCATAAAATGCTACCAAATGTGGATGGGGAAGCAAAATAAGAATCTTACTCTTGTTTTAACACCTATTTTAGGTCTAGGAGCTCTGGGTGTTGCACAGAGCAAGGTGAGAGCTGCCTGGATTTTTCAGTTGAATTTATTGCAGGCTTTGATTTGGAGAGCTGAGGTTGGAGAGAAACGCTTCTAGAATTAACTGTGCCATAGCTCCAGGCTAAGACATTCCTGTTGTGAGTGGGAACAGCTGACCTCATGCTCTGACCTCAACAGGACCTAAGTGGATTTATTCATGTGTTTAAAGTCAGCATATGCTTCTGCACATTGCTAAGCCTCAGCCTTGGTGACAAACAACTCCAGATTAATTATATAACAAGGGTGATTACTTTAAGTTAAGGGTGAATAATACCACTTCACTCAGGATTTCCAAACTGCTACTATGCAAGGTGCTGGCATGGTGTGAAAATAGCTGGGAAGGATGATCTGAGGTCTTTCCAGTACTATAACTCTGTATTTCCCAATGATGTATTATGCTCTGTATTATTCCAAGTGGGATAAAACATTTTTTTTCTAGCATCAACTGTCATAGTCACTTCTGTGGTGTGTTTTTCTTTCTGTGCATACATAAACTCAAGTTGGTGCAATTATAAAATCTATGATGTACAGATTTATTATATCACTACAAAAACCTAAGAGGATTTTTTTAAAGAAGTAACTCCTGCTGTACATACAATAAAAGCCAGTTGTCTCTGAGTGGTGTGCTGTCCTACATACTCAGGTGTAACAGATGGTTTTCTACCCTCCTTCACTAGTTTGACCTGTTGCTTAACACAGACCATTTGTTTGTTCAGGAGCAGAGTTCTTTCCTGATAACCCCAGCCTATCAGGCAGCCCCTTGGTGCTTGAGAAATCACCTGAAACACAGATTGGGTAGGGAATCCAATGGCAGAAGAAATTGTGGAGCTCATTCTGGTTACTCAGTATTTTTTTCTCTCAGTTATGTTGTAATATCCTAAATTAGGGGGCAAAGGGGGAGAGTTTTAGGGCCTGGAACCTATGGGGAAGACACCAGTCCTAGAATGAGCACAGCCTGGGAATTAGGTTCCCTTGTGATGATTTTACTGAAAAGGTTACGTTATAAATCAATGCTGCCACAAAGCCCTGCCAGACTGAGGGGAAAAAAACCAACCTCAACATTAAAACTACCACAACAAAAAACCCAACAAAACAAATAAAAGACATTCCTGTGAAAATAGCCACAATAATGTTTCTATTTCCCTTCCAAAAGTGAGGGCTGTACTCTGTTTTGCAGGGAAATGTTACATTCCCTTACTGGGAGTTACTGCCCACATGTTTATTTCATATTATTGAAGTGCTTAGCTCAAATTTCCTGATAGTCCCATTTTAACAAACCTTCATCCTTTTCCTCCCTGCTCTAATCTGTGGTGAGTTTTTTACCTTGTGTGATGCCATTCTTGTACATTAGCAGAAGTGACAAGACCTGTCAGAGGGACAGCAGGAATGGATGTAGCTCCAAGTGTGACACCATACTCTTCCTTCCAGTTCATCATTCTTAAACAATAAATATAAAGGGTCTTCAGTTTTTCACCTCTCTACTCAGGCGAGCCTGGCATAAGATGCAATTTCACAGTCTGAGGTTAATGCTGAAAAACTTAATTTTGTAGCTGCAGGATCCAGACTAACATGCATTGTAAATGTTCAGATAACTATACTGAATTAATTTATAGTTATTGTGAATGCACTGCAAGTAGGATAAACCCCTCTGGTGTGCTGGATGCTGGAGAAAACCAGGCAGAAGTCCATGTGAGTATGCACTGAGATATACAGGGAAAATAAGTAAAAGGAGACTATACAAAAACTACCAGTCAGCTTCAGTCCTTGAAAAAGCAAATAATTTGTACATGCAGGTGGATCCTTAAAAAAACTCCCCTTACTACTCCTGTAGTCATTTAAGACTTCTGGTGAGTCATTTTCAAAGAAGGAATGGTTCCCCATCCTGAAATGAGCACTGTTTGGCCAAGTACAATATTTTGAAAATTCAAATGCTGCATTGTTTCAGTTTCCCCAAGCACGTGACAAGACAGTCAGTGTGCCCATGGGGTCCTGGGTGCATCAGGATGGGCAGTGCCAGCAGGTCAGGGGTGATCCTGCCCCTGTGCCAGCCCTGGGGGCTCCTCTGGCTGCTGTGCCCAGCTCTGGCTCCTCAGCACAGCAGGGCCAGGAGCTGCTGGAGAGGGACCAGCAGAGGGTGGCAAAATAAGGGGCTGGAGCATCTCTGCTATGAGGAAAGGCTGAGGGAGCTGGGCTGTTCAGTCTAAAGAAGGGACACCTGAAAGGGGACCTCTGTAATGTGTATAAATGGCTAAAGGGGGGATGGCCAGGGGATGGATCTCTGCCACAGGATGAGAGGGATGGGCAGAAACTGACGCACAGAAGCTCCACCTGTACATGAAGCAGAAGTTCCTGTGCAGTGAGCAAGCCCTGAATAGATTGTCCAGAGAGGCTGTGGAGTCTCCCTTGCTGGAGTTATTCCAGAATATCTGGACACAACCCTGTGCTGTGGGCTGGCCCTGCTGGAGCAGGGAGATGTGACCTGGTGACCCACTGTGGTCCCTTCCAGCCTGACCCATTCTCAGAACACTATTTACACATCTCTTTGAAACTGTTACTTGGGATTGTGGGATGGGTAACAACTGAGAAAGGCACTGGCCATTTCCAGCTGTTAAAGATGTATCCAAATGTGAAAAGAGCACATTCCCAGGAGAAAACAGAGCTGGTGCCAGCTTCCCACCACCAGTGGTGTCCTTACAGTGAAGGCTGAGCAGTCACACCATGGTGGCAGGGAGCACTGCATAAGGCTTTGAGTGGACTCTACTGCAGGCAACGCTTCTCAGCAGAGCAAAAAATTGGGGCATCTTGTTTGAATACAAACAGCCTGTGTGCTTCTTGCCCTGGCCGCTGCCTGGAGTGGTGGAATAACCTGAAGGTTTAAACCCCCACTAAATGATTTGTGCTGGCAGGCACAGCAGGGCTGGGTGCTGACAGATCCTGGTAATGCCAGAATGTGAGATTTAGGAATCACAGACCCATTCAGGTTGGAAAAGACCCCCGAGGTGATCAAGTCCAACCCTTGACCCATGCCCACGTTGTCCCCAGCCCCACTGAGTGCCACCTCCAGGCCTTCCTTGGACACCTCCAGGTATGGACAGCACAAACCTCCCTGGGCAGCCCCTGACAATGTCTAATCATGCTTTATGTGAATAAATTCCTCTTAATTCCCAACCTGAACCTCCCCCAGTGCAACTTGAGACTATGTCCTGTCACCCTGGCACGCTGAACCTCGGTGAGGCTTGGAAAGGAGGCAAAGGCGCTCGTGTGCATGGCCAGGACTTGGCCCTGCTGAGAACCTGATGTGGCTTTTGTCCAGAGAAAGGCAACGGAGCTGGGGAAGGGTCCGGAGCAGAAGCTGCAGAAAAGGAGGCTCGGGGGTGATGTTACTGCTCCCTACAGCTCCCTGACAGGAGGGGGACTGGGCTCTGTTCCCAGGGAACAAGGGACAGGAAAATGGCCTAAGCAGCGCCAGGGCAGGGCCAGCTCGGACATCGGGAAGAATTTCTTCACTGACGTGATAAAACACTGGAAGGGGCAGTTCAGGGATGCGGTGCAGTCCCCACGCCTGGATGTGCTTAAAGAAACACTGGATGTGGCACTCAGCGCCGTGGTCCGACGGACAGGGTGGTGTTGGGTCATGGCTTGGACTGGATGGTCCTGGAGGTCTTTTCCAACCTAACCGATCCTGTGATTCTGCTTCTGCCAACCCCTCCGCCAGCCCGCCCGCGGCACTGCCCGTGAGGAGACGAGAAACCCGGCGAGAGCCACCCGGGTGCTCCGCTACCTTCAGCGCGATCCCCCCGCCTCCAGCCCGGCCCGAGGCCTGCGGGGGCTCAGGGGTGGGACCCGCCCGGGAGGGGACGCGGGTGGCGGCACGGCGGGCGCTGAGGCAGGGCCATGGCCGGGGACGCGGCCGGGGTCAGGGCCGGGGCCGGCCCCGCCGCACTACACTTCCCGCCCTGCTCCGCGCCCGCCCGCGCCGGCTTCCGCTGGCGCGTGGTTTCCGGAGCGGATCGGAACCCGGAGCGCGGATCCGATCCGGGTCTGGCCATTCCCGGGGCAGGTAACGCCGGCTCCCCGCGCTCCTCCCGCCGCACCCCGCGCCCTCCCCGCCGCCCGCGCCCGGGACCCCCCGCGCCCGCCCCGCCGCGGCTCCTCCCGCCGCTCCCCAGGACGCGCGGCGGGGCCGGGGCGGGCGCGGCGGCCGCTCCGAGCGCTCCCGGGGCGGCGGCGGTGGCTGCGGCCCCGCTGCCGCCTCCTCCTCCTCCGCCGCCGCCGCCTCCTCCAGGCCGCCTGTTCTTTGTTACAGCGGCCGGGAGGGCGGTAGCGAAGGGGGCGAGGCGGGTCCGAGGCAAAACCCGGCGGAGCCGCTCCCGGATCCCGGGCCCCGACGGGCTCCGGGCGGCGGCGGCGGCGGCGCGGTCCCTGAGGGGCGGGCGCGGAGCGGGCGCGGGGCGATCCCCGCGGGCTCGGCCGGGCAGGGCACGGAGCCGTCGCGGCCACGGGGATGCGGGGCCGGCAGCGGGGAGCGCCTCGGCTTGGCCGCAGGGGGTTGGGGATGGAGGGGGGTGGGAGCTCCCAGGTGCGAGGGCGTGATCCAGAGGGAAGAGGCTGGGAGGAGGAGGAGGAGGAGGAGGAGGGAGGTGCGGGGATGCTGCCCTGCCCCGGCGTTGTGCCCTGGGAGCGGGTGCGGTGCGAGCCCGAGGAGACAAAAGGAGCAGAGCCGCGGTCTGCGGGGCTTCGCACACGTGAAATTTTCTGCAGTACGCTCGTTTTCTGCTCAGGGCTATTAAACTTTGCGTGTAGTTTATTCCCACGATCGCGGGAAGTGCTGGGAAGGGCAGGTGGCACAGACCCCGCCAGCTGCTGTGTTACTCCATGCCCCCCTGACTGGCCTAGAAATCGTCTCCCTCCTCAACAATAATTGATAGAATGGCCCTAATTTTTTTTAAGTAATACAAGGCCTCACTGTAGTTTACCAGATGTTCTACAATTCCTTTGAGCGGTAGCATGAACAAGTTCTACTACATCATGAGGAAAACTGCATTTTTAAGCGCATCCTTCCACATGCATATGTGCAGCACCCATCTGCTTGTGCTCTCAAGTTATTCACTCTCATAGGAGCCCATTCTCAGACTGAAGAAAAGAGAATTTTAATTCTACCTTGTTGATCATTAAGTTCAAACACAGATTTTCAGGCATTCCGTTAATTTTTCTGACCTACTTTTTTTAAAAAATCCATTAGCAAGATCAAAAATGGCTCAACTTAGCACTTGAGCCTGATTTCTTTCTTCAGCAGTTTATAAAGAGAAAGTGTGATTTTACGTCCATTCTTAAATTTTTACAGCTCAAGTGGTTCCCTGACAGTGTCTTTGCACATATTGGACTGCAGGCAGGTACCTGTGATGCTGCAGCCCCTCAGTGTCTTCATTTGGGTTCCCTCAAGTTCCAGAAGTTCCAGATACGCTCCAAGGCTTGTGTTGCAGCTGGAATTTTTGTGCATAGCTGTGTGGCTCTACTCTCAGGCATATAATCACTCATCTAATTGTAAAAGCCAAAAAATGTGGTTTTCTGCTCTTTTACTGCCATCAGAATTAGGCTTTGTACCTGGTCTAGTTTTGTCTGTGTGGCTTTTCTCCTGATTATTGACTGCTCGTGATTACTCTCTGTTTTATGTAAAAAATACCTGGAACTCCCAGAAGCTTTGATTATTCCTGCAAGACAAGAACAGAATTAGGAGCAGTGGGATGAGTGGCTTCATGGGGTATTTTTCTGTTACAAATGTTTGAAAAGAAAAAAAAATAGACCCTGTGGCCCTTAGCAACAGCAGATGAGGGCAAAAACAATCCTGCAGCCTCTGTTCAGTGCCACCATGTGAGTGGCACATCGTGACTCTGTTTACCAGCTGGAGCGGGTGGCATCGTGTTGTTTGTTTCAAAAACCCCTGGAAAATACAGCTGAGATCAGGGAGGAGGAGTTGCAAAGCACATGGGCGAGAAGGGTGTAAATCAGAATTGTAAAGGAGGCAGCAGTGTTTGTTTGGGAGCGAGGGGTGAGGATGGATCAGGAGCGTTTTGAGTGCAGAACACCAGAAGTCCTTGCTGCAGAGAGGGAGCTGCGCTAATGCAGATCGCTGAGGCTGCCTGAGGCACCTGTGAGGGCCCTTCACGCTTCCTCCCCATCACCTTGAACGACGCTGATGATTTCTCCACCCCTTTGTTGCTATTCTCATCTGAAGGCTCCTGTAATGGCTCTTGTCCCCAGTCTGTTTGCCAAGGATGCGACACAGCGATGTCCCAGAGGGCGAATGCCTTTGATGGTGTGGCTGCACTGTGCTTCTGAACCATTGATCAAGGCCATTATTTCTGAATTCAGCCACATTTAAAATTTTGTCAGGACACAAACTATCTAAAAACAGCTGGGCATACCCCTCTTGAAATAGTGCAAAGCATCAGAAAAAAAGTGTTGGTTAAAAAGCAAAGGAAACAATTTTTGACATCAGCTTACACCACTTGTTTTTGCAGCATTGTGCTTGGACTCCCCTAAATACCTGTTGCATTGTTCACCTTGCTTTCAGGATAAGAGCTTTTGGGGAAATTTCCTGAGTTGCTCTTCCTTCTTGTCATTGGGCTTTTGTATACATGTTTGTTCTGTTATTTGAGCTTGGTCCCCAAAAGCTGCAGCCCAGAAAGGCCCAGTTTGTGCCACGGATGGGGAGTGTTTGCCCCTTAGAGCAGTGAGTGTTAGGGAGGGATCCTGCTGCTGACAGGTGGAGTTGGGGAGGGCAGTGCTTGAAGAGTCCTGACCCTGAGCATTGCCTGTGCTCCCACATTTCTGGCTTGGCTTTTGTTGCTGGAGTAGCAAATGCGTTTATCTATTTTCAAACAGGGCTCTGCAAGTTTGGTGTGTCATGTTTCCTCTCCCTCTCAGAGATTCAGGCTCTTACTCCTTCCTGTCCTCCTCTTGGCCAATACACTTGCTGTTTTGCATCCTCACCTCTCTCAGACTTGGGTCATAATCTTTTTGTTGCTTTGCCTTTTTTCTGATGCTTTGGGAAAATTGCTTGTTTGAGGAGGAGAGCGTTTTTTTGGGTAGAAAAGGGAAAAACTCTCTTCTACGTGCTCATATTGTGTCTTAGCCATACATAATCAGACTTTGTGCCAACCATAATTTAATTATTGAGGGACAATAGCATTCATGCAAGTTTTTAATACAAAGTGACAGTAATGAAGTGGATATAGATTAACCTTATTTAAGTGTAAAATCAAACTGGTTAGTTATCATTTCATAGAAGGCCGGTGACAGAGACAGGATTTTATTTCCCCAGGTTTTCTGGTGCTCAGTACCACAATATACCTTTGCCTCTGCAAGAGATCTGTGACTGTATCTGCAGGTTTTAAGATTACTGTATTTATTAAATAAATAATCTGCCTTTCAGAGATAAATTTTTTTAAACTAAATAAAATGTTGCAATGTTCAATAAAATCTTGCACTGGGCCTTGTTTCTGCAGTGGTTGCTGCTGACCTGGATTATCCTCTGGCCCTGAGTGTTCTGAGGCTCCACAGGGGCTTTTTAGCAGGGGATGGCTGCAAGTTTGTCAGAGATGGGGAACAGCAGGAGACAGTATTTTCTCACAGAGAAATGCCTGAGAACCCACAGATATTGAGGTTTCCTTGGTAGTGATGTCTGCAATACATGTAATGATACAGCAGTCTCTGGGGCTTTTTAAAAACTTAAATTTCTTTAATTTTCCATTGATACTCCTGCAGGGACATTAGTGTGTTTGTGTGGGGTCTGGGTCAGTCAACATCATTACTTCACAAAGGAATGTTTATATGATACAGAAATAAAAGTCAATTCAGAACTAACTTTGTCTTTTGTATTTTGGCAGGTTTAAAATAATGGCTGAAGATGGCAGTGAGGAGATTATGTTTATTTGTAAGTATTAGGAAAAGGATCTAATTCTCACTGTGTGTGACTTGTCTACTCAGAATGCTTGAAATTAAAGACTAAACCGGACTTAAGATTTTATTTAGAAAAATTGCTCTTTGTAAAGGAGGCTCAAACAGCTAATGGGTGAATAGAGAGGAGGTTGTGTAATTTAAGCATACACATTCTGCTGCTGTTGGCAAACACACAATGAAAGCTCTGAATGTGAGTTAGCAGCACAGCTTTTTCATGGCTGAAGTGAGTGAGATTGAAGGTCCAACACTCGTGTAAGCCCTTTGTTTATACAACCAGCTCTAGCAGCCAGGGGTGTCTGGGGATAACTCTGACCTCTGGCCTGACTTGGGGATCTGCACCTCCACAGCAGGGACAGGCAGACTCATAATTCCTTCAGAACAAGCCCAGTTTGAGATGCACCAGCTGCCCTGGCAGGTTTTACTCATGGCATTTGCTGCCTGTGCTTCTTGCTGTGCCCTCTGTGTAACCCTGAGTGCCAGGCTGGGCTCTGTGGCAGGATTCTGGGTTCCTGGGGTGCTGGTGGGTGAGGAAAGGCTGCAGCAGGGCTGTGCCCAGGCTGGGCAGTGTCCCGTGCTTGCTGCAGCTGGGCTGGCAGGCTTGGGTCCCACACTGATCCTCTCCTTTGTCAGCAGCCTGGGCATGCAGGACTTGGTGTCACGGTGGAAAAGAGTTAAGGGATGTAGAGTCCTTGTGTGAGCACAGAGGGCCCAGATATTGTGGGTTCAGTCAGGGTGGAGCAGAATGGAGCACGTCCTTGGTTTTAGGATCCACATATTTTACCTCTGATGGTTCCACAGCTGCATTTATGGCAACTATCAGAAAGTTGAATTTTCTCCCTCCACCAGCTTCCTTCAAAAACAGTGTTGACTGTTTGCATTTTTACTGAGATGCAGATACCAATAGTGGTTACCTTATCTTCCCCTTCATAAAAAAATTCTGGTGGACAGCAAAAAGAATGGGGATGTGATGCCACTCCTAATTAGATAGAAGGTGTCACACAACATGGTTTTCTCCCTTCCAGTGGGGGCTGTGGTCACTGGGCTTTTTCTTGTGCTCTCTGCAATTAGTTTTTCCCAAGGAATATGGGGACTGTTTATGTTCTGAAAAAGTGAGTTGCTATAAATGGCACTGTGCACTTCCAATGATAAACATCCTTGAATATGTATTTCATAGACAAGAGAATTTGGGAATTTTATTAAGTGTGTGAATATAGTCTCCCTGGGGTATTTTTTTAATATTCCCATGCTTGTTTTTGTGTTTCTCCTGTGGCTGTAATCTCTTGAAAATGTCACATATGGTGGGTGTAACAGCTTTGGCTGCTGTAGGGCATCCCTTGAATATTGAGCTGTGCCACACAATATCATTGTCATATTTCCCTGGATTTGGTCATTCCCCTGCAGAGGAGTGAAAGGAATGTGTGGCTTATTCCTGCCTGTAGTTGTGGCCAGTGCTGTCTGCACTTTCAGAGACTTGACTTGGCAGAACTGAGGACTGCCCTGATGCAGTCAGGAGATGAGGAAAATGACAAAGTGCTTTTTTCTTTGGACAGCAAAGCCTGTTGGAGAAGCTGTTACTTAAGCTATTCCATCCTGTCCCCTTGGTTATGACAACCCTTTATGGATGACAGTCCATTTCTTTTCAGCAGTCAGGTTTACACATTCCTCTATCATTCCTCTGCCCTCTCTGGTTTGGGAAATCTGCTTTTAGCTCAGATTATTTCAGTAATATTTTCAGTAATATAATAATTTCAGCAGCCTGGGTACAGGCACACCTGGAGCAGGGGAGTGGTGGAGCAGTGAACAGGACAGCTGTAGGCTGAGCTTTGGTGCTGCTGCTCTGGGAGTAGTACTTGCCCATGGATCCTTTCCTCTGGTACAATAATTCTGTGGTGCTGAACAGCAACCTAGGCTGGGAGATTCCTTCTGCTGAAAAATCATGTGAAGAGGTGGTTGTTTCATTCCTTGGCTCGCCAGGAGGCAGTGACCAGGCTTGGGGGCTGCAACAGCTAGAAATGCTGTTTGTCAAATATATGTATTTTTTCACTACTGAGCTTGTTTTGTTGCCAGAAGAAATGTGAAGCAGTTTGAAATCCCTTGTTTTAGAAGTCCTTTTGTTCACTGGGATGGGTAGAAGCTTCCAGTTGGGAGCACAAAAAGCTTTGCCAGAGGGGATGTACCTTGGAATGACTTGGCTTTTGTCATATTCTCCCCAAAAAACTGTGTAATGTCCCTTACATTACACATTTTCTGGGGTTTTCCTGACTTGCCCTTGTAAGCTTGGAGCTCAGATGCAAAAGGCACCACAGCAATATAACCCCTGTGTGATGATCTCTCCTGAAGCTGTGTCAGCAGCTGACCAGGCAGGGCAGTTTGACAGCTATTTTTTTCACAGTGAAGCAGTGTATAAGCATTTGGAATCCTGTTAAGTTAGCTTATTTTAGAAAGCCTCAAATTATCCTTGTCTGAAAATTGTTTCTTAGGAACCACTCAGTTCTGGGTAATTTACAGCCACCTAAACTGAAAGTTAATTTAGCTGAGCTGACAGTGAATTAGATGGCCAGAGTGTGTTGTGCAGCAGTTGTCTGGAAGGGCACCAGCAGCTACCTTGGAGGTTTCTCTCCTGCCCTGTGGGTGAGAAGTGTGTGTGGCCAGGCAGAGCTGGCCATGCTGGTGCCCTGCTGAGCCCTGTGCCAGTTCTGCTGCTGGTTCTGGGTTTGTGCCTCCTGTCCCTGAAGCACCACACTACCCAAGCTGTTCAGAGCAGCCCAGCTCCTGGGGAAGGCAGTGATGTGGTTTTCTTTAGCTGCTGTGTGTTGCAGCACTTTATGTGAAGAATAATGCCATCTTTAAGCAGAATATTTACTGTGGGTGTAAGGCATTTATTTTCCTTTGTGAGAGGATTTAAACAATTGTCTTCTGATGGTACTGATCACACTGTGTGTTATCTCACATACACAGGTGCCAGCTATCCACTCAGTGTTCAATTATTTATGTTCTTTTAAGCAATATAAATAAGCATCTGCCTCTCTACGTATGTATTTTACCTGGTGCTAGGTTTCTTTTGAAGGAGGGAGGAAACTGTCTTACAAAAGTGTTTTCCACCAACATTTTCTGTCTGGTTTCTTGCAGGGTGTGAGGACTGTGGGCAGTACCACGATTCAGAGTGTCCTGAGCTGGGCCCAGTGGTGACAGTCAAAGACTCCTTTGTATTGAGCAGGGCAAGGTAAGAAATGTTTGTGTTAATCTTGACTAACTCAATGCTCATATTAGTCCTTTAAAGCATATTTGCTGTTCAGTGGATGTCACACTGACAGCTGGAAACTGAAGTCCCAGAGGATGACAAATCTATGGAAAGCACATGGCCTTGATTAAATAGAAAAATTGATGCACACACTTAAGTGCTGCACTGAATAGAAGCCAAAAAAATAACTTGCTGCTCATCAGGACTCTGTTTCTTTGCTGAGGTTTCTGGCAAGAAGTCAGGGTGGTGCCAGATGGGGTGATGACTTCGGTCATGGTTGAGTACCTGCCCTTTTTATCCCCCTTAGATACACCAGATTCATTTCAGAGAAGTGTGTGAGGATTTCTCATTCATGTGTATGAACTCTCTTGTTCCTCCACTTAGAAGCAAAACAAGTTGTTCTCATTATTGTGGGCCTTTGCAAATGATTAGGGCTAATAGTTCTGTCAGCAAATCTGTGACAGTGCAGCAGAAACACTCGTGTTTGCCAAAAGAAACAAATAGACTCAATCTAGTTTGGAGAAAACAACACTGAGTAGGGATTTTTACAGGGAAAGACAATCAGGCACTGTCAGCAAAACTCATATTAAGATGCAGAATGTAAGGCTAAGGAAAAGAACCAACTATTGTGAAGGTGTAGTACAGATCCAAAAAAGGAAGTGTTCAGATGGCTTTGTGTGTTATATAATGTGTGCAGGGCTTCCATATTTCTTCTTGGGAAGTCACAGGCAGCAAACAGGCACGTGGGCAGCAAGTCTGGCACATCCTGGCTGTGTAGGCCGTGCTGTCCCAGCATCATTTTATAACAAATACTGAGGTGCTGGATCTGCCACCTGGGTGCCACAATCCCTTGGCCAGGGCAGGGATGCTCTTGCTGTCCCACCAAGTACAGTGGCAGGACCTGCCCCTGCTTTTCTTGGCCTTCCCAGAAGAGGAATTTCCCTGCAGTTCCTGCCAGGCACTGCCTTCCTGTGCCTGGAATCCTGCCCTGGATGATCCCCTCCAGCAGCTGTTAATGGTTAACAGCCCTGACACTACAGGTGCTTGAGGGTAATTTAAAAATACCCGTTGGAATAATAGAAGCTGGTGAGGAAGGTGCTTTTACTATATACAAAAAATGGGCAGTGCAGTAAGTCTCTAGCCTGTATTACACACATTCCATGACAAACTACTATTTCCTACATTTTTCTATTTTTTAACTTGCACTTTAATGTCCAGGTGTTCCAACTGGGAATGTTTGCAAATATGGTGCATGCACTGGTTTTCAATCTCCTTTTGACATGCAAACGCAAAGTTTTCCCTAGTGGAAATGTGGGCTGCTGGACCATAGACTTGAAAGCAGAATTTTAAATTTACTTTTTTACAGATAAATGTATTTATTTTCCTGAAGAGTTTTCAGCTGAAATCAAGTAAGATGAGAAAAGGAAAGAAGAAACTTAATTTTAACCTTTACATCTGGGGAACAGTAACTGAAAATGAGTTATCTGAGGTTGAGGGCAAGTTTAACCACAAACTGGATATGAATCTTTTGAAAACAGTCTGCTTGCTTAACCACGTTTGTTGTTCCCTCTGTCTTGCTGAAAAGATAAAATGGATGCTTTATGGTTAGAAAAGAAGGGTTGAGAAACATCTGCTGAACTGCTCTGTCTCTACAGTTCATACATACTGCTTATTGTATGTTTCAAACTAAAAGTATATTTTTGAATTAATTTGCTTATCACTATGATTGCAGTCTTTTTGTAGCTCTCTTTATCTAGGCAGTAAAGCAGTTCTGCCTGTGTCGAACTCAGGGTAGTCAGTAGCCTGTCTGATTCTTTTTAGCTTTTCATCTGTTAGCACAGACATAAAGAAATAGAATTACATTTGGTCTTTAAAACCAATACAGTGGGGTCAGTCTTGTGAATTTTTGGGAAGATGTTCTCTGTGTATTATACATAGTAACAGTGTTTGCTACATGTAGTTCTCAGAAGCTTGTTTGGAAAAAGAGAGAGGCTGGGAGCACAGAAACACTTGTGTTTAATGCTGACTTCTTTCTTCCACAGGTTCCTGCAGTGCATAACTATTACTGGGCGAGGTGGTGTTCAGCCAAAGGTTGAACTTGCTGATCTTTGAAGTCTTTTCCAACCTAATCAGTTCTGTGATTTTTTTTTTTCCCTCAATTTTCTCTTAAATTTTTAGATCATCTCTGCCTTCTAATTTGGAGATAAGACAGCTAGAGGATGGGACTGAGGGAGTGTTTGCTCTGACTCAGCTGGTGAAACGAACCCAGTTTGGCCCCTTTGAATGCAAGAGAGTTCTCAAGCTGGAGAAAGAATCAGTTTTTCCCCTGAAGGTAAGACAGAATTTTTAAAGCAATAAATAGCAAGGAGTCAGTTTTACCTGTGATGAATTAATGGTGGCTAAGGCTAAGAAAACAAAAATATGAAGGGGGATTATTTGGAATATCTTTTAGGTGTGCCCTGTAAGAGATGAGCTAAACAAACATTCTCTGGGCAAGGAACAGAAGAACCAAACTAGAAGCTCAATTCTTTTAATGAGTCTCTTCAATTTGATTGAATTTGCCTAATGAGCCACATATGCATTAGGTTTATGGAACATGCAGAATAAGTGGGGTTTTTTCTGTCTTGCATTTGTTTTATTCCTCTCTTGACAAGTTTTGGTAAGAAAAGTGCTACATTAAGAATGGAATCCAGCCTTAGTTTCCACTAATACATAACTCAGAAGTAAAGATTTAGAAGAGTGCCTTGGGCTGATGGCTATTTGGATACCCTTCCATTCATGTATGCAGTAATTTTTTTGAAAACTGGTGGCTATAGCAAGAATTTTTGGGATGATTTTGTTCAGTTTGTTCCAGTCTTGCTCTTGGTTGTCTGTCTCTGAGACAGACAAGGTGTGAATAAATAAAAGATGAATAATTAATTAAAAAAATTAAAAGATGAATAATAAATAAAAGATCCCTGATGCAGGACTTGAGGCTTCCTTTGTCCCTGATACCCACTGAGAAGAAACCACTGCAAAAGCAGAAAATATTTCACTTTATATCACTTCTCAGGGTTTTTATTCTGTGCACATTTTGCTTGGCAGGTGTTCCAGAAGGAAGGGCCCCTGGTGTATTTTGACACCACAAACGAAGATGATTGCAACTGGATGATGATGGTGCGCCCAGCCACCGAGTATGAACACCAAAACCTCACAGCCTTCCAGCATGACAATGACATTTACTTCACCACCTGCCAGGACATCCCCCCAGGAACTGAGCTGCGAGTGTGGTATGCAGCTTTTTACGCCAAAAAAATGGAAAAGCCAGTGCTGAAGCAGGTCACTAGTGTTGCCAATGGTATGTGTGGGGGCCTTTCTTCCTTCCTAAGGGCCCAGTGCTGGCAGGGACTGATAGTCCCTGGCTGTTGGAGTTGACAGTGCTGTTTATCCAGTAGGTTCTTATCCTGCAGAGTCAGGCCAGCCTGCACACGTGGGTGTCCTGCAAGAGGAAAGTGTAGATTCTTCACCATGATACAGCCAGGTGTTTTTAAAAACAGGTGGCCTAGTTAATGGTTCAGCCTCCTCAGAGTGGACAGACTGGATAAGTAGTCCTTATCTAAAGATTTGGTGTATCAAATAATTTGTATCAAGTCATTTCTGGGTAGAACAGCAAAGGAGCTCAATTATCAGAGAAATCTGTATGCAGATTTGATAAAGAAGCCATTTTTCAGTTGCAGTGAAAATGGTTTGGTTTTCCTGAGAACTGTTACAGAGTTCTAAAAAACTAGATTTCTCTTAAGTAACCTCATATGGGACCCACTAGAGTAAGATACGTGGCTGTGCATTGGAAAGAAAGGCAGCAGATATTTTAGTATCTGAATTAGAACTGCCACAAGTTCCAGTGTTTTCCCCTTTGTTTCCTCCTACTTTTCCATTTCTACAGCTGAAAGGCAAGATCCTTTGACATTGCAAGGGTGTTTTCTTCTTGCTCTTGAGCTGGGAGTACTCCCTGGATGTTATTACTGCTCTGCTGGGTATAATTTGGGGTGACAAATTTGGGAAGAAGCCATTGCCACCAGCTTTATGGCTGCCCTTGATCCTAAGCAGAGTCTCAAGTGCTACAGCTAAATCAATGCAGTTGACGTGTTTCTGAGCTCTGAGATGTTTCCAGTTGGTATTAACTGAGAGGTTTCATATTTTCCCTCTTTAATTTAACCTGTTCATGTATTTTTTGGGGATTATGGGTATTTTAAAATACTGTTCAGCACTTCATGGTTCACTCCAGAATATTTAAGGCACAGTGGGTGGGATTCAGCTATAAGAATGCCCTGGTTAAAATTTTCCATGAGAATGTTATTTGCAGGTCTGTTACAGAATAAACCTTTCTGCCTGTGGTTACTGCCCTCAGCACAGAGCAAGAGTCAAAGGGTCTGGGCAGTAAAGAAGATGAACTTTTTTTCCTCTTCACAGATACATCCTTGGTAGCAATGGAGTCTGATAAAGAAGGGAATAATAATGTCTCTTCAAAACCTTCATCTGCTGTCTTACCCCATAAAAAAAACAAGAAATCCAGCATGCTAGCAGCTGATCCAGCAGGTATGCAAAATTAGAGTGCTCTTAAGGAAAATAGAGGACAGATACAGGTCTGCAGAGCTGTTAGGTGTAACACTCCAACGCGTGTATTATGGATATATAACTTCTGGCAAATACTAATTTTGAGAGGATTTGAAAGCCTGATTTTTTTTCTTTTAATTTTCATGGGCACAGTGCTTAAAGTACATACACAGGTTAAAAAGTGACAGAGGAGCCAAAAAACTTTTAGGCAGATTATTTTCATGAAAACCACAAACAGTCCTAACTTTGGAGATGGTTAGTGTTGGGATGGGGGTAATCCCCAAGAAAATCTTCATTCTGCCTGTGCAAAGTGTAGTAATTCAAATGATCAGGCCAAGCTCTAGAAGAAAACATTTCAAATATTTGGAAATGACAAGAACATTGGTTATCCCCAAATTACAACACCACAGTATATGGCACTATTAGGGTTCAAACTATTCTGAGCTACAGAAACTAAAATTTCAATAAACTTATGAGCAATACATATCCTCTTGGCAAAGAACATGTGGCTGAGGAAATATCTGGTAGTGTCATAGGAACTCTGTCCCAAGGATTCATTACAAAGCAGTGCTCCCCCCACCCAGCCTCTGCAAAGTGGAAAAATGTAATTAAGAACCCACTTAACACAAATTTCAAAAATTACACTCAGAGTACACAAGATCAAAAGAAAACCATTCTAGATCTGCTCTTTGAGGGGTTATTTTCCTAAACTTTGCTTATTCAAAGTAGCTGGGAGGAAAGGAGGGGTGTTGTTGCAGACATGTACAGAGCAGCTGATCAGAGGATCCATTTGTCAGCTTGGGTTCTGTCACAGCTAAACTGTGAAGTTGACTGAGGAGTTGTCTTTGGCATTATTGATTTTTCCAGAGGTAAAATGAAGAATTGGAACAACCCCTCCTACATTCTTCACCCTACTGCCTTAAAGTCCAACTTCAGTAGAAACAAAATGCTGCCTTTTCTATTTTGGGAACCCTGAGGTGCTCCCACTGATTTGGTGCTTCCAAAACAAAATTTTCTTCTTTTGATTTTGTTTGCCTCAAGTCATATACCTCAAGCGGTTGCCAGCTGTCAGATCTGTGGTTCCAAGTCAGCCAGGTTGCCCTGCAGCTGCCCTGAAAGCCTGAGGAAGTGGGAACTTAAGGAGGACCTGACTCTTCCTGACAAACCAGTACAAGATGCAGCTAAGGAGCAAGGGAAGTGCAGAGTCAGGCACAATTAACGTACACAGAATCTTGGTTTGCTGCTTTTGTCCTCCTGGACAGAGCCCTCAAGAAGTTCTTTATGAAGCCTGTGAAGAGAAAATTTTTGTTGCTGTATTGCCAAGTGATTTTTTATTAATTTATTTATTGCAGCATGGATGAGATCACACCTCTGTAGTGCAGAGTGTGGAATGTATCTTGTAGCAGAGAACAGCCTCTGCCTCAGAGAATCCTTTATTTTGGTTCAAGAGCCAACACTGAAAAGAAGGAAGAACTTTACTGTCCCTTTACAGATGGGGTCCTCAGGCAGAGAGAGATGAGCTGGCATGTAATGACCATCTAGGAAATCTGTGGCAGAAACTGAGGCACAATTTGAATTCCCTGTGCTGCCATTCACTTACCCTGACTTCTGTGTCATCCTCCTCCTCTGCAGGAGGAGTCTTAGTCAGCTTTTTGTGTGCCAAAAAAATCTCTGAATCAGTCCAGATTTATCAGATCCTCTTGACAATTTAAATATATCATCTAAGGACTGAAATACAAAGGACTGTGAACAGAGTTACTCTTCCTGGTTTTTTTTTTTTTTATTCCAGTTTCATTTTTGCCCTAATTTCTTCACCTTTCTTGAGTTGATGTGTTAATTAAAGTATTAGTATGGTGATTTCATAGCACATCTAATTAATGAAACTGCTGAAACCCAGGTTTTCATTGTCCTCACCCTTACTTCCATTAATCCAAATGTTCTTACTCTGCAATGCCCTTCACAGAGGTTTCTGTCCTCAGCTAATCCATAAGAAGACTGGTAGCTCTGGTTTTAAAGGTGCTAAAAACTGCTTTATGCCATGCCTTTTATGAACACAGTTGTTTAGAAAGTGCTAAAGGAGCCCTCAGGATTTTACAAGGGCACTGATACTCTCTCCTGGCATCATTTATATTTTCCAGTAGTTCAACTCTACATGTTTGGAGAATCCTGAAATGGTCCCAGCTGCCCCTAGGGGCCTCTTACTGCTTAAATTGTGCCTTGTGATACTCAGGGAGTTACTGCAAGATAAACAAAGTTACAGGGGTTTACCACCTCCCCATTTGCAGAGTATTTCAGTATTTCTTGTTGTGATTTAGTGAACACTCCAGAAGGCAGTGGAACAGCAGAAGCAAAGCCCAACCAGTGGACGTGTAAAGTGTGTTCATCTGCTTTCCAAGAGCCCCAGCTGCTGACAGGTAGGAAGTGCTAGAAATTCTTGGGAGAGCACTGAGAATCATCAGCAGAGTTCTGCTCTCCCATGGCTGTGAAGCCATGCACCATCCATGGTGCAGTATGAGAAAAGTTTTAAATTTTGTGTTCCTTTAAGGAAAGCAGTAGTAGGGAAGGTAGAACAAGGATATTTTGGATGTTTTGACCATGGCAGTGTTCAGTCTCTGGACAAACAGCTGTAATGTTGAATCTAGAAGAAATAAAACTATGATCTAGAAGATGATGGGACTGTCAGGAAAATCAAGGATAGGGAGCTGCATGAGCAGTGTGAAGGTCAGTGATGCCAGGTTATACTTTGTGATGTTGTCCATCTGGTATTTATGGCACAGATTTAGTAAGGGTAATGAAGTATATATTTTTTTCTGCATTTCTTTTGAAGCTATTTTATGCAATTTTTCAGAGGAGCTTAAAATTATTTAGAAGCTTTGGCCATTTGATGGATCTTTTTTGAAAAGGGGACTTCGGTCAGTAAATAACTTGGACATTTGGAAAAATGCACCCATTATTAGAAACACAAATTTTTACTTTGATATCAACAAATCTCCTTGAAAATTCAGTTCTTGTGACTGTTGAATAAGCTGTAGGCTTTGATTTGTGAAGATATTGTGACTGCTGTTGAAATAATTTGAAGTAAGTCACTGCAAAGTGAAATGGATCTGTTAGATGGGCTTCAACTAGTTCAATTTGAGTATTTTAAGGATAATTTAATCCTTGCTCTCCTGTTCTTCCCTATCCACCCAGAGCACTTGCTGAGTCACCTGGAACAAGCCAAAGGTGCCTCCCCAAGCTGCCAAAATGATGCTGAGAAAGCAGAGAAAGCAGCAGAGGCTGTGCCAGCAGATCAACCAGTGGCGAGTGATGCAGCCAGTGCCAGCACAGACTCGAGGAGAAAGGCCAGGAGGGGAAGAAAAGCCAAAACAGCAAAAGTAGAAACACCTCTTGTCATTGATGAAGAGAAAGATTCTGCAGGTAAAACAGAAATCTACAAAATGCTAAGCAATATATCTGTTTACACATCTGTGACAATGCCTTTGCAGAAAGGCCTAAAAAGCAGCAGAGACAAGGTGGAGGTATTTAGTTAGATCACTAAAGCTGCCAATTTACAAGTTTTGTTAGTTATTTCTGAGGGCCTTGAAGGCAGCACCTACAGCCAGTCACCTGCCTTCTTCTGTGATGGTTTGTAGACAGCCCCAGAGAAACACAGGGTAATGAGAACTGCAAGAAGGAACAGGAGAGGCAGCATTCTTCCTCTCAGGAGGACAAATCTTTCTCTGTCTACCTCAAGTTTAGTTTAGAAAGGGCTTTACCTTCCTTGAAGGGATGTTCTAATAGGAAATTTTGTGATGCTTGGTCAACTGACCCTGCAGTAGAAGTTTGGAAAGATAAGAAGTTAGAAAAAGGTGAGATGTCCCTGCCCATGGCAGGGGGTTGGATTAGATTTTTAACAGTCCCTTCCAACCCACACTGTTCTATGATTCTTTGAATGTGTTTGTGGACAATTGATTTGTCCAGTGCCACCTCTTATTACAAATCCTGCATTTGAGGTTTTGCTTCCAGCTGTCCACATTACTGCTGTATTTGTTTCTTTGGTGTGTGTGCAGTGGAACATGCGGCTGACGCTGTGGCCAAGGTCCCTCCAGAAGAGGTGGCCCTGCCTCCAGCTCCAGAAGAGAGGATTATGGATCTGGTTTTAGGAACAATGCCCAGCAGCACAAACAGCATCAGCTCAGTGACAAAGTAAGTGTTCTGGGATGCACAATTTCCTCTTACTTGTATCTAAGATGATGTAGAATGCAACAGTTCTGCTCAACTTCTGGGCACACAGATGCTCTTTTTTATCAGCATAAAATTGTGTGATGCTGCTGCTGCTTCAAGAGGTGATTTTGAGTGCCACTTGTACACTGGTACATAACTTGTACATTGGAACATAACATAAATGAAAATTTCTTTTTTCATCATGTTATTGCTGTTATTCTGTGTTCCCAAAAGCCTCCTACAGCTGCAAGGTGAAATTTATTCCCATTGAATGTTAGTGATAAGACAGGCAAAGAGATTTTTTTCTTTCAGAATATGTTAATAGTTTTTATTATTATTCAGTCTTGCTTGTCATCTTAGCTCATGAATGGCCATGTTGATTTTGCTGTGATACTCCAGATTTGGATCAGTAGGAGGGGAAAACTTCAGTATAACAGAACTTCAGGGAGACTCTTAAGTATCATGTAATTAATTCAGGTTCTTTGGTGTCTTTTTGTCTTGGTAAAATTGGCCTTTTGAATTTATTTTTCTTTTTGTATAACAGAGCACTTTTATGAATTAGCTAGTAATGGTAGATATTGAAGTCTTTAGCAGACAGAGAGCCATCAAAAGTCATTTCAGCATGTGGTTGTGCTGGGAAATGGCACAGTACTGCTTGGCACCCTGCTGCCTCTGCCCAAATACAGCTTTGACATGGGGACTGCCAAGCTCCCTAAGCTGAGCTAGTGCTGATGCTTTCAGAGCAGAGCAGATCCTTTCTGTTCCTCTGAGGGGCCTGCAAAGAGAATCTCTGCTGTTGCTTTTTGCTTCATTGGTTCTGGGTGAAGAAAATTTGGAATGAGTGACATCTGCAGCTTCCAGGGGGTGGCCAGGGGAGCACCTCAGAGCTGGGGAAGCTCCATCCAGGCCCCCTCCCTCCTGCCAGGAGCTGAATTTAACACTCCTCTAGTTTTTACTAGCTGGTGGAACTCTGTTGCAACCTGTGGGCTAGCTTTCAGTCCCTGCCTTTCTCTCTAATCCAGTAGGTTTGCTCATCACCAAAACACCATGTCCCTCAAAAGAAGTTTCATTCTCTCCAGTAGACACGGGATTCGGCGGAAGCTGATAAAGCAGCTGGGGGAGCACAAGAGGGTCTATCAGTGCAGCATCTGCAGTAAGATCTTCCAGAACAGCAGCAACCTCAGCAGGCACATCCGTTCTCATGGTGGGTTGGCTTTTCCCTTGCCTGGGATTGATTTTATGTCTTGATTGTAATTGATTTTATGTCTTGGTTCCACCTTTGAGTTAAACAGCAGGGCTCATTTTAGGGTTTGGGATATGTATTTATAAGAGCTGGTTTTGCTTTTTTCTTTCTTTTAAGTCTCTCTAGGAAACTCTTAATTTTTCAGACCAAAGCATGAGAAGATAATAGTTATCTGTTGCAACAGATAATGCAGAATTGAAGTTGAAAATATTTAAAATTTGAATTAGGTACATCTTTTAAATCAGGGCAAGGATGTGATCTTTTTTCCAAAGCTTTTTTTGCCTTTAAATTGATACATAAATATCACCCCCACCTTCACAGGCATGTGGGTAACATAGCTGTGTAAATGTCAGGTGTTTTTCCACCTGTGATTTGCAGTTCCAGGGGTCTGTGTCCTATTCTAAAGGTTCTGTGAAAAATCATTACTGAAAAAGGGTGGGGGAGCTAAACCAAAATTGTTGGAAATGGTTAAAATTCACTAGTTAGATCTCCTGCAATACTAAATTTTTCATCACTAGCCTGTGTGTTTGCAATGGCTTGTGCTTTGGTTTCCTTTGCCTTGCCTGGAGTTGGTTATTATCAATCACTGACTACTTCCCTTTCATCTTGATTGATCCCCTCAGGTGACAAACTGTTTAAATGTGAGGAATGTGCAAAGCTGTTCAGCAGGAAGGAGAGCTTGAAGCAGCACGTTTCATACAAGCACAGCAGGAATGAAGTGAGTGGAAGGGGCTCTTGCAGGGTCTGTGTGGAAAGGCACAGTGAGATTCCAGGTGTGAGCATGCCCTGCTCCTGTGAGCAGGTATCCCATGTGAATGAGAAAGGACAGAGAGGGAGTGTTAACATCTTAGAATAATTGACAGATTTGAAAAGTGCTTTTGAGCATGTGCAAGTCCTTTTCCTATAGAAAATTGCTTTCAGGCATCAATTCCAGCAAGACAAGCTGGAGTTAGCTGGACCTGATACAGAGGTGAGACCTGACTTGAGTTATGCTGCTAAATGGGGTTGTTCCATTCTTGTTTGCTTGTCCTGTTTGATTTCTCCCCATTATCATTCCTTTAATGTGTGAACTCTCTCTTTGGAGGCTGCTGCCATAGAAATATTAAACAATCCTGTAGTGGCACCTTATTAGTGAAAATTTCCATTGTTGCTTGGCACCAGGGTCCTTAACTCTCAGATTTCTGCCACCTCTTCTGGAAGATGAGTCAGATCACATCTTGCTTCTCAATCATTCTGTGTCTGTGTTGGACAAGATATTCCACATCCACACAGGAGCATAGTTTTTGTGGTTTTTTATAGCTCAGATGTAGGAACATGGCAGGATAATACAGCGTCAGAAGATAAATGCCCTCTTGAAGGATTAAAAATTGGAAAGAACAGAAAACAAAAGAAGTATTTGAGGTTTAGAATTTCTCTGTCAGATGTGACTTGGCTTTTCCTGTTTGTGATCCTCAGGTGGACAGTGAGTACAGATACAAGTGCACCACGTGTGAAAAGGCCTTTCGGATAGAGAGTGCACTGGAATTCCACAACTGCAGGACAGGTGAGAATGGATAACTTCCTCTGCTCCATTCTGGGAAGATGTCCCCAAATCCATCTCAGCAGAGGAGCTACAGAAAGGGATTAGGGATTTAGGTTTTTGTCATCATCACAAGAAGCAACATGTTTTTTTGATAAGAAAAGTGTAACCAATAATCTGTAGAGCAACACATCCACTTAGGAATTGGATTTTTTTAATATCTCCTGCTCACCTGTGTAATATCTACACTGGTGTTTCCTTTGTTCACAGATAATCTCTGTTTAACTTTTTTCCCTAAAACTAAATTCCACCTCACTCCTCTGCAACAGAGGAACTGGAAAGAGGACCAGTATTAGTGGTAATTTGTAGTTTTTTGGGATTGCAGTTTTCTTCAGCTTTCTCCAGCTTTATAGTTGCAGTAGTCTCTAAATGTTTTTTTCTTAGTATCACTCCAACCTGTGCTTTTGTCCCATAGCCATCCCTTGTTGTCCCATAGCCATCCTATTATTTCTGCTGTGATCTTATGCTCAGAAAATGCCATCCTGGTTACTTTTATGGCCCCACAATAAAATTCAGTCCAGAATCACACAGGTAATTGCCCTTAGAGCATAGTGATGGATTCCATGTTTAAAACCCAGATCCAACAGAGGAACCACCTGTCTCACAAACATCAAAAACCTGCTTTCAGCTCTAAAGAGCTGCATGGTTTCTCTTGCTTACAGATGACAAGACATTCCAGTGTGAGATGTGTTTCAGATTCTTCTCTACAAACAGCAACCTTTCAAAACACAAGAAAAAGCATGGGGATAAGAAGTTTGCATGTGAGATCTGCAATAAGATGTTCTACAGGAAGGATGTCATGCTGGACCATCAGAGGCGGCACTTGGAAGGTAAATTTACTGCAGATCAACCTCATTATTTCTCCTGAAACAGCAGTGGAGGTGGGCAGGTTAAGGAAATGAGAGTGTGCATTAGATCTTCTTGGATGGTGACTGTCTTTTTTTAATCAGTTACCTGATCAAGAGTTTCAAGTTTCATGAAAAATCACAGTAGTGGGTCCAGAGCTATTAACAGTCATGTAGAAGCTGCATGGCTTATTCTGCAGCAGTTTAGACTGCCTGATTTTATTTTTTTTTCTTTCTTTGAGTCCTATTCTTCTTTTTTTAAAATTTGTGTGGTAACTTGAAAATCTGAAGGCAGAGAGTTAACTTGCCACTCTCTTCCTGAGAGTGACTACTACATAAGTACAGTGTCAGCATGTTATCTTTGAAACACTTGAGAATATATGAAAATGAGATGTTATGAGGGTTTACTGTTCAAAATCTCAAGCATCTAAAGATATTACAGGTACTCAGAGACTGGAAAAAGTTGGTACATTGCTCAACATGTATTAGAATGTGGTTAGTGTCTTAGATGATAAAGCCAAAACTGATTAAAAAAAAAAAACCAGCAGCCAGATTGTTTATTTTGTGTCATGAACCTGAGGACAAGGGGCTGCAAGACACTGGCAGTGTCTCATTTTCAGCGGTCAGAGTAGAACAGGAGCCCTCTGCCCTCATGAAAGTAGCAGAGAAAGAGGGCTGAAATCCTCTCTGGGCATTACAGCTGATGCTGGATGCTTGCATCTCTCCTTAGAGATTTCCTCTCTTTCTTAGTGAGGGTGAATTTCTGAGCCAGATACCAGATTGAAGTGCCAAGGCCTACTAGATCTGCCTGTTTCCTGGTGTTGACAAAAATGTTTTTGACAAAAGTGTTTTCAGTCACCTTACAGTTGCTTTAATAACCAATAAGCCATAACACATGACTTTGGCAGACTGCTTCTATATTCTTAAAACACATTTTAATTTAGAATTCACCCTTTTGTTAGCAATTCCCCCTGCATTGAGGCCCTTCCCAGTGTTTCACTCTTCTTGCCAGTCTCCTCCTGAGCAGGCCTGCAGGCTGGAGTGGAAAGCCATGGTTTATTTCTTGTTTTGTTTTTTTTTGATGGGGACTGCTGTGTTAAGGGGTGAGACGTGTGAAGAGAGAAGACTTTGAGCACAGCACGGAGAGCATGGTTCGCTACAAGAAGGAGCCCTCGGGCTGCCCCGTGTGTGGGAAGGTAGGAGCTTGTGCCACTGTGCCATGAGAGGCTCTGCATTGTGGCTCCAGGGCTGCTGCCCTGCTCAGTCCAGAGAGGAGAAAACTGAGGAGACCCATCCATACATTTACATACATCCATACATCTCCAAGGGGTGTCAGAGGATGGTGCCAGACTCTTTTCGGTGGTGCTCAGCAGCAGCACGAGGTGGAGAGGCCATAAAATAAAATACAAGTTCCACCTCAGCATGGGGAAGAAATTCCTCACACTGAGGGTGGCAGAGCTCTGGAACAGCTGCCCATGGAGGATGTAGAGTGCAGTCAGGATATTCCTCTTTAAACACCTGTAGCTCCATTATTTATCCAAGCCCACTGTGGCCATGGATGGTGGGAGCTGACAGCACAAAGATGAGAGCAAAACTGCATTTCAAGCCTGAGCTTTCCTCAGGACACCCAGCACAATGGAGAGTGTCACATGGCCTCTGTGTGTGTCAGTGCAATCTTGTGGCTTATGTTATTTAAAATGAAGTTTTTTTGGCTGGTTATGAACAGCTGGAGTTGATTGTGTGCATCGGGAATCCTCTTCCATGGGAAATAAAACTGAATTCATGGTGTAGTCATGGCATGGTTGCATTTGAATGTTCAACAGTCATGATCATAAGTCACTGTTGTCACAAGGAGTGTGGGTTTTACATGTGATTTTATAAATGTTTAATGATTCATGGTGCAAAAGGCACTCAAGAACTCTTCAGCTGATGTGAAGACCTCTGATTTTGATGCTTTGGATATGTTTCATATCAGTCAAGGTACATTTTGTGGCTATATCTTTTTAGGGACAGATGGAACATTTGTGATTGAAAAGACAGTGCCTAAATATTTCAAACTCTACTACGTGTAGAGCTGCAGCTTTTTTGGAAGTCCACTCCTGTTTTTCCTGGGAATTGGAGAACTTTGTTTTATCCAGGAAACAAGGTGGGAGGGAACCCCAAACCACCTGCTTTTCCTGGTAATTTGAGGGGAAAACCCCCCTGGTTTTCACAGGAATTGGGGAAAAAAACACCTCAAACTTGCCATTTTTCTTGGGAATTTGGGGGATCCCTCCCTCTATTTGGGGCTAGTTTCTAATGACAAATGGCTAGTTTCAGTCAGTTCCTTGGAACTCTGCCCCTAGATTTTGCCATGCCAGCAGTTCTGAGGCAGACTCCTAACAGGAGCTCCTGCATGTTTCTGGCCAGAAGGAATAAAAAAAGACAGTAAATGTGTTCTGTGCTCTCCACTGGATAGGTTTCAAAGAACTGTAGCTCTGCTGGACATAATCCAAAAATCTTTTCTTCCTTTTCTTTTCCTTTTAGGTATTTTCTTGTAGGAGCAACATGAACAAACACCTTCTAACACATGGAGACAAGAAATACACCTGTGAGATCTGTGGACGTAAATTTTTCAGGGTGGATGTGCTGAGAGATCATATTCATGTCCATTTTAAGGTATTGTGTTAATAATCAGTTACAGAAGGCAGATTGTTTTGTCAACACTGAATTGTAAGGAATTAAATGAAATTAAAGGGAATTGTATCACTCAGTGGTGCTCATAAAGATGCTTTTATTGATGTAATACTGTACCAGCTGAGTGTTTTTATATTAAAATTCCTTTTATATGCAGAAAAATTAATATTAGTTGTTTGAATAAGTTATTCCTTATGTGGTCCTGGACAGAGAAATTCTGGATTGAATGAAGCAGGAGGATATTTTAAATAAATAATATTACAGCAGTTAATGCAGAGCAGTCTACATGGAAGCAAAAGGTGACTAAGCCTTACTTTTTGAAGAAGTTTAATCTGTTAAAACAAAATATTCTTTCCCTTTACACAGGACATAGCCCTAATGGATGACCACCAGAGGGAAGAGTTCATTGGTAAAATTGGAATCTCATCAGAGGAAAATGATGACAACTCTGATGAAAGTGCAGATTTAGAGCCTCACAAGTATAGCTGCAAAAGGTGCCAGGTAGCTTTAAATACTTTCAAATTAACTCGTTTTGGGATGGGGGAGGGAGTGGAGGAATTTATAAATAATTCAGAATTTTAAATAACATTAAGGGCTCTCAAAGAGACGGCCAGTTCTCAGGTTTGCTGTCTTCTGCAGAAGATCTGTGAACTGAGGCTATTCCATAAGAATTGAGGTGGTGTCCAGTTAGGGGGATGATAAACACTAAAAAAAGGAAAGAGACACATTCACTTTTTCCTGTGAGGAAGAAAACAAGCAAAACTGGAGGAAGGATCAATAAAGGAACAGTCACATCTCTAACTACCTTTTAATTATGTGCAACTTTAAATGCTTACAGCATTTCTGATTGATAGAGTCCCCAGATTGATTGATTGATTAATTATTATGAGGTCAGAAGGTTCTTTAATGGGTATCCAGTTTGGAGGAGTAAGACTGCTGTTTATGTTCAGTGTGACTGCTTATTCTTGCTCTGCTCCATTGCAAACAGGATGGTGTTGGAAGTGCTGCTGGAATGTAATTCACTTAGTTTTCAGCTGAGAGAGGAAGATTTTTTAAACTTCTCACCGTGTGGCTTTTGCCATTTTCTAAAGAAATAATGGGTCCTTAAGGACTCTGTGCCCTCCCTGGGTGAGCACACTGTGCTGGGGTGCAAAACCACTCAGTGAGAACAGCTAAACTGACACAGGGACAGGGGATTTTTGGTTGTTCAGCCACTGAACTGACCCTGGAAATCAGAGCTTATTTCACAGCCCACACTTAATGTGGTGAAAGTTCTTAATTTATCTTCATTTAAAGACCTGGAGATAATAATATTTCAGTTTTCTTATCTGGGAGATGGTTTTCAGTTCAAACTGATTTTAACTTTGTGTCAGAAAACATGTGAAGTTGAGGTGTCACAGCAGTTCATCATGTTCTTGCTTTCACTGTGCTGCTTTTCTTGCCTGACACTTCATGGGTACATAAACTATATAAAATTGTGTGCTTCCAAGTGAGGGCAGTTGAGCCATTCAAATCAGAAAGATCTTTTTGGAAGTTGGGGGTTTTTTCAGTGCTTTTGCAGGTGTTAGTGAAGTAAACAGTTGTGTAAGGGCACAGCTGTGGGAAATGGGATTTGATGTGAGGAGATGGGGACACTGAACAGCCAAAGAGAAAACAAATACAGGTAACTCCTGGAGGAATCTCTCTTCTGAGCTCTTAAAAAATCTGGTTTACTTGGTGTCAAAGTGCATCTTCACCAAGCTGTGCAGTGCTGTTAGAAATGCCCTGACTAGTTCCAGAATTGGAGCAAAAGCCCGTGTCATTATGGCACTTCACCCTGGCATGCTGGAGCACATCTGGATGTGCACATCTGGAGCTCAGTAGTGCAGCACTGTCTGTCATAGCTGCAGCACTCCCAGGGGCTGAGCCAGAGTCACTGCCCTGCAGTGCCTGGAAATTCCAACCCTTCAGGAGCTGCTGCCAAAGCTGATGGTGCAGGCAGGAGCTCACCTTGCCCCTAGAGCCCAGCAGGAATTTTCTCCATCTGTGATGTCCTCACTCTTCCAGAGTCACAGAATAATCTGAGTTGGAAGGACCCTCAGGGCTCACTGAGTCCAGCTCCTGGCTCTGTGCAGCCCCTGGAATCCCACCATGTGCCTGAGAGCATTGTCCAAACGCTCCTTGAGCTCTGTCTTGCTGCGGTGACCAGAACCTGGGGAGCCTGCTCAGTACCCAGCCATCCTCTGTGGGAGGAACCTTTCCCTAATACCCAACCTAAACCTGCCCTGACACAACTTCAGGCCATTTCCCCAAGTCCTGTCACTGTCCCCACGGAGCAGAGATCAGTGCCTGCCCCTCCTCTGCCCCTCACAAGGAAGTTGTAACTGCAGTGAGGTCTCCCCTCAGTCTCCTCTTCTCTTGGCTGAACAGACCAAGTGCCCTCAGTGGCTCTCACAAGGCTTCCCCTGCAGACCCTTCACCATCTCTGTAGCTCTCTGGACATTCTCCAGTAGTTTAATATCATCCCTATACTGTGGTGACCAAAACTGCTCTCAAGGTGAGCTGTTGGAGGTTAAACCTGGCTGTTCCTCAGTGCATGAACAACTCAAGGTCCTCTTCTTGTGCAGAAGTGGAGATACCATCTCCACCTAGAGAAAAGAGTGAATTGATGTCCTGTAGCAGTGTGCTTGTAATGTCCAAAGAGTTGTCCAGCTGTCACAGGTTTTTCATCCCGTGGCACGCTGGATTTTAGTGCTACACAGGATATTTACGTCTGCTTGATGTTACCTGCTCATTGCCGTGCCCGAGGACTTTTTTCCCCCTTCCATTCACTATTGGTTCATTCCCCAGCTGACCTTTGGCAGAGGGAAGGAGTACCTGAAGCACATCATGGACGTGCACAAGGAGAAGGGTTACGGCTGCAGCATCTGCAACCGGCGCTTCGCCTTGAAGGCCACGTACCACGCGCACATGGTCATCCACAGGGAGAACCTGCCCGACCCCAATGTGCAAAAGTAAGGCTTGTTCCACTCAGAAGAGCTGCCTGCTTGGAGTTCTAATGGTTCTGCCACCTGGGGTGCTCTTAGGGAATTTAGCTGTGCTAAAATAACTGTGCAGTGCTGGGTTAAAGTGATTATTATGAGCTTGAAATGTGTGTCGCTGGTGATCGGCTTCACACGGATTGGTGAGTCGGCAGCCCCCCAGTTTGGGCTTTGCAAAGTGTAAATCAGTGATTTTAATAAATGGTTTTGAAAAAAATTGAGTGTATAGCAATGCCAGACTGCTGCAAGCTTGCAGTCAACTTGGGGTTTCTCAAGGCTCCTTTAGAAAAATTTGTGCTTCAAGGAATTTTTGGAGTAATTAGTATTAGCAAATGAAATACACTTAGTGACAGAGATGCCTGAGAATCCCCTCTGCCTTGAGAGAAGAATCACAGTTTTTGGTCTTTTTGGTTTCAGATACATCCATCCATGTGAAATCTGTGGCAGGATTTTTAACAGTATAGGAAATCTGGAAAGACATAAGCTTATACATACAGGTAAAAATGTTGTTTCTTTATTATTATCAATACCAAAGAGAAATTTCAGTTGCCAGTGCCTGCCTTTTTTTGCTAGAGGATTTTCACTCTACATTACACCAAGACAAATATAATATTTATTCTTTTAGAGTAAGTCAGTTTTCCAAAGCAGGTAGTATTAATGAAGAGATTTGATCTGGGCACACAATCCAAATTCCTAATTGATATGTTTGTAGGATTCACCTAATTCTGTATTCTGTTCTTTCCCAAATTCTTATCCATGCCACCTTCTCGCCATTACACAGGCTGAAACCTGCTATTGCAAAATCATTTTTAACAGCTCATTACTATTTCATGCTATTCAGTCTTCTCCTACCTCAGGCTTTATCTTTTTTTTCTCACACCAAAAAAACAGCTTTTCTCTCTGTTCAAAGTCTTCTAATTTAATTTGGGCTACAATATCCATGAAAGGTGTGCTTGTCAGCATAGGTGGGCTGTTGCCCTCTAATTCACCACTTTAATCAATTTTTAGGAGATGCACATTACTCATTAACATTTTTTTTTGTTTATGTTGTCTTTTAAATTTATTTTCAAGGTGTAAAAAGTCATGCTTGTGAGCAATGTGGCAAATCATTTGCTAGAAAAGACATGTTAAAAGAACATATGCGAGTCCATGATAATATCCGAGAATACTTGTGTGCAGAGTGTGGCAAAGGTATGTCTGATGCCTTGTTTTCCATTCATTGTGATACTGAGTAGCAGGTGAATATCTGAACTTAAACAACTGCCATGCTGAGAATCGTGGCAGTGCTGTAAACCCTGCATTTTTGAGAGGTAGAAAATGTATTAATCAGGAGCATTGCTGTTATGTGAGCTGCCCTAATTTTGTATAGTTTGGTTTCATGGCTATAACACAGCACTGATTTTAGTAGGATTTGTTTCTGTGGGGTTGAGGAATGCCTGATTTGCAGCACAAAAGTGAATGCAACTTGATCTTTTCATTCTAGGCTTTTCACAGGCTTAAAAAATAGAGTAATTTCTCTCTGTAAGAGCCTCAAGAGTCAAAGTCACTGACTTTTTTAAATTTCTCATGTTACAGCTTGACCAAGTCTGAGTTGGTACTTTAGTGGGAGACAGTAGTAAGTCTGA
This sequence comes from Fringilla coelebs, assembly GCF_963513975.1. NCBI lineage: Eukaryota > Metazoa > Chordata > Aves > Passeriformes > Fringillidae > Fringilla > Fringilla coelebs. Next base: position 4,807,545 of record NC_140029.1, on the reverse strand, counting down.
CACCTCTAAGGATGTTTTATCTTTGCTTGTCCCTACTGTTTATCTATCAATGATTACTCAGATATTTTCCAGAGTTTTTTTCCTGGAATTAAAATAATAATGATGAAGTGAATTGCTACATAAACATTTAAAATACGGAACTGTGGACTTGCAGCAAATATAAAACAGAGCTGTTGCTTAACAACATGAGCCTGATTTCTCCCCTGAAGGTGGGAGTGATGGCTTAAGTGTCTGTCCTGTGCTTTCTGCCTCACAGGAATGAAGACAAAACATGCCCTTCGTCACCACATGAAGCTGCACAAAGGGATTAAGGAATACGAGTGCAAGGAATGCCACCGAAAATTTGCACAGAAAGTCAACATGCTGAAGCATTACAAGAGACACACAGGTGAGGGCTCCAAAGATGGACAAAAGTTGCCCTGAATCAGTTAAATCTTTCCCAGGAGGACTCTTACATAGAGCAGTCAGACAGTATGACAAAAACTAATAAAATATGCATGTTCTGCTCTTTGAAAAGTGAGATTTTGTCCTGTCCTCAGCCAGGACCGCTTGTTCTACAAATTAATGCAGATTAGATGGTATCAAGTTTTGGGTTTTTTAAGGTAATCTTGGTCTAGGGTAGCAGTTTAAGTTAGTGCTCATGTTGTGATTTCTCAAAACAATTTTACTTCCCACGTCAGTTTCTCTAGGATTTATTTTCTGCTCTATATGGATATAGTGGAATGGCTTAGCTAAAAATAGCTGGTGAAGCTGGGTTTCTGCCTTTTTTTTGTCTGGGATTTTTATTTTTTTAATGTTACTAATACAAAACTCAGAATTGTCCCAGATACCTTTAGGCTGCTTTCACAGGTGCCAAATGTACTTTTCATGCAGGAATCAAAGATTTCATGTGTGAGCTCTGTGGCAAGACGTTCAGTGAGAGAAACACAATGGAGACTCACAAGTTGATTCATACAGGTAAACCCTCTAAAAAGCAGTATCCAGCAAAAAAATACCTTCATTTTACTCCTTAATTTTGATTTAGTCTGGCCAGTCTTGGAACTAACGTTGCACATCCTGTTACCAAACATAAATTATTGCTCTGATTGAGGCGTTGGCAATCTGATGCTCATCCATTGGGTTTCCTTCCTTCCCTCTGCCACCAGTAGGAAAACAGTGGACGTGTTCAGTGTGTGATAAGAAGTATGTCACTGATTACATGCTGCAGAAGCACATCCAGCTCACCCATGATAAGGTGGAAGCCCAGAGCTGTCAGCTGTGTGGCACAAAGGTTTCTACCAGGGCGTCCATGAGTCGACACATGAGGCGTAAACACCCAGAGGTGAGTGAGTTTGAGTGGTGGATTGTGGAATTTTAAATTTTTTTTTCTTTTAAAGGAATGTTTATGATCTTCAGTGACTTGAAAGGAATTACTTTCTTTCCTTCTCTCTCTTTTTTTCCTGTTCTTTTGGGCCCAATTTTAGGTAGTATCTGTGAAACATGGACTTAACTGAATCAGCCATTTCACTATCTGATTCTCAGTCCCTAAAAATGAAGTTCTTCTGATTATATAAATCTCTTTTCTTTTTCTACTCCGGCTTAAATATATGTTTTTTCATGTTTTGTCTCCATCCATTAGTGAGTATAATGGATTCTTTTTTCCCCATTGTGTTCTCTGTATTCAGAAGTGATCTGAAAGAGGCAGTGAATAGAGAGGTGATGGCAGCATCTGCTGATGATGCAAAATTATTCTCAGTATTAAAGATGAATGCTGACTGGAGAGAATGGGGATTAGAGGGACGTTTGTCTGACCCCAGCAGGGTTTTTCTACATTCTAAATATTGTTTCTCCTTAGCATTTCCTGTTGAGGTTTGATTAAGGCTTGTCTGTTCCCTTTGAGGCTTTTTAAAAATTTTTTAACTACCAAGTTTTCATTAGCATTGCTTTGCTGTTTTATCATGATGACTGTGAAGAAAGTCAACAAAATGCTTTGTTTATTGATTTAGGGATTTAAAATGCAGCTACATATCTGAAATCCAGAGGGCAATTTGTCTCTATTCTTCGATGAGCTGAGATGTGTAGATTCATCTGAAAATAATTAAATAGGACACAGTTGATAGGTTTATAAATTCAAATGCTAACATAATACTTATTTTTTCCAAACACATTGTTTTCTGTAGAATTCATCATGTCCCAGAGGGTTATGTTCTGTCTGGAATATGAAAATAGACATGTTCTTTTACTGTGTTTAAATTTTGCTGGATTAGAGAGAGAGGGAAAAGGTGATATGCCAAAAGGTTATTTTTAAAAGCCACAGTTAACTCCCTGTATTAAATACTATGTGTAAAGTGTTAGATTACATCCCTTTTGCTTGGTGATGGGGTTTATTAGGGAAGTGCTGTGCTGTTTGACTGTGCTTTGCAGTGCTGCAGTTCTGCAGCTGACACCTCTTTGTGTTCAGATTCTTTCAGTGAGGATTGATGATTTAGAGCCGCTGCCAGAGACAACCACCATTGATGCCTCTTCAATTGGGATTGTTCAGGTGAGTTCCAGGCCTGCTGCAGGGTGAGGTGGGACAGCACTTTTTGGGTACAGAACACAGCTGGGTGTGGGCTGATGGGTGAGGAATGTGCTTTTTTAGAGTCAGCTCCAGTGGAACATGTCCAAGCAGCCACAAGCTGTGGATCTGCTTGGTTGTATAACAGGCAGAATGTAATTACAGGGCGAGGTCTCAATCCCTGGAGTCAGGATTTTGCTAAAGTTTGTTTCTTTGCTTGAGAACTGACAGTAAACCAGCTTCAGGTGATTGTCTCTTACTTGGAACTTCACTAACCAAAAGGACTTGATGTTTTGTTTGGAAATGTGTTGTTCCAGCCGGAATTAGCCTTGGAACAGGGTGAACTACCAGAAGGGAAGCAGCACGTAAAAGCTCCTAAAAGTGGCCAGAAAAGAAAACAAAAGTCAGGTGAGGAGGAGGAAGCTCAAGTGCCTGAGGACCCTGCCTTCAGTGAATACACAGAGAAGGAAGGTGAATTCACAGGGAATGTTGGAGATGAAACTAATTCAGCTGTACAGAGCATCCAACAGGTGAGCTGCAGGAGGAGGGTGATGGGTGGCATTGCTTAGAGGGATAACCCTTCTTATGGTTAAAAAAAGGTCACAAAAGAGTGGTTGGAACATTTGGAGCTAATTGGATAAATTGTGGTAATACAAAGATGGATTTAAAAACCCAAGAAGTTGGACCAATAAGCTCCTCATGTTTTTTTTATTTCCTCTGATGTTATCATCAATTTGTTTGCTAGATACCACTAGCTGGCTGAAGCTGGGATTAAAATAATGAAAGTTAATTTGTCTGTTTGTTCTGAATGTTCCATATCCCTCTCTCCCATCACCATCTTACTTCTACCCTTGGAAGCTGGTACATTCCAAGTTTCCTGCATTCCTATCTGTGTGTGACTTCTCTTGCTGGCACCATATGAGCCCACTAGCACTTCCCTGGTGTTTGGTGGTCAGAATCTCCAAGGCTGAATGTGGATGCCATGGGACAGAGAGAGAGAAACGGCAAGCATTTCTCACAGCAGCTTGTGAGAAGTTTTAAAGAGCTAGAAGGATATGATAACTTGTTGACTGTAAACAATTTGCAGGTAGTGTTTTTCTACTTTATTTTTCTGTTCCTCTCAAGGACAATGCGTGAGAAAGATGTTTCTGTTAGTTAGCCAATAGCACAGAATCTATCATATAAAGCTGCATGGTTCTTTTGAACAAAGCATTCTTTGCCTTTCTACGATCCTGCCTCTCACCTGTTCCTGCCCCGACCTCGGCGCAAGAGTGACAGCTGAGCTCACCTTTGTGTTTCTCCTCAGGTGGTGGTGACCCTCAGTGACCTTTGTGTTTCTCCTCAGGTGGTGGTGACCCTCAGTGACCTTTGTGTTTCTCCTCAGGTGGTGGTGTCCCTCAGTGACCTTTGTGTTTCTCCTCAGGTGGTGGTGTCCCTCAGTGACCCTTGTGTTTCTCCTCAGGTGGTGGTGACCCTCAGCGACCCGAACGTCACAGCCCCCTCCAGCTCGGTGGGCCTCACCAACATCACCGTGACCCCCATCACCACGGCAGCTGGCACCCAGTTCACCAACCTGCAGCCCGTGGCCGTGGGCCACCTGTGTCCCCCGGAGCGGCAGCTGCAGCTGGACAGCTCCATCCTGACGGTCACCTTCGACACCGTCAGCGGCTCGGCCGTGCTGCACAACCGCCAGAGCGACATTCAGCTCCCGCCGCAGCCCGAGGCTCCCAACCCCCAGTCCGTGGCCCATTTCATAAACCTGACCACCCTGGTGAACTCCATTGCTCCCCTGGGGAACCAGATGACAGAACAGCACCCCCTGAGCTGGAGGTCAGTGCCTCAGACTGATGTGCTGCAGCCCCCGGCGCCGGCCGCGCCGCAGCAGCCGGGCCAGCAGCCCGTTCAGACAGAGCAGCAGCAGCAGCAGATGTACAGCTACTAATTTATACTTGGGGAGGTGCTGGCGTGGACAGTGCTCAGAGACACAGAAAAACACACGGACCTTTGGAAAATTTCTACTGGGATTGTTTGCTGGATACCAAACAGAGATGGGAAAATGTTTATACGGTGAAATTTCAGCTGAAATTGGCAGATCACCCTGCAACGCCCCGGTCTGAGGTTCTCACGCGGTCTCTAAAATTTAGCACTCCCTTGCAGTTGTGCACTAAGATTGAGATTTGACAGGTGCATCATCACACACCTTAACCAAAGCAGGGAAATCCTAAATTTTGCAGCACTTGTGATGTACAAAAAGCCTTTCAGCCATACCATGTCACTTCTTTCCAAGTCTGGAAATGGCACCTGAAGACCTTGTTCAGAGTGGGTGAAATGTCCTTGTGGTCAGCTGGTAGAGACTGAAAGTGAAGATACAAAGGGGCAAAACAGGAATTGTCTTTGTTTCTTATCTTTAGGTCTTGTATCTAACAACATCGGTAAAGTAGGTGGAATTTGGGGTTTTGGGGCGGGCGTGAGTGTGGTGTGGAAGAAAATATTACCAATTATTTCCATTTTAGTCATGGGAAAACCCCTGTCCCCATCAGACAGTGATAGTGCTACTTGAGTCAGAGAGCTGGTCTAATGCTGAAGCAAACTTTTATGGTCTTCTAGTCAAGTTTCAATCAAACCAATTACAAACTGAAAGAAGAATGTGATCCAGTTTTATGTAATTTTTGAAACCTCCTCTTTCAATCTTGCTTTTAGCTAATAGGCCTAAAGAGCAATCAGTCCCCTTTGATGAAGTTCAGGATGTGAATTTTTTTTTCAATTAGACTTATTTCATCCTGTAATAAACATTTGAGAAAGCATTCTTTTTATATATATATACATATATATATATATATATATATAGCCTTTGTATTTTACTGTGTGTTCCTGGTGAGTATTTGTGTGAAAAACACTGTTACCAACACAATTCATGAATTCTTTCATCCCCATGTTGACGCTTCTCACGGGAAAAAAAAAAAGGATGGATTCTGTTCCTTCTGTTCCCAAAATTTATTTCCAAAGTTCACAGCCACACACAAGGTTGTGTGAAGTGCAAGAAAAAGAAAAAGGAATGTCTGAAGCATATTCTGTGTCCTGCCACATGGAGTCAGTGTGCCCCAGTGTATAAAGGGCACCCTGTATGCTGGGATGCAAATCCTGGGCTGGGTGAAACACATCTGTGCTGACAGAACCCCTTCATTTCATTCTCCATCCATGGATGTGCAGTCTGGACTTTTGCATGTCAAGAAGATAGTGTTATTCCCACAGGGAAAATGAGCTGGTAGCAAAAAGGAATAAACTAAATATATATATATATATATATAATATGCATATATATATATATATATAATGTTGTTGCTTGAAATCCTGAAGGGCAAACCCTGCTGTGGCTGAAGAACAAGGTCCTTTGGGGCAGCAGACTGAGCCACAGAACTGTGCTGAAGGGTTTTTTTCCCCCTGAGGATAAAGCAGCTGCTGTGTCTGACAGTGAGGATGGATTGGTGGTTGTAAAAATCCTGTCTGTGCTTATTGTATTTATGAAAAATTCTATGTTTTAGCAGAAATATGAGTAGGAACGACTTTAGCTTTGAAAGTCTCTATTAACATGGACTACTTGACCCATAAAGGTTGCCTTACAATCTCTACAACAAATTCTCCCAAAGTATAAATGTCTGGATATTAAGATTAACCTCCAGTGCTTTTCTTGGTGCCATGGCTGTGTCCAGAGGCTTGGGACACCAGGCTTTGTGTAAAGCTGCAGGACAGGGTTAGCAAAGGGGTTTCTGCTGACAGAATTTGTGTGTCAGAGGAGCAGAACTACTTTTGATTAAATGTCACCAGGTGAATAAAATACCTGCATGGGAGGGAGCAGTATTTGATGCTGGCACAAGGGTGCATATCAGAAAGAAAGATATCTTTTAGCAGTGTGGGAAAGAGAATTTTTCATTCCCTGCTCAATTCTGTCTTCCTTAGGTACTTTTCACACACATACTGTGAGACCCTGTAATTTTTTAGCCTCCCAATATCCTGAGTACAGTTCCAGGATTATTTCACCACTTGCTTGAGATAGTTCAGTTCCTCCTCAGCTGTCCTGCCCACAAATTCTTCTGTTTCACACCAAACTGATGGGCAAGAGGAAGCCAGGTTTTATTTATGAAATATATTATGTACTTGAAACTTCTTTCCCCCCTGTGTTTGCCTAATTGGTAAAGGCACATTATCTTTTGTCAGGTGGAAAAAGGGAAAAAAAAAGGAAGGAAAGCAAATTCTGTGAAAAGGAGAGCTCCTAGGTCAAGTTGTTGTGGTAAACACAGAATTTTTACACAATCAAAGCTTTGTTGAGACACGTGTAAATGGTGATTAGGCTTTTAATTGGGGAGGAAGAGGTTTTTTACCTTAGCAGAGTCCATCTTCTCTATGTTGATACTACTGACAGTGGCATTTGTGCTGCATTGAATTAACCTGCATCATTTTAACACACAATTTCCTGCTTGATAAGAGTTGCACTCAGAGGAAATCAAACTTTAGAGACCTCTTTGGCTTCACAAAATCTCTATCCTAATATAATCCCCTGGTTTTCTGTACTCTTACGGGGTTTGGCATCCCTCCCATGCTACCCAGCCTCAGTAACCTCATCCAGGCAATAGGATCTTGCCTTTCTGGCAGTGCTTGATTCCAGGTGATTTTAGGAGTAATGATCCCACAGGAAGAGCTTGCATGTTGGTTTTCATGTAGAAATGTCCCTCTTCAATCTCAGAATCCCCAAAATCATGGAACAGCCCAGGCTGGAAGGCACCTCAAAAGATGATTGATCTGATCCAGCCTTTTTCTAGGGAAAGGGAGCATAGGTGAGGTGATAGAATCATAAAATCATCACTAACCTGTCTAATTGCATCTTTTAAACCTCCAGTGACACAACTCTGGGAAAGCTGTTCCAGTGGCTGACTGTTTTTCCTGTAAAAATGACCTTAAATAATGTTCAGGAGAGGAAAATATAACCACTGGAAAGGCTTTGGTTAGGCCAGGCAGTAGAAAGCTCTCTGAATATGATCTTCCCAGAGCACTCCTTTGAGACAGGATTGTGAGTTTCTCCACGGCCCTTGCTGTGGTGCCTCATCATCTCCCAGCATGATTTTATTATTATTCCTGTTATTAACATCTCTATGAGAAAACAACTGTATCTTGGGTGTGCTGCACCATGGGAAAAAAACAAAAAATCCAGAATAAATTATTCTGTTTGCTTTTTGTTTCAAATGGTTTTGTTTGGAGATGTTGGAAATTGCTGCCTTTTCAGAGAGAGCTTCCCTTGGACAAGCAGTGACTGCTCTCCCAACTAAGCCTTTTCCAGGTGAATACCAAAGTTGTACTGATGCTGTTTCAAACTGCGCAAGAAATAAAACCACTCCACAAGGGATGTGCAATCTAAATTTCCTCTGCCAATTTGTTCCCTGCCTTTTCAGCTGTAGGATGTGAAGGCTTTCTTGTTTTGCATAACAGCTGTTCAGTCACAAACTGGAATTACTTTGAGCCAAAGGAGTGATGTTGTGTGGTGTTCTGTGTATTGTCATTGTTTATTGCTAAGACTATTATTTAATTGAATGCTGTCTGTGGCACACTGGGCTCTGAAGTAAAGGAGCATCAAGGTACAGAACCCTTTCTCTGCCAGTGTTATTCTTTACTGTTCCTTAATTAAGATATCAAACATTTTTTTTTTCTTCAAATCTCCTAGATTTGCCCCAAAAGCAATAAGGTTAAGTCTCGTCCTCTGGAACTTTGTACATCCTAAATTAGAGAAACACAGGGTAGCATTCTAAAATATTTATTCTGTAGCTTGTTACTGGTAATAAGAGAAAGCAAAAGAGATGGAATCTTTCATGTTTCTGTGCTGAGTTCTCTCAGAAGAATTGACTATATCAAGTGTTACTATGCTTTAGAAAACTAATTTTTTTTGTAAACTATGAGAAGTGAGTATTTTTGCAGAAACTCACCAGCCAGTCTCCTGCCAGTCTAACCAGCCACATTTCTGTACTCTTTTATTGTTCCAGAGATTGCCTGAAGTTAACATCCAGGTAACAGCTGGATTTATTTCAAGAACTGAATTCCCTGCCAGGTTGTCAGTGATTTGTTCTGCATACACAAAGATGTCTCAATTTCTCATCTGGAAAACCAGGAATGGAATAAATACCACACATCCAAGTGACAATCATATCCAAACTCTAGGTACCTCATGCAAATGCATGGGGTAAATACCTTTACAGTTATAATAATGTCACTCCTGATTCCTTTTGACATTTATTATTGGTTTGGATGTACCTGTTGGAAACTCTTTAACCCTTGTATTCTTGGCCTTCTCGTGGTTGGCCTCATTTGTAAAAGGAGATGAACATGGGAGGAGGATCTGCTCATCCTCACTTTACACAGCAAAGCTGTGCTTGAAAAGCACTTTTGGAGACAAACATGCTGCCAAATGACCTGAATCTCTGAAATTACCAAGGTTTCTTTGCAAATAGGGGCTTTTGCCCTACAGCAAACCCAAAGTCTCATGGTGGCAGCAGGATAAAAGAAAAAAAAAAAGTTCTATCATGTTTCTCATCAACTTGACTTGGTAGTCTTGAGTATTGATTTTGCACTGTTCATGGCAGGAAGCTGCTAAAAAATCAGTGCAGTCATGGTTGGAAAGGATGTTTCTTGCCCTAGGATGCCTTGAGAAAGCTTTTCTGGATTTATTTTCCCTCCTGGGTGTTGCGGGGCTGTTTTGTATTGCATCTGTACTGCTGCCATCTCACTTCAGGCAGGATTCTGCAGTAGAATCTTAAATCACAGAATGGCTCTGTTCAGAAAGGGCTTTAAAAATCATCCAGTGCCACCCCTGCACGGGCAGGGACACCTTCTACTGTCCCAGGCTGCTCAGAGCCCCAGTGTCCAACCTGGCCTTGGGCACTGCCAGGGATCCAGGGGCAGCCACAGCTGCTCTGGGCACCCTGTGCCAGGGCCTCACCAGCCTCACAGAGAAGAATTTCTTCTTAATACCAAACCTAACCCCACTTTCTTTCAGTTTAGAGCCATTCCCCCATGTCCTGTAATCACATACCCTTATAAAAAGTCCCTTTCCAGCTCTCCTGGGCAGCTGATGGTGGCTGAAACATTGGATCACTCATCCAAAGAGTCCAAGCTTGCTAAATTCCCAATATCTGAGCAGAAAGTGTCTTGGAGATTTCAGTGTCACCCCCAGAGTAAGAATTCCATCAACATTTGGGGTGTAACGCCCTTGTATTCCTGCTTTATCCAGGAGCTGTGTTGGCAAGGTACAGTGCCTGCTTAGTTACTGACACTTTTGAAAAGCTGATTATTGGGTGCAATGTCTGTAGGGCAGCTGATATGAAAAGCAAGAAAAACTCCTGGGTTTGGAGGTTTATTTCATTTAAAGTTGAATTTTTCACTCCTAATATCTTTGCTGTCACTTGAGTGCTTTCCTGTGTTTTTCTGTTTACTTGCAGGTTTTTAAGTTAAAGGTTTTTAAGTTAAAAAAAAAAGAAAAAGAAAAAACAAGTAATAATGGCAGAATGAGGAGTTAAAATTAGGAGAAACAAGTGATGCTCATTTTCTGCAGATTCCCACTTTGTGCTGCCCACCTGAGCCCTAGGTGTGCTGTGCTGGGTGGTGGAGGCTGAAGGAAGCAGGCAGCACAAGCTGTGGCTCGTTTGGCAGAGCTGTGGTGTGGGGATTGACGTGCAGGGTGTTGTTCATGAGAGCAGCCAGCAGCCAGCTCTGCCTGCCTTCCCCTCCGTGCAGGGTGTTGTTCATGAGAGCAGCCAGCTCTGCTGCCTTCCCCTCGAGCCACGTGCTCATTTCAGTGCCTCTCCCAGCACAGAGCTCAGGGGAACCTCTCAGTCTCCAGCACTCGTGTCTTTCATGTTCAGTGAATGTAAAATCAGAATCCTTTTAGGCTGGGAAAGACCTCTGAGATCATCAATTCCCACCTTGTCCCCAGCCCAGAGCTCTGAGTGCCACCCCCAGACCTTCCTGGGACACCTCCAGAGATGGGCACTCCAAACCTCCCTGGGCAGCTCTTCCAATTCTGACCACCCTTTCTGGGAAGGAATTCTTCCTGATGTCCAACCTGAGCCTCCCCTGGCACAGCCTGAGGCTTTTTGTCCTGTTCCTGGTTATCATGGAATGGTTTGGATTGAAAGGGACCTTCAAAATCATCCAGTCCCACCCCCTGCCATGGACAGGGACGACTTCCACCATCCCAGGTTGTTGAAAACTTCCTCCAACCTGGCCTTGGACATTTCAGGGATCCAGGGGCAGCCACAGCTCCTCTGTGCCAGGGCCTCCCCACCCTCATGGTGAAGAATTCCTTCCTAATCCCTAAACCAAACTCTGTCAGCTTGTACCCACTCCCCCTTCTCCTGTCACTGCAGTTCCTGATGAATTGTCCCTCTCTGGTTTCCCTGCAGTCCCTTCTGGCTCTGGAAGCTGCTCTGAGATCTCCACACAACCTTCTCCTCCCCAGGCTGAACAGCCCCAACATTCCCAGCGTCACAAAAGGGATTCAAAACTGGGGGGAAGAGGGGCCTGAGGGGCAACAAGGCACAGTGGAAATACAGCTAAAAAATATGTGAGAGAAGACAAGCTGAGCCTGCTGTGCTGAACTGATGGCAGGCTGTGGCTGGCTGCAGGGCTGCTCACTAATTAGTGATTATTGCACAGAATCTGTGCTCTGTTACCAGGGCTGCTCACTAATTAGTGATTATTGCACAGAATCTGTTCTGTTACCAGGGCTGTTCACTAATTAGTGATCATTGCACAGAATCTGTTCTGTTACCAGGGCTGTTCACTAATTAGTGATCATTGCACAGAATCTGTTCTGTTACCAGGGCTGCTCACTAATTAGTGATCATTGCACAGAATCTGTGTTCTGCTACCAGGGCTGTTCACTAATTAGTGATCATTGCACAGAATCTGTTCTGTTACCAGGGCTGTTCACTAATTAGTGATTATTGCACAGAATCTGTTCTGTTACTAGGGCTGTTCACTAATTAGTGATCATTGCACAGAATCTGTTCTGTTACCTGTACAGTGAAAACTGTTGATGCTCAGTGTGTGAATTTGCCATAAATGAAACCCAAAGTTTTTGATTCACACCCTCTGTGTGTTGTTATGTGCAGCAACATGCAGAAAGCAAGCAGGGAGATGCCCAGTGATAAGGGAATGAAGAGGGCCCACGTTCCATGGCTTTTGGGAATTGTGGCAGTGAGGCTGTGAGCAGAGTTTTCTCAAGATTGTCCTTTCTCATGCACAGAATAAACCTCTGTGCTGCCTGCATGCAAGTCAGGCACAGGAGAGTTCTCAAGGGGGTGACACTGCAGGAAAGGGGGGCTTTACAATCAAAAAAAAACCCCTAAAAATTAAAATCAGCTCATTACAGGAAAGGGTGGGGAAGTACTAACCCTAGATCCTTGCTCTGCCAAGAATGGCTCTCAGTCTGTTACACTGGCTGGTAGATTAAAAAATTAAATAAACTGCATTTCACTCCTTTTCCCTTCTCTCCACACCAATGCCCTGACCCTCATCACAGCTTTCAAAGGAATAAATACCTTTGTCTGACCAGCACAGAGGTGGCACTTGTGCCCTCGTTAGGGAGTAAAATTCAGGATTGCTGAACTGCAAATTTGGGTGCATAGGCACTGGGGGTGTTTGGGCAGGAGTGGGTTCCTTTTGAGGCTGTGTGTGTCTTTAAAAGTGAAGAATAGCTGTTTTATTGCACTCCTGTGAAGTCCATGCTGATGCAAACAGATTTTTCTGAAGAGACTGGAATCAGTGACAAAACACCATTTTTAAAGACCAAAAAAAAAGAAAAAAAGAAAAATAAAAGATCTTATATTGCATAACCAAAGAGAAAAATTGGAAACTCTGTCCTGAAGGCAAATGCACCAATTTCTCATTCAGTCTTCTCCCTTTTTCACTACTTTTTTTCCCATGAAATACATGCAAATCCCAACATGCACTAAGTTTTCCTCCAGGCATGATATACTTGTGTGGTTATTTAAGTAAGAAGTGGGTTGAGTAGAGATATGAGGTGTTCCCAGCAGAAAGAGCCTGGAAGAGAGTGCTCTGTTTACTGCTGCTGTTCTAAAGTCATGCACTCACCCCTGAGAGCATCTGTAGGTAGTCAAGGGGATAGCTGTCATTCTAATTATACAAAACACACATTTCCTTCTTAATTTACTTTGTCTTCTCACAGTACAGCCACTGTTTCTGAGTCTGCCTACTTGGAAAGGTGTCTAGAAATTGAGTTGTAAGCGTTTTATCAAAATGAAGGGTGGTTTAAGGAGTAATTCAAGTAGAGCAAGAACTTGCTGTTATCAATTAATGCTTGAAAGAAATCACAGTTTCTGGTTGCACAGGACACTCATCAGTCTGGAAGCAGCAAATCAATGTGTGTGGTCTGTGCTTGGCTGCAAATCCCTCCAGGATCCTTCCAGCTCTCCAGTGCCTTTAAAAGTGCCTCTGTTTGGGGTGAAGGATATTGAAAAAAGTGGGGGTGAGCCTAAATGAACAGAAGTGCAAAGAGAAGGATTAGAGGGTGGGTGGGGTGCAGAGGGAAGGGGGGAGAGTTGTGGGTGTTCAGGTGGGATGTGGGAGACAAGGAAAGGGCAATGTGGGAGGTTCAAATAAAATATAAAAACCAGGAAAGGGGATGTGGATGTGCAGGTGAGATGTAGAGACCAGGAAGGGGATGTGGGAGGTTCAGGTGGGATGGGAGACAAGGAAAGGGGATGTGGACGTTCAGGTGGGATGTAGAGACAGAGAAAGGGCAGTGTGGGAGGTTCAAATAAAAATATAAAAAATGAGAAGGGGATGTGAGAGGTTGAGGTGGGATGTACAGACAAGGGGAGGCTGTGCCATTATGGACAGGAGGATTTCAAAGTCTCTCCCACAGTTTTCCCTCTGGTGGTTTTTGCCTCTGGTCCTTGGGATATTGTGGATACTGGCGTTGGTCAATTAGAATAATTATAACTTGAGATATTTTGTTCCAGTGGTATTAAATCCGTGGCTGAAATAACTTTAATAAAGCTCCTTGACCACGGATTATTTAATGTCCTGCATAAACACTACTCTTCCTGCCTTTCCCTCTGTCTTTAGGGATGCCAGGAGTTCCTGTTTCAGGGAAAAGGTTGGTTGTAGAAGTTGGGATTGAACTGTCACAATGTGAGGAGAGTCCCAGTTGGAATACCAGTCCTAATTTCTCTGGGAAGCTCTCCAGTATTTCCCCTTCTGGTAGGGGAACACTTCCAGAGGGGTAATTTTAGCAGCTGGGAGTACAAAGAGCACAAAGCCAGTCGTGTGGATGGTGCCTGTCTGACACCATGGAGCTGGCACAGAGATCCCTGCACGTTTTCCCACTTTCCCACTGGAATTCTTTCAGCCTGGAATTATGTCAGCACCCACAGCTTTTAATCAGTGGGATCAGCACGAGCATCAGGGAAGGCACAGTCAGGCTTTCACACCAGTGCTTGAGGCTACTGGGCAGAGTTTGTCTTCCAGATCTGTATGAGAAAGTGCAGCAGCTCCTCCCCGCTGCTGTTGCCATCCTGCTCCTGGAGTCTGCCTGAGATCCCCCAGCTGATCTCACTGGAACCTAAAATCTCACCCAGAGCGCTGGCAGAGAGCAAGGCAGGGAGTGGCTCCTGGAGCAGCTGATCTGGCAGATCTTTGGGAAGAGGAGGGAGGTGGAAAACCATCCAGAATGGGCCAGAAGAACTTTTTAATGAAGTTTGCTGCTGTTGTATCTGTTCAGAGTACCAAAAAACCCGTGGAACTATTTCTCATTGGCTTACATTCCTGTGGCTTCCTTTATTACTAGCATGCATGCAGTTGAGCAGAAAACTGATTTCTCTCCATATCATTCCTCCTCAAGAACCAGCTCTTTCAGCTGCAGATCCCTTTTCATTTTTCCTTTCCACCAAATTTCTCATCAATTTAGCAGCTGTGCCAATTCCAGAGCTTCATCCTGAGAAGGACAAGGAAATGGAGCCAGCCCTGTTCAGTGGGATCCCACTCTGGTGCCAGTGACTGGAATTGCACTCCTGCTGATGGTGCCTTTGGCTTTCTGTCTACAAAGAGGTTTTACAGCCCTGCCATGGAGTTAAAGATGTTTGGGATGGTGATCACAAGACTGTCCCCACGTGGTTGTAATAAAAATGTTACAACTGTGGCTTCTGGCAAGGTGTGTTTGCAAAATATGGCTTTAGATACTTAAAATATCCAGTAATTAAAAAAAAATTAAAAAATAAAAAGTTCATGTCATTGGGGAGACAGTAATCTTGACTATGATTTTTATGAGAAACTCACAGAAATGTAATATAACTGAAACTTTTAGGCAATGGCCCCAGGAAGCAAATTTGAGGACACAGGATTGATGCTGCCATCAATGTGTGAATGGGAAGAATGCTGCTTTGTAGGGAGATGCATGGAGGAATTCTGCATCACCCTGGGGAAGGAGCTCCCACAGCTGGGAACAGCAGAGCATTCCTACCTCACCTTCCACACACATTCTGGGGGAGAATATTCCAAGACTGGGAGGTAATTCTGACTTCAGTTTACCTGGAAAATAACACTGACTTCAGTCTACCTGCACCTGAGCTTTGCTAAGCCCCACCTGCCCTTCAACAAGGCCTTACACCTGTCTTTTTGGTTTTTCCCTTCATTCCTGGTTATACTGGATTTTTTCTTTGTATTGACAGCTATTACTAATATGGAAAGACAGTGAAGAGGTGATGTCATGAGAACTTCTGATGAGGTTTATTTTTTCCAAGATCAGGTGCAGATTTTAGCAAATTGTTTTGAATGGCAGAGCTTTCTTCTCTTTCAGGGAAAAGAATTTTAAGTTTGAATTAGGTTTTGTAGGAATCTTTACAGAAAAAGGGAAAATTTTATTGTTTCTAGGGTGTTTTCCTTAATACACTGGTGTTATCATGATGGTTATTGTATCTTACAGTTTTTAAATACTATTAAATGTACTCAAAAAGAAAACAAAAAAAATCCCATTCTGCAGAAAATTACAGGCAGAGTCTGTGGATATAATAGCAATAATATACCAGACTTTTTAATATAGCTGGTTTGGCTCTTGTGTATCCTGCTCTTTATTCCTAACGCTGTAATCAAGTGTAATTACAGGTGTAGACATTTTAATTAAAGGTGAATGAGTTTTAATTAAAGGTGAAAAAAGTAGAATTGGACCGACATTAACAATGTCTCTGTGACCTAAACTGAAGAGTGTCATAGTGCATACCTAAGAAAATACTGATTTGGACAAAATTCTCCTGTTGAATCTATGAAATGCCTTTGCAGAAAGTTGTGCTTTAAGGCACAAAGCACTCAGGTGCTGCTCCATTTGTGGCACAGTAGGAAATCTGTTTTCCACTGGGATTTGCAGGTTTTCCTTGGTGCTTTATCAGCAGACAGCAATTAGCAGCTTCTCTGCCAAGGCTTCTCATGGAGTATGAAGTTGGCACCATTGTGATGGGAATACTTGATAGGGGTATTTTATTTTCCTTTCCTAACTCCAGCATTTTGGACTTGGCTCCCACCGGGGAGATTTTGCTCAGTTTCACCCCTGAAGGTGTCCCACTGTCCTGGTAACACGAGATTTCCACGGCAGCAAAGACAAAAATGCAAAGCCCTGGAGCAGATCACGCAGAGAGGGTGTGGAGCTCCCTCGTGGGGATGCTCCAGACACAAAATCCTCTGCTCTGGGAGGTGGGACCAGAGGAGCACTGAGGTCCCTCCCAGCCTGACCCGCTCCGTGATGTTTGCATAACATTTCTGACCTTGAATTCAAGATTTCTTCCTCTTTCTTGGGTCTGAAATGATCTTTTGGACAAAGATGCAACTTTTGTTGTGTTGTAAGAGCGTGTGTGAAAAACTTTCATACACCCAGTTCAGTGATAAACCTGTAGCTTGTAGCCAGATCTAGAGGGTTTATTGTTGCTCTGAAAAAAGGGCAACAACAAAATCTGGTGTTTGCTAGGTTAGTTGGAAAGGTTTGGGAATTTTTCTTTGCTCAGAGAGAAAACAGACATGTACACCAAGCTCTTCATGTAAATTTGATGTTCAAACATTGCCAAGATTAGTTTCAACTAAAAATGGCTTGTACCTTGACCACTTTTTAATGTCCTGTGTTAAATAAAATCATCTATCCATTCTGTGCTGTTTCTGTACCAAGCAAACCAAGACAAGAGCAGCTGCTATATTTTTATTATCAATGTTAATAAATAAATAAATAACATAAATACTGATGCCTATATAATTTTTTTTCTGCATCTTGAGGGTGTTCACTCCTGATCAGAAGTGGCTTCCTACTGATATGATGTTATGGGGAAGCACCTTCTGTCCCTTTCCTTACCATCTTGAGCAAGGTAGTTCTTAGAGAAAAAAAGAGTGCAGGAAAATTTTTTTATCTGCTCCACAATAATTTTTTTCATGAGTTTTGCTCTTTCATTGAAGTGATATAACTGAAAAAATAATGGCAAAGAAAAAACAACTGAATTGAGTTACTGAAAAACTTTGAAAAGAAATAGTTTTGCAAACCTCCCATGGGCAAATCTGATGTTGGTTTTGAAATAGGGAGCTACTAATCAATACAAAAAATTTGTTTTTCAGAAGCCTTTGATAATTTTTTCCTTATGTCCCTCCATGTCTTTCAAAGATTCACAGCTTATCATCCTTAAATCCCACTCTCTATTATCTATGATTTTTTCATATCAAAGTTTGTGATAATATTAATGACATAATTATCTTTCTGAGGTTAAAAACAAAGACTAGTGAGGATGAAAATATTTCCATGCAAGGCAATGTCAGACCAAAGGGTGGTGCTTTACAAAGATATTTTCTTTCTTATGTGTGTCACATTAGAATTAGAATCAGTGTGATATGGGAATATTTATTATCAGAATTTATTGGAATAAATTCACTGCAGTGATGGAGCAAAGTCAGCTCTGTTTTCTGATGGTGCTTACAGTCCATGCTTTGCTTTACTAAACTTTGCCTTACTGGGTCTGTAATCATTTCCAGTTTCATCTTAACATTTCAGATAGGATGCTTAAAAATGTCCTTTTGACCCTAAATTTGGAATATCTATATTCACATAATGCTCTGATACCTCTCTTTTCATTATTTTTTCCTTAAATGAAATAAGGAATGACATACAAATTCTGTTTATAGAGAGAGGCAGTTCTGTTGTTAAATCAATCTGTGAGAACCTCTAAATAAAAATTTTAATTTACAAGTGGCTTACACATGTAGCACCCCATTGTCATCTTTTTAAAGCTGCAAGCCCAAGCATATAATACAGATAATTTATGATGCCTTTTGGATTGTCTGCATAGTCTGATTACAAACTATTGTTACAAACAGACCTTGTTGCTGTTATGCCTGATATCTTACAGGAATCATATTTCTTCCAGGGGTTATTTGTGCTACTGATGGCCTTTAATGCACACCAATTTACTCACATACTGCCATGGCTGGTCTATTTATTTTAAAAATGAGGAAGGTTCAGAAAAAGTTCAAAGCCCTCAGAATTTTGCTTTGCTGCCTCTGTCACTAAGTGCAGTCTTTGCTTGAAAAACAGGATTAAACCCCAGCTAATTGATTGAATATTCCAATTTTTGCATTTGTTAGCGGGCAGTTCGGGCTGGTGGAACCCTTGAGACCACAGCATTCTGCAAAGTCTTTTTTTCCTACATGTTTTTTCAAGTCCCAACTATGCAGTGAATTTTATTAATTAGAAGAATGTTTCCCAACACAGTAGGCAGGCTCTCCACCAGCCCCAGGAGCTGGGGTAGGGCACGCTGTGAAAGAGGAGAACTTTGAGGGCAGGGAAAACTGCTTACCTTTCCCATCCACCTGCAAATATGTTCCCACAGTCATGAGTACAATTCCCTTGGAAAAATCACCCATGCAGCTTCACCTCTCAGTTCCCCCACACCTAAATCTCCTGGCTCAAAAACTTCTCTCCCCTCCTGTTCACACGTAAAGAATGTTTAAGAAAGTTCCACTGAAACGCTCCAAGATCTGCTGCCAACCAGAATTAAAATGAGTTTGAGCCCCACACGGCTGCTCTGATGAAGAGGTGAAGTGGTTTTCCATCTGTCTAGCTCAATATTTTAGTTGACTCACCTTTCTGTGCCTCTATGTTTCCATATACACAAGACCTTGGATTTCTCAGATCCTGTTTCAAGCCCTTCCGAGGAAATAAGGGCTTGTCTGCCTCAGGGAGCTGTTGTGAAATACACTGGGGTGTGAATTTAAAATGCAGCACTTTGCCTGCATTAACTCCTTCTGGGAATGCTCTGTTCTGCACACAGAATGCTCAGCAGCTTCCTTTAATCCACTCTGCTAAGGCTGGAATGACCAAAACCAGGTAATCCCATATGAAATAGGGTGTTTAAATGGATGTAGTTTTTTCTTCAAACAACCTGGATGATATTTACATTTTAATCATCTGTTATCAGCCTAAGGTGTTTCTGCCATTTCCCATTTCCTGTTTGATTTTGTTGAAAGCAGTTCCTTGCCCCAAATTCAGTGTGCAGCCTCACAAAGTTGTGCCAGCACAGCAGAGAGGCTGAGGGTGAAATTGCTGGGAACTGAGGGGTGCAATTTGAATTGGGTGTGCTGCTGAATGGCACCCAGTCTCACACTGCAGAAATTCAATGTACAGCCCACTTTCACTCCCAGGTGTGGGGGATTTGTGGACTGAGGCAGAGGATAATTAAGGTTTAGTCCCCCCTTGTCAGACAAATCTTGACTTGTGGGATGCTGCATCCTGACCAAATATAAACACATATAAACCAAATTCAGTTTAATCACTGTGCAGCCCTCCCATTTCTGTTGGAATTCCCTGCACTGCCCTCATAAATCCTGAGTAGGAGCAGGGAGAAGTGAAGGGAGGGGACGAGGTAAAAATATACAGAGAAATAAACCAACAGAAATGCATGAGCAGGCACAGCCCTGCTCAAAAGAATGAGGAGCATTCACTCAATTAGTCTGGACAGATTTTTCCACTCAGAGATGGTGGGTGAGAATGCAGGACCCGGTTTGTGTTGTGGATACTGCAAAATTTTCTGCATTTTTGTAGTGGATGTAATTGTCTCTGTGTTGGAGTGAGTTAATTAAATGTTACTGCAATATTTACTGGTGTCTGTTCGGTTTTTAAAAACACTTAATTCCATGTTACTGACAGTTGATTTTCTGCCAAAGCCATCTCGTCTTCTCCATGCTTCTATTTTGGTTTATGTTACCTTCAGTAACCCAGTGTGGTTTTATGAACATGTTGCTCTTCATGATAAGAAGGAAGAAACTGCTACAAATAAAAAAAAAAAAAGTTGTTTCTTGTCACTGGAAAGGAAATTCATTAAGAAATTAAAACATACTATCTCAAAAAGTATTTCACATACAAATGTTTCTTATAAAATTCTCCTAGTGCTCTATGTGCATAGGAACTGGTGGAAGATCTTTGGATATTTTTTCACCTCTCTGAAATAGCTGCAGGAACATTTCTATTCTAGGGGCACCATGATTTAAGTAGGATAGCTCCTGTCATCCATGGGCAGTTCTAAACTCAGAGTAACTGGGAGTTGAGCAGGGTTGGGTTCCCTCGTGATTCTGCTTGGGGGTGACAGTGCATAAACCATTCTAGAAGATTTTTTACTTATTCCTACCAGCCAGGACCAGGGCTGCCTCCCTCATGGTAATATTTCATGGTGAGCTTCCTTCTGTCCACCTGACCCTCCCAAATCAAGGGAAACACACCCACCTACTGCTGCCCCAGTTTTCCTCAGCTCTGTGGTAAGAAAGAGCATTTTTAATGCATTCTCTATATTGCAAGCTACCTCTTGTGTTAAAATTATTGTCGTGGCTTCAAAGGCGATGTCCTGCCCGTGGCTGTACTGGAGCCACATTCCATGGACAGCCTCTCATAGCAGATGCCTGGATGGTTTGAGTAAGGGCTAAACTATGGGCTGCATCTGCTGTGCGTGCCACTCAGCCCCAGAGCTGGCCAGGGTAGGAGCAGAGCCGCTCCAGATGAAAAGCTGAAGGGTAATAAGGCAATTTGTGGGACTCTGCCCCTGGAACTGATTGTTCTCTGCTTGCTCTGAACGAATCCCTTTGGCTTTGGTTGGTGTGATGTCTCAGCAGAGCCCACACTTCGCTGGAATCCTCCTGGTGAAGCCACAAGAGAGGTGTGTGAAAAACGCCAATCGCTTGTTTTTAAAATTTTAAAGGTTTAAGAGTAATAAAATGGTTATAAAGAAAACAATACAATTAGAGTAATAATAATTTGTACAATTTGAATTAGGACAATACGAGGCAAAAACCAAAGGGTTACAGACATCCAGGTGCTTTTCTCGGGGCAGCACAGGCCGGGGAGAAAAGGACATGAGTTAACAAAGGATTAACCCTAAAAAATAATTACCTGTTGCATATTCATACACTTCATACATGATGCATAAATTCCATTCAAATAAAGGATTCGGTCTGGTCATCCTCACCTTCTTCCTCTGAATCCTAACAGCACCTTCAAGCCAGGAAGAAGTTCCTTTCTTCTGATAAGAGAGCAATAAATTCTTTTTCTCTGAAGGATTTAGGTGTCCTGTGGCTGCTAGCTCGCTGCGAATCCTTTCTTTAAAAAAATATCTTACATAGCAGAGTTTCTATTTTAACATTCTGTTATAACCCAAAACTATATTGAACACACTACTTAAGAGAATTAATACTGCATTACTTTCTAACACAACACATATAATAATCATTTTAATATTTGCGAAAAGCCAATCATAAAATATGCATTTTTCACAGGTGTCTCTCTTCAATTTATGGGCTGAAGTTGCTTTTTGGGGTAGCTCTTAATGACAAAATCCCATCAGTGGACACAAGGCAGCACAGATGTGCTCCTTCTCCCTCTGGATTATTTTTATATGCATATATTATATTTATATGCATATATATATGCATTATTTTTTGGTCCGGAGAACTCAACTCACTCCAGCAACAGGAGAGTATAAAATTTCTAGTCCTTAAGAGGAGCAAAAATCACACATCATTGGGACCATAACTTTAGAAAATAAAGCCCATTAGGACAGATGAAGGGACTCCTCCTCCATAGCCTAAATATGGGAATGGGGAAAAGTCAGATGTGGAAGAAAAGGAATATGGTTTGTCTTCAAAGATGTTCAGGAACAGGAAAACCATTTGATCTCCATGTCTGTGCTAGAAAAGATGAGAAGTAATGAGCATCAGTTACAAGAAAGGTGCAAGATCTGTTGTAGGCAAGGTTTCAGGATTTCCTGTCTTTTAATGAAGATTTGAGGGTTCTGACCCTGTAATAAGTACATGAACCTGAAGCTCAGAACTCTGTGCCAGGAAATTTCCTGTATGCCATGCACTGGAGTGGATGTGGGCTGTGATCAAGGTTTTACATTCTTGTTCTTCTTGAGAGAATGTCCTGATGAAAAGCAGGAATGGACTCACTCTGCACCCACTTGGTTACAAGAGCTAGGCAAGTCCTTTGTGGTAAATTAATTTTATGTATTCATTTCTGAGACCTAAAGATATCCTAAGTGTCATTTGAGTTCTTATCATGAAGAATCTCTTCTTTCCCTGCCTCCTGCTCTTGAATTTGCATTTAGTCCTCTTGATTCTTAAGTCTTTGATTGGGTGCAGGCTGTGATTTCACCTTTCTAAAAAGGGAGATTTCTGCATAGCTGTCACCTTTGTCAGGCAGATGAGAGACATTTGTGGCTGCTCCTTGATGAGATGATGGGACATTCCTTCATGTCTGAAGTATTCCATATGTCTGAAGTTTTCTCCTGAAAGTAGATTTTTAGCTCTGTTTACACCCAAGCACAAAACCACTCAGGATTTCCCCCTTGTCTCATGTCAGCAGTCAGAGCTTTCTACTTCTGCTGATAAAATTGCATTGTGTCCACAGTATCAGAGAGCTCCTCAGCTCAGGAGATGTGAGGACAGAGCTTTTCAAATGCAAAGATTGTTTGGTGGCTTGCTGATTGCTCGTGGTTAACCACTATGTAAATTTAAATATAAAGACAGAAACTGCAAAGGTTTAAACAGAAACAGTCAGCAAGTGGAGTTCTGGAGTTGTACAGCTGACATTTATTCCCTGTCCCATCATCCTGGGGCTCCAGGGACTATGAGGACTGGAGATATTCCAGAACTGTCTGGACACAACCCTGTGCCATGGACATTTGTAGGGTTAAATGTCCCGTGGTGTTTGCAACGCTGCTAACGTGATTTTTATTTTTTAAAGAAGTAGTTTGTGTATTTCTAGAAATAGAACAGTCAGACATTAGTGTGTGATTGCTTCTTCTGCTTCTGTATAAAAAAGCACAGTCCTCATGTGCAGCTTTTTTATTTTTTGCTTGTTCAGGTTGTTTAGGTGTAGGGCTAGCTGTAGTATTTTTATCATGTACAGAATTAAGTTTCAGAAAACAGCAAGGTCTTATGCTCTCATTTCTGTTTACATTTTTTAGATTTTCATTTAATGTGCACGTGTAATTTAATAAATACTTCTACCTGCATAGAAGTCAATGGCATGAGAGCAGAGTTTGCTCCAGGAAGGTTGTTGTGTTCATGAAGCACAGAAATTCTCTGGCCTCTCTGTGTTTGGTGAGTATTTTCTCCACCAGAACACTCCCTGCCTCACCTGTGTATTACATTGTGTGCTTTCCTGCAAGCTAAAAAGGGAGGGACAAGAGGTTGTTTTGGTCTGGTTTTAAGTGCTTGGAATATATTTAGGATTTGTGGGGAAGTGATGCATTGACAGAAGATCACAAATTTTAAAAGTGTTGTTTTTTTGAACAGGTTATTATTCTGTTTAGGATAAATCATCATCATGTAGCCTAAACTAAATTTGTAGTGAAAAAGAATATTGATACTGTCTCAATGCTGTATGACTATATTAACAAAACTGGCAGCTTAATTAATAACAAGTTATTAATTAATAAATCCATCAAAAGTTATTTGTATTGCCACGAAGTAGTTCCAGTTTAAATTCAGAAAAAATATTTGCTTGACAGAACGGTTGGAAACATTCTGCCAATGAAAGGCTGCTAGGAGATAACATGAGAAAACATGGCTAAGTTAGAACTTCCTAAAATAAAACATACTTTTCTCAAGGTTAGATAAACTGCAGGTCAGATAAACTACAGAGCTATAATCAGCTAAGAAAATTGATATATGAACCTCGGTCAGCTGTGTTACAAACGCTGGAAATGTAAGAACTGCCCGTGCCTCTGAGGCATGGAAATTCCATCCTTTGTGCCTTCAAACCAAAAAGTTCAAGGGGCTTTTCCCTTTTGCAGCGGCTCCCATGCAGGTGTTTATCCTCCTCTTGCACCTCTGTTTATTTGCTCTCAGGAGCCGGGGCTGGGTGAAAGCCCAAGGTGCAGCACAAACTCAGCCTCACTCACACAGCCCAGTCCTTCCCTGACCTAACCACAACCTCCCTCGGGTCCAGAGATTCCCACAAGTCAGCGATGACTTGCTGGGAAAGAATCCTGGTGCATCGGAGCAGGAGGAAACCTGTGGGACACACAGGAAATGCAGGGAGCAGGGTGGGTCTGTGCCTTGGGAACGGGAATATTCCAGCCAGCAGCCAGACCTGGGAACATTCCGGTTCTACAAACACACAGAGCTTTGTGCAGACTCGCTCCGTTGGGGCAGACTCTGCTTTCCAGATGCATTCTGAAGGAAAGATGATTTTTTTCACTGACTACAGCTCCACGCATCGATGCTTGGACGCTCTGCATTTCATTAGATTAGACTCAAGGTGCTTCTGGAAAGAGATTGGAAATAAATTCAAATTGAAGTTTGGGTTTTTTTTGTTTTATTAACTAACGAAGCTGTTTAAATATGCTGTTTGTTTTCTGGTTTTGGGTTTTTTTAATCACAGAATATTGATCTTGGAAGAGACCTCTAAGATCATCGAGTCCAACCTGTGCCCTAACAATTCAAGCATAACACATTAAGATAGATTTGAGAGATTAAATAAAGCACATGGCTAACTGAACTATTTGTGTCTGGGCGCTCTGGCAGCGATTAAAACTTTGTGAATTGTGCAATGTGCCTGGCTGTCCTTGTCCCCTGATAATTCTGGCTGTGTTCTGCTGGCACAGGCAGGGAAAATCTCAAGGTGGCTGGAGTAGGAGCAGGGCTGGTGTGAACCTGTGTCACATCCCAGTGAGGGAGCTGGGAGGCATCCCAGGTCCCAGCTGCCCAGGCACAACCTAAATCCATTCAGACACTGAAGGCAGCTGCGTCCCTGGGTCATGATTCAGCTTTCTTTAGCAATTCTGGCAGCACATATGTCTGCATGTTGGTGCAGAGTGCCAGTGCAGACATGACATTCCCATATTCCTGCCCCAGTGTATTGCATAACAGCTTGCTGATAAATATTGAAATTCCCTGTTAAGGAGCTGGCTTACCTATAGGAAATTATTCTGAAATAAGCTGTGAAGTGAATGCAAATGTTGTAGATATTCTGAAATCACTCACTACGTGGTGGACATATTTACATGGCAGACAACTAAGTAAACTTGGATGCTCCCACTCCAAGAGACTGCTAAATTCACTGACACAGTTTTGCAGATGAAGTTATTCCAGACAGGTTCTCCACACGAAGCTATTTATGTTAGGGAGAAAAGCAAAACAAAATTCCTGGTCTGAGACAAACTATGAGGAAAAATACCTGTGCAGGGAGGGATTCCAGAATATTACAATGCATTATTGTGGCATCCACATTCTCTGAAAAAAATCCCTTCACCCAGGATTTCTCTCCTGGGAAGCTGAGAAGCCTCAGAGAAAAGGAAAACAATTCTTATCTCGTTTGCCTCTCCTGTGTTGTGCTCATGTGGAATGTGTTTGGAGATTGTTCACCCACAGGTGATTGTTCCATTGCATTCTGCTGGGAGTTGTTTTCACTCATTGCCCAGTCAGGGCAAAGCTGTGTCAGGACTCTGGAAAGAGTCACCAGTTTTCATTATTATCTTTTTAGCATTCAGTAAGTATCCTGTCTGTATTCTTTAGTATAGATTAGTACACTATTCTTTAATATAATATAGTATAATAAAGTAATAAATGAGCCTTCTGAGAACATGGACTCATATTCATCATTCCTGCCTTCGTTGGGGCATCCTTGCAAACACAATACATTATATTTACTTTTTTTTTTTTTTATTTTGAGACAACATGACTGTTTTTCTCTGGACATCTGTAAATCAGCGGGCTGATTATAAAACAATGAAAGGTTTCAAGTTCCTGTAAAAGCCAGATTTTGTCCAAACTCAAGCATTCTCTTAGAGACCCTCCCTACAGAGTTCACCACCTTGCTGACTGATAGCACAGAGCAGCGTTGGTTCAGGGTGAACCCTTCCAGCCCTGCCTGCCCATCTGCCAGAGGCTGTCCCAAACCCAGAGCCAGACAATCCCATATCCCAGCCTGCAGCTGAGCGAGCCCTGGGCACAGCTGTGGAAATAAATCCCTCTGTGGGACGGGGAGGCAGAGGATGGATGTTCTTCCTGCTGCCCCTGTGGTAAAACCTCAAATACCAAAGGCAGATTTGACAGTGCTTTTCCCTCAGAAGGCCTCCAGACAACACCCACCTTGTAAAAACCCTCCAAAAGTGCCAAGGGCAAGACAATAATCATCCTTTTTGTGAGGGCCTAGAGGGTGAAACGTGATCTTACCATCTATTTTTTGTAAATCTACCATAATTCCACTGCCCTCTTTGTTGGATCTGCATTTTATTTTGATCTCATTCTTTCCATTTTATTCCCATGTGTATTATAATATGCTAATTTTAAACTGACATTTTCTCTTTTTTTTGGTCACGTAGAAGACAAAATCCTGGTGAAGCTGCGATAAAGAAGAGAAAATACATTTTTCTCTCTATTATCTTTTCTAGTTAATTGCTTTACCTGCAGGCTTTGTGGGATGGTGAGCACAGGCACCTCCTCACTGGAAGCACACATCCAGTTTTGACACCATCATTCCATTGTCACCATCATTCCATTGTCACCTCTGTGACAGCAGGCAAGAAAACCTGAGGCTCATGGCCTGGGGATGTGACAAACCAAGCTGCACACATAAGCACTGGCAAATTATTTTAACTTTTCCTGAGAAGATGAGAGGCTTTGGGTGCTGGAAATGGGGTAAAATGCATCAATATTTAAGAACTTTTGGGTTCAGGTTGTGTGTGGGTAGAAGGAAGGAACTGGAATTTCTAAGCCAAAGAGGATGATTGCTAATGGACAAGAATTTTCTCTATGTGAACATGAAGAAAGGGTGATAGTTGTGGAAAAATAACCTGGATTTGGGCATGGTGAGGATGTGTGGGAAGAAAGAAGGAATGGAAAAAGAAATTAAGAGCACATCAAAGAGAAGTCTGTGCTGTCCCCTTTCCACAGGTGGAAAAACTGAGGCAGAGGAGCAATTTACACATATTCCACTTTCACTTGTCCTTGTTGAGCCAAAAATTTCTACCTCCCAGTCCTAAACATTAACCACAAGGCTACTCCTCTGTACTATTATATCTGCTCTTTGTTTTACCTTGTTTTCTGTTTCAAGAGTGCCTCTGATCTACATAAACATGTTGAAACTCACCCTGATTCAGGTGCCTACAGCTGCGGTGTTGGAGGATGTGGTTTTATTTCATGGACTTCACCAGCTTTGAGACAGCACTGCAAGAGGCTGCATGTGGTGAGTGTAATAAACAGCAGGATAAAATACATTTCTCTAAATGAGAATAAAGTTTCAAATTGGTGTGCGTGTGGTTTCGTGCGAATTAATGAAATGTTTTATTTTTGCATCAAATCCAGCATTTATTTGCACACATTTCTAGGACTCTTGGCAAGTGTTTTGCAAGGACCTGATTCCTCCTTTTGAGTGCTTGCTGTAGGTACATGCAGTTGCATTCTCAGAGTCTTGAGCTCTGGCCAACCTCCTCCCACCTCCCTGTTTGTTTTGGGTTTTTTTAAAGAAAAAAACCCCACATGCCAATTCCAATCTCAACAGCAAAGTATTTCAGGGATTAAGATCCAACATCACCTTTCTGGATTGGTACTCCTTTCTTAGAACTAATATGTTACCTGAAAATAGGGAAACTTTCAATCATGTGAGCGTGGCCACACATTAAAATTCAGTTTGGGCTGCTGTAATTTATGCATGCTTGCTGCCTGTTTCTCCAGCTCCCTGAGCTGTGCTCACTCCTGTGCTGTAAAATGAATTTATTTCAGTGGGATCTGTTCCCACCCTGCTCCTGGAGATCTGCAGTAGCAAAGGCTGGGGCAGAGAATTTCCATGTTCTCTGGGGTTCCTTCATCAGTCCAGTTCCAACAACCACAAACTGGAAATATTTTAGGAAGCTACTTCAAAACTTCAGCTATTCAGTGTGGTTTTCCACTTTTCAACAGGGGATTAATTTTTTGTCATATATATGTGCAAGCCTTCCATGAGTGTAACAGTCTTCCTTTCCAAGAGTAATTCTGAAATATAAATTGCATGCCTGTCATTTCTCCTGGAGTTATTCACTGACCCAACATTTTCAAAAAGCTCATAAACTCAGCAGATATTCTCATTTCAGGTATGTTACCAGCTGGTTCTTGCTCAGACCATAAAGTATTTTTTCTAAACCATTCTGATTCAGAGATCCAGATAATTAATTCAAAGTTTTCTAAACTTTGGTTCCATTTTAGGCGTTGTGAGTGTGAAACAATTTACTACTTTGGAATAGGTTTTTCCACCATGGTAGTGAAACTTAAGATGGTTAAACCAAAGAAATAAAAAGGATTTTTTTTTTTGTTTTATAGCTTTTACAACTGTGAAAATCTTGTCACTGATATTTTTAGAAGAATTTTTTTAGCCCTGCAAGTTGTATCCATGGAAGAGAGTACAGAAATATATCAGCAGCTTCTGTAGTATAAACAAAAACAGTTCCCTCCATTTTTGGACAAGAAAATGCAACAAATAAAAATCTTGTTATGAATATGTATCTCCTCTTTTCTCTTACATGCTGCACATTTGATCAAAAACACTCACTGGAGCCCTCTTGCAGGTGTTCCATCACAGAGGGTGTCTTTTGTTTGAGTGCCACATGGTAAACAACAGCCTAATTCATCTTGTAATTGCTGACATTATCAGCTTTGGCAATCTAATTCCATGTTATTCTTGTTTTCTGCTGCAAAAGTTATGTTTGTAGTTTGTGTTTTCATTATTTTAATTTTTTTTTCCCCTTAGACATAAAGATGACAATGAGAGTCACTGGAGTTTGGATGCAGCCAAGGTTTGGGGCAGGATGTCGAGATGGTGACAAGTCCTGACCAAGCCAAAACAGTTTTGGCAGAGATGGAATGGAACTGTGCTTGGGAATTCAGATAGACTTCTAGCAAAACAGTCTCTTATTGGATTTTTACTATGAAAATGTATGATGTTTTTTACTCTTTGGGATAGGTTTGCTTTCTTAAACAAAGCAAGTTTTAAAGTTTTCACTTTTATCCTTGTCAAATCTCATATATAACACTTTGTTTTCTCAGCTTTCCTGTTAAATTATTCTGATGTGCTTAGAGAATACATGCAAGATCAACACAGTGCCATGCACATAACAAGAAGTTTATTTACAGCCTTTTTGAGAAGAAACTTTTTAGTTCTGTGTATTTATATAGCATATATATGTGTTCATTTATTTATTAAAAACATACAGACTCTGGGGAAGATGTTGAGCCAATGCATGAGACAAAGAGTTTGAGTTGGTGGGTAAAACATCCCATTTTTTATTAGCCCACTATGTTATTTATTAGAAATTAGCTAACAGCTTGTCTGGTATTTTTTGAGACTCCCGTCATAGGGGAGGAATGATGAATCTGACTCCATGCTCTCAGAAGGCTAATTTATTATTTTTTGTTACTAGAATATATTAAAGAATACTATACTAAAGCATACAGAAAGGATACAGGCAGAAGGTTAAAAGGTACTAAGGAAAACCTTGTGACTCTCTCCTCCAGGGTCTGACACAGCCTGACTGTGGTTGGTCATTAAGTTAAAACAATTCACATGTTAAATAAACAGTCTCCAACCACATTGCAAAGCAGCAAAACACAGGAGAAGCAAATGAGATGATATTGTTTTCCTTTTTCTCTGAGGCTGCTCAGCTTCCCAGGAGAAAATCCTGGGCAAAGAGATTTTTCAAAGAACATGAGAGTAACAAGCTTGCGAGATGTATAAAAGAATATAAAAATTTATAAAAAAGAATATAAAAATTTCTTAGCTTTATTTAGTGACTTCAAAACTACTTCAGGAGTTACTAGAGAGACTTTATTGTTACAATGGAAATATTGCAAAGGAATTTATAAGCCCTGTCACAAATGTAGTCACAATAAAGGGGCAGGTGTAAAAATCTCCTCCCGTGCTCAAAAGCTCCTGCTTTGCAGGCAGCTGAGATCGCCGTGCTCAGGTTTTTCCCCCACGAAATCTGGGCTGTAAAATGATGTTCCAAGAGCACTTGAGCCATCTGTGCAGAGGGGGAAGGCCAGACACACGTGGGTGTCAGCCTGATTTTAATCTGCATGAATCAGGGAGGCAGCATGTTTAATATTCACAGCCAGGCAGGGCTGACTCACGTTTCCCTGGGCAATGGATCGGTCCCTCCATAGCCCCTGGGACTTCCCCTGCTAAATATCAAAGGCCTGCACCAAACAACAGAGGTGTTAACCCTTCCAAAGAGTCCTTTGGAATGGAAAGTATTAGTCAGCACACGGGAGCCTTTTCCAGGCTTTTATAACAGCTTACCTGCCCAATATTCTACTTTTACTCCCCATGCCTGATGGGGAGGTTGCTGCTTTCAGTGCAGGCTGCTCTGCAGGTACCAAGGTTAATTTACACCGAGGCCATTCAAGGTTTCACGTGGCAAATTAAAGCACGGTGTTATTTGATTTGTGCTTGTGCCGTGGAGAGGAATACGAGCAAGAATACGAGCAAGAATACGAGCTGCAAGTCCAAAATTCCCACCTCTTCCTGTGAGCCTACTGAATGTATTTTGTAAGGCAAAAGCAACTGTGGGGTCAGACCAAATGGGGTGATAACTTATTAATAGAGAGCTGTTTTTGAAAATAATTTTTTAAAAATAAATTGCTGCTTAATGACAATCTAGAGTTTTATTCCATTATTGCTTACATACCTGGAATATTTCATTATTATTATTTGTGGAGCTTGCATTCACAAAAGGGGCTTGCAAAGATAAAAAGTTATGTCCTTTTTTTTTCCTTTTTTTTTTTTTTTGGTCAGTAATCTATTTTATCATTTGCATTACAAATTACATTACAAATTTTTTTCTATTTGTTTGTATATAGAGGTTTTGCTAATGCCCATGTTTCTAGCGGACAACAGAAGTCAGCAAGGATGATTTTCAGGGTATTTTCAGCCTATATTCAAATTTTATGTTAATATTTTGAATAATCTTATGCTACAATTTTAATTATCTTTTGTTAAGATTTTAATAATATTTTGCTAAGATTATTACAGCTTTTTTTTTCAATTTTTCTGTTAATATTTTTAATAACCTTATGTTACAATTTTAATTATCTTTTGTTAAGATTTTAATAATATTTTGTTATGGTTATTAGCATCCCAAGATGCTGGTGCAAATGTACATAATAAAATACCCGTTCAAAAGCATTTTGGTGAAAAGATAGATGCACCTTCTTTTCCTCCGATTTTGACAACAAATTTTAACTTTTTTGTACGTTTTGTACATTTTTGTACGTTTTTGTACGTTTTGTACTCACGACTGTGAGTGAACCCGTTTGGGTTTGAAAAGTGGAATTTTGGCTGTGCCTAATTTCGGAAATGCCTCTGAAGTCGATTTCAGAGTGTGAAGTGCTGTCCCATAGAGAAGTGTGGTGTTTGTGAGGTCCCCAGGAGTAGGGAAGAGATGAGAATCTGACTCCATGTCCTTCAGAAGGCTGATTTATTATTTTATTAGATGATATTATATTTAAAAAATGCTATACTAAAACTACACCAAAAAAATAGAATAAGGATACAGACAGAAGGCTTAACAAGAATGAATAATAAAAATTCCTCAGAGCCTCGACACATCTGGCTGGGATTGGTCATTAATTAAAAACAATTCACATGCTGGCGAAACAATTCTCCAAATCACATTCCAAAGCAGCAAAACAGGGAGATGCTGAAGCTTCCCAACAGAAGGGATTTTTCAGGAAATACCATGGTGACACCCTTAGTGTCCCGTAGCGCAGGGGTGCCCGCGCACGGAACGCTCCGAACTCACACGGGGCTTGTGCCACGCAAATCTTTCTGTCCGACACCCCCTCCATCCAGGGGAGAGGAGGCTCTGCCAGGAACAAGGCATCATTTGCCGGGATTTGTGGGATCCAGCCTGAAAAACAGCTCCTGGTGCGCCGCGGGGAGGAGGCGGCCGTGAGTCACCGGGGCCGGCTCTGGAGGAGCCGGAGCATCAGATAAGGGAGGAGTGGAAAAGCAGCGCGGTGTCTGCCCGGGCTCCGGCATCGCATCCCGCCGCGTTTCGGTCCTGGATTTCAGCCCTGGGATCCGGGGAAGCAGGAGGTGCTGGCACAGAGCCCTTCTGACCGTGCCCGAGGAGGTGGTGCCCTGCAGCGCAGCCGGCAGCTGGAAAAAATATGTACCGGAAAGATGTACCTGAAAAATGTACTCCAAAAATGTGCCCTGAAAAATGTACCTGAAAAAAATGTACCCAAAAAAATGTACCTAAAAAAATGTACCCAAATAATGTACCTGAAAAAAATGTACCCAAAAAAATGTACCTAAAAAAATGTACCCAAATAACGTACCTGAGAAATGTAGCCGGAAAAATGTACTCGGAAAACGTACCCAAAAAATGTGATCTGAAAAATGTACCCAAAAAAATGTAGCTGAAAAATTGTACCTGGAAAAATGTACCTGAAAAAATGTACCCAAATAATGTACCTGAGAAATGGAGCTGGAAAAAGGTAGCTGAAAAATGGACCTGGAGAAATTTACCTGAATAGTGTACCTGAGAAATGTAGCTAAAAAAATGTACCTGAAAAATGTACTTGAAAAATGTACCCAAATAATGTACCCGAGAAATGGAGCTGGAAAAATGTACCCCAAAAATGTACCTGAGAAATGTACTCGGAAAAATGTACCCAAAAATATAGAGCTGGAAAATGTACCTGAAAAATGTACCTGAAAAAATGTACCTGAATAATGTACCTGAGAAATGTAGCTGAAAAATGGACCTGAAAAATGGACCTGGAGAAATTTACCCGAAAAATGTACCCAAAAAATGTAGCTAAAAAAATGTACCTGAAAAATGTACCCAAAAAATGTACCCAAAAAAATACAGCTGAAAAATGTACCTGAAAAATGTACCCAAAAAATGTAACCAAGAAATGTACTCGGATAAATGTACCCAAAAAAATAGAGCTGGAAAATGTACCTGAAAAAATGTTCCCGAGAAATGTAGCTGAAAAATGTACCCCAAAAATGGACCTGGAGAAATTTACCCATATAATGTACCTGAGAAATGTGGCTAAAAAAAATGTAGCTGAAAAATGTGACTGAAAAAATGTACCCAGAAAAATGTACCTGATAAAATGTACCCAAATAACATACCCGAGAAATTTAGCTGGAAAAATGTACCCGAAAAATGTACTCAGAAAATGCACCCGAAAAATGTGGCCTGAAAAAATGTACCCAAATAAGGTACCCAAAAGAGGTACCTGAAAAATGTACTTGAAAAACTTACCCAAAAAATTTACCCAAAAAAAATACAGCTGGATAATGTACCTGAAAAAATGTACCTGAATAATGTACCTGAGAAATGTAGCTGAAAAATGTACCCAAAAAATGGACCTGGAGAAATTTACCCATATAATGTACCTGAGAAATGTGGCTAAAAAAAAGGTAGCTGAAAAATGTACCTGAAAAAATGTACCTGAGAAATGTAGCTGGAAAAATGTACCCGAAAAATGTACCCAAAAAACGTACTCAAAAAAATACAGCTGGAAAATGGACCTGAAAAAATGTACCTGAATAATGTACCTGAGAAATGTAGCTGAAAAAATGTACTTGAAAAATGACCTTGAAAAATGTACCCAAAAATGTAGCTAAAAAATATGTACCTGAAAAATGTACTTGAAAAATGTACCCAAATAACATACCTGAGAAACGTAGCTGGAAAAATGTACCTGAAAAATGTACCCCAAAAATGTACCGAAAAAAATGTGCCCCAAAAATGTACCCGAAAAAATGTGCCCCCAAAAAAATGAGTGTGGCTGCCAAGGAGCAGAGCAACACCAAGCTGGAGGAAATCATGCAGAAAGCATTTTCTCTTCTCAGAGGTTTAAGAATTGAAATTTAAAATTAGGCATTCCTCTCCCAAATACCACACAAACAACTGTGTTTGTCATTTGCTGCTAATGCAAACATGATTAATATATTTTTTAATTACCATTTTTTCACGTTGTACAGGCTCTCCACCATTAACAGAACTAATAACGAGGTGCATGTAAAATCTGGGTTGTTTAATACTTCTTTGTTAGGTACCTGAATGTAGGGCTTTTTTATTGTCCTTGCAGAGGAAGAATGTTAGCAAAGATAATTCAGTAGTTTCTAGGAAAGCAATAGAGAAAAAACACAGTATTTGACTCTGGGAAAAAGGAATCTCAAAGCTGGTTCACTAAGCAGTGCTATTATTTTAAACAGGCTTTAAAGTTTGGTGTCTGGGAGAGGAGTGGTTGCCCTGATATGGTTTTTAGCATATAATTCCATGAAATAAGACCTGTTAAAAGCAATGTGCAAAGCCTACCTAAAGCCCCAAACCAGTAATTTTCTTACTAGATCACATCAAGAGTTTGTTCTGTTATTGTCTCCAGCAAGGAGCTTGTGTGATCTCTAGCAAAGGATGATGTGCCTCAGTTCTCTGCCTCTAAAGAAGAGTTCTCATCTTTACAGGGAAGCCACAAGGTTTTTATTAACCTGTGTTCTCATTTGTTCAGCTATTATGAGCACTAAAACCACTCTGCCAAAGCCCAAGTGTGGTCCTCAACCTCCCTTTTAATTCCTGGCTTAGCTTTTGTGCATTCACACCAATTTATAAAGGAACTCTTGGGGTACTGGGCAGGCAGAGCTGCCATCACCTTCAGCTCTGAACTCCCAAAAGCTCACAGATGTGCCCACAGCAGCCCAGCTCCAGCGAGTCATTGACTTCCCTAGGATTATCTACACCCTTGCTTTTTAAAAAATGTTCCTCAGTAAAAGCTGGTTTCAGAATTCCTCCTCTCTTCCTGTGGAAACCCAGGGCACTGGGAATATTTCTCTGTCTGCTCTGGGGTGCCCTGACCCCCAGGGCAGCACTGACTCTGACCCTCATCCATGGAGAAAGTTTCCCAGGCTTCAAGATAGACTGGAATCCACTAAAGTGTGAAACAGATTATAGAGAGCAGTGTGGGTGTGTCACTGGGTGAGAAATTGAGGTTTTGGGGTTTTTAGTGTGTTGTGGATGGAAGCAAAATGGAGAGCACAGGGTGTGGTCCTGGGTTTCTTCTTCACCTTCTTCTTCCTCCTTCTCCATGGGTTTGGGTGGCATTTTGTAATTGGGCAGAAAAGTCCCCATTGCAGCTCTGTGGGATCAGTTATTGGGGTAAAAGGGAAAATAATCCAGGTGTCAGTTCTTCATTGGATAGTTCAGTCTTAAAAGTCCTTGTAACCAGAGATTGTTGGGCATTTGTGCCTTCTAATGAAAAGCTGCTGCACTCACAGCAGTGAGACTGTTTCACTGATAAGAAATAATAAACACCTGAGTGTGAACATGAAACACTATCTCAAATGCCTTCAATCCAGACCCAGAGACACCCACAACTGGGACTGCCTCATCTTCCCACTGCTCATTTCCATCTCCACACTCCTCCATGGTTTGGGAGGGTGCTTTAAGTGAGATCAGCAAGGAGCTCCAGCATCTCCTCCAGCCCAGCCGTGCCCCTTTCATCACCTCCTTGTGGAGGCAGTTTCCGCCCAGCCCACTCCTCTGCCTTGCTGCTGAGCACCTGGTAAGTCAGGCCAGCTTT
Organism: Fringilla coelebs; assembly: GCF_963513975.1. Classification (NCBI taxonomy): domain Eukaryota; kingdom Metazoa; phylum Chordata; class Aves; order Passeriformes; family Fringillidae; genus Fringilla; species Fringilla coelebs. The sequence continues at coordinate 4,771,859 of NC_140029.1, read as the reverse complement.
CTGATCTGGCTGAAAATGAACCAAGGGAGTTTTTTAAAGTGAGATCACTGAGCTGATTCAGTTACTGTTCAACCACGTGAGTGCAAACGCAGCCATGTGGATGGGAGCACGAGAAGGGGATGGCAGCCTCCTCCAGAGCTGGGGGTTGGCTCAACCCAGCTGCACTATTGCACCATCTGTGTAGAAAAAAAACCAACATAGCTAAATATTTGCAGAGTGGACAAATAAATGGATTTTTGTTTAATAGTTTTGCAAATTAGTGCTGCTTTATATCGACTTTCAAGCTATTACTTAGTTGCCCGGTGCTGTCTGTTCACAGAATGGAAAAGCAAAATGTTTTAGCTCCAACATACAGGACGAAGGTGCCCTGTGACCTGCTGAACCACCAGGTTGGTCGAGTTCACTCATGCCAAGCAACCCTTCAGAAGTATTTTGTTCTAAAAAGACCAAGCTGAAGCACTGGATTGGATCCTGTTCTCAGAAAAGACTGCAAGACAATGAAGCAGAGTTTCTCTGTGGTGCCCCTGCTAACATACACACAAGAGAGAAGGAATTACATGAGACTGGTTATCTTGCCACAAAAAAAGATAAATTAGGTTGGTTGCACGAGATTCATTCTCAATAAACCTGGTACTGACTGTTGTTTGTCAGCCTGGCCAACTGTTGGGATGTTTTAAATTTTTAATTAGTTAATGAATCTATTTATTTATTTATTCATTTTTATCCAGTGACCTGACTGCTCTGGAATTCCCTTGCTGGCTTCTTTTTCTGCCTCTGGATGACAAGCTCTTCTGGTATCCTTTTCCAGCCTTCCTACACTGCATCAAGAAAAAGCTCAGAGCCTGGGAAGCCAGTCCTCTAAGCACCTTAAATGTGACATTTATTTAGGCCTAGCCCTTTTGAAAGCATTTAAGTAATTGAAATTCACTCAGATGTGCTCTTTTTGTGTTCTGTCATGAGCTCTGACTCCTTTCTTGCTTGGTGTTTGCTGAATTAATTCTCAAATCACAGTGGAGACAGAAGGTGCAGAATTCACTTTTTGGTTAAATTTAACTCCCAGCTAAGTGCAAGCTGGGCTTTGTCTTGCCTAATTTTTCACCATCTGCCCAGTGAAACAGGGGTTTGAATGACAATGTGTCAATAGAGGAATAAAAAATATCTGCTGTGAGCAAAGTTGTGCACTCTTCCAGAAATTCCAGGGCCCTGGTTCTCCAAATCCCTTCAGTTTAAGCAGAGCTCCTTGAGAGCATGGCACACTCCCCAGGCTGATCCACCGAGAGCTGAATCCCAAATAAAAGCAAGGAACAGGTCAGGATGATGTCCAGGAGAAGGAGATCAGATAGAGGTTGGGTCATAGAGGTGACCCACGGGCTTGTCTCTGCACACAGCTATTTCTTATTCCTGATTTATTTATACAAAGATGTTCTCATTCAGAGTAAGCCATTGTTTAGTTTAATCCAGAGTAAATTAAGCAGGAAGAAATCCATGTGGAATAAAGCCTTGAGAACAGACTTCATGTCCTGTGTCTTTTGAAAGTAATTAAATGTTTCTGTAGACTCTTTTTTAAATGGAGCTTTGCAAAGAACTGCTATTATCCTGGCTTTAAAACACATTGTCCTCTATCTATTGCCCAACCTGCCAGAATAAATGACACACACTGGCTGCCTAGAACAATCCCCTGGAGTCTGATACTCAGTGTAACAAACAAAGACCAGCTTTATTAACCTCCAGACCTGTGGTAGGTGTGAAGGTTGTGATGCAGGTCAGGACAGCCTCTTCACCAACCCAGTTACACACCAAGGGGTGCAGGCTCCTGCCAAATGCAGCATCTCAGGGTGAGACCCTGCACCCACTGGTCTGAGTCACAGCTGGACACGAGCCCAGGTGTGCCCAGGTGGCCAAGAAGGCCGATGGCACCTGGCCTGTGTCAGCAGCAGGGTGGCCAGCAGGACCAGGGCTGAGATTGTCCCTCTGTGCTGGGCATTGCTGAGGCCACACCTCGAATCCTGTGTCCAGTTTTGGGTCCCTAAATCCAGGAAAGATATTGAGGTGTGTCCAGGGAAGAGCAGAGGAGGTGGTGAAGGATCTGGAGAATCAGACCAGTGAAGGGTGGCTGAGGGAGCTGAGGGTGTTTAGTGTGGAGAAAAGGAAGAGCAGGGGCGACATTCTCACTCTCTACAATCCCTGACAGGAGGGGCAGCCAGGGAAGGTCAGGCTCTGCTCCCAGGGACCAAGGCACAGGATGAGAGGCCACAGCCTCAAGCTGCACCAGAGGAGGTTTAGGTTGGAATCAGGAAGAATTTCTTCACTGAAAGGGTGGTCAGGCATTGGGAGAACAACCCAGGGAGTCCTCATCCCTGGAAGGGTTCAGGAAACTGGATGTGGCACTCGGTGCTAAGGTTTAGTTGACAAGGTGGAGATTGGCCAGAGGCTGGACTTGATCATCTTGAAGGTTTTCTCCAAACAAAACAATTCCGGGGGTCCTGTGGTCCCTGCAATTAGATCCACAAAAAGATCCGGGCACTGAAATCTAGCGCTAGGATCATCAAAGCTTCTAATCCCACGGGCAGCTAAAACCCAGAGACGTCTGAGTTCTCGGAGCCTAAAAACTGTTGCTTCAGAGCGTGCCAGCATAGACAGACAGACAGACAGCCAGCCAGCAGCAACAGCCTGGGGCAGGCTGGCCGGAGTCCCGCACTCCGGGCTGGGATGCACGGCTCAAGGGACGGAGGGACAGGGACTCGCTGCTGTTCCCTGAGCAGACGAAGAAGAAAAAGCAGGAATGAGGTGGCTGGCGCTCCCCTCTCCTTTATTTTAACACCTTCTTTGTCACAGCTTTTTGTCACAGCTTTTTGTCACAGCTCAGCAGCGTGCGCGGCGCTCCCCTCCCGCCCCATCGCTCCGGACGCGAGCGTGGCCCCGGGGCAGCCACAGCCCCGGCACTGCCCCGCTGCCCGGTGCCGGGCCAGCAGAAGGGGCCGTGCAGCAGCCACCCACTCGCCCGTCCCAGGAAGTGACGGCAGCCGGTCCCCCCGGCACACCTGACTCACCTGGGCGGGCGCACGGGGCGGCGGCGGCGGCGCTGCGCTCCGCGGAGCCGGGCGGTGTCCGGGCACGGCAGCGGCCATGGCGAGGGACGGCGGCTCCCCCTGGACCATGGGGCTGCTGAAAACCTTCGAGGAGAGCGAGTTCAGCAGCTGGGAGAAGATCGGCTCGGGGGGGTTCGGGCAGGTGTATAAGGTGCGGCACCTCCACTGGAAGACGTGGCTCGCCATCAAGTGTTCGCCCAGCCTCCATGTGGATGAGAAGTAAGGGGGGGGGGAAAGGGAACGGGGGACATTGTGGGGGACATTGTGGGGGACAAGGGATTCTTCTCGCAGAGGCACTCCGAGCCCTCAGTCACCCCTGGGGATCCGCGGGGCGACCGAGCGCTCCCGGTGTGCAGCCCTGCCCGTCTCACAAGCAACAGCAGCAGCAGGCACCATGCAATACCCCAAAAGTGCCGCGTGTTCCCTGGGAACCATGAAATACCCCAAAAGTGCCGCCTGTCCCTCGGAGCCATGGGAAAGCATTCCTGCCCTGCCCAGGCTCTGCGTGTGCCGGCTTGCACGGGCCCGCTGCGGCCCCAGCAGGCACCGACCGCGCCGGGATGGGATGGGAAGGGGTGGGATGGGATGGGCAGGAGAACTGGGAATGTGTCTGGGATGCAGGGGCTTGGCGAGAGCCAGGCTTGGCTCCCAGGTGCAGGAGTTGTGGCAGACGCGGTCGGGGGGTGTTGGGGTGCGGGCGCCGGAGCCGCGGGTTTGGTGTCTTGGGGGAGCCGGGCTGGGAAATGTGTCCGGCTCCAGGGCAGGGGCAGCGCTTGTCCGTGTGTCTGTCTGCTCGGGATGGGACCTTGTAGCTGTGTTGTAGTGCAGGTAAAGGTGCCCCACGGCGGGACTCCCCTGCCCTCTGTCGCTCGGTGTGGTCCTCGGTGAGGACGATGGGCTGTGCTGTTCTCACGCTGTCTGTGTGTGAGCGCGGAGTCACAGATGGGTTTGGGTTGGGAAATTCCTTCCGGCTCATCCCCTTCCAGCCCCCTGCCACGGCCAGGGACACCTTCCACTATCCCAGGTTGCTCCAAACCCCATCCAGCCTGGCCTTGGACACCTCCAGGAACGGGAGCTATCGAGTGCAGGGCTCCTGTCCCAGGAGGGGAAGGCTGTCAGGTGCATCTTTAGAAACATCCCTGTGTTGTGGGGACAGTGGTGGCTTCAGCCTCTGTGCACAGGGAGGTGAACATGCCCAGGCCGTGTTCCTGGAGCTTTCCCAGCTCCATTTGATCTTTGGGATCTCCACCAGTTCACAGGCTGATTCTGCAGTTCAGTTTTTGAGTCGTGGGTTGGTTCAGTCACAAAAGGTTTCCGGTTGGTGCTTTTCCTGCAGAAAGAGGAGATCAGCTAGCTCAAGGCTGAAAACGTTTGTAAACCTGCTTTCTGCAGGATTTCGGGGGTAGTTGAGCATCTTTTCCAGTACGTGAATTGCTGACTTTGCAGTAGGCATGGCTTGTAGAGTGCAGTAAATGAAATTAAATGTCCTTTGGAGAGGGAGAGTTTACTGTATGCATTTGGTAACTGTGCTGTCTGTGAATAAAATGGAAAAGACCTTGAAGTTGCAGAGTGTATTTTACTGTGCTAGTCTGCTAGCCCCCTACTATTAAAACCTCAAAGGAGATTTCAGGTTTGATGCTTTTTGATCAAAATAGTACTGTGGCTGATTAATTTTGAAGTTAAGATTAAAACATGTCTGAAAAATAAGCTAGAACTTTTCATTTGTGGTGTACATCTAGAAATTTACTGCAAAAGTTAATTTCCACTCTGAGACAAAGGATGCTGTCACTTATTTTAATATGTTTAGTAATTAATTTTAATGTTTATTTATTAGTTTAATATTTAATAATTAGTTTTGAGATGTGCTATCAGATCTCTATATTAATATATACCACGTGCAGTGGAGAGCTGCCTGTCCCTCTGCCTCCCCCTCTTCCAGTATTTGTGCACCTATGAGGTGTGCAAATACTGGAAGACCATACAGACATGCAGCTCAGTGAGCAAAAAATGCCTTGAGAATTTGGGAGCTTTGAGGCCAGAGGGGTCCTGCAGCTTCTGATTGATTTTAATAAACCACTCCTTGAAACACTAATTTATTTTTCTGCAGAATCTGTGCTTCAGATGCATCGATAAGAAATTGGAGTGTCCCTGGCCTTTGAAAGAGCTGGCCCTGCTAAATAAATGTAAACTGATTTTTAAATTGTTTTTTTTTTAATTGCTCATTTGATTCTTGGGCTGTTCTATCAAACCCCTTTCAGGAGATGGTTATGCTGAGACTTTTTACCCAAAACTTTTCTAATAAACTTGTGCTATTCAAATGGTGGGGTGGGGGGCACAGCCAGAATCAAACGCAGCCTCTTTAGCTGGCAGGTTGCAACAAGCCTGTGTAATTAGATTGTTAATCCGGGAGATTAACTTGACTAGCCGTTTCTTGGAACCCTGTGAAGAGTTAGAAGAATTGCCAGTGGTATCAGAAACATTAACCGAAAAGCACGGAGGCTTTTTCTGATGTATTTATTTGGTACCACATTAAAACCCTGTTTGTAATGGCTTGGTGGTGGTAATACCCTGTGTAGTCTCTCTTACTGTGTTTCTGCAGACAGTGAGAGATTTGGAGTAATTCCCTCGGCAATTATCACATCATAGAGCCAAGTGGCCTCAAGCAGAAGAAAAACTGAATATAGAGCCAGAAGTGTTCTTTACCTTTAAGCGCAAGCCCTCTCAGACAATCCAGCCAAATTCCATTCCTAACACCTTATTTGCTCCCACTTCCCCGAGATCTCCTTTCTCTCCTGGGACTCAGGATGCTCTCGGTATGGGGAGGTTCAAGGTGAATCTGGACAAAAGATTTTTGTGACCCAGAAGGGTGGAGGAGCCTCTCCCCCAGGACTTGCAGTGGAAGTGTCTTCGGAGAAAAACAGTGGCAAGCTCGGAGAGAGAGAATCCTTTGTTGATTTCTCCTGGACATAAACGTGCTGACTGTAAGGTGGAACATTTCCTGGAGAGGGATCTTTATTGGAGGTGTTGTCCATGGGGGTGACTACCTGGAAAAAAAAATCTTGATTAGGGAAAAAAAAACAACAAAAAACAAGCAAAGCCCTACATATTTCTCCTTCTGCACATCCTGGATTTGGGAATGGAGCAGGAGTTTGAAGTTGAGGAGGTTTTAGACATGGCTCTCTGTTAGTGGATGCTGCCTTTATTCAGGTGGTGAAGGTGAATGAATGTCTCTTCTGTGTAGGGAGAGCCTAAGAGTCACCTTGGACTCCTTAAAGAGTAGGGGAGAGCCTGGTTGTCCTGTAATCCTCTGGTACCAGAACTGCACAGATCTGTTAGCAGGGCTGACATCTGTTAAACCTGAAAAAAGAGATTTTCTTCCTTTTCCCCACCCTCTCCTCCCAGCATACTCTGCCCTGACCACTCAGTGGTTTTTGTCCTCTCATATTCACATTCTTCTCTGCGAGTCAGCAGTGTGGAAGTTGTTAAATAAGTGCCCTGCAGAACAGAGTGTGCTCTTCAAACCTCTGCCATGATGCAGGTGAGAGGAGCTCCTGAGCACTTTCAGGGGTGTGTAATTTGGTGGACCCCCATCTGCACCACCAGCAGTTTGTGAAGAGGGAGGTGAAATTGCTGACTGCAGAGCAGGGCTGGATCTCCCCTGGGCTGGGAGAAGCCTGGCTGCTCTGTGTCTGGAGGTGGCTCACACAAATGGCCCCAACTGCAATTTTTTTTTAGCTTCTCTGGAGCAATTTTTGAGTTTCTCTGGAGCAACTTTTAACTGCTCTGTCTCAGACTGCATTAGGGAAATGTGGTGGGGGAATATAAAACTGCAAGGACTGCCTGGTGAGTCTAAGGCTGTAGTTTTACAGCAGTGTTATCTCTAGGGCACAAAGATTGGATCCATGCAAATGCAGGTGCAGCTGTAATTCCTGCTGTTCTTGTGGCAGGGTTTGTGGGACAAGGGCTGGGCCCTGGGGACTGGGGCAGTGGGCAAGAGCCAGGCCCTTGTGTCTCCTGCAGAATCCAAGGAATGCAGCCCTGTCTGTCTGATGTGGAGTGGAAGCAGACAGACAGCTCTTTGGAGGTCTCCCATTCATGTAATATTTCTAGTTGCTTCGAAAATGAGTGATCTGTACTGACTTTTCTGACAGAGATGCTCTTTTGGCACTGGACCCAGTGCTGGAGCTCTTGATGTGTGGGCCCCTGTCTTCTGGTCCTCTTGACAGGAGAAAGTGTGTGCAGCCCATCATTTACATGACCTCAGCTGTCCTGGCTGTTAGCTTTCTTTTTTTCTTTTTCCCCTTTTTCTCCCTTTTTTCTTTTCTTCTTTTTTTTTTTCTTTTTCTCCCTTTTTTTTTTCTTTTCTCCCTTTTTTTCTTTTCTCCATTTTTCTTCCTTTTTTCCCTTTTTCCTTTTCCCCATTTTTCTTCCTTTTTTTCTCCTTTTTCCTTTTCTCAATTTTTCTTCCTTTTTCCCCTTTTTCCTTTTCTCCATTTTCTTCCTTTTCCCCCTTTTTCCTTTTCTCCATTTTCTTCCTTTTTCCTTTTCTCCATTTTCATCCTTTTTTCCCTTTTTGCTTTTCTCCATTTTTCATCCTTTTTTCCCTTTTTGCTTTTCTCCATTTTTTCATCCTTTTTTCCCTTTTTGCTTTTTTCCATTTTTTCATCCTTTTTTCCCTTTTTCCTTTTCTCCATTTTTCTTCCTTTTCCCCCTTTTTCCTTTTCTCCATTTTTCTTCCTTTTCCCCCTTTTTCCTTTTCTCCATTTTTCTTCCTTTTCCCCCTTTTTCCTTTTCTCCATTTTTCTTCCTTTTCCCCCTTTTTCCTTTTCTCCATTTTTCTTCCTTTTCCCCCTTTTTCCTTTTCTCCATTTTTCTTCCTTTTCCCCCTTTTTCCTTTTCTCCATTTTTCTTCCTTTTCCCCCTTTTTCCTTTTCTCCATTTTTCTTCCTTTTCCCCCTTTTTCCTTTTCTCCATTTTTCTTCCTTTTCCCCCTTTTTCCTTTTCTCCATTTTTCTTCCTTTTCCCCCTTTTTCCTTTTCTCCATTTTTCTTCCTTTTCCCCCTTTTTCCTTTTCTCCATTTTTCTTCCTTTTTTCCCTTTTTCCTTTTCTCCATTTTTCTTCCTTTTTTCCCTTTTTCCTTTTCTCCATTTTTCTTCCTTTTTTCCCTTTTTCCTTTTCTCCATTTTTCTTCCTTTTTTCCCTTTTTCCTTTTCTCCATTTTTCTTCCTTTTTTCCCTTTTTCCTTTTCTCCATTTTTCTTCCTTTTTCCCCTTTTTCCTTTTCTCCATTTTTCTTCCTTTTTCCCCTTTTTCCTTTTCTCCATTTTTCTTCCTTTTTCCCCTTTTTCCTTTTCTCCATTTTTCTTCCTTTTTCCCCTTTTTCCTTTTCTCCATTTTTCTTCCTTTTTCCCCTTTTTCCTTTTCTCCATTTTTCTTCCTTTTTCCCCTTTTTCCTTTTCTCCATTTTTCTTCCTTTTTCCCCTTTTTCCTTTTCTCCATTTTTCTTCCTTTTTTCCCTTTTTTCTTTTCTCCATTTTTCTTCCTTTTTCCCCTTTTTTTCTTTTCTCCATTTTTCTTCCTTTTTTCCCTTTTTTTCTTTTCTCCATTTTTCTTCCTTTTTTCCCTTTTTCCTTTTCTCCATTTTTCTTCCTTTTTTTCCCTTTTTCCTTTTCTCCATTTTTCTTCCTTTTTTTCCCTTTTTCCTTTTCCCCATTTTTCTTCCTTTTTTCCCTTTTTCCTTTTCTCCATTTTTCTTCCTTTTTTCCCTTTTTCCTTTTCTCCATTTTTCTTCCTTTTTTCCCTTTTTTCCTTTTCTCCATTTTTCTTCCTTTTTTCCCTTTCTCCATTTTTCTTCCTTTTTTCCCTTTTTTCCTTTTCTCCATTTTTCTTCCTTTTTTCCTTTTCTCCATTTTTCTTCCTTTTTTCCCTTTTTTCCTTTTCTCCATTTTTCTTCCTTTTTTCCCTTTTTTCCTTTTCTCCATTTTTCTTCCTTTTTTCCCTTTTTTCCTTTTCTCCATTTTTCTTCCTTTTTTCCCTTTTTTCCTTTTCTCCATTTTTCTTCCTTTTTTCCCTTTTTTCCTTTTCCCCATTTTTCTTCCTTTTTTCCCTTTTTCCTTTTCCCCATTTTTCTTCCTTTTTTCCCTTTTTCCTTTTCCCCATTTTTCTTCCTTTTTTCCCTTTTTCCTTTTCCCCATTTTTCTTCCTTTTTTCCCTTTTTCCTTTTCCCCATTTTTCTTCCTTTTTTCCCTTTTTCCTTTTCCCCATTTTTCTTCCTTTTCCCCCCTTTTCTTCCTTTTTTCCTTTCCTTTTTTCTTTTTCTTTTCCTTTCCCCCCTTTGTCCATTTTTCTTTTTCCATTTTTCCCCCCTCTTCTCTTTTTCCCTGTTCTTTCTGTTCCCTCCTTCTTTTCCCCCTTTTTCCCCACCTCTTTCCTCCCCTTCTCCCTCCTCTTTTCCCTTTTTTCTTTTTCCTGTATTATAATTAAGTTAGGACACCCCACTGGAGGGAGAGGGTAGCAGAGCCTAGAGAAGATAACCCCAACTCTTTACCCGCGTGGCTACAAAATAAAAACCAGGCTTAGACCTACAGCTCTGGACTGAGAAACCCCAGCAGGAGCTGTGCTTTTCCTTCCCTTTGGATAACTCGGGATAACTCCTGAGCGCGGAATACCTGAGCGCTCCCACCCCCGCCGCATCCTTTGATGCGGGGATGCGCTCCCGGGGGCAGCGCCTTTGCCAGCGCTGCCGAGCGGGGCCGTGGGGCCCCGGGACCGCCTCGCTCCGTGCCCAGCGCCGGTGGCATCCCGAGGGGAAAGGGAAGGGGAGGGAGAGACCTTTGATCTCTGCCTGCTGGAGGAGAGCTTGCTCTAACCAGCTGTTTGTGTAGCGTTAATGCGAGCGCGCTCCTAATGACTGCTTTGGCTCTCCTCGCTTCTTTTGTCTTCCCTTTTCTGCTTCCAGAAGGTGGCAGGGGTCCTTTTGAAAGCTGTTTGGAACTTATGCCAGGCCTCTGGCTGGTGGGGTTTTGAATGCTCTGGATATGGGAAAGTGCTAAGGGTGGTAATTGTTGCATGGGGGTTTTGAGCAGGCAAATTAGATAAAGGGTACTCACCTGTTATTCTGTTAATTCACTCAGTGAGCCGGATCTGGCCCAAGCAGAAATGGAGCTTTTTTTAAAAAAACAATTAATGAAACAGAAAATTCTGGGTTTTTTCTTCTTTCCTTTTCTGTTTCCAGAAGGTGGCAGGGGTCCTTTTGAAAGCTGTTTGGAACTTGTGCCAGGCCTCTGGTTGGTGGGGTTTTGAACACTCTGGGTATGGGAAAGTGCTGTTATTCTGTTAATTCACTCAATGAGCCGGATCTGGCCCAAGCAGAAATGGAGCTTTTTTAAAAAAAACCATTACTTTAATGAAACAGAAAATTCAGGTTTTTTGGAAAACGCCCCGTTTCCAGCAGCCAATCTGTGCTTTTGGCGATGCTCTCTGAGGCTGTTGCTAGCCTGAGAACCTGAGCCTAGTGGCTCTTGTCAGACCTTGGCTGTTGCTGGGCTCTTGCTTTGCCTGGGAGGGCTCAGACAGGTATTTTACATCCCTGACTCCAGCTCAGGTGAATTATGCTGGCTATGCGTGTGGCTCGGGGGCAAGGAGTTGGTTGTGTTATTCATGGGCGCTCCCTTCCAGCGTGCCAAAGAGCAAACTGGGTACTTGTCTGCAAAGGCAATTATTTCACAAGAAAGTTGCTGTAGGGAGCAGCAGGAGCCAACATGGTTAATGGAAAAGATTTCTCTTATCTTTTTTTGTTTCTCTCTCCGTGTAATATGGTTAATGGAAAAGATTTCCCTTCTCTTTTTTGTCTCTCTCCCTGCGTGTACATCCCTCTTTAAGCCATTTTTCAGCCTGATCTTGCCTCTGAAATGGATTGGCTGCTCCTGGCTGGTCCCTGGTGGGAAATGTTACCTGCAGCAGGTGAGCAGCAGGCAGCAGACCACATTCCCAGCCTGCTGAGAGACCCTCCCAAAATCTGAGGGTCCCTCACAGACTGTGCTTCAGCTTCTCCCAGGTCATCCAGGCATTGGGGGACACATGAGAGGAGGAGACTTGGCTGTGTGCAGGCTGGACTCGGTGTTTTCTCTTTTCAGAAGTGCACAATGCTACTAGCTGGCCTTGGATTTGACATTTTAAAACCAAAAGAGTTTTGATGGAGCTGAGGTTCTGCCACGAGGCTCCCACAGTGGTAGCTGGCATCACTTGTTGGTGGCCCAGAGCACAAACCTTGTGCTTTTACTTTAGGTTATCCATTAGATAGTTTGCACATCTTTGGGTGCATGGCAGGAGCTGTTGTGTAATAAGAGAGGGTCTGCTCAGGAAATATTACCTGTCTGACCTCCCTGTGCCCTCCTTTGTGAATCTATGGCAGCAACAGTGATGTGTCAGTGCCCAGAGCTGTTCTGGGCAGGGTTCATAATCACTAATAATGCGGTTTTTACAGCTTGAAGGGTCTTTAAACCATCAGGTGTGGCCCCTCTTTGTGGGCACAGCCAGCCTGGGGACAGCACCCCTGTTTCCTCTTTCCAGCTTGAGTCCCTGTGGGCTGTAGCAGAAGGCTGTGAGTGAGGTGCAGAAGAAAAGCACAGCAATTATTAAGGGTCCTGACCTGGGAGGCTGCAGCTTGGACTGAGTAACACTTACCCCTGTGCAGGGTCAGGCTGAAGTGACCTGTAAACAACTTGGGGTGCTCATTACAGCTGCCAGGCCCAGGCCAGTTACATCACTGACCATGGTGAGCTGGGAGTTCTGGGCAGCTGCTGGAGCTGAGTGCAGTTTTGGACTGGTCACATCTGTGTTTTGGCGAGGCTTTTGTTGTGTCCCCCTGGTTGCAGCCAGCAGTTTGCTCCCCTCAATGGTGGGCCCAAGGATTCCTCTCCCAGGGTTTGGCTCTGTGAGTGCTCAGGATGCACCAGCAGGGCTGCTGGAGAGATGATGTCTGGCTTCCCTTCTGATTAACACGGCCTTGTGACTCACCAAAAGTTAATTACTTCAGCCCAAGGAGTTCCAGCAGTGGTGAAGCTGGGCTCTAAGTGTATCATCCTCCTTCTGGGCAGCACAGCACAGCCATCAAAGCAGGGAGATGGTCTTTGCACTCAGCATGTTCACACTGTCGAGGTGTAAGGCTCACCTGTGCTCCTGCAGCTGGGAGCTGCCTGCTCTCATAGTGGAGACAGAGACAGTACAAAGCAACACACTCCGTTTTCAGAAAGCTTCAAGCTGTTTGTTATTTTTATTCTCTTAATTCGCTCAATGAACTGGATCTGGTCAAGCAGAAATGGAGCTTTTGTTAAAAAACATTATTTTAATGAAACAAAATTCTGGTTTTTTTTAGAAAATGCTCCATTAATAACTAATTTTTATTATAGCATACATGCTTTTTGTACATTCTTACAAAACTCATAAGTTTACACTTTACTCATTGGTCACGAGAGACAAAGTGCTTATTGGAATAGGCAGTTGTAGGTTTCTCTTATTTATCCTTCCTTCCTTCTTGGTTTCTATGTCAATGACCTTGGTAGAAAATTCTTTCAGGAGTAAACATGGATCCTCTTATCAAGCTTCTCTCTGGCTCACAGGAGTCACTGTAAAAACTCTTCCACAGCCTACCACTGAAAGCATAAAACCCCAAATCAGTAAATCTGGAAATACACCTGGGTGTCAGGCTGGTGAGATGCAGCATGGGTCAGTCAGGGGATGATGTGAAATGTGGCATTGGGTTTTATAAGAAATGTTTTGTGCTGTTTGGCCTGGGGAGAAGCAGCTGCTCCATCCTTCACCTCCCACTCTCTTCCTCCCAGGGAGCGCATGGAGTTACTGGAAGAAGCCAGGAAGATGGAAATGGCCAAGTTTCGCTACATCCTCCCTGTTTATGGCATCTGCAGAGAGCCAGTGGGCCTGGTCATGGAATACATGGAAACAGGGTCCCTGGAGAAGCTCCTGGCCTCCGAGCCCCTGCCCTGGGAGCTGCGCTTCCGCATCATCCACGAGACAGCGGTGGGCATGAACTTCCTGCACTGCATGTCCCCCCCCCTGCTCCACCTGGACCTCAAGCCTGCAAACATCCTGCTGGATGCCCACTACCACGTCAAGGTATGCACTGGGTGCTCTGTGCCAGGGTGTCCAAGCTTTGGATGCTCCCCCGTGGCTCCTGCCAGATGCAGAAAGCCTGAGAGAAACCAGCAGCGTTCCTTTGGAATTAGAGGAAAGCCCACCGAGCCAACCCTTCTGATTCCCACGTTAAAATCCAGCCAAACAGAGCCCTTAAATAAATGCACCTAGTTTATGCACCATTTTAGTACATAAATAGTGGTGTGCTTATGGAACTTGTGAGAAACCGCCTGAAATTTTAGAAGGATGCAGTTCAGGAACTGCATCTCAGTTCAGGAACTGCATCTCTTAACTGCATTCAGGAACTCAGGAACTCTGGTTCTGAGACCTAATGGGTCCTGCTACAAATTTCTTTGAGAACAGGGGGAGAAAAGCAGTGTGAACCTCTAAATCATCTTTGCCACTTCCACAGTTGCCATGATTACCTTGTTCTGGGTCTTGGCAGCGCTAAATGCACAGATCTCATTTACAGCTGGAGCCTGGGGAAGCCTTCCCAGAGGCAGCTCATTTCCATTTGCTGAGGGCATGTACAGTGAGGAAGGATCTCTCTCCTGACTGTTCATGCGTACCAGAGGTCACTGAAAGGAATTTCTTTTGTGGCTGTAACAGCATGAAATTATTTTCGTTATCCATTTCCAGAGTAAACAGGCAAACTTGTTAGCCTTCTCTGCTGGAGGTTCTGTGGTCAGCTGGACCAAGGAGGTTGTGCTTGCTTTCTCAACTTTCTTTTTTAGAGAGCCCAGAGACTGAAATACAATTTTTTCCCTGTTTTTTTTTTTTTTTTTTTTGTCTTCAATTTTTCTTTTAGCAGTGCCATAATTGATCTGCTCCCTCTTCTCCTGGCCCCCTCACTGATCAAGCACCTTTGGTCTTGCCTGTATCATTCTAAAATTGAAGTTTTCATTAAATAAAGGCAGATTTCCTGATGTCATTATAGGGTTGGAGCCATAAGAGGTGTGTGCCACTAATGAAATCACACTTGTGATGGTCTCAGCTTTTTTACTAGGCCTCTTAGTCATTTATTTCTTAGAAGAATTTTCTTTCTGAGGTAGGAGGCATCTGCAGGTGGTCATGCTATTATGACCAGAACATCAGGATTTCAACTGTTGAAAGCCTGTTCTCACACAATAGTGCTGAGAGACCTTTGCTAAGTATTTATTTACTTAAAAGTTCATGCTTGCTTGCATAACTTCTTAAATTCCTAATTCTTGACTCATCCGTGAGCCCAGATAGCAAGGCTGTGTTTTTCTCACTGTTTCAGGAGGTTGCAGTGCCTGATGTTCTGCCTGCTGCACACCCTATATCTGGGTGGTGATGTAACACGAGGGGGCAAAGTGCAAAATGTACAAAAATAGAAAAGTCTCTGGTGAGGTCATTGCTGACGTCCCTGATGTGCTTCTGTAGGAAACACATCAAGGTCTTCAGGTCCTTTCCATGGAGTCCAGAAAGGAATGGTCTCATCCAAACCTTTTCCAGCCACAGACATCTTGGAAAGCCCTCCAAGAAGCAAAGCAGGCGCAGGAACCCATATGCAAAATGAGAGATGAACATATTCTGTGAGGTGCCTTCCTTTAAAAATGTGGCCCCGAACCTTCTTTTTGTGTGACGTGAAATTTACAATTAAATTTCAGACCCTGCAGCTTGATTTAATGTGCATTTTCTTGCTGGAGGGCTAATGGGAGCTGCTGATTGAAGTGTTTTTAAATGCCAGCATTAATTTAGTATGTGACCTGTCCCTAATAGAGACCTAAGGTGAGCGAAGAGACTTGCAGACTGCAAAAGAAGAGTTTGGAGGTAGGGAGGACTTTTACAAACTGTTTGCCCTTGAGCCAGGAAGCAGTCAGTCTTCCAGTGGAGAGCCCTGGAAATGCTGCTGTGCCATCCTGCAGTTAAATGCAAACACACCCTGCTCCTTTTACGAGTGCTGTGCTCACTGTGAAGCCCTGAGTGAGGCTGGTGACTCAGGCAGTGCAGAACTTATCATCAAGTGGGTGCCTCCAGATCATAAAGCCTGGCCATTACATAAGCCTGTGCTGAATTGGGAGGATAATTAGGAGGATGGCATTAGCCTGGGCAGGGATATAGATAGACAGATATTAACTTTACCAAAGGCACAGTGGGGGATTCCCTGGGGATTTTAAATGTTTGTGTGTAACGTGTAAAGGTTTGCTGGGTTTTGGAAGGTGGGTGCGTCCATCCTCCCTTGTGAGTTGGTGCTGGGACCTCCCTTCCCTGCCGTGTCCTGCTCCATCTTGTTTGCCTTAAACACTGTGCTTTCCTTGGCAGGATTATTCCATACCCAGGCAGGCTTTGTCTTCCTTCCTGTCAGCCTTTTTCTCTTATTTGTACCATCAAGATCCTCCCTTGCCCCTTTCTCCAGTCTTCCTCATATTCAATCTTCCAATATTTACACGCTGTCTGACATCTCTTGCTTTGCTCAGCCACATCTTTTGAGCTCATTCAGCAGCTCTCCTGCCCTCCACACACATTCTGCATGTGTCCCCTGAGCTGCTGTGATGTGGCAATCGCTGGCACGGGGGCAGCAATGCCACATTCCAGCACTGCCCTCGTGGGCTGGGAGTTTGCTCCTTCCCTGCTGCAATGTGATCTCTCTGCAGGGCCCTTGGTAGGAGAATAAACACCCCACCACGTGCAGAAATCTCATGGCCAACTTCTTGCCAGCTACCATGCCCTCGTGATCTCTGTTGCTGCTTCACAGCCCTCCCGTCGTCCAAAATCTCATGGTCAAGAGTGTTACTTTTTTTGTTTAAAATTAAGCCAACCTGCAGCTTAATACTTTTGGGCAAAACCATTGTTTCTCTCACTATCCAGCCTGGGTTTTTTGCAGCTCCTCATCTTGTCATACATATATATTTTTATATATATATTTGCACACAGACATGCATGTATATATGTGTGTCTTCCTGTACACAGAGACAAGCCCGACCAGCTGTTTTTCATCTCCTACATTTTAGTTTGAAGGAACTTGAGGCAGAACGAACTGCCCTCAGCTGTGCACTGCTTTAAGCTCTCTGTAGTTGCTTTTCTCCCCTCCCCAGTTCTCCAGTTTAGACCAGTGTGAAGTTTGCTGCTGTGTTGTACCGTGCTGATGGTCTTGCCTCTGCGGTCTTCACTTTTATTTGCTTCAGCTGCAGAATTTCTGAGAATGAAGTTAGAAGCAGCCTAGTCTGATGGCAAATTTCATTATGAGAAAGCTTCTTCGTGTAGGTTGTTTAACTGTAGGTCCAAGCAATACCCAGAGGCCAGGCTGGTAAAGAGCAGTTGTCTCTTTTTGTTAGACTGCCTGGAGTAGGTAGCACAGCCACTTTTTTATCAGCTGCAATTGCTCTCCTGTTATTACAGGTGAGGAGAGCCTTTGTTTTGTGTGTGCCTTCTGCTTGTTTCCTACCCTTCCTGATCAAGGTTTCCATGCAGGGCTGTTGTTGCATGGAAATTTAATCCCAACCAACAAAGCTGGTTTGCACCTTGATCAATTCTGTGATTGATCCCATTGTGGTGGCGCAGGGGAGGGAACAAAACCATCCCTGTTACGGTAATGCAGATTCAGCATGGATTAAAATGGGTGTTTGGCTTTGGGTTGTGCTGCTTCTGAAAAGAGCATTACAAATGTCCCACCTGAAAATGGTCTGGAGGAGTTAAAAGTTTCAGGGCAGGTTGGAAAAGGATGGAAATATGGCCTGTTTCAGAAAAGTTTATTTTAGAAGCTAACTGAAGTGCATTCATCAAAAAAAAAAACCTGTTCATAAAGACATAGGTTTGAAGTGCACATTGTGTTGGTATTTGGAATTAATTTTTAGTCCTAATTTTTAGTAGTCCAAATCTGTGACCCGTGCAAATTTCTTTAAAATTTCAGGCATTTTTTAAGAACAAAAATGACACAGCCTTTTTCCCCTACCCCCAGGAAAAAACAAACTAAGGAAACCTCCCCTGCCACCAGACACCCCACAGACAGATGAGGGGGCATTCTCAATATGCAAGTGCAGAGACTTTGTACAGAGACAAATGCTGCATGTTCCAGCAGAGATTAAAAATTAATCCCGTGGATTTGATGCAGAAAACCTTTTGGTGAACTCTGTCCCTGAGTCCATTGCTTTGGGTTCTTGAGTTTTGCTTGCAGAAAAAGGACATAAAGCATCAGGAGCTAAGTGCACAGTTCAGGACATCAGGAGGTGAGAGCAGAGTTCAGGGCAGCCTGTCAGGAGTCATCAGTAAAAAAAGGCACTTTCCAAGCACTCATTTTGTTCCTGGGAACTCGATCCCTGCAGTGCTTGGGAATAGCTGATTGTAGTAGCTGTTGTGGTTATGTGAGTTAATCTTCTAGTTTTCAAAAAAAAAAAAAAAAAAAAAAAAACCAAAATAGAAAAAAATATTACAGAAAGCATCTAAAACTTTGCAAGTGAGCGTTTTTGTACGAAAAGATCCATGAATGGCAGAAGCTGAGAAAGTCTTGCATGCGTTGAGTTAAAAAACCAAAACAAATAAATAGAAATCTTCAGATCTCGGAACCCTTCAGTAAAGCGAGCCTTGCTGGAAGTGGGCAGGAGAACACGTGCAGCTCCTGTCCCTGCTTGGTGCTCACGTGTTGGCTCTCATGCAGCCCTTGAAGGAGCAGAGCTGCCTGAACATGAACATCCCAGAGCCTGCGTGGGCTCTGGCCGGGGCTCCTTCCCCTGCCCCGGCTCCCGCCGCGGGTTTTGCATGCGGCGCGCTGTCGCCTCCGTGTCTCCCCTGCTGCTACCACGAGTGCCTTTGAAGGGACCCACCTGAATTCACTGCTGTTGATGCCTCAGGTTTAGCTTTTCTATCTTTCAGACTCTGTGCTGCTTCACTGTGTGGGTCTGGGTTCACATTATGGGATGCTGAGCTCTGTGCACAGAGCAGGGAGACAAAACAATTCCTGCTCCAGCTGGGCACCAAGGACAAATGAGCCAAATCTCAGGCCAGGAGCACAAACCCCGTGGGCTGGAGAGAGAAAAACAAGCAGGGTGGGACTGCAGGGGCTAAAGCTGGGATGGGACAATGAACTGCAAGGTGCAAATGGAGCAGAGCTGATCCCAGGGAGAGACCCCGTGCCCGGCCAGGCATTTTGGGGCCATTTTGGGTCATCTTGGGTGCAGCCCTGGCTGGGCTCTGGTGCTGCCCAAGGTGGGTCCATGCAGGAGATCCTTTAAATAAATCCCTGCTTTGTTCTTTAGCTCTCTCCATTCTCTTCTCTAGGGCAGCCTGCACAAGGCATCAATGTGAGGAGCAAGATTGTGGATTCCCTCAGAATTTAGGGGAATGGCAGAGCCTGGGGTGGGCTGCAGGGACCAGCAAGGATGTGGAGGAAGGAGTGGGGAAGGGTGCTCCACTTTCACTGCCTCCCCCAGCAAGGTAGTTGCAGAACAAGGTGCCTGGCAAGCAATTTAAAGGCAAACCAGGCAAGTTAAATGGCTGTATCTTCCACCCACTGCACAGTTCCCACTGGTGTTTAAAGAGCCTGCATGGCTAAATACACCATGCAGCGTGGAAAATTCGCCCTAGAGGAACTAATAAAGGCCACGAAAAGCTGGCTGCAGAATGTTGCTGTTTTGTTGCAGCCTGCAAGATAACAATTCCTCAATTTCCAGTGCTTTCTCCTGCAGCATTTGGTATGATCAAAGCCCTGCTGTACAGGTGATTTTTTTATTAATTGACATAACACCCAGTCTTTCACACTAGGTAGGGACAGTTCCACGAGCTGAAGTTCTTGCTAGCCCAGGGAGGGTGTATGCTATGTACTTTAGCTGTTTCTTAGTTTGTAGGGTGACTTTTTCTGTCTGGAGTGCTCAGCTCTGCCTTAGCCCCCAGCCTTAGATTCACACACCGTAGCTGGTGGCTCCAAACACAGGAGCCCTGCTGTCTGCATTTCATCTTTCTTTCTTAACTCAGGCAGTAGGAAACACGCCATTGTTTAGACAAAGAGGGAGGTGTGTGGCTTTAATTATGCCTGGATTTCTTGAGGTGTACACAAGCCTCTGCCTCACGTTAATCAAAGGAGAGCAGCGCTTCACCCCGTCGGATCCGTTCAGACTTGCAGGGTTCAGTTCATTTGTGAACCTGACACCGCAGCCCGCTGGGATGCTGGGCTGGGGCTTTTGTTCTCCTGTGGAGCACCAAGTGCCCCAGACTCATGCAGCATTTCCTGTGGTGGTCAGTTTGGCTCTTCCCAGGGTGACCTGGCACGTGGACAAAGGTTTCTTGCTGCTTTCAGTGCTCGGCTTGCTGAGGAGTCCAGCAATCCCTCCCTTGAGAGTGTAGCTCCACAAGAATGAGAAACTATTCCTCCAGATAACTTTGCTTTGTCCCTTTTTCCCCCCTCTTTTTTCCTGTGTGTGGGTTTTTTTGTTCTCAAGTCATTCCCACATTACCCTACAGATTAAAGAGGGGCTTAAACACAGGTTGGACATACCTATGTTTTAGGGTGCAGGACTTCTCCAGCTCCTCAGAGTGCCTCTGCTGAGCTCTTTGTCCATGGGAGAAGTTCTTGCTGAAGCTTCGTGGGTTGCTTTGTTTGTTTTATGGCAAAGGGAGATTCCTTGCATGGCTGTGTAACGTGCCTGTTCTCCAGGAGGCTGAAGCTGGCAGCAGTTTTCTCCCTTTCCAGTAATGGACACATGTTACAACTAGTTTTGTGGTATCTTTAGAGAGAAACTTCTCAAAGTGTACAGTCTGAGCCTATTAAAAAAGAAAAAAAAAAAAAAAGAAAAGATTTTTTTTTTTAATTATGCTTGTTGTTTTGAGGGAAAACTTTCTCAAAGGAGAAGCTGTGAAGATCAAAAGGGGAATGAGTCATTGAAAAACCTGAATATTTATTAGATAAAAGGAATGTATAAGTTAGGGGGAGGGGGAATCTTATCTGACATGTAGACAAAAATCAGTGGGCTCAGTGGTCCAAAAAGACTTGACTTTTCTTGAAATTACCACTTGGCATAATAGACATTTTTGTCCAGTGGGAAATAAGTGAGACAAAGGAAATTCCTGCCCTATCTGTTTGCCCGATGACTGGTATGCCTTTGAGAGCAAATGAATGCATATTTGCCTGACACTTCAAATTAAAGTGGAGGTGTGTCCTTTTTATAAACTTGCTGTCACTTGTTGTGCTCATTTCAGCTGTGCTCCCTGCGTCACTGCACCAACTCTGCTGTATCCCCTGGCTGCCAAAAAGAGTTGCCAGTGTGGCTTTTTGGTGTGTGTGTGTTTCCATTTGGGTTTTTGTAGCGATTGGTGGCTCTGCTGTTGGGCTTGCTCCTCACTGGCATGGTCAGTGTAACAGGGATACCTGCAAGAGTGATTCTCCAGAGTTCACTGGAGAGCCAGGGTGTTTGAACACCTCATACAGCGTGAGGTTATGTAGGGAAAGGGGATGGCAGGGCCAATAATTACATTAAAGTAGTTTGCAGTAGCTAAATTCGACTGGTTTAAATTACAATAAATTGTCTTGACTGTTTGTTGTGTTTGCTATGTAATGGGCTGGCATGCTGCTGCTTGCAAAAACTGCTTGCCTTTATTATTTTTTTTTCCTTCTTCTTCTTTTAGCTTAACCATAAAGAAGAACCTACCGTAGCATTATGCTTCCAGAGATGTTTTATTGGCTTAATATTTCTGAACAGCCCTTCACTGTATTTTTTGGGTGATCCTGTTGCATCTGTTGTTCTTTGCGGAAAATATTTTGTGAACACCTTGAAAGTCTGATGGTACCATGCACTTCTCTCACCTTCTTCCTCTTCCATTATTTTTTTTTCCCCCAGATTTCTGATTTTGGGCTTGCCAAGTGCAATGGCTTGTCCCATTCCCATGACATCAGCATGGATGGCTTGTGTGGCACGATTGCCTATCTTCCTCCAGAGCGCATCAAGGAGAAAAACAGGTGTTTTGACACCAAACATGATGTGTACAGGTCAGTGAACTATGAAAACTCCTAAATGCTATTTTAGTAACCCTGTAAAATGAGTCCTTGTTTACTTTTTTTTAAGCATGAAACCCCTAAATCCAGTTGGAGCCTCATCTTGAAATGTGTCACGTTTGCTTTGGGTTTTGCAAAGTCCTTGTAGGGCAGAGGCCTTTTAAAAACTGCAGGTGATCCTGGGTCTTGAAATTACGTGTTGGCAGTGGGAGGCACTCTGCCCACCTTTAATTTCCCTTCTAAAGGTACATCCTGACCTACTTTGTGAGTCTGTGATAAAATTCTGAATTATCTCAGTGGATTTCATCACTAGGTCTTTGGCTCTTCTTTCAGGGCAAGATTATTAGGAAAAAGAAATCACAGCTTTAGATTAAAAAGATATCTCTTATTCTAAATTAAATTGATTTCTTTAAAGTCATCTTGCAGGGCAGAAGTATTAAATTAAACCCACTGTAATGCTTCCTCTGATTTTGTCAGGGTGGATGTGGAGTGATTGTAAATGCTACCAAGGACTTGGCAGCCTCCAGCAAGTCCCTGTGTTTGCTGCCTTAGGTTCCTCCCTGCCAATGCTAGACTCTGAAATCATGGTTCTTAGCTTCATCCCTATGTGTGTGTGTTCATCAGCTGAATTAGGTGCAAAAGTGGAGGGATAAGGAGAATAAATCACACTTCTCTGAGTGTTTTTTTTTGGTTTAAAATTTTTCTAGAATTTTTTTTTTACCTTTTAAAAATTTTGTTTTGGTAGCTTTTCCATCGTGGTTTGGGGAGTTCTTACACAGAAGAAGCCTTTTGCAGGTAAGTTGTTATCTTGGATTTTATTTTTCCTTTTTCCCATTGATAAGCATACTTCTTGCCCTACCAGCCCTAGATTTTTATGCATTACCTCTAAATTCTGACAGTCTTGTGTGGTAGAGACTTTTAAGCTCTCAAATTCTGATAATGAGATTTTCCTCCTTTGTCTTGTGTCATGAAAACAGAACCTGTTTTGCTGCAGGGGCCCTTGTCTGCACATTTCTGCTCCTGCTGGAGTTTGCAGCACAGCTTCAGATCAGTGTGTGGCAAAGCCACCCTGGCTGGCAGCTCTGCTCTTGTTCAGGAGCAGCTCCTCTGTAGAGAGGTGCTGTAGTTTATTTGTAGATTGTGGGTACAGATTTGTTCCTTTAAAAAAAAAATAAAGAAAAGAAAGGCTGTCTGTGAGAATAAGCCTTGTTCCACCCTGCAGTAAATGCACCTCAAGAGGCAGCTATTTATTCTTTATAACTTTCCTGTGTCTGTGACTGGCCTATGTATAGCTAGCATGTCCCAACAAGTTCCAGTCTAGTATTAGTTTTTCTCCCAGTGAGGGATTCCGTTTAGCCCAGTGATTGATTTACAGTCAGGAGCTGCATTGCTGCACCTCTTGATTTGTGTTCTTCCTTCACCTTTATGAATAGTTCAGGTACCTGGTCTGAGTAAAACCTGAGCTTCTGTTTTCTTACAGCAGATATGGAAATCCAAAAAAAGTAGTAAAGAACTGTTTGAGTTTGTTTTGTTTTTTCCTTTTGTTCTTTATCTTCAATGGGTGGAAAAAGAACACAGTCACTTGCTGAAAATTGTTTTTTTAAATGATACATAAGAATCAGGTGTTACTGTATTAAAAAATATCTTGTTGGAGAAGACAACCCACATTTTTTTTCCCCTATTGATAAGAAATCTAGAAAAAAGTGTAAAAACAAATTTTCAGCTTAATGCTCTAGGAAAAAAGAGAAGTGATTCCTTTTGCTGGGACATCTAAATCTGTGTGCTTTTGCTTTGCAGAGGAAAACAACATTTTACATATTATGGTAAAAGTAGTTAAAGGGCACCGCCCAGAGCTACCTGCTGTTTCCAAATCCAGACCTCATTCATGTAATAACTTGATCAAACTGATGCAAAAATGTTGGCAAGATGATCCTGGTGACCGGCCAACATTTCAAGGTAAGATTTCCTCTTAACTTGGCTGCCCATTTATTCTGCTGTGAGTCACATCATTGCTCAGGACTCTGCTAATCCTTGGGGTAAGCGCTGAGAAGCTCTGTGACAGAGTAAATAGAGCACATTGTGTGGTGGAGACAATGATACAGGCCACTTACTCATTTGTGGAGAAAGGGATTATCTGAGGACATGTCTGACCATGATGGTGTTATGTAAACTCGCCAGGAAGAAGCCTTGTACTGAGCCAGTGGGTCCTTTTAGCCAGAAATTGTGTTTATTGCTGATAGTGAGTGTCAGGACATAAGCCAAGCTGGAGTTGGTTTGCAGTGTACCAAAGCTGAAGGAACTGGCTCTTGAAATTTGTGCTGTTGTGTGTTGAGAAACTGAATTGTTTTCTTGTATGGAAGCAGTTTGTACAGTCACCTCTCTGCCAGTAAAAGGTTTGAACTTGTCCAAAGCACCTGTTATGAGTTCAAGTGTGCAGAGGGATGGAGCTTCAGAAGAATGGGAGAGATTTGCCTCTTCCCTCTCCTCCTGCTCATACAAGGAATGAGGACTGAAGGGATGAGGGGTTCAATCTTTTAAAAAAAAAAAACCATCTCTAAATCTGCCAGCAGCACAGTGGCTCCCATTCCACAGTCCTGCAGTGAGGCCCCTGTGTAACAGCAGTCTGGTGTGACTGAAAATGAATTGTTTGGGCAGCCCTGTGTACCCTTGGCTTGGCTGCACGCTTGTGCCCACTCAGGAGGTGCTGATGGAATGGTCAGCACTGGATGGAATGGTCAGCACTGGATGGAATGGTCAGCACTGGAGTCCTTCTCCCTCAGTATCTCAGAGATTTTAACTTCAATTGATAGAGGAAGGCAGCAGGGCATCTCAGAAACTCTCCTTCTGAAAAAAAACCAAGCACTAAAACCTTCTCTTGTTTTCTTTAAAGAAATCACTTCAGAAACAGAGGCCCTTTGTGAAAAACCAGAAGATGACACAAAAGAGATGATAACTCAGGACCTGGACACCAAGAATGCCCCAGAGCAGCAGCCTGAGGTATTTTCTCTTCCATTTCTTGTTCAAACTTGTAGGGTTTTGGGAGGAACAGGCTCCTTTATGACCTGGAAGGTTCCAAGCAATCGTCTTTTTGCTGCTTTTGAGCACCACCTGGCCTGATAGAAGTGGGTCTTGGTGAAGGACTGAGATGCACAAATGACAGCAGGGGCATGGACCAGCTCAGGAAAACCTCAGGGCAGAACCAAATGCAAGTGCATCTTATTCTGCGGAGGGAGAGCAGTACAGTTAGGAAATGAAGGCTGGAACTGTGTGGGTGTGACTGATCTTAAAAACCATCATAGACAGAAGAGGCACGAGGCTTTAGTGGCTCTGTGAATACTGATGGAAACTGCCCTCCTGCTTCTGAAAAAATTCAGTGACTTTATTCATAGATTTCATTTAATACAAACAGTGTTTAAATGCTACCTGCAAACTAACAAATTTATGTTTCTTCTGTAGGGCCTCGTGCTCAGTTATGTTTGCTGACCTTTCTAAAATGCTTGTGTGCTTCTCTTGAAGGGGATTTGTGCACTATCCCAGAAGAAACAGGAGCCTGCTCTACCATCAGTTAAGGATTACAGTCTCTCAGAGTTGTTGTCCCAGTTGGATTCCGGGATTTCACAGACTATGGAAGGCCCTGAGGATCTCAGCCGCAGCTCTTCTGAGTCCAAACTTGCCTCCAGTGACAAGAGGCTTTCAGGAGTTTCATCTGTAGATTCAGCTTTTTCATCCAGAGGATCCCTTTCCCTTTCCTTTGAACGGGAGAGTTCAGGTAATGGTCAAGTTTTCCTTTGTAGTTGTTTGGATTGGGGCATGGGAGTCAATGGGTTGGAGAGGAGAATAACATTCTGGAAATTACTGTTAGCTTTCTCTTGCTGTCAGCACTACAAATTTGTTTAGAGGAGGTAGTTATTTAAAAGGAAAAAATAAAAACATGTGGTTCCCAAACATGATCTAATGAGAAATAATAAATCTCATTTAGTTTTGTAAAGGAGTAAACTCCCATTAAAGCAATTACAGAATCAGTCATGTAGAGGTTGGTTGGAAGGGAGGTCACTACTAGTCCAGCGTCCCGCTTGACATTTGATTAAAGCCACTGCCCAGTCAGCTCAGCTGAGTTTGTGGCTTTTCCAGTTATACTAAGCCTAAACCTCAGGACCTTAGTTTTTGAGAGGACTCAAGCCACCTTCTCAGCAGCCCCTGGGGCCATTGTGATAAAGACCCCCTCACTTTTCATTCCAGAGCTGCAAACCCCAGACGTCTGTTTTCCAGTTGGGTAAACCATGGTTAGTGCAGGGAGATCAACCACAACGTCCTTTGGTCTTCATACCACTACAAAGAGAGTTAGTGGGGGCCCAAATCTGACCTGAAAATGTTCTGGGACTCCTGTGGGGCAAAGGGGGTGAATTGCTATGCAGGCAGCTCATCGCTGAAACCATGGGCAGGTAAGGTTTGATGGGTATCAGAATTGCGGTGCTGTCTTTTCCACAGAATCTTAGAACAGTTTGGGTTGGAATGGACCTTTAGTGAGAAGGGACATCTTCAAATAGATCAAGCTGGATGTGTTCAGGGACGTGGCATCCACCACCTCTTTGGGCAACCTGTTCCAGTGTTTCACCACCATAGTAAAAATGGTAATCATGGTAAAATGGTTTTCATGGTAAAAAAATTTTCTTCCTTGTATCCATTTAGATATTGGTACTACAGACATACAGAAGAGGAAGCTAACGGAGGCGATTTTATCTGGAGATACCAGCAAGCTGATGAAGATCCTCCAGCCTCAAGATGTTGATATTGTTTTAGATGGGAACTCCAGCCTTCTGCACTTGGCTGTTGAAGCAGGTCAAGAAGAATGTGTCAAATGGCTCCTGCTGTACAATGCTAACCCCAACCTCACCAATAAGAAAGGGTCCACCCCTCTTCACATAGCCATCGAGAAGAAATTTAAAAGCATCGTGGAATTGATTATGGCCAGGAAAATCAACGTCAACGCCAAAGACGAGGACCAGTGGACCGCTCTTCACTTCGCTGCCCAGAACGGGGATGATTTCAGCACCAAAATGCTGCTCGATAAGAACGCATCCTTAAACGAGGTGGATTTTGAGGGCAGAGCCCCCATCCACATAGCCTGCCAGTACGGCCAGGAGAACATCGTGCGCATCCTGCTGAGAAGAGGCGTCAACGTCAACATCAAGGGCAAGGACGACTGGGTGCCCCTTCACTACGCCGCCTGGCAGGGCCACCTGCCCATCGTGAAGCTGCTGGCCAAGCAGCGCGGCGCCGACGTCAACGTGCAGACCGTGGACGGCAGGACCTCGCTGCACCTGGCCGCCCAGCGGGGCCACTACCGCGTGGCGCGCCTGCTCATCGACCTGGAGTCGGACGTCAACGTGCGCAACGGGCTGCTGCAGACCGCTCTGCACATCGCCGCCGAAACCGGCCACACCAGCACCTCCAGGCTGCTCCTCAAGCACGGCGCAGACATGGAGGCCGCCACGGCAGAGGGATACACGGCCCTGCACCTGGCGTCGCGCAGCGGCCACTTGGCCACAACAAAGCTGCTGATGGATGAAAGGGCCAGCGTTCTAGCCAGAGGGCCGTTAAACAGGACAGCGCTGCACCTTGCTGCGGAAAACGGGCACTCTGAAGTAGTGGAGGAACTTGTCAGTGCGGAAAATATCGATCTTTCTGACAGCGAGGGGTTCACGGCTCTTCACCTGGCCGCGCGAGGGGGGCACGCCAAAGCGGTGGAGGTTCTGCTGAAGCACGGGGCACACACTGACCTGCCGAGACCCCAGTGTCAGAGCGCGCTCCCTCCTGCCCAGCACAGCAGGAATAGCTCACTTACGGTGTTGTTAAGTGACACTTAAGCAGAAGGTGCCCGGCGGTGCTTTTTTACCCGGTGTGAGGAGGCTGCTGGAGCTCAGGGCCTTCTCCAGCTGCGCAGGGATGCGCTCACCAGCGGTGGCGGCTGATGGACTGAGGTGTTTGAGTGGGACTGAGGCCAGGTGCTGGAGTCTGCCGTGGTCTGTGTCGCTCATTCCATGCCTGCCCACCCTGCCTGGATCTGGACATTCCCCTCCCCAAGGACGTTATGAGAGAAGGATGCAATTTGTGTGCTCTCCCTCCTTTTTTTTTTTGTTTTTTTTTCCTTATGTGCCAAACTAATTTAAAAACTAACATTACGCTTTTTTTTATTTTCATCAAAGCAAAAAGCAAAAAAAAAAAGATGGCATAGATTTGTGGTTCATTATTTTCATCAAAGCAAAAAGAAAAAAAAAAAGATGGCTTAGATTTGTGGTTCATTGATATTTTGGGCTGAAAGCCTCCAGTGTAGAATAAGCACAACAGTCTGCTGGAAATTAATGCATGAGTTGAGGAGGCTGTTTAAGGTACAGTTCATCACGTTTCTGCTACGTTTTTTAATGGAGACATTGATTACAGATTTCCACATACTCAAAGTTTATGAGGCAGACTTAATAACAAGGCAGGATTCCAAAAAAAATTAAGCAGAAGTAAAAGCTTAACACTGCTGTCTTCATGTACAGTACTTCCTTGTAAGTATCCTGAGATCAGTAAACTGGATTAGGTGCTTAGTGGTTTGTCTTAATGAGCAAGTCAAGAGCTGAAATTTGTACTGGACTGGAATTGGATGGTCTGTTCTGACACCGTTGTACCAATTTGTAAAACACTGTTTGGAGGGGCTGATGACTAGAACTGATATACTGTGTATATAGGATTTCTACCTGTTGTATGCTTTTTTTCTACTGAAGAAAATAGATTGCTTAGAGTGGGTATGTTTTAATACACCTTTTAATTTCATTCTTTTTGAAGTACAAATGTGGCCTGTTATTAATAAAAAAATTGTGTTCCACAACTTTTGTGTATTTTGGAGTCGATAAGGCAACTGAAAACCCATTGACCACCAACAGAACACAACTATCATGTGTTCAGTGATCACAGAATGGGTTAGAAGGGACCTTAAAGACCCCCTGATCTGAGCAGGGACATCTTCCACTAGATCAGGCTCAGAGCTCCATCCAGCCTTGTCTTGAATAACGTGGAAACTCAAACTGTTGACATGTAAGGCTGCCCTCAGTTTTACAGAAAGCCAGGAGCTTGAAGGAATGGGAGGTGTTTGTTATTTACAGAACAAAATTGTAGAATAAAGCCTCCCATAACCTAATCTTTATGCATGTAACACACTGAGGTACAACTGGGATGGTTTCCTCTTATGCTGCAGCTGTTAGTGGAGAATGAAATGGTATTAAAAAGGTAGATGAAGCACATGCCACTACATGGAGGTTACAAAGCAATGCCACTCTTAGCAGAGCACGGCAGTCCCAGCAAGCTCCTAAAGGTGCTGACAGTGAAACTTCTCACTCCACAAACAGCTGTCATTTTCCTGCTTCCTTCCACTTCTTTGGAGACCAGTAAGGTGGCCATGTTTTATTAAGCTGTGCTTAATCACTGCCTCAATATAGCAAATTTAACCGCAGACCACTTGATCTCTCAAGCTTAAATGCTTGGCTTAGCCTAGCACACACCATTCCCTTCTATTTCACAGTCTCCTGGACAGTGAGATTAAAGACACTTAAATTCCAGTGCTTGCTGAAGTGCAAAAGAGCTGTAAGATCAGGGAACAGCAGCCTTGCACCTCCTAATAAAGGTGGTTAACACCAGCGAGGCAAAGGGAAAGTACACTTATAAAATGCTTTTAAAACAGCTCAAACACTGCTTCGCCAGTACATTCCTTCAGTGCCTAATAATAATAGTACATTAGCTTCTAATTAAACATGAGGCCACACTCATGAGTCTTTATTTCCATGCTGTCTTTCACAATAATAGGCACCAGCTATGCATTACAGGGAAGGCAACACAGCTGGCACTAGGCAAAAAAACCCAAAGGATTGCAGTGACATGCTGCCAGGATTGGAGTGGGTATTTTTCCCTGTCAACCAGCCTTCCTTGGGGGCAGGAGGGGTGAGGGGGGTTGCTAAATTGGCACTAATGCAGCAATTAGGAATTGCTGTTTTGTAAAGGTCTTTGTAAAGGTCTCCTACGGGTGACTTTTCTAGTTGTATGTGCACTCCTCTGACTTAGCTGAAGTCTCTGGCTGTTGACCTAAAGCTTACAGGCATTTCTTTGTCTCCTTCCACTCTCAGGCGTGTTCTTTAAAAAAAAAAACCCTGTAGGTTTGGGGTGGTGTGTGAACACAAAGGGCTCCCATGGAGCTGAGCCTGCTCCAGGTCCCCCAGCTGCTCCCTTGCAGGTGAGAGGGCTGAAAGAGGAACATCAGCTCTTCCTGCTCCCCTCCAAGATCAGGCAGAAGTTGCTTGCAGGGTTTCTGCAGACATCTCATCCACTTCCTTCCCTCCTTCCATCTCCTCCATGGGCTTCTGACCATGGCCCCGGGTGGCTATTTCAGCCCAGGGAGAAACAGAAGGAAAAAACGACGGAGTGAAATGATGTTCATGACCATAACCTTCACCTCTCCATCTCTAGCTGTGGTTTTTCTGCCTGCACAGCTCTGGTGGCACAGCCTGGGTTCCTGCTGGTGCCGTCCACCCGGGCAGGAGCCCCAGCAGCGGGGAAGGAGCCTCACACCATCCCCATTCCTGACTCCTCCATCCCAGCCTCCACCCCCGGGGCAGACACAGCCCCTGCTGCATTACCTGTCTTTGCAGCAGTTTGTTCCCAGCACCAGGCAGCTTTATTTACCTGCTGCTGTGTTTGTACAGGCCTCGAGAGGACTCGACAAGCCTGCAGTTCAAACACGCTGCTGCTGCTGCTGGAGGTGGTGGAGAGGGGAGAGAATTGCTGGGTGATTGCAAAGAGGCCCCGAGGCAAACCTCAGCCCTTTCATTCCTGCCTCCTCTCCTCTCTTGCACCACCTTGGCTCCACTCAACATCAGGCTTGCAAGAAAAACAAGGCATGTGGGAGCTGCACTGCCAGGCTCCCTTAGAGGGCTCTGGAGGAGGGGATATCTCCTCTCCCCCACGCTCCTTTAACCCCAGCTGGGTGGCACGAGGTGCAGACCAGCTCAGGGGTGTCTCCAAAAATCCCAGGCAAAGCCTTCAGGTGCTAAAGTGCTCATGGGGTGCAAAGTGTGTTACCTCCCTGGCTGTTGATCAGATCCCCCTGTCCCTGTGCCCTGGGGAGGGAGCATCCAGCCTTTCCCCTTCCCTGACTTCTGATGCCTTTCTTTGGAGGAGACCCACACAAGCAAGGAAGACAGAGCAGTGGGTTCATCAGACGCCAGTCCTGAGGTTGGGGGGGTGAGGGAAGATGCCCAGCTGCACTTTGCCTGTCCTGTTCTTTGGCCAAAACCACCTGAAAGCGAGCCCAGGTCTCTGCATGAAGCCTGTAACAGCTTTGGCCACACCAGTTTAGAATTGGAGAGGGATGGATCATTCACAGCACTGCTCCACTGCCTCCCCTACCCCTCTTCTGGGATGCTCTTTCATCCAAGGCTGTGGTGAAATGCTAAATCCAGGAATCACAGAATCGTTCAGGTTGGAAAAGACCTCCAAGATCATCAAGTCCAGCCTCTCACCCAGCACTGCCACATCCATTACTATCACCAGCCAAGCCAGGGAGACACTCAGAGCCCCAAGGGAGTGCTGATGAAGCAGGGCAGGGTGAGAGCACAGGAAGCCCTTTCCAGGGGAGGTGGCACAGGCAGATCCCAACACGTCCAGCTGAGCGTCAGGGGCTGTCACAGTGAGACACAGAGCCGGGAGGGCATGAGCTGGGTGGGGAGCCTGTGCCCTGGGGACACCCTGGAGAGGCTGGCATGACACCCAGCTGGGCTGGAGAACTCTCACTGCTGCACCAGAGAAGCCCTGAGCTGATAGAGAAACACTCAGCAGGCACGTGAGGAAGAATGGGATTTAAAATCCGTGCTGCCACTACCTTATTTACCTGGTGTTTTTGAAATATTGTGGGAGAGGCTTTCAGGCTTTGCTGTGCAGTGATGTAGAGCTAAGACCATTTAAAAGCTAATAAAGAGCAACTTGTGATCTACACAGAAACACCTTGCCTGAGAGACTCGAGTAGAAACATGCAGAAGCGTAAGGCAAACACTGCAGCCTTGGCAATGAGAAGGGGAGGATGTTCTGCACTCTCCCCTGGAAGAGCAGGCAGGAGCCCGTTTGCTCTGCCCCAGAGGCACAGAGTAACCCTTGACAGGAATAAGGGCTGTGGGCCAACTCAGAACAGGCACAAGGAGAGAAATCTGCCTGACGAGTCTCCCCCACCCCAGTCTCCACTGCCTGATCAGATCAGAGGAAATAAATCCTGGCAGAGCCAGTTTTCACAGGAGTTCATGCCCTGACCCTGCCTCAACAGGGACGAGGTCCAATATGTTTCCCTTTTATCTATTTAAATAGGATTGCTTGTCTTAGTCCACTAACAGGCAGAACATGCCAAGTCCTGTGCTGAATTACTGACGTCTGCTGTGTTTTAAAACCCCCAGTGAGGCTGGCTGTGCCCCAGCATTGCCTTGCTTTTGTAAAGATGCTTAGCTAGGGGCATTGTAGGAGGTTTAGCAGGGCACAATTATAACTGACATTGGAAACTTCTATCACACATCCAAAAGCACACGTGCAGTGGGGTTTAGGCATTTGCAAAATCCAAGTCTAGACATTTGTGGTGAATGTAAAGGCTGACTTCAGCCTAACCTCTGCCAGCCTCCCAGCTCACAAAAGACTACATCTTCCTCTAAAAGAAGGTAAGATTTAAAATCTACTCAGCAGATCTTGAAGAAGATGCTGGATGCCCTGAGATTAACTCAGCCTCACCACTGACTTTCCAAAGCAGAAAAGCCTTTATTCCCAGGTCTCAACATAAATCCAGATTCTGATGGTGATTTATTAAAGAAAGGTGGCACTGCTCCGTTGTGCACCAAGCCAAACTGCTCTCAGGATCATCTCTGTTCTCCTGACACATTTCTCACTGCACCAATTCCCAGGGAAGAAGTTTGCTTTAGTGCAGCAAACCAGAGCAGCCAGTACAGATGCAGACAAGCTCTTGGGCCACAGGTACAACCCACAGTCTGCACCTCTCTCCCTTTCACCAGTGTTTTCTCTGCCAAAAAGGTCCCAGCTGCAGGCCATTTCCAAAGCAAAAAAATCTTTGCAGAGTTGGAAACTGAGGGGCTCACTTCCCATCCTTGTCTCTGCCAGCTTTGGGGAAAGAGAGAGCTGCAGAACTGCTCCTGGCATCCCCATGGCCGTGCCAAGGACACAGCCCCAGACATGCTTTCAGCACAGCACCCTGTGTTTCCTTCCCAGAGGTCTGCCAGGATGGGGCAGCCCTGCAGCAGCCCTGGGCCCCAGGTGGCAGCCAGCTCAGCGTGTGCCAGCAAGCTCTGTGCTATCCCTGGCTCTGGCTCACAGGGCTGGCTGGGCTTTGCCAGCCAGTTTTTGGCAGGGAGGTGGTGTTGAAGATGCCACTGGACTTTATCCATTCATTTCTCCTCGTTAGTAACCAAAGCAGCCACTCCAGCCAGGGTGAAGGCTGATGATGAAGGCTGCTGTTAATCAGCTGTGCTGGCAAGCACACCCAGCAAAGAGAAAGGGCTGGGGAGTCATCGTGGCTCAGGACCAGCCTGTGCCACTGGGGAAGCTGAGAAATACCTGATCCTCCTCCCTCTGAGCTTCCCTCCCCTCTCAATTAGCTGAGAGGGAACTCAACTCCTCCTTCCTGGAGGAGTTAGAAGAAAAAATAAACTAAAAGGCCAACAAATGTGGAGGAATACATCAGCCTCACCCAGCTGGCAGAGGCTCCTGCCTGGAGGGGGTTCCCTTTTTTTTTCCCCCCACTGGGTGGGTGCTGGCAGCTGAAGGGCAGGGGGAGCAGGCAGAGGGTGCAGTGCAAGCCAAGCTCACCCTGGGAAAGGGACTGTCCTGCTCCACTGTCCATGCTGACAGACTCTCTAGCCTGAAGCAAACCAGGAAAAGGTGCTCCAGGGGAGGGTGTCAATCCTTCAACAACAACAGCCTGCTTTCCAAGGCTGGAAAGAAGATTTTATGCATCTGAGTCTCATTAAAACCAGAGGGACGCTGACCTATGGGGCTTGGCCAGCGTTGTGCTTGATGCCTGCAGACATCTGGAGCTGTTCATTCAAATGCCACCTCCTCTGCTCCTCCTGGCCCACCCTGCAGCACCCTGCCCCAGCCAGTGCTCTGCAGCATCCAGGAAAACATGTACAGTCAGGTTGTTTCCATGTGAAATTCCCAGAACTGCTCTGAGGTGTGCCACAAAGGCCCCCAGTGCTTTGTCCCCTCTCTGAGCTGGCAGGCAGGGCTCTCTCCCAGTGTCACAAGGCAGTGGGACTTCCCAAGGAAGGAGCCAACCCACTGATCAACCCCATCTGGGCTCTTTGTAAGGAATCAACGGGACAGGGTGGGGTAGGAAGCCATAGGGATGGGACCTCCAACCATTCCAGCTTTTTAGAGTGGCTCTTTCCTCACTGCCCTAACAGGGACAGCTCTGTGCCCCTGCACAGGCACACACCTGTGCTCACTCACACAACACTCACTTCTTGTCTTTACACTGAAAATTCTCCATTTCTCAGGGCAAGGAGCTCTCAGAGCATTGTCATCTTAATGCAAAGCTCCAATACCTTCCTGGTGAGTTCTCATGGGCAGCTCCTCACAGCACAGCCAACAAACCACAGCTCTCTCCTCACCCACATAACCCACTCTTTTTCAGCACCCATCTCCACTGGACACAGCTGTGGCCTGTTCCTAATCTTTGGTGATTGGTACAGTGCAGCTCCTCAGGGGTGAGATCACCTTCTGCACTCTCTTTATTTCCTTACATTCTATCCCCCCACAGCAGAGCACTACACCCACCAAACTCTCCCAGCATGAGCTGCTCCCAGGCAGGGCCATGGCTCTCTGCTTTCAGGGGCACACTAAAACACGAGGATGGGGATGGCAGGGACTCACCTCTGCTTGTGCAATGCTTTGCTGACCTGATCCCACGGCAGGCTGCAGCTCTCCCCTTGGGCTACTCCCTCCCAGCTCCCTGAGGTCTAGCAGAGCATCCATGGGGCTAAAAGCTGCCTCAGGGTGTGTCCCTCCAGGCTGACAAAGGCTGGAGTTTGTTGTGACACATCCCAACCCCATAATCCACCCCTGTGGGACACTGCTGCTGTCAGAGAGGAATCAAATCCCATCTGCAAAGAAAGAGGAGAAACCACCCACTTCCCCAGCCATGAGCATTGGTTTGGTTGTTCCCAGCTCAGAAAGCCCAGTCTGGGTGAGACCAGCATTCCTCAAATTTGGTTTTGCCTCAGTTTCCTGTGCTAAAAGCTGAAGGAAAAATCAAATCATAATTCCTCTCTGAGAAGTTAGGAAACACAGTGCTCATAGGGAAAGTGCCTTCTGCATTCCAGTCACTTATCACAGTGTCCCCTTTATCTATAGTAAATATTTCCAGAATTCTACACTGCTCTTCAGTTACCATTTAAAAAAATATTAATAGATATATATGTATTGTTTTACATATTCAGACACATATATGCACACATCTGTGTGTGCATATATATATTCACACACATTAAAAAAAACCAGCCCTGAAAGCATTTATTTGATCAGAAAAAAGGCATTCTGCCTTTGGATTCTGTTTCTACCTCCTGTTGTCATATATGTCATATTGACATATATTGTCATATATGTCAATATCTCAAGATATTTAATAATATTACAATACATCCTCTTGTCATATTTAATAATATCCAATAAGTCATATTTACCTTCTTTTTAGCAGTCACATGAGACAGGACACAAACTCCTACTGATTCCCCTACAATGCTACTGTTGACAACAGCTCCAGCCCTATCCCATTCCAACAACCCAAATCCAAACCCATGTGCAAGGACTTGGGTCCAAAATGGTACATGAGACTGCTGC
This sequence comes from Fringilla coelebs, assembly GCF_963513975.1. Lineage (NCBI taxonomy): Eukaryota > Metazoa > Chordata > Aves > Passeriformes > Fringillidae > Fringilla > Fringilla coelebs. The sequence continues at coordinate 4,736,753 of NC_140029.1, read as the reverse complement.
TCCTGCACCACCAAAACCTAAAGGAGCTGCAAATAATTTACTTACTTCTGGCCTCAGCCCTTTGCAGGGGTTTATTGTGGTTTGTGTGTGCTAGGCTGGATGGGGCTCTGAGCAGCCTGGTCCAGGGGAAGGTGTCCCTGCCCGTGGCAGGGGGGTTGGAGCTGGATGATCTTGAAGGATCCTTCCAAACCATTCTATGATTCCTCCCCTTGTCCCCCAGCTGCCTTCTCCACCATATTTTAACAACTGCTGCTCCTCTGAAGGTCGTTCTTTGGCCCATAAAGAAGGGATTTACCAAGTATTTCTAACTTCCATTGCAGACATACATGAGCACACACAGAGTGGGCAACTGCAGAGCTACACTGCTTTTTATCAAACCTCTTCCTGCCCTTCTGCTGTTTTCCCAAGCTCTGTTTGTTTCCTAGGTTTACCCTTAAGGCCCTGAATGTATCCCAGGTTAACAAAATTCACCAGATACCAAGATGAAAAAGGGGCAGAAACTTCCAGCCTAGTGGATGAAGGCTCCCAGCAAAGTTAGGTTTATGTATCTCAGCTAAAATTGTCCCCTTGCCCCTGGTGAGTGCCAGGGGCTCTGTGCCAAGCCCTGGCCACTCCTCACCAGCCACTTGTCATGCCAGAGGATTATGGCTTCCTCGAAGGCCTCCTGAGAGGCTTCAATTATCTTCCTTGATCAGATATCAAAGCTCCTGTGCCAGCAGCAAGCATTGGGAGCAGACCCAGCTGCAGGAAGATTGGCTCCTGAGCAAGGCACTGGTGTCCCACAGGGACAGCCAGCCCCAGCAGCTCAGCTCCACAGAAAGCTCCATTTCTTGAGAGGTCTGTTCTGGGAGAGGCACAGCCCAGCTCTGGAGAGATGCTGGGAGGTGGCATTCACATTCTCTGAAAAATCCCTTCGCCCAGGATTTTTCTCCTGGGAAGCTGAGAAACCTCAGAGAAAAGGGAAACAATTCTTATCTCATTTGCTTCTCCTGTGTTGTGCTCATGTGGAATGTGTTTGGAGATTGTTCACCCACAGGTGATTGTTCCATTGCATTCTGCTGGGAGTTGTTTTCACTCTTTGGCCAATCAGGGCCAAGCTGTGTCAGGACTCTGGAGAGAGTCATGAGTTTTCATTATTAGCTTTTTAGCATTCAGTAAGTATCCTGTCTGTATTTAGTATAGTTTAGTATAGCATTCTTTAATGTCATAAAGTAATAAATTATTCTTCTGGGAACATGGAGTCAGATGCATCATTCCTGCCTTCACTGGGGCATCCTTGCAAATGCAATACTGGGGCTCTGGGGGCAGCTCTGCCCCCAGATGGAATTGGGAAGTCATTGGTGCTGCTGCTGGAGAAACCTGCCAAAAGGCCAGAGCCAGCCTCAGTTTTTGGGTTTGGCACCCCCTCCAGAGCTTTTAACTCCTTAAAGCTCTTCCTGAACAACCAATCCAGTCCTCTAGTTTTGCCCAAAAGGCACTTGGCCGACAGCAGGGAAGTTAAGATGTCAGTACAAGCACATCTGATGCCAGCAGAGTTTGGCTGCAGATCTGAGTTGTGACACAATTACTACCTAGGGAGGATATAAATATTATATTGTGACACACACAAGATCACCAGCTTTCCACAGAATATGTTGCTGTTGAGGAGCCAAGAAATAATCCTTTAACCATGGATTAAATGTTGTGCTATTTGACATCCCATCCTTCAATCAAGCCATTAAGAGAACCCGGGACAGGAAGATTTCCTCAGCAGAAAAACTCACATCTGGGTGAGTTATTTTCTAGCATCCATGCAAATAAGAAGAAGTTATGAGGCTCTCTGAGGAATGGCTGCTCCAATCTAGTGCCTGCTTTGCGCCTGGGCTGCATTAAATGCTGATCTCTTGTCTGAAAAAGGTCATTAAGCTGCAAATCTGTCCTTCCTTTCAACTTAGCTGCAAACTTCACCCACCAGACTTTAGGCCACATTTGGTGTCCCTTGAAGCAGCACTTGCAGGGCTGTTGTCACTGCAGGGTGACCCAGCAGTGAGTGACACGTGGCTGTGCCTGCAGTCACCACACATGCCAGGGGTCCAGCCTGCCCTTCCCTTCCAGCTGCCACTGGAAGGCTGCTTAAGCCTCTCTTCATCCCCTGCTCCTCTTCTGGGCCCTGCCTTTTGTTTGAGTCGTGGTGAATTCGTGCACCCAGAGCTGCGAGGTGAATCCTCAGTGACTCACAGGGCAGGGGGAGGGAAATGAACACAAAGGACAGCCCATGTATTTCAGCCCTGTCCAGTGGAGATTTTTCTCTCCTGCATCCTGCAGGGCTGCACTGTGATCTCCAGAGGATGGAGGTGTCTGCTTCCCTGGAGAAGCTGTTTCAGTGTTTTACAGCTGCCAACATCCTCTGTAACTCAGCCTGGGACCCTGCACAGTCACTACAGGTTTTTTCCTCTCTTTCTCTGCCACCTGCAGTGGAGATCCCCAGGGATCCACCTTTCCTCCTATCTTAGCTGAGTTATCAGGAATATCTCTCTCTCTCTACACCGGCAGCAAAATGGGACAGACGTGGCAAACTTCAGAATTCAGTGAAAAGAAAGGCAACTCCTGTAACAGAAATGTGGAGGAAGAACATCAAGAAGAGAGCTGGAAATGAAAAGCACATCTTGGAATTATGCAGCATCCCTGTAACAAAATCAGTTATACAACTACTTGTGAGGGCACCTGTTTGCATTATTCATGAGGTATTAATTACACAACTCTTAATTTTTCCTTTTGAGACTTTGCCATTGCAGCTCAACACCTGCAGCAGGTAACCCAGCAGCGCTTTCCTGCCTCCAACACAGCCTATTCAGTTTTCTCCTCCTACCTAATTATGACAATTACTTTTTTAGCCTCCCCTTTATTTCCCTTGACTCCCATTGTTTGAGCCAGCCATTACATCTTTAATGTTCCTCTACCAAAGTTGCTCTCTGCAGACCCCACCCAGGACTGCACCATGACATCACCTGGTGTCAGGTAACAGCTGAAATCAGCTCTCCACCAGGTGTTTTTCTGACAGCTCCTAACAAAAAGGAGGCTGTGGGTTGGGTTTGTTTTCCTCTGACTGCTGCATCTCTCCCTGGGCTCCTCTTACCATCCATTCCTGCTGGGAACATGCTGGATGTGTGGTCTCAGAGGCTGCTGCAGGAGTGACAGGGATCCCAAGGAAGGGCTCAGCCCACTGCCCAAGCACAGCATGCCAGCTCCTCAGAGCTGAAACCCACAGCACCGGGGGTCTGAGCATCCCCCAGCACTCAGAGTCCTGAAACCCACAGCACCGAGGGTCTGAGCATCCCCCAGCACTCAGAGTCCTGAAACCCACAGCACCGAGGGTCTGAGCATCCCCCAGCACTCAGAGTCCTCCCACAGCAGCGCCAGGCAGCAGAGCAGGGTCTCCTCCCACACATCCAGGTGGGATGCTCAGCACACAGCAGGTAACATTCTTACCAATTAATTATTGGCATCGCCAACAGAGGACCAAAAAAACCACAATTGCAGGGGCCAGAAACACCTGGCCAAGACAGAGACTATTCAACCAGCCCCACAGTCACAGTTGTTTAGGTTGTTCATTAAATATAACTTTTCATAGCCAGATTGAATGCAGCACAGCCAACTTGAGGTACCCCTGCAAGTGTGCCAAAGCTCCCCCAGCAGCCAGTGGGAGAAAATGAGGAAAATGCTGAATTTATTCATCCATCCCACCTTTCTCAGTCTAGGGTTGAACAGGGAGGGAGGGAGGAAAGGAAGGAAAGGAAGGAAGGAATCCACCTTAGTGCCCTGTGTCAGGGTTCTGCCTCAGCAGAAGATGAGCTGTGAAACTGAGTCATGGAGGAAGTTTCTGGAAGGTTGGAGTACTGGTTGGAGGCTTCCTGGGTGTAGGGAAGGCTCAGAGCTGGAGGCTCTGAGTGTCAGATGATCTTTTGGGTGTATTGGGTTTGCATGGCAACATTTTGGGGGTTGGGGGTGGGCTGTAGGGGTGGGTTCTGTGAGGAGCTGCTTGAAGCTTCCTTTGTGACCAAAGAAATGACAGGAGCAATGTCACCTAGAAGATGACTGCAAGCCAATGGTCATCACAGGAATAATTCATTTACTCCAGCAACACTTAACATCCATTTGTCCTAAACAAGGGTATCTGATTCAGCATTCCTGGCACCAGTGATCAGCCGAGTTCTCACTTCTCTTCACAATGAGGAAAACTGCTTTCCTGAGACCTATCACCCATCTTGCCCTTGTCTTAAGCCTAGATCACAACCCCATCTGCTTTTAGCCTGTAGTTTTCATTCATGGGTGCAAATCTAAATACCTGTTCAGTATATGGACTATACATATATATATAGTTCGTTGAATCTGGCCCGGAATAATCAACACTGGATTACACCAGGAGGCACTGGCTGGTTTTAGCCTTACAGTAAAATCTCATCTGCCATCTGAGCCAATCAAAGACTATTTTCCTCCACATAAATCAGCCCTTATCTTAGCCAGACAGGCCCTGCAGATGCTCAGGTCATATCCAACTCTTCAGCTTCTGCTCTCAACACTCTCATCCAGTGATGTTGAGCTGAACCTAAGTGAATTATGACCTTTTTGCCCCAGGTGATGCTGACTCTTCAGTTTTATGGCACTACAAGAACCGAACAGAAATTACAGCTTTGTGAGCAGCCTGAGCCCTAATGATGGGGTGATATCCTTGCTTACAGGCCCTGAGCTGGTACAAAATGAATAAGGATTCTTCATCCACAGGGTAGCCATCCTATTTTTAAATGTCCATCAGGACACAGCAGAACAGGACATAAAGCCCAAGAGATCTTCAGCCTGTGATAAACCAACCCCTGACCATCCTCCTTTCTGCCATTTTTTTTTTTTTTTTAAAAAAAGCAAAATTCAGAATTTTTTCACACCTGAAGAAATCACAGATAACTCAGGATGACACCCTCACTTCTGCTTGTTTGGCCATGCAGGCACACTGACATATTGATCCACGCAACTCTTTAATCCCTGAGTTTTCCACAGGGTCCCTCAGACACAGGAGCCTCAACCCCCCACCCACGTGGCACCAGGGCTAATCTAAGACCAAAGGCAGTGGAAACGCCCCAGAAAAGCTCAGGGCAGGGCCAGGCCTTCATTCAGCAGGAGCTGAGGAGTTTCCTGTTTCACCACGAGGTAAATCCAGGGATCAGAGCCTGCACAGCGTCCTGGAGGGATTAGAGCTTTCCATAGGGATGAGCTGCCAGAGGTCCTGTGCTAAAATGAGGGCCAAGATTAGGAACAGCAGGGTTGGTGGAGCCCAAGGGATCTACAGAGCTCCCAAGCAGGAGGAGGGCTGGCATTAAAACAAGCCAATGGCTTTTGGGCTATTTTGGGATGAGGCAGGGACTCCCACATTTGTGTCCACAGGCACACACACTTAATGCTTGGGTTGGCAGAGCCTGTTCTCCTGCTGTGATTGGCATGGTGGGAAGGCAGGGTGGGAGCTGGTGGCAGGGTTATTTAGCCCTGCTCACCATCTCTGTCTGGCCAAACTCACCATCAGCTCCACCCAGGGGACCTTCCCAGCTCCACACTGACTCCACTTTGCCCAGTGCTACCAAACCTCCAGCATCTGGTGTCTCCTCATCACCCCTTGGCAAACAGCAGCCCTCTTGCATATCAAAGGAGGAGGACCCGGCAGGATTAGGGGATTAGGGATCTGAACAATGCATGGGAGATCTCAGCTTGCTTCTGAATCATTCAGGGCTGGGAGGCTGGATTAGAGGTGGTGCCACTGGAAGCCAATAGCTCCTGCCTTTTTTTCTTTCTTTCTTTCTTTTCTTTTTTTTTTTCTGGGGCTGGGATGCCACTCCATGGCATGGTAGGTTTTAAATACAGGTTTGGCACTTTATCCCAAAAGTCTAGGCCAAATGATAAATCCTGGAGATTTGCATAAACACTGGTGTCAGTCTGGATGGCTTCTGTGTAACTGTGGGGCATGTGTGGATCTCCTGGGTATACAATAGCAGGAGCAAATAACTTAATAGGTCTGTTGTGAGTAAAGCCTGCATCAAAGGCTGGAGTTGAAGCCCTGATTAAGAAAACCAAGGGATGAAAAGCTGAGCTGATTTACACATTTTGCAACACCTCCCAAAGTAGAATGAGGGCTGCTGGTAATAGCAGCAAGCGTCTCCTGGTTTGTCTCGGGGCACAAAATGTTCTCCAGACAAACACAGGCAAGCCTAGAACCGGGCTTAATATTAGGGAAGGAGACAACTGAAGACCTCTTTATTGTTGTTTTCACTTTAGCTTAGAGCATTGCAGTGGCTGCTGTCCTGGCAGGAGATTATCAGCACGCTCAGCACTCGCTGCCTGCCTGGTGCCTTGGGTTGGTCAGGGTGCTGCAGTCAGCACTCAGACATTGGCACCTTTGTGCCCAGGCCCAGGAGGTGCAGAGGGATCAGTCCAGGTTAACACCAGAGCCAGCTGCCCTCACCAGCACCACCTTTGCTCCTCAGTCCTGGCACGGGGAACCATCTCAGGACCAGCCCCGCTGCTCCCGTGGCACCACCCAAAGCCAGGCTTTGTGCCCTTGCTCCTGCTCCTTGGCTGTCCTCTGCTATTCTGCAGCACAGGTGTGTCCTGACACCCACCAGACAAGGTGTATCCAGGGAATTTATCCAAATCATCAGGGTGATTGTTTGGGAGCTACAAATTCCAGAGAACACATCCTGCTATCTCCCCAGTCCGCCAGCTGCAGATGTTGGCTTAGACAACCTGAGTTTTTCCATTCACAATTAATTCACTTTAAAATTTACACATTTTTAGAGTTTCTAATTGAAGTTTTATCTTCTTTTCAAGGTCACTGTTATCTTTTAGAGTTGGAGAACCTCTCTTGACTCTGAATAATTGCCTTTCTACTTCCAGCTGGCATTACTGAAAGGGCTATTGAACACGAAGCAATATGAACCTGGGTTTATAAAATTTACATTTTATTACAATAATCTTTCACATGAGAGGTACCTCTTCCTCTTTTATGTACCCCTGTCCACCTTCATGTGCAAATGTATTGCTCATGAATTTTAATAGAAATTGGAAATGCTCACTGGAGTGGGAACAGTCTTTTTTCACTGGCCACAAACACAATATGACAAGCACTAACATTTTTTTCCACCCGGCTCATTTTTTTTTTTTTAATGATCCTGCCTTCTTATTTAATAATAAACCAGGCTGTGAACACATTGACTCATCTCTTGTTTTCTCAAAATAGTGAGAAGTTTTATTTATTTTTTTAAATCGGTAACTACGAGGGAAAGGAATGCCTCATAAGATAAAGGCATTTAATTAGTTTGTTTGCTGTTAAGAAAAATATGTAGGTGGATGTGGGCGAAATGCCAAGCCAAAGTGGTCTGGCTTTGCTGACAGTTCAGCAAAAGAAAAAGATTAGACGTCATGGAAAAAATTACTCCCTGAACAGGAAAAGCTGGACATGGCACATATTTCTCTTCATGCTCCAGCTTTGTAACAGTAAAAGGAACCTCTAGCAGCAGCTAACAGAACATATTTAGTGTGCAAGAGGGCTGCAAGACAACAAAGCTGGCTGATTCACAGGGCTTCGGTAATTACATGACATTTCTTGCAAATCTCTTGCTCTTCACCAGTATTATTGTTAATATTATTATAGCAAGAGCTGTGTCCCTTGCATCCCCAGACTGCACGAAGGCCAACACGTCAGCACTGTCAACCTTTGGCTCCACTGTGCACGTTTCAGAGCAGACCCAGACATCAGGACACTTCCATTTATACCTCAGAGCACACTACAAAGCAGAATAACCTTTTGGAACCAGGCTAGCAAACAAACACCACTGTATCAATCACCCTCATCTTGATTTCAGTGCTGTTCACATTCCTGTGGACACAAAACACTCGAGGTACAACATGCTGGAACCCCAAAACACAAGCAAATCCAGAGAGTCCATGAAGTTAGCACAAGTCTGCTTAGAGTTTGGCCATTCTTGCTGGAGGCCAAATCTGCCACTGGGCATCCTCTGTACCCCAGCTGTGCACAGCTGGGTGCTTCTGGTCTGCTGTTGCCAAGGAACTGCTTCCCACACTTGAGTTTGTGCCTGTCTGTACCAAACTCATCTCCAGGGCATTCCAGACAAGGCTTTCCAGCCGGCTGCTGCACCAGGAGAGTCTACCAGCATGTTTTGTGTACAGTCTCTTAATGCCAGTCATCCTTTACCCTTTAGACTTTTGTCCCAGATAACACCCAAACAGCTCCATGCCTTTCCTGAAGTCCTCGATTCTTATCGTGGTGACCCAGCTTTCTGTATGATCCCTTAGCTCACTCCCACCTTTGGGATTGTTCAATCCATTTCTGTTAACCAGGAAGGATACTGAAATATCCAGTCTATTATTAGCTGCCTCCCATTTCTGAGATGAGCTGTCTCTCCCATGTTGGAGGAACCTGGCCACACAACTCCTTCTCCTGTTGACCTTTTTCTCTTGACCTTTGGGAGAGTGAGATGTCTGTTTACCACATGGTCCCACCCTCAGACAGTCATGACAGGGTTTGTTTGGTTTTATTTTAAGAACCATTCATCCCTTTCCATACTGTAGGGATCTTTACAGACCCTGACATCATGGTACCTTGATTTTCCCTTTTATAATTGAAGGGTCTGTGTGGAATTTTGTCACAGCCATCCAAGTCCAGGTGTGTGTAAAGGGCACATTTGTACACATCTCCAGGAGAAACTGAACCCATTTTTGAAGAGCAGGTCTGACATTCCAGCAGCTGCTAGTGATGGCACAGGGACCCGCTGGGCACCAGAGCATGGATATATCAGTTTACATCAGGTCAAATACCATGAACAACGAGCAGATTGAGAATTAAAAACAACCAGCAGGTGAATGATCTGCTCCCCAACCAGCAGGGAGAAACCTGGCTTGTCCCACAGGGTCTTGCCTTGCACACATTTATCCCATTCCACCTTCCCTTTCCCCCATGCCCCAGCAAGACTTTCCAATCTGGTGCTGGGGTTTAGTTGAGGTGTTGGGGCTTGGGTTGGACTTGATGATCTGTAAGGTCTCTTCCAACCCAGTCATTCTGTGAATTCTGTGAATCTGCAGCCTTACACAACCTTGATTTCTCTGGGACTGGGGATGGGAACCCTACCTGAGAGCATTTGCTCAGCCCTTCTGCCTGCTGAGGCAGTGACACTGTGGGCAGAGGCAATAAGGGTGGGACTGTGCCTGGGGAGCCACAGCTGGGACACCAGGGGCAGCTTTGTCCCCCAGCACAGCACCAGCAAATCTTCCACGCTCCCAGGCAGGGTTTGCACCTGGTTATTTCATCCTGCCCTGCCATTGCATCAGGACTGGTGTCAGACACCCTAAACCTCAGCTGGTTACTTTTCCTTTCAGGCATGGCAAGAGTAGAGGGGGGGGGGGGAGAAAAGAACGAGACGAGTTCTGGATTTTCTCCTCCAGGAGAAATTGTAAATTAAATCCTGTGTTAATAAATTTGCTTTACCCAATCTGGCTCCCTAGAATGAGGCTAAAGGCAACAAGTTCTGCCTCGCTACATCCACGTGGCTTGGCCAGCTGCTGACACAACTAGAATTTTGCAACACCTTGCCTGTACACACAGCCAGCATGGGCCTCCCTCCTCTCCTGCCATTACCCTCCCTAAAATCCTGAGTTTCCCCCTCTTCTGCAACCACAAGTGATGCTTTCCACCAGGGAATATCCCTGTGCACACACAGCTCTCATTGCATGGGGCTAGGGCTGAGCTGTGTCCTTGCCTGGTTGAATTTGAGAGCTGACTCTTGAGCACAGAGAAAGGTTTCACAGGGGTGAAACCTCCACCCTGATGGCAAATCCCCTGTGTGGTGCCCTGCAAAGTCCCACCTCTGTTCCTCACCCCCTCTACTGATCTTGGTCCAGTCTCTGTTTCCACTCTTTGGTCCCAAAGGATTCTCCTGCACTCCCATTTCCCCACTCATAGAACCATAGAATGACCTGGGTTGGAAAGGACCTGAAAGATCACCTTATTCCAATCCCCAGCCAGGGCAGGGACACCTTTCAGTGTCCCATGTTGCTCCAAGCCCCATCCAACCTGGCCTTGGACGCTTCCAGGGATGGGAAGTCCACAGCCTCTATGGGCAACCTATTCCAGGGCCTCAGCATCCTCACAGGGAAGAATTTCTGCCTGATTCCAAACCTAAATCTCCCTTCCTTCAGCTGAGGGCCAGTCTCCTTGGTGCTGTCACTACATGCCCTTGTGCAAAGTCCTCCTCCAGCTCTCTCATAACCCCTCCAGGCCCTGGAAGATGCTCCAAGGTCTCCCTGGAGCTACAGGGGATATTTTTGCTCCTGACGAAGGAGAGGAATGATGCATCTGACTCCATCTTATCAGAAGGCTAATTAATGGCTTTATTATACTATATTATTCTATATTATATTACACTATATTACATTGCATCTGAACTGAATCTGCCAAGCACTCCACTGCCCAGAATCTCGTGGCTGTCAGCCCACAGTCCCCACACACACACCTGGTGCTGACAGGCCAAGGAAACAAAACACCATCACTGGGTAAACATCTCCATACTGCATTCTGCTGTGGCACAAACACAGGCACAGCAAATGAGATAGGAATTGTCCTTCCCTTCTCTGAGGTTCAGAGAATGTGAAACCCAGAAATATTCTTGGGGAGAATTGTGCCTTGCTTTTCTCTGTGAAGAGAAATCCTTCTCTTCTCCAGGCTGAACAGCTCCAGCTCTCTCTGCAGTTCTCCTGGCTTCCCAGGAAAGGTGGTCTGGGGGATAAGGAGATGCAGGCTGGTGTGTGCCACAGCCAGGGACACCAGTGCCTGGGAACCCTGTGTGGCCCCAGGTGAGGAAAAGGTTTCTCACCCCACTTCAGTTGAACAAAAGCTTTTCCCCTCCACTTTTCTTTCTGCACTTTCCATACTCAGACCAGCTTAATCTTCACTGCACCCACAGAGAGCATTTAGCCTTGTTATTAAGCCTTTTTAGGCTGCAGCAGACACACACCACATTATGTGAAAAATACAGGAGTTGGTGTAATTGTTTTTGAACAGGGCACAGGCTCCAGCATCAATTAAATACTTAAAGGAAAAGGTATGCATGGGAGATAATGGTAGGAGTATAAAAATGACACCAGGCAAAAGAACATGTATTTCTGGTTAAGGGAAAAAAAGGCATCAAGAGAGAAGCCTGAAAGAGTCCTCACCATATGAAACATCTCCAAAATAATTCATGAAACTTTTCTTGTGGAAGTTAATATAATATATAGAGATTCGAGGACTTAAAGAACCTTAACATTCCTTATTTTTATCCATTTAGCATGTTTTGGTGCACATGGCAAATCATATATTTATCTTGAGAAACCTTAGGTAGACAAATTGGCTGATCAGATGTTCAAGTGAGCAGAGTGAATGGAAAAGAATCAAAAAGTGGGAGGAAGCATAAAGAGAACATGTTTCTTTTTGCTAGCACACAGTAGGATACATTAAAAGTGCCAATTAAAAGTGGAACAGGAAGAAGAACTTTGTCTTCATGAAATGAATGTAAATTCTGAGAAAATTACAGGTTTTGCCCTTAAAATAACCATCCCAAACCCACTGTAGAAATGTAACCCCAGCTCCTCACATCATCCTCTGCTCTCTCTCCCCAGAGATGATTTGGAGGTGAATGGGGAATTTTCTGGCTGCAAGAGGTGTGGGAAGTGTTTTCAAGGTATGAGGAGGCTCCACAGGAATTGCAATGCTGAGGGAAAGAGAAATGAGAGGGGTGAGAAGACTGGAAAATACATCCCTCAAGAGAGAAACCTGACCAAGTAACAACAAAAAGGTGCTGGAGAACGGGAAGCTGCCTTAAGCTGTGAGCAGTGATGACCATTTCCAGTGCCTGACATTTCCAGCCATGAGTTTGGGCTCAGCTTTCACTGCAGTGTCTGTGTCCCCAGCTGGAATCTGAGTAAAGATCCAGCACATTTCCTGTGCAGCTCACTCAGGAGCAGCACTGTTTGCTTATCACCAGAGCTTTTATTTAGACACCAAGTACAAGCTTGTCATGTGAGTGGGTCAGAGGCACTGCTAGAAACACAAGTATTGATCCCCAGCTAGCCCCTCCCTGAAGTAGTGCAGTTAAATATTGACATCTAGAAAAAAAAACTGAAAAGAAGTTGAATCTGGGACATTTTTCATTCCTTAAGTTGCACACGGTTCTTTTCATCCCTTACACCACTTTGACATCGAAAAAGGCATTTTTTTTCAGCTCATCTCTTACCTCAAAGGCCAGTTTGACCTCTCCTGCCTGTTCACATGCATCCACTGACTGGCAGATGATAAAATCCTTCTTCCCACCTCTGCTGCCTGACAGGGCAGAATCACCAGGCTCCTCTGCACATGAACAGCCTGAGTTCAGAGGAGGAAAAAGAAAAGAAAGCAAGAGCTATTACAAGGACACAGCACAATGGCACTTGGAGAAGGTTATTGATTTCCAAGTTGTGCAGGAGGAGGCCAGTTTGGGCACCAAGCTCTCTGAAGAAGAATCAGTTTGAGGGACCTGATTTCACAGAGCAAAGAATGGAGGAGTGAGAAGGGTAAAAGGGGAAGGGGCATAATGGCACTTGGAGAAGGTTATTTATTTCCAAGTTGTGCAGGATGAGGCCAGTTTGGGCACCAAGCTCTCTGAAGAATCAGTTGGATGGACCTGATTTCACAAAGAATGGAGGAGTGAGAAGGGTAAAAGGGGAAGGGGCATCCTGAGGCATGACTGAAGCACATCAGAGTTCACACTACCAACAGCAGGAGAAGAAAAGCTTCAATTCTGACAAAGAGAGCTGAGTTTCCCCTCCCTTTGGGGCTGGGATGGGCCAGTGGGGAGCCCTGGTGTCTCTGTGTGTGCTCACAGCCACAGGAGCACAGGTTCCTCACCAAGGGCAGCTTATCAGCCATGAGAAAATGATAAAGGCCAATATAATTACACCTGCTTGTCTCAAGGCTGGGTAAATACTGTGGGACTCATGCTCAGCTGTGCTGAGTCCCATAAAATCCATCTGAAGCCACCCTGCAGCTCCCAGGTGGAACACTGGGCACTCGTGTGCTGCATAAAGGTGATCACAACGTCTGGGGAAAGAGTTTTCTATCAAACCAACAAAAAAAATGGAATTTTAAACAGAATTAAATGTATTTTAGAATTGGTTTGATATGTTATCAAGAAAGCAAGGAACCAAACAATTTTTCATACTAACAAAATTAATGAGAAAATTCTTTTGATAGCATGATTTTTTTTTAAACGACGATCTCACTATTAAAATCTGTATGAAAGTAGAGTATAAGACACTTGTGCTATAAAAATGAAAGGTTTTTGGAAAATTTTCATTAGAGGTAATTGAGCTTTGTTTTGCAAGAAATGCAGGCTTTTTTATTCCCACACAGCATTTAAGTGTCAACACTGAACTTCAGAACAGAAGTGCTAATTTCTTAGCAGCCTCACCACTAAAAACATGCTTCCCCTAATTAGAGTTTTGTGGTAAGTCTGTAATAAAGACAGGAACAAGATAAAGATACTCTTCCTCAAAGGGAGAGGGAAAATTCTGTAATCCATACATGCTTGGAAAAGAATTAAATGACTACATCTTTCCACAATGGCATGTTCTTTAGACTGGAAAAAGAAAAAAAATCAAAAAACCACACAGAAGAGTCACGCAGCACATTCCAAACCCAAGTAACTTCTCACTTTCCCACAGAGAAAATTGGCCATTGGGCATTTTCATTTCTGCATCACCAAGTTATTACACCCCAACCACTCACAGGATAAACTTCAGCTAATTAGATCACAGTCTCCCAGGTTTTAATCCTTGGATATAATTTAACTTTACACCAAAAGATCCTTGGCACTGACAGCTTAATTTGGTGTCGCTGATCACTCCACTGCCACTTTAATCAGATAGGCTGCAGTGTCAGGGAGCCCCTGAATTACACCTGTGGTGTAATCAGGGATGTGTAATACTGAGTTTTATATTAATAAAGGCTGATATCACCATGATGCACTCCTGAGGCAGATAGCAGATGCTGAAATGAGGGCAGTAATAAGGAACCCCACCCTTTCCATATATACCTGTTAATAGCTGGTTTCCCTTAACAAGACTCTCCCAAAGGACAGGCCTTTTCCTTCCCAGCAGCCACACTTAATACCCACAGCAGCAGAAAGGGAGGCATTTCCTCCCAGAGCATCACTCTTGCACAATGTCAAAAGCTACATCTCCATCTTTTCTACTGGAAGGCTCCCTGCCAATAGCAAGGGGCTGGAAGGGGTTTATCTTTATCCCTTCCAAGACAAACCATTCTGTGATTTTTTAGCACCCATTGTTCTGGTAAAACACCTAAAAGTCTTCCTTAGGTACGTGTTGAAATATGAGTAGAAAACCTGAATTTGTACTATTGACTCCTGAGAAATAAAACTGACTGTGAGTTCATTGCTGGCTAAGAGCTTTGGGGGAAAAAATGACATGTTTTCTGGGAAATTGTGGGCTGTGCTGGTTCAAACCTACCCCATTTAATGGTTCATCAAGCCAGGGGCACATAAAGGGAAATATAAAGAGAAAACCACTACTGAGCACAAGAAAAGGAAGTCAAAGTGGGAACTGTCCTGTCTGTGGATGACAGGACAGTTCTCCTGCCAGGTGGCCCAGAAGCCCACCTTGCAGCCTCCTTTTTTCTGTAAATCCAATCCTTCTCCCTTTTCCTTTGCTCTTGCCACAGAGCAGGACATTTTCTCTCAAGCCCTCCCTACGACTTCCTTTCCTCCTTGCTGTGCTAGCTTGCATTTGGGCTAATTGGGGACGGATCATCAGCCAGGTGAGCACAGCTGTGTGTCATATCTGTGTGTGTCTCTGAGATAAAGCTGGGTGGGGCCCAGGGAGGAAAGGAGAGCAGAGGGGAGCTGGCCTGGGGCAGGTGTGAAGGACCCAGGAGGGGAACCCAGGGGCAGGTGCAGCTCCTTGCCCAGGACAGTGGATGGGGAGCAGTGGGAGATGAGCAGAGCCCCTGGTTTTGAGATTAGGAATGCAATCCATTCCTGCAGGGAGATGGCAGAGAAGGGAAAAAAGGATGCAGGGAACTGAAAATCCCTGAAAGAGAAGGCTGGGGACACAGTGTGACATAGTTTAATGTCTAGCAGGGCTTGTTACACTGACGTTAAGGACTACCCAAACTACTAAAACTGCAGCCACCAGAGTCCTACCCCTCAAAAAAAGCACAGCCACCCACCCCTGCCCTGTGGAGACCAAAAACTTTGGTCCAAATCCTGAAAGCTGACCAAGCCTTGGATGTTCAGGGTAAAGACAGGCCCTAGAGGTGGGCTTTGAGGAGTAACACCAATTCAGGGAGAAGTGTGAAGGGTCTGGCACAGCCAGGATTTTGCCCAAAAATACCACAGCTCTACCATCACAGATCTCGAGAGAACGCAGGAGGAATTCCCCAGTGCAGACAAACCCCAAAAATGTACAAATGGAGCAAAACATTCACCTGCCTCAGGACACTGTGAGGCTCAGGGGATACAGCAGGGCTGTCAGCAATCCTCCCTGACCACCCTGCAGTGGGGAACAGACCAGCACAGCTTTGGGGGAAGAGTGGATGAAGGGCATGGTATGGAAAGGCAGGGGAGGGCGATCAACGGGCTGTGATCAGTCCCACAGGCAGCATTGCCTAATCCCTGTGGCAATTTTGGGATGCACAGGGATGGAGGAGCCCACAAGGTTGTGTTTCCTCTCCCAGGGGATGGGGTGATGTCCAGGGTGATGCCTTGAGTCAGCAAAGCCCCGAGTGCAGGACGCGCCCGGCCGGGAGCAGCGAGCGCCTGGAGCTCCTCACACGGAGAGCAAGGTGGCAACTGGGGGCAAGCACGGCAGGGACAGATCCTGAGCTGATTACTCTGACCTTACTCAGTGGGAATTTTTGCCTGAACAACAACTGAGTAATCACTTTGCCTGTTGGCACACACATGACGCACCATTGCGTTTTGTATGGGAGTTGTCTCGATTTCTAATTAGTTTGTGCTTGTCCTGGTTGTATTTTGACAAAACAGCGTTAGACAAGTCTATTTTCTTCTTCCCCCTCCTGTGTTTAATAGCACCTGGGAAACATCTGGGGGGGGTCCAGCTGGGGGTGCACAGCTTGGAGGTGCACAAGTGCAGACTCACTGCAGGCTTTGGGCGTGCTCCAGGGATGGTGGCAGGGAAATCCAGCTCTGCTGCCGGGCCACAGGGTGGGCAGGGGCTTCTCCACCAGGCACAGGCAGTGTTGTTCATGGCTGGGTTTCATCCAGCATCTCCTGTCCCATAAGGTTCTGTGACATAAGGTTCTCTGTCTTTGCTGAAGGCTGTGGGGCAGCATGGGGCAAGGAAAGCCCTTGAATACCCTCTGCCCCCCTGATCTCAGCTCTGCCCACAAGCAGACATTCACCACCCAGGGCACAGCTCATGGAGCACCTCTCTGTCCAGCACTGCCCACGGACTGGCAGATGCCTCATCCCATTTGTGGTTTGATGCTTCTCCACAATCAGAGTGTTTGGGAAGAAATCCCAAAGCAGCAGCGCCTCCAATCCGGCTCTGTTCCAAAATCCCCAGGCTGCCTGACCTTCTCCCCACCACGCACCCTGACCCGTGATGACTCTTCTCCCCAGCCCAATTTCCTGGCCAAAGTGCTCCAGCACACACTTAACTCGTTATATAACACCCTCTAAGTGCTGTAATGTGTTTCAGCATCATCACAACATCATTTCTGAAGATGAGAAATAAAACCCCGGCACCTTCACAGACCTCTGCCACCAAAGGTAATTGCAGAATTCATTCCAGCTGAGGCTGAAAGGAGAAACGAGGCAAGTTTTACAAGAGGGCTCTGATTTGTTTGAATTGATAGAGATGCCCCTTGCAGACACCTGCAATTTTATTTCTAAACCCAAAGCAAGACATGCGTGTGTAATTACACAGCAACGTGCTTTTAGCTGTGGATTTAATAGTAAGGCACAGGAAAGAAAAACACCACGTGTGTCAAAGTAAATATTGTCCTTATGAAACAAAGTGATAACAGCCCAAACCAGTGCCCAGAGTGCAACACACGCTGCAGAGAGCCCCAAAAGTCACATTTCTGTACAGTGGAGGGGTTCACATCCCTCCCACAGCCTCCCTGAAGCCGAAGGGAGTGCAAAGAGCAGCCAAGCCCAACATTCTGTTCAGTCTTAAACCTTCACCTGTTGCAACAAATGTGTTGCTATAGGAGCTATACTGCCAGCATTTAGCACCTTTAAAATCTATTTTGATCTGCAGATAAGATCAGATCGGTTTACTAAAACAAGCACAGAGATTGCAAAGGTCTCCTTACCACCTTAAAGCAGAAGAGTTCCAGCAAAGCTTTGCAGGGCATGGGTCAGGCAGGCAGTGCCAGGTTTAATAGCTGCAATTTAGGATGCTGCTGCCTGCTGAGGTGTTTGCAACCCAGGCCATTGCTCTGCAGGGCCAGCCACCAGCAAGGCAGGAAAACAGATCAGGGCTGAGCTCAGGCTGGTTCAGACCCTTTTGTGGGCGATCCCTTGGCACCAAAAGAGCCAAAGCACAGGTGCACGATGCCTGCCACTGAAGGGACCCTGCTGCTGCTGCCAAAAGTCACACTGACCTTCAGCCACCGTGGGTATTTCTGGCCCAAGTGAGTTTTTTAACCTCATTTCACTGGCACAATTAGAAGTGTGCTTAAATAAGGAAATTGGGTAACAGCCCAAAAGCAGACTGGCGTACAGCACCTGACGGGTTCCTCTCCAAAACATGAAGAAATTCAGATTTCAAAACTGACCAGATGAGTTGACATAAGGCTCCTGCTCATTTTGAGCAGTGGCCACATTTGCTATCCATCCTGAGTGCAGGACAACTACAGAATCACCAGATTTTTTTAGATATATTTTTTTTTGCCCATTACCATTTGTCATACAGAGCTTGCTGTGTAGCCTGGCATTTTAGTGAATAAGTAAGTTGACATATATAACTTTCCTTAACTGGCAAGGAAGTTCACTCTGAATCTATTCCTGAAGTTACCACACAGGATAACTCATTGCAACAGGATCTATAAATCCCTGCACACATAAACCCTTAAGAAAAAACCCCATTACTCACTTGAACTTTGTCATTGTGTGACTGCTTTGCAGACTGTGTACAAGAAGCAACAAGTGTACGTGCAGAGTCACACAAAAAGAACCTCTGCCATTTTCCTACATTTTCATACACAAACTTGAGTTTCCTGACAAAAATATTTTTGAATGAAAAAATTACTCTGACCTCAGAATTTAAATTTTTCTTTTTTGGTGCAGCTTCAGGTTTATCTGGGCAGCTTCACACCACCTTTCCAAAATCACTAACACAGGACAGAAATGTCCTTATTGTTTCCTAATGAGCTGGATTTCTTAGAACATTTAGACTTTTATGGTATATTTTCTATTCATCCAAGCCATATAATATTTCCTCAGTGGAGATGTTTTTCAACATAGAAGCTTGATCCTAAAAGAAGAGAGGACATGACAAGTCCTAATTCCAGTTCTAACTGGACACCTGAAAATCCAGTGGCAGCAACTGACAGGTTCTAATCTGAACAATTTATGGACCAATTTTCTTTTTTTTTTTTTTTAAGACAGCTTTATAGTTGGCATAAAAACATATAAACTTTTCAACTGCCAGGAAATCCAGGTTTCATTTGCCTATAAATATCTCCTTATCTACTCATATCTGTAGAGATACAGAATATCACCTGTCCTAAGCACTGACCTCTGTACATTTTTCAAGGTATTCCTGTGCTGACAATAAACTTGTGCTTGTATGAAAGGGTCCCTTTGTTCCACACCTTTATGCAATCCAGTACTGTTGATAATCAAACACTATGATAAAAAAAAAATTTAAAAAAAAGATAACAACAAAAAAAGAACAACAACAAAAAAAAATAAACCAAAGCCCAAGAGTCTCTCCTCCCCTCAAAAAATCCCAAGTATTTTAAGTGTGGATGAGTACTTGGGGAAGCAGGAAGACAACGTGTCAACAGACAAGTTACCATCCCAAAGCACTCAAGTTTAGTGCATGAAAACAGATGAGGCAATTTTTGCTTTGAGGGCAATTCATTCTTGAAATTCAGATGAGACACTTGTCAGTCAATGGATCTGCTTAGTGCAAGTCATCTCCCTCTCTCCAAAAAATATCAGCATGAAGAAGAAGAAAGAACACAATGAAAGAATCACCCCTAAAACAACTCCCCAAAAAAAGCATTTCCTTCCTCTATTCGTTGAAAAGTGCCCTCCTACAGATTTTTTTGCCTTGCTTTGTAAATATCTATTTTTTTTCTCATTGTGGCTCAGCACTGAAGTAAATAATTTTTTCAGTGAGAGGTTTAGGAAACAAAGGGGAGGAGGAGTGGCTTGTTTGGAAACATAATGACACAGCCGGACACACTCAATGTCAACAGAGATTTCAGCACCCTTGCACAAGATGATATTGTGGGAGAGGTCTGCAGGGTAACTGGGTGAAATACTTCTTGTATCAATAATGTATCATCATTACACGGCAAATCTGTCTGTGCCAGGCTCTGCCTCGGGCCATTGGGACAGACACTCATCACCAAGTCACCCCTGGTTACCAGAAATAACAGATCATTTCTTTCAGCATCCCATGAGTGACCTGTCTACAAATACCTGAGCGCTCAGCCCTGCACACAGCTGGCACAACAGCCTTGGAGAGGAAGGATTGCTTCATTTGTGAAGAAAAATCTGAGTCCATTAATTAGATTCCTGTGTTGAAAGATGCTCAGATTTTAGAACCATGTTTCATGCAAGGTTGTCCCTGACAGACTGTGTGTGTGTGCACTTACCCCCCCCAAAAAACCATTTTTGAAATAATTGTCCTGTCCTCCCATGAAATCTGGTGTTTGGAAAACGATTCCTTTAGTGAAGGTATTTCAAATAATACCAAGAAAACAACAAAAAAGACAGCTTCAGGAAAAAAACACAGATCCTTTTTCTGGCATCTCCTCCCGGATCCTGCTGTGCAGCTCAGGGTCACACCCTGCTCATCCTCACCAGCCCTGGCAGGGCGGCTGCTGCCCCTGCTCTGCCCCTTGTGCTCCATGCCCTGCTCCCAGGCAGGAGTTCAAGGCAAGGCTCAGCTCCACAGGTGGGAGCTCCTGCTCTCCTTCCTTCCTCCTCCTCCCACGCCACGGCAGGGAGCCAGGTGAGGACATTGGGGTGTGCAGGGAGAGGGCAAGCGGGGTTTGGCCTCTGAGCAGTCACCTCTTCTCTGCTGAGCGCACACTTGGTCTATTCTCTGCTCTTTTTTTGCATGAGAAACCTGGTGGTCGCATCCAGCCTCTCCTATTTAAGCATCATTTTCATTTTTGTGGACCTGATCTTGCTGCTGACTCAGCTGGGGGTCGACTCAAGCGGGCCGTTCACTTTATTAAGTAAGTTTAATTCTGTATTAAGATATCCTCAAACCAAATGTTCTTCAGCTTCTTGTTCATGCTGCCCACTTGGTATAACTACACCTGTAACTGGACTTGCTTTTTTGTTCTGGAATCCACCTGGCATGCAAGCAATCCCAAACTTTATGAAAACGTAGATAGATATTTTTCTATATCTATTTCCATGGATATTAAGGCTTAAGGGAGAAACTAAATCTCAGTGCTACTCCTACAGCAAAAGCTAAGCTCCACAAAGATCAGGACATGTCTGTGCAGAAAGATAGCAGAGCATGTGGTTTGTAAGCCTGGTCTGCTCTGGGTGGAAGCCCAGACACAAAGTGAGAGCTGAGGGTTGTTTTGATTTTCATGGTTTTTAGTGGACAAGACTTGTTTGTCACAGGGGAGCCCTGCCAAAACAAAAAGAACCAAGCAGGGACAGTCCCACACGCCCAAGCTTGCAGAGGTCTCCAAACAATGACTTGGCAGGGCCAGGGCTCTCGTGGGCAGGGTGACAGCAGTGACAGCTCAGTGTCAGCACTGGCTCCTCACTCCTGAGTTCTCTGCAGGTTAAACAAAGCCTGCAGTAGGTGTGAGGATCATAAACTCAGCAGGGAGGAAAAGGCAACAAAAAGGGGAAGGAAAGACCCAAAAGTGGAAATGAGAGGGTTGGAGCATGGAGGGAGAGAGAGGAAGAGGAGGCAGCAGAGTCAGAGGAGTCAGAAACAGCAGCAACCTTAAGGGCTAGCCTGTGAAGGAACCATTCAAAAATGCCACTAATTAAAGACCAGAGAAAAATTATATCCTTGCTCCCTCTATGCTTCTTGATAACAAGGTTTCCTCTACCAGATGAAGCCCTGACCTTAGAGATAGCTTATTCCTATAAAGGAGCTACAAATAAAAATTGAAAAATAAAACAATCTGCTGCCCACGAGGCCAGAGAGGAGTCCCTGGGCTGAGATCCCTCCCACCCTGAACTGCCAGCACTGTAAGGGATGGGGAGCAGCCACAGCACACCTGGCCTGCCCCAAAAGCTGCCATGCCTTCCCAAAGAGTGCCTTGGACACAGCAGATCTCCTGGAGGCAGGGGATGTGCCAGCCTCCCCTGCCAGGGGAATTATCCCTGAGCTAATTCCCCCCAGCAGGAATGGTGGCTGAGCTTCCTGCTCCAACCTGATGCTTGCTGAGACTTTCAAAACACCCAGATATGTGATAAATGATTTATCTCTCCCCAGCACAGGTCGGCTCCCCTCCCCCCTCACAATACCCCAAGGGTACAATTAAAGCCCTTCTGGATAACAGGAACACTCCCCGGAGTGCTAATCACGTCAAAGAGATTGCTGGAGCTTTTAGAAACCTAAAGCTTATCTTCTGCCCCATACAAAAGAAGATCTGCTTCTGCAGACATCCTAATCTGCAGGATTCTATTTAAATTTCAGGTGATTCCCAGCGCCACACCGGAGAATAAGAAAAGGCTGATTAGAAGCTGGGTGAATCAATATGTGCTGAATGGCCTAGAGAAGCAGGAGCATACATCTTGGCAGCAATAAAACTGGGAAAGCTGTGGGTGGATGACTAAAAGGAACAAAGGGCTGCTTAGCAGCACTGAGCTAGGGTAAAAAGGCCAGGAAGAAAAGCACCCATAAAACTTTATGACTAAGATCAGAACGAGATGAGAAATACTCTGGGAGAAGTGTTGGATCAGGAAACATGTCACTCAAACCTGGGGTGAGTCACTCCAGCTCCTGCCCTGGCTCCTGCCTTTTGGGACAGGAGGTCTGCCTTGCTGAGAAGGTCAAGTTCCCCTCCTGGATGTCCCCGTGGAGGGGCTGGTTTCCTTCAGGGATTCTTGGCACTGCTCAAGGGAGGTCCGACAAAGGAGGAAAGGAGGTGCACAGGAGCAGGGAGGTCATCCTGCCCCTGTTCTCAGCACTGGTGGGGCCAAACCCTGAGTGCTGTGCCCAGCTCTGGCCCCTCAGCTTGGGAAGGACCTTGGGACACTGAGCACATCCAGAGGGGCTGGGAACACAAACCCTGAGAGGAGCCCTGAGGGAGCTGGGGGTGCTCAGCCTGGAGAAAAGGAGACTCAGGGCTGCCCTCATGGCCCTGCCCAGCTCCTGAAAGGTGCCTGTGCTCAGCTGGGCTGGGCTCTGTCTGCAGCAGCACTGACACAGCCAGAGCACACAGCCTGAGCTGCACCAAGGGAAATACAGGCTGGAGAGCAGGGAAAAGGTTTTTACAGAAAGGGTGAGAAAGTTCTGGAATGGCTGCCCAGGGAGGTGGTGGAGTGCCCATCCCTGGGTGTGTTTAACAAAGCCTGGATGTGGCACTGGGGGCCAGGGCTCAGTTGGGGTGTTGGGGCTGGGCTGGACTCGATGATCTTTAGGGTCTCTCCCATCCCAGTGCCTCTGGGAATTCACTCTGTGCATCCTGTGAACCTCCCGTTCCAGAGCCAGATAAGCTCCAAGGCGCCAGAGCCGCCCGCTGGCTGCTCCAGAGCTCTGTAAGGAACATCAGCTTTGTGACGAGGGGGAAAAATTACCCAGAGGAGCTACGGGGCCACAGATGTGCCCTGAAGGGTTCAAAACAAGGAGAAAGAGCAGCAGCCCTGGGGAAGAGAGGCTGAGCACTCAGCCAGGCTGGAAACTGGGTGACCTGGGGCCAGTGTTGCAGCGCTTTGTCAGTCAGGGCCGTTTGTTCTGCCCTTGCTTGATTTGCCCCAGGGCTATTTGGGGAACTTTCTTCTCTCCAGTTATCAATTTGCAAGTCTCATGAGTGCTTAGCTCGCTTAATAATCTGGTTTTTGCTAATGTGTGTTTTGAGCTTGCAGTCTCTGTTCATTAAAAACAATTTTCTGGTAGAAATATAGAATAGCCTCAATATTTTGAAACAGCAACATGTGAGGTCCCATGGAGAGCTAGTGTTCAGACTTATTAAAAAGATTACTGAAACATTCAAATTAAAAAGATTACTGAAACATTTAAATAAGATTGTTTTCTATTATGTTTCAGAAGCAGAATTCAATATTAAAAACAAATATAGCGCTGGGATAGATACCTAAGGGTGCCTGGGTTTGTGCCTTCTAATGGTTTTGCCTTCTCTCTCATTCCTCTTAAAATCTAAAATCAAACCACCTTTGGCAGTGATGTGTAGTAGACCATAAACAACCCTGAGCACTGATTTGTAATCACAAGTTTAGTCATGAGGTCACTGTGCCCCTCACAGAGCTTCAGTCCAGATTTTGATTACTTTTAAAGATCATTTACAAAGCCCATGAGGAATACAAGCACAACAATTCCAGAATTACAGAAAAAAAAAAACAGTGGGATTTTTAGGCTGGGTGGGTTTTTTGTGCCTTTTTTGTTGTTGTTGTTGTTGTTGTTATTTTGGTTTTTTTGGGTTTTTGTTTTGTTTTTGGTTTTTTGGTTTTTTTTTTAATTTAGTACAGTTACATTTTGTTGCATACACTCTGGAGCACAGTCCTTGTCAGCACGCTGATTTTCTGCCTGAGAGGTTTCAAACACCTCTGCTTTTCACAGGGATTTTCAACTTCTGCAGTCCAAAAAGGCAATGAATGAGGCTGAATGGGGCTCACTGAAGTGGAGCAGGGATGCACTCGGAGCCTTCCACGCCCTTCCCACCACCTCCAGCAAAGCAAATTAGAGATCTGAGGCAGTCGGAGCACAGCAATGTTGGAATATTCCTAACCCCACAGCAAAAAATGCACCAAAAAACTCAGAAAAAAAAATTTTCTGATTGCCAGGTGATCTTCACTGACTGGGGAGGTTTGCAAGGTCAGGTAAAATCTGATTGCCTGCACACACACTTGGGTATTTCCACACTGATGCTCATAAAATATTGATTCCATTTTGATTCTGAGTATTCTAAATAAATCCATTATTGATTCCAAATTGTTCGAATCGGATGTCTGATCCTCTTCTGAGCACACAGCGCATCTACAGTGCGTGTGTCAAGTCACATCCAGAGGAACACTAATTTAAAAGTCTCGTTGCTTTACTCCAGCTCTCCTCCGGGTAACTCTGACAGACGAGGGACACCTAGTGGGGTTTTGCTCAAGTGCCAACACCACGAAACCTATCAGAAAATGATTCTTTATGTTATAAACACGTATTATATGGTTGGCTTTTTTGCAAATATTAAGATGCATACTTTATGTATAATGCTAAAATAAATTTGCTTTTATTGATTATTTTTTATTATATTTATTTTTTATTATTTATCCTATTTTGTCAGGATAACATGCAATAAACATGTAGTAAAGACCCTGCTATTGATATGGCAGCTATCAGCATCTACCATCTGAAGAGAATATAGACCAAAGCCCGAATAAAAGAATAAAGAAAACAGATCAAAACCACAGCCAAAACCCACACATACTCTAAAAAAGCTGACCCAAAAAAAGAACCATAAATAATAGTTCCTTAAATAGACAAACTAATTTATAAAAAATATTAACATGCATAAAAGTCTATAAATATACAAGCTGATGTAATAAAAAAGCATTTGAAGAGTATTTCCGAAAATAACAGTGTACTCTTAACTAAATACCAAACACCCAACTGTTTTAAACCCCTTACTTTATTTCTGTCACCTACTGTCTTTTTACTTAACTTTTAAAATTTTACCAAGAAAATAAACCTCATTTCTCACAATTAAAAAAATATTATCACACTGATTTTTATTTTTTTTTTTTTTAGTCACTGATGCTACAGAAAAAAAAATGCCAGTGTATTTCCCCAAAAGTTTTCTAAGCTTGGTCACAGCACCCACACACTGCCTCAGTTTCTTTCCCTTTCCACATTCTTTGCCTGGTGTTTCTCAGGGTTTGGAGTCAAGAGATCGCTGCCACATTTTGAAAGTGTTCCATGCCCTAAAGCCAGAATCCATCGGCATTAACAAGCTCATCAGCACTACTGGCTGGAAGGGCTCCGTGGCCAGCACAGCTCCAAACTCCAGGACTGCAACCAATAATTTAAACTGCAGACAGGCAGAACTTTTCATTTTTATCCCCTTGTAATGACTAGAATATTATCCTGTCAACAGAAAAACAAATACTTGCCTAAAATCTTATTGTTGAGTCACTAATACATTATTGATGCTGTTGGCAGGGTTTTTACAGTGGCCACCGTAAAAATCAGCACAGAATTTCTATTTTAATAAACAGGAGTAACAACATGAGGACACTGTAGGACACAGCCTGATCCTTGACAGGTTTTTTATGTTTTAGTGGGCTAAAACACTTCTATTCTCTGGGTTTCTCTTAAACTGGGCCCTGCTGTTTTGGATTACTGCAGCTGCCTGAAAAGGTTTTTTTAAAAAGAGCCATAGCTAAGTGCTTTGTGTCACTTTGAGATTCTCAGTCCATCTTCTGCTTTAGTCCAAAACTTTTATTAGACCAGAACTCTGGAAAAGCGATTTCCTACTTTTATCTCTTCCAGGGTATTGATTTGGAGCACTACCTGAAACCATGAGACACTGAGCAGGTAAAGTAACGACTTTATCCACTTCATTGCAGATTTAGCTAAAAGAGAAATCCAAAGAAATGCCCAGGCAACCCCTCTCCTGTTCCTGCAGTACTGAATGTGCTGAGTACCTGCACAGAGCTTTCATGTCTCCAGGTGGATCTTGCAGTGATTGATAACTCAGCCTCTGCTCCAGCCTGCTCCTTAATTGCCTTAAATACCTGTTTCATCACATTCCCTCTGCTGGCTCCCAAATTTGAGAGGCAGACAAAGCCGGGGGAGATGATGTTTGATGGCTTCAAAGTGAACCAGAGTCAAACAGAGGCAGGAGAACCTCTTCCCACCCCTCCCCATCAAAGCTGGACGTACTTTAAGAGGGGATTGACTGGGGAGGGCCATTTCTCCTGCTCTCTCTGATGGTAACACAAAGCCAACAGCTTCCCAAAAAAGCAGCACAAGCCTGAAGCAGGTCAGAGAAGGTGGGGACGGGAAGGTGAATGGAGAAGCAGCACCAATACAGTCTGAACTCAGAGAGAATTTCAGTTTTTCACACCAGGAAAATACCAATGGCAACTGAACCATTGTTTAGGCTCTCTCTGGGTGGATTCACCAAAATGGGCAGGACAGTTCCCTGGCACAACAGCACTGTTCATTTTTTTATTGTGTGAAATCAAACCGCTGTCACCGTCATATTTTCTGAGAAATCCTCTTTGCCCAGCATTTTCTCCTGGGAAGCTGAGAAGCCTCAGCTTCTCCATGTTTGCTGCTCTGGAATGTAGTCAGGAGACTGTTTATCCAAACATGTGAATTGTTTTTACTCAATCACCAATCACCATCAGCTGTGTCTGACTCTGAGGAGTCCATCAGGGGTTTTTATTATTCATTCTTGTTAAGCCTTCTGATGTATCCTTTCTCTTTCTTTAGTATAGTTTTAGTATAGCATTAATATAATATAATGTAATGTAATATAGTATAGTATAATATAATGTAATATAATATGTAATATAATATAATGTAATATAGTATAGTATAATATAATGTAATGTAATATAATGTAATGTAATATAACATGTAATATAATATAATGTAGTATGTAATATAACATGTAATATAATATAATGTAGTATGTAACATAATATAATGTAATATAGTATAGCATAATATAGTATAATATAATATAGTACCATGTAAGGTAATGTAATATAATATAATGTAATATATATATTACATATATAGTATAGTATAATATAATGTAATGTAATATAATGTAGTATGTAATATAATATAATGTAATATAATATAGTATAGTATAATATAGTATAGTACCATGTAATGTAATGTAATATAATATAAATATAATATAATAATAGAATAGAATATATATATTAGAATAGAATAGAATGCATAATATAGTGCATAATATAATGCATAATATAATGTATAATGTATATAATAAAATAATAAATCAGCCTTCTGAGAACATGGAGTCAGATTCACTCTTCTCTCACCTCATCCTGGGGACCCCCTCAGAGACTGAACAAACTCCCTCCCCATTTTAAGTTTAATCCCTGAGTGAAGAGAGGGTACAGGAGCGCACAGACCAGAGCAGTTGAAGGGACAGACTGAGGTGACAGAGCCACCACCCTGGCTCTCACACCCAGCCCAGTGGTGTCCCTGACTGGAGGCAAGCTGGAGACAAGGATGCTGCTCCTGGGGAGTTGAGGATGACACACTTCCCATCCCCAGCCCTGCTGCAGATTTCCCTCCTGCCCACCCTGCTCGGTGCTCCTGCTGCCTGAGCTCCCGTTGTCAGCTGGAGCTGCAGAGAGGCTCCTTTGTTCCCCATTCTCACCCGGGGGTTTGTGTTACACCCAGGGCACAGTTCATGCCGGGACACTCTCTGGCCACCCCTCCAGGATGACAGGCTGGGGAATTCAGAGCTTGGAGAGGAAAGCAGAGGTAGGATGAGCTGTCAGAGCATGAGTGCAGTGAGCCCTGGTGCTGTTTCTCTGAGCAGACGTGACCTGTGACGGGGTCTCTGCTGTCCAGATGACCCCCAGGTGTTAGAAAGTCTCTTTTTCCCAGCCCCAAGATGGAAGCAGGAGGCAGAATTCCTTGGCTCTCGTTCTCAAGGTTGTTTATTTGCTCTTATCTAATACATTGTCTTTCTGTCCTGCTGGGGTCTGTCCAGCAGGTCGGGGTGAGGCACACTGACCACCCTCAGGGCGATGTTATTTTTTTATACCAAGAACTGTGTGTACTTTATTTGCAATCACTTCCCAATATCCATCACCTATGTTAGACAGTCTGTTTCTACTCTAAACCAATCCAAAAGTGCCACCATCACAGCAGAAGGTGGACAAGAAGAAGGAGAAGAAGGACAGGACACATCCAGATTCCTCCATCTTGCCTCTTGAACCCCCACTCTAAAAACCCCAAAATTTTACTTCTTCACCCTGTGATAAATTCACTGTCATTCTACTCAAACCCTTGTGGCTTGTAACTGCTCACACACAAAGTTGGTAATTGTTTCCATGGGTTAAAATGGAAGGCACAGGTGTCTTTGACTCTGTGCCAAGGTCTCTGAGCCCCCTACCAGGGTCTGGAGTCCTCCAGGGCAGCCAGAGGAATGTCCTGGGTTTTGACAGATGTGCTGAAAGAGGAGTCACAGCAGACTATTCGTGGACAGAGCCACAAGAGAACAGTTTTCCTGTGGAGAAGTCTCCATAACATCAACAAGAGGGACTTCTCTCCCTAAGTGAACTGAAGACTACTTTAGAGGTGGCATTGTCAGTGGGAAAGAAAAAGTTGTAAGGGGAGAAGTATCCTGAGGGGTTTGTTCTGATTCTTATCATCCTTTCTTTTAGTTACTGTTAATAAATTTTTCTTTATATCCTTTTAAAGTTTTGAGCCTGCTTTTCCTTTTTCCTAATCCTATATCACAGCAGGAAGTCAGTCAGCACATTTTAGTGAGTGCACTGGTGATTGGCCAGCACTGAACCCACCACACTAACCGGTATATGGGCTGGGAAATCTCAAATTTGTCAGCAAAACCCACTGCACCCATCACCCAGGGACACCCTCAGCTGTGTGACAGGAAAGCTCCCCTGTAATTATACCCAGTGAAAAACCAGAGATCTGCTGGGTCAGCTCCTTTGCAGTGCTCTCTAAGCCTTTGTTCAGTGCTAAAACACCTCAGACCCACTTGTTCCATCTTCCTCTTTGAAGGCCAGGACTTTTCCAGACTCTTGGTGTTGGGGATGAGGGGTCTTCAGGGAAAGTGAGCGAGCTCTGCCCAGTTCCTTGTTTTGAGCAGGTCATGAGCCATCACTGAAACCCTCCTGACAGACAAACAGACAGTCACAGCCTCTGCTTCTGCCCTGAACCTCGGGGATCCCCCAAACATCCTGGGCACAGGGCAGACTGAGCCACACAGTTCCTGCATTGCAAACGTTTATCAGGATAAAGGAAAGATTATCAACAGATAAGATGGGGAGGATTAGCCTGCAAAGGCCATGAATACAAGGCAGACTCAGTGGTTGGAGATTTTTTCCTGTGCTTGCAGTGGGGAGGGTGACCCTGTAATCTCCCCTCTGCATTCTCTGGCCACTCGTTATTATGGGGTTTCAGCATCAGGAAAATGTCACCTGCCAGGCTGTTTTCTTTTTTATTTACAATGATTCCCTACCTGGCTTCAAAACTTAAAAGTGTTGCCAGTTTTATTGATTTTGTCACAGTGGTCCCATGCTGTTGTTTTTTCTAAGCTCAAATATAAACTCCCAAAGGCAAACTGTTATGCAGGAATCTCAGGTTTCATTTAACAGCAAAAATAATATTTAAATATTTCCAGATGTCAGAAATGCTAAAAGACATTCTGAAGATTAACAGTGTAACATAAGACACAGAAAACCAAACATTTTGAAAGAGAGAATGAGATTGTTCATATCCCAGACTTTTTTTTTTCCCCCAAATAAAATTATTTTCCCCCACCTGGAGGGAATAAAAGAGGTTGAAGCTTGAGTCAGTGTTGACTGTCTGGGATGAATAATACTGAATTTTACAGTTAATTTTACAAATAAAATCTGATCAGTCTAACAAAATCAAATCCTCTCATATGAGGAGGAGGGATGGCTCTAAAACTTGTTTATTGTTCTAATCCCCGTTAAAAAGGCCACAATTTAACTGAAAATTAATTCTGCCTTGGCTTTGCTATTGTTTGCAGAGCACCAGACACTTTACAAACGCTGGAGGCTGAACTTAAATAACTGCAACATGAACACACGACCTTTATGGGAGGGGTGGGAGCCGAGAATTCTTTAATCACGATCTCGGGCTGTACCTTTTGCCCAGCTGAATGGCATTAGAGGTACAAAACCTTGCTTTGTGCAGCCCTGGCACCAGAGGGAGGCAGGCAGGTCCGGCCCCACAATGGGTTTGCTGTTCCTCCAGGACAGCTGGTGTCCTCACCAGAGAACTCAAATGCCATCAGCTCCCCGCGTGTGTCTCTGACACAAACGCATCGCTCACATCACCTCACCCCAGGGACTCCTTCAGGGAGTTTATTCACTGCAGCCCCACAAAGGCACCGTCAGCCTCCAGGTGAGGGCACACCGTTGTAGATTTGACCACCTAAACCAGCAGCACAAAGATGGGACCTTCCAGAGGGGATCCAGCGCTCCCAGCCCCAAATTCAGGCGGTGATGTCCCAGAGTGAGGGGTGGGCAAAGAGGATCAGGTGGAGAGAGCAAGGTCATGTGCTGATCGAGTCACAGGGGCCACTGAGGAGTTTGGGATTTGATTTAGTTATGTATTTAGTTGATGAGGTCCACTGAAGAGGGGCATTTGCTACCACAAGTCCTGAGCCCCTTCAGCTCTGCAGTGTACAACATCCAGAGGGGAAAACACAAAGTGCTCAGGGCACAGAATCGGGCTCCCAAAGTGAGACTCAGCCAAAGGAATTCTCATCCAGGAGATGCCTGAATGAGGCACAATTACAGCCTCAGCGCGGTATTTATTGAGGATGAGCTGTTTACAATATTGCATTAAGCAGTTGTGCATTGATATGTGAACGACAGACTTTTAATGACAAAGGGACATTGGAGATCCACCATTCCCAGGATATCTGTGGCAACTTTGCCTTTAATCTCCTCCAATCTGTGTAGAGTGAAAGACAAAAGCTTGAGTTGGTGAGTCTGGACCCCAGTGGGGTGAGCTGAGGGCACCTGCGGCTCTCAAATCCTGTTAACCAATGTCAGAGTCTGGAGCAGAGTGCCCCATACCCACCTGCCTTCCTCTGGCTGCATCCCCCCTTCCCACAG
Organism: Fringilla coelebs; assembly: GCF_963513975.1. Taxonomy (NCBI): domain Eukaryota; kingdom Metazoa; phylum Chordata; class Aves; order Passeriformes; family Fringillidae; genus Fringilla; species Fringilla coelebs. Next base: position 4,705,446 of record NC_140029.1, on the reverse strand, counting down.
CTCCCAACAGCCAGGGAAAATCACCAGCCACACTTTGATCCCTCGAATCCAACAATTTCCTTTCACTAAAGCAAAATTCAACCTTTTCATCCCCCACCTTGTTTTGAAAGGCGCCCACGGGCAGGTTCACAGTGAAAAGACAGAAAGCAAAACCAAGCAAACAAAAAGGAGAATAACACTGAGCTGCTTTCATTCTCACCTGCTGCCTCATGGAATAATCCTCCCAGGTGAGGCCTCTTCTGGCACAGGGAAGTTGCAATAATTGCACCTCTAGCCCAAAATGTTCATTGCCTCTTAAGAAAACAACAACACACAAATCAAAAAGAGCAAAAGAGCAGCTCCCTGTAACTTCCTCGGTTTATATAGATTCTGAGAGCACTGAGAGGGAAACACAAAGCACCCGGGAGGTCTTCAAAAATCACAGCTGCAGGAAACCTCCTCGCATGATTGATCTGTAAAGGTCTGACTCTGCAGAAAAACAAAAGTGGTTTCAGCTGTGTTTCAGGGCAAGTCACAAGTTTGAACAGGGGTTGTTGCTGCATGGCAATTTTGTTTTTCCTGTGGTGAAGGGGATGGGCCTTTTGCAGTAGAGGAATGAGTCCAAATGTCTTTCAGGATTTGTCCAAATTAGCACATGGCATTACAGCGAGTGTCCCCTCCACACCCACTGCTCCAGCACTGTATCTCCCTTGATACAATTAATGAGACAGCTAATTACATTGCAATTAATAAAGACAAAGGAGCAGCTGGGAATTTTCTGTGGCACTGCAGCCTCCCTGCTGCTTCCAGGCAAGTTGTGAAGGGGATGCCCCATCCCTGGAAGTGCCCAAGGCCAGGATGGATGGAGCTCTGAGCAGCCTGGGATAGAGGAAGGGGTCCCTGCCCGTGGCAGGCAGGGGCTGGAACTGGAACTGGATGATCTTTAAGGCCCCTTCCAACCCAAACCATTCCATGTTTCCTTGTTTCTATCATAATGGTCCATCAAACATCACTTCCAGGAGGTTGGGGTGTTTTGCCTTGCTGAAAAGCAGAGTTGGTTGTGCTTGGTAAAGAATTTGGTTCTGTAACCTTCCAGTACTGACAGGGCAAATCACTCCCTTGTGTGAGAATTAAAGCCCTGCTGTGGCTCCAGGCAATGGTTTAAATCCTCTGTTCCAGGTCTGCTCCAGAGGGAGCCTTGTCACTCTCTTGTTCTATTCTTCCTCCTCTGCTTTGCCTCACAGCCACCCTTTATGCTTCCACATCCTTTCCCAAATTCTGCCTCCTTCAGAGCACCTCCCTTTCTATTCACCTGCTGCTCCTGCACACAGCCTTGCTCCCCTGGAAACTCTTGTGTCTTTCAAGGCAAAATTTTGCTACTTGCTCCTCCCTTTGCCTCCATCACCCCTGTTGCTTCAAGCCCCTCAGCATCCAGCCCTCATCCTCCCCCAGTCACTCTGCAGTGCCTGTGGAGCTGAAATATTTGATGTTTCATTGATGGGATTCTGGGGTGAAGGGTACTCCACAGCTCAAGGCACCTTCAGTCAGTCAGACGAGGGCAGTGTTACAAAACAGGTCGGTTCCCAGAGCTGCTCCTGCTCCCTGTGCTGCTGTTGGTTCTGAAATTATCTGGGCTGGGAATAAATAAGCTAAAAAATAAAAAGGGAAAGGGGAAGGAAGAGGAGATTTATGCCAACTCATCTGCAGAGATGCTGTGGGCAGGGAGTGACCAGCCAAGGACAAGGAGGATTTCTGGGGCAGAGCTTCTCTGCCACAGGCAACATGTTCCTGCAGCCCAAGATTTGTTTTTAGGCCTAAAATCTGAAATTGATCTTGCACCTACTGCAAGTTAGAATTTCTTTGTGTGTACATCACTCTTCCATTTGAATCTCTGGCCCCTTCCTCTAAGTCCTTCCAAATTGGTTGCCACAAGTCCTTGGAGCAGTAATTTCTTTCTTTGAATAGGCAAGTGACAAAGATGACAATTCCTGCCCCAGTGTATGGTGGAAGCCAATCCCCAGCACAGGATAAATGTAACATATTCAGTGAACTTCCTTGGAAAAGAGAGGGAGTTGGTCAAATCCAACAGAGCAATCTAACAGAGCAATCTTTGCCAACAGAGAAGTGAAGCCAATGCATATTCAGGATATTTAACTTTTGGAAAAGCTCATTTATGACTAAGAGTTCATTTTTCAGAGCAGGACTCTGAGAATTGTGGTTGGTGGCAGTGTAAAAATTGCAGCTAATTTCACAGGGAACATTCTTATTTACCAGGTTAATTCAGGATGGAGATATTTAATTCTGCCAGTCTAGTCCTCAAGTGGCTCATTCTACAGAGAAGGAACTGAAGAACACTAAGAAGTGGCCTCAGAAGCAGTGGGTTACTGGAATACAAACTAAGGAGAACGGTAAAACTCACCAGCAATCCTGCAATGGACTCCAGGCTGGATTAGCAGGGTCCATCCCTGAGGATGACATGGATGATCTGGTGTTTAGGCTGAGGTTATGGGCTGGGCTTTATCAGAATCCCCTGATCACAGTTTCCACAGGCATGAATTTAATACAGGAATTGAACAAAATCACTTTCATCCTCTTTCTCTCTCTTTCCTCTACACCCAGAGCCACGCTTCCAAATTCAGTTCCAAGCCAGGGAAACAAAGAGTGCTTGAGGATTTAACAGTTCCTTGATCACTTCATTTTAATGTCAAACTCCATCTCAGCATGATTTTTCCTCCAGGACAGCAGCTACTAAATGTTGGAATTCAAATACTCAACATATAAAATGGACAGGATTAATACTAACACAAATAAAAAATGAAATAACAATGTGGTTGCTAATCAGAGGAATTTTTACCTAACAGCTTAGGGCAGAAAGTAAATTACATATAGGCAATCTATGAACAGTATCTCCTCCATGAAATATTGATTGGAGGTTATTTCTCCATCATTTGCCAGGTGGTCTCCAAAGGCCACCTTGGCAGTTGCTAAGGAACAGCTCCACAGCTCAGGGAGGGCAGCCCTGACCCCTGCTCACGTGCACAGTGACTTGATTTGGGGTTTATAAACATGTATGCAGTTTGTGTGCTTTCAAAAGCAGGATTACTGACTGGATTCTGCTGGTCTGCAGATTGTGTCCAGGGTAGGTACATCACAGGAGTAAAAATGAACATGGTTTGCATGCAAACTCCTGAAGTGGTGCACAAACTACTACACCTTCCAGTTTCTATGCATGAGAAGAATTACCAGATTTTTTTTGTGTGTTTGTTTTTAGGCCTGAAATTTGACATTGATCCGGCACCTACTGCGAATTAGAATTTCTTTGTGTGTACATCACTCTTTGATATGAATCTCTAGCCTTTGGCTTCAACAGCTTTAAACTAAACAAGGCTGCAGTATTTCCCTGGAAGTCCTGGGAGGGAGGTTTTGCTCCTGATCTTTCCCACCACTCTCCATGGGGCTTTCTTGAATTGTACTCAGTACAAAACTCCAGTGATGGAGCAGGGAGGAAAGATTCCTTCCCCCATCTGCAGGCACTGCTCTCATTTATACTTCCAGACTGTGTTTATTTTATTTTCATAAAACCATGGCATTGCTGACTGATGACCTCCTGACCACCACTTTTGACCTCCTGTAGACCCAGAAGTCTTTTCTACAGAATTTGCCACTGTTTTGACAGTGAACCACTGCAAACTGCTCATGGCATGGCTGTCCAAGCAAGTTTTTACTCCCACTCAGCAGCAGAAAATTCAGCAAGATTAAAATATTTGAGTGGATTCCCCTTGAGAATGTAATCAAATAAATGGTTAACAATAATGCAAATTGTCACAATAATGCAGGGCTGTGTCTCTGCCTGTACCCTAAAGTAGGAAATGAACCTTAAAAGAAGAGAACATGAAAAGTGTAGCATCCAAAAATTATTTCAAAAGCCTGACTCAGGTTAGGATAGAATACTAAAAGGGGGAATTAGTCCCAAATGCTGATGTCCTAAGCTACTTTCATTGGCTCAGACTCCACTATATCATGTGCAGTATTGGGAGGGCAATTCAGCTTACCCTGATGTAGAAGCTTGGCTTGCATGAAGTCACCTACACATCAGGAAACTAAATTTAGGCATCTGTGTCTGGAACCATGCCCAACCCCTGCCATTCTGTCTGTCTGTCAATGTCCTCTCCAAAAAACCCTGTTCCCCAGTCATGAGAGCTGCCATGCAGATCTCACAATTGTTGGGTTGAAAGGTGGAATTCTCTTTCCTAAAACCCAATCCCATTCCCTGAAGATGCCAGACAAACTAAACCAGTACTGAGCCAGAAGGAAAACACCAAACCAGCAGCAGGAACACCAGGAGCTGCTGTGTTTTCATTTAGACACATCCCACCCCCATTCTCCTGGCTGAAGACCCTTGCCTTTGTTCACTTCTGCAGCAATCCCCAATGGGGATGCAAAGGGCACCAGTGTGGAGGCAGGGGAGGAGGTGCAGAAATGTAAATCCCCCCTCAACCCTCTTTTGGGAGGGGGAGGGAAGGGGCTGTGTAGGCTGAAGCAGGAAGCAGGATTTATCACCTCGGCTAAAATTCCATTAACCATTAACTCAGGGGAGAATCCAGGCTATAGGGGCTCTCCAGAGTCACAGAAAGAGGGAAAACATGGGCCCCAACACAGTTATCCTCCAAAGGGCATGGATATGGCTGCACACAGAGGTGAGGAAATGAATGGCATTTGGAAAATGTTTTAGCTTTTTTCTTCCCCTAATATTTCTATTTTATTATATATTTACAGTTAGTGTTTGCAGCTATTTTTATAGCTAGCCTGCAGTTTAAGATAACATGTTTTACTCATGCTTCACAGATTATAAACTATGCTATTTGTTCTCCCAGTTGTGACCAGGAGATTGAGCAACACTGAAGGAGAGGAAGAAAAATGGAGCAGCTCCAAAAACCCCAATGCCAACAGCCCAAATGCATGTGATAAAAACCAGCAAGATATCTCCAAGCTTTTTTCTTACCCATTCTCCCACGCATCAATTTAGATTAAAATACGGGGGAAAGCAGCACTTGATGGATTTCCCAACTTCTGGAGAGAGAGCACTGCCTGTGCAGCATTTCTGGATGAGAGGTGCTGAAATAAGTCCTGCTGATCAATAACTGCTTGTTGGCCACATTGGAGAGATGCAAACACCACAGCACTGCTGTGTATAACACACATTTCAATCCAAGTGCAGCCAAATTTCTTCAGTCCTTATCTTCCCTTTATTTTTTTTTCTTTTTTTTTTTTTGCTAGAAGGCCTAGCAGTTCCTTATTTGTATAAAAGATAATCTACCTTTCACATCCTTTGTGTCTGGATCCTGTTTATTGTGCTTATCCTCACAAAGCCAGGCAGGTCACCACTGTCTGCTCCCCGTTCAATAGCTGAGAGAAGGAAACCAAGTAAGAATGAGGTCCAGCCTTGTGGAATCAAACCCAAATCCGAATTTTTAACCCCACTAAAGCCCCTCCAGGCCCCCATCAGCTGCCATCTCTGCCTCTGTCTTCCTGGGCCAGGGTGAGTTTTTGCAGATATCTGATCCAGAAGGTCAGTGAGGTGGGAAATGCTGGCTGGGACATGGACAGAGACAAAGACTTCAGCCCACCTGCTGTGTGTGGATTTTCCCTGTGCCAGGATGGTGGTTACTCCACAGGTAAAAAGAGTTGCTCATTCTCTTATCAGTGACCTTCCTTAGGACATCTTCATCCTCATACCCCATGTTTCTTTCCTTTAGGTTCTTGCAGAATCTAGAAGATTCCAGTCCCATTCCATCCTGCTTCCCTGTGAAAATGAGGACAAGCAGGGAGGAGAAGAGGAAGCTTAGGCCATGCCTTACCCCCCTACATGGCACTCCCACCCACTCCTAGAGGTGTCTCCAAACACACAATCCCATGTTTTCCCCTGATGTTGGTGCAGTCCCTTGCACACATGACCTCCTGGTAACAACTTCACTTTATTTGAAATGTGCATTAAATTTATTCCCTGTAACTTGAAGTGCTGAGAGCCCCCAAACCCAGCCCGTGATGGGCACAGCTGGATGGCAACGTGCCTGAGAGGAAGAGAGCTGTTGTGCAAGTACTGATTATAAGATTATAAAATAAAAGCCCTTCTGTAGCAAAACAGCCCAACGGAAATGTCACTGTTCCAACTTTTGATTTATTCATATAAGGAGGCATGAAAGGGCACCTTCGACTCAGTTTTCTGTTTAACTGTTAATATCCTTTATCATGTTATGGTAATTCCTTAGGCCACCAGACAGATATGAAAAACATGTTGCCTTCTTTAGGGCCAATGGTGAAATTTTGTTCTCTAACAGCAGCCCACAAACAAAATTGCTGTATTGAATGTGTACGATTGTATGCAAAATTATTTTATTATAGTGAGGATTTTGCTTAACTTTGTGCCTAAACTGGGCTGATAGGTGCTTTGCCTTCTTAATCAAATGAATTTGGGCAGAAAACTGATCAGAAATAAAAGCTCTGGAGAGATTATATGCTAAAACAAGAAAGATGTACTTAGGTCCTAAAAATATAATAGAGAAAGGAAACCTGGAGAAAGGGATTTGCTATTTTCCCTGAAACTCAGATGAGGTTTTCCTCCTATTACATTCCACAGACACGTCCTTGCACCAAGCTCTGCAAAGAGCTCCTGTCCATGCCTTTGGTACTCTCTTCTCTTGTCTTCAAATTTATGCTCACTTGAATCCATGAATTCTTGGGTTGTTCTGTGCAGGGCCAGGAGCTGGACCTGATGAACCTTGTGGGTCCATCCCACTCAGGATATTCTGTGATTCTCTGAAAGGCAGCTCATGGGAGGCTCAGTCAGCCCTGGCTGCTCAGGGCTTGTGCATCTGGGTTTTCAGAATCTCCACCTCACAACCTCTCTGGCTCCCAGTCTGATTCCTGCTGGTATTTCCTTTTTCTGGTACCTGCTCAGAGATTCCAAGGTTTCAACCTGTGCCCATTGCCCTGGTCCTGTCACCCTGCCCTTCTGAGAAGAGCCTGGCCCCATCCTCTGCAACCTCCTGTGGGTTAGCCCCAGGCAGTGATAAATTCCCTTGTGCTGGGAATTTCAATTCTCTTCTGCAGCTTGAACTGTCCCAGCTCACCCTGACTCTTCTTGCACACCCTGTGCTGCAGCCCACTGACTGTTTTGGTGGCCCTGTGCTGGACTTTCTCCTAAAAATCCATATCTTGACCTGGGAGCCCCAAACTGGAGCCATTTGCCATGGTCCTTCTGAACAGCAGCCCAGTGCATCGACTGCTTCCACAGTGGGAACTTTTATTGCTCCCTGTCCTGCTGTCCTGCTCATGAACAAAGGCTTAAACCACTCCTGGTGTGAATATTGATCCCCCAGGCAGGCTGCTGGCAACTGGTCACTGCTGGACTTTGGATTACTGAGGGTTACACACAATGCTCTGAGCCCAGCAGTCAGGCCAGCTTCCCACCCACCTCACCATCCATTCATCCAGGCCACATCTCACAATAAAGATATGGAAGGAAACACTGGGAAAGGCCTTGCTGGAGTTTAGGATACGGTGTCCACTTCTCTCCCTTTGTCCACAGAGCTTGTCCTGCCATCTCTGAAGGTGTTTGGGCTGGAAGGGCACAATCACCCCTGGGTACATCCATGTCAGCTCTTCCAAATCGACCTCTTGTCCTTCCTGTGCCTGGAAGTGGCTTCTGAAGAGGATTTGTGGTGTGACATCCCCAGGGACTGAGCTGGGGCTGACCATCCTCCGGCTTCCCCAGCTGCTCCTTGTCCTTCCTCAGGCTGGGCGCTGTGTTTGGCTTTTTCCAGTCCTTGGGAACCTCGCTGGGAATGACAGAGTGGCCTTGCAGTGACAGAGGCCACCTCCCCAGCCCCATAGGTGCCTCCCAAGGACTTCTCTGTGGCTAATTAGCCCCAGCCCTCACTAACTCTGTGTTCCCTGCCTGTGGTTTTGCTCCCACAGGTTCTGCTGAGGGGCTCAGAGTCCTGAAGAGCCAGAGATCCAACCTGAGCAGGGATCAACCAGGCAAAAAACGGCACTGAGCACCTCAGCCCAGTTTTTATTAGGCATGGGGTCCCAAGCCCCAGGCCAACATCTTCCTTAGCCTTCATTTCACTGCAAGATCTACTTAAAGGAAGAGCTCTTGTCCCTCTCATCCTTTGCTGGATTCAGCTCCAGCTGAGCTTTGGTTTTGCCAGCCAAATCCCTGCGTGCTCTGCAGGGCCATGGGGCACCAACCAGGTGGCCTCTCCCTGCTTTCTCCTCCTGTGTACTCCCTTGGTTTTTTCTGGTTTCTCTTTGAATTAAGATCACCATACTAAAAATTCCAGCTTTAAAATATTTCACACAAGCACCCCACTGCAAAATCACACAGTCAACAGAACCTCTTCATCCCAAGCTCCAGCAGAAGTAAAGTTTTCTGATTTCTCTTCCCCATTCCATTTCTGATTAGCTCCCATCTTAATGGGAGCTAATTTTAATTATTTTTAATTTTAAAAACAAATAAATGTATTATTTATTTTTAAATAAATAATTTTATTTAAATAAAATAATTTAATTTAAAAATAAAAATTAATTATTTAATAATTAAAATTTAATTTTCATTAATTTTTAGTTAAAAAATTAATTTTAACTTTAATTTTATTATTTTTATTTCATGTCTTAATTTTCTCTAAGCCTTCTAATATCACCTCTCCCCTCAACGTTTTGCTGCAAATAAGTCCTTGTATAATTGCATTGCCTTTAATTGGTTATCCCTGGGGTTTATTTCATCTGGTTTCCAACAATATGAATTTTCTATGTTCAACTGAATACATAATTAATAGTAATAAACATAATTTTTTATTAATAAACATAAATTTTTAAAAGCTTGTGGTGCTATCCAGTCTGATAAGTCTTTACCAGCTGCTTTCTTGCTATATAATTATTATTATTATTCAGCATAGTTACTTGTGTAGGCTTTGCATTTTGGCCTTATAATTTTAGAGTTTCTGATCATGTTACTGGATGCAGGTTTTGGGGGAAGGAGGAAGATGAAGTCCAATCTCCTCTTCCCAAAATCTCACTTCACTGTTCTCTCACACACACCCATAAAATAAATCAAAATCTCTCCTTCCACTGCGGCCTGCAGTTATTATTCTGACGCTGTGATTCATTCAGTTTACTCATGCAACAGCATGCACATGCATTTGAGATGTAAATGCATTAATCTTATAAAAACTACTGCTTGATAATTTAAGGACTTATGGCCAAACAAAGGATCTGCAATAATAGGAGTGGTACTTTGTGCATACAGCTTCATTTTCAAAGAACCATAAAGAGTGAGTGTAACAACAAAAGAAAAACTGAATAATGAATGAGAAAGTTCACCCCTCTTGCTGTCATTTTGGTCATTAATTTTTATTTGCTATCAGGAGTTAGGTGGAGGCAAACCCACATACTTTCATCCTTTCAATTTTCTTCTTTCAATAATTAAATATATTATGTATATTTATGCACAAAAGCTCTTTCACTAAATAGTATTGAGCAATTCGAAGAGCAAAGACTTTTACACTGAACCCACACGCTTTGTTTTACCTTCAGAAGTCTGGATCTATGTGTCTACTTCAGTATCTATCTAGGATTCAAACATGCAAGTATTTTGTCCTCTCTACAGCCCTTTTTCATATTCAGTAAAACACCTGACTTAACTTTTTTCTAAATAGCTTTCCACTTTCAGTTTTACAAACCTTTTGTGCCTTAAGTAAATCTTAGTACTGGTAAGTCAAACAAACAAGAAATAAATTTTAGTGAGAAAATCCTATGGAGTTTGTTTCAATATTAGGAATTAACTAAATGATATTAAAAAGTTTACACTTTCCAATTATCTTATTGGGTTTTGAATTAAATTTGACTTTCTGAAGTCCCTGTTCTGAGAGCTAAATCAATGATTTTGACCAGAAAACAAAGGGGAGAAGGGAAAAGATACATGAAGCTGAAGTTCTTAACTTTGTAAATGATATTTCACCTTGTAGCACTTAAGTGAGAGTACTTAAATCTTATAAGTAGCCTGAATTTTTTTTTTTTTTTTTGTTATGGCTTTAATTAAGCTGTGTCTGCCCCAACTCATTAGTCACAAAATCACCAAGGCTGGGAGATAGCAGTGAGAATTTCCAGTCCCACTGCCAGCCCAGGGAGGTCTGGAAAAGTTTGGGAAGTGGGACCACAAGATCCTCACGAGGTTCAACAAGGCTGAGTGCTGCACCTGGGTTGGGGCACTTGGGAATTGTGGAACCACCTGGAGGCTGGAAGGCACTTCCAAGACCACCCAGTCCCACCACCAACCCCATCATCTCACCTAAAACCCCTCCCAGAGTGCCCCATCCTCCTGAACATTTCAGCAGTGATTCACTGTGTCCTCAACAGGGATTTTGCTCTGAGCCCCTCGGATTTTTGGGTGTTTTCAACATCTGAAGGGCACAGCTCTCACCCCAAGCTCCACATAACCTGGATTTTTGGGTGTTTTCAACATCTGAAGGGCACAGCTCTCACCCCAAGCTCCACATAACCTGGATTTTTGGGTGTTTTCAACATCTGAAGGGCACGGCTCTCACCCCAAGCTCCACATCACCCAGTTCCAGCCAGAGGAATGTCTGGCTCCTTATCCATGCCATGAAAACCTCCCCAGGCTGGAAAGCAGAGGTCTCTGCAGGCTCACCTGATTGTCCCCTGCATTCCCCACCCAGCTGTCCCAGTGCAGCCCCAGCCAGGGGCCAGGGCTTGCCCGGAGGAATTTCAGTTCTCAGAGCCAGCAGCCCAGGTATTACCTGTACTTCACCTGTGTTGCAATCAAGGGAAAAAAAAAATGCTCCTTTGCAATCCTAAACTTGTGCTTTTAGGCAAGATGTTCCACCAGATTAACTGCAGCAGGAAAGGGTCAGTTATAAACTATGCATGCTTGTCCTCGCTGAGCTATGTCAGGTCAGCCTTTGCTGATAAGGATGAAGATGCACTGTATTCCTTTAAAAATGGGGTGCCTGATGAAGAAATAAACTGGATTTCAAAGGAACTGGCTGCTGCCATTTGTTTTTCAATGCATTCATTGCTGTCATTTCAGCACAGGCCATGAGAAGCTGAGTGCCCACTGCAGTTATACAGCTGATAATTTGAATTATCTCTAAGATTTAAGATTAAAATGTTGTTATATAATGACCAAAATGGAATTGGCAGAAGTTCATAACAAAAATGCAAGTGAAGAGGGTTCTGAAATCCTCTCTCCTATGGACATCACACTCAGAGAGGTTTCCCCTGTCCCTTGTGTTGTCTTGAGTTTTTTTTTAATGGAATTACGTTTTTAGAGAGGCCAGAATGGAGCAACGGTCTTGTAAATTCAAGATCAGGAAAACATGTCAGGAAGGGAAAGAGGAGGGTCAAAAGAGGAGGAAACTGGACAGTTCTATGCTGGTTTTGTAGGAAAAGCAAAAGGTGGATGTGGGTCACACAGACAGGCACACACAGAAATGAGGGAGGTGCTCAGGTCAGCAAGGAGCTCATGCCCACATCCAGGCAACTCCTGCCAGCACCTCTCAACCTCTGTTGACATGACCAAAAACCTCCTTTCTAAGGGATGAAGGACACTAAAAACCCCAAAGAACCAAAGTGATGCAGGCACCAGTGGTACCATGCTGTCCTGGCATCTCACACCCTGGACAAAATTGTCTGAGGAAAACCTTTACAAGAGGATGTCCTGCAACTTTATGTTTAGCAGATTGGGTAAGAAATGCACAGAAAAGCTCACACTAACTTTAGACTCACTAACCCAGATAAAAAAACCCAAAAAACAAAACCCAACCAAAAAGCCCCAGCCAAAACCAAGAAAAGACTCTATCACAAGACACAAAATAACTGCTTTTCTGTGTGTTTCTCATGTAGCTTAACTGAAACGAGTTTTTCAAGCTGTCTCGAGGCAGCCTGTTTTATGCAATCCCCTGTTAAATGTTTTTCATCTTGTTTTTTTCCTAGTTGCTGCAAAGCCTGTTGCAACTGCAAAGCCTGCCCCTCTGATGCTGATAGAGCCTCCCCAGGAGTGTGTCTGCCCATCAGTCAACCTCTGGAAAATGTGGAAGATTTTTTGTAGCCAACTCTTTATGTCTTCCATCTCTCAAACCATGCTGCAGAGCCTGTTCCCTAATTTCACCCTTGTGTGTTGTTTTGAGGTCCTAATTTCACTCTTGTACGTTGCTTTGGGGTCAGATGCTCTGGGACAAAACTAAACATTGGGCACATTTGATGCAGGCACTGTCAGAGTCAGCAGGGCTCTTCCATGAAAAAAAAATAAATTAATTTTTCCCTCCAAGATTCTGAAAGTTGTGTGATGGTGATCACAGGATGAGGGAAGAGATGAGAATGATGGCTCTATGTTTCAGAAGGCTTGGTTTATTATTTTATGATATATATTATATTAAAACTATACTAAAAGAATAGAAGGAAGGATTTCATCAGAAGGCTTAGCTAAGAATAGAAAAGGAATGATAACAAAGGCTCAGACTGACCGAGACAGAGCGGACAGCTGGACTGTGATTGGCCATTAATGAGAAACAACCACATGAGACCAATCCCAGATCCACCTGTTGCATCCCACAACAGCAGACAATCATTGCTTACATTTTGTTCCTGAGGCCTCTCAGCTTCTCAGGAGAAAAAATCCTGAGGAAAGGATTTTGCAGAAAATATCATGGCTACAAAGCTGTAATTTTTTTAATTTTTTTTTTTGGCAGTGGTATCCTCCATGGAGTCTGTCACTGCAGCTGTGAAAGGCAGCACCACACGAGATGGACAATCCATGAATGTCCATGGGGAAAAAGAGGAATTTAGCTCCCTCTTTCTCCTGAAAAACTGGGCTTTAAACCAGACAGCTCCTTGAAAAAACACAGGCTGTGCTTCTTGAGTGTTCCCTTCAGATCTCAGATTTAGCTGTGGGTCTCTACACACTGAACAGCACCTGTGAGGAGAAGAAGATCAGACAATCTCTTAATTAAAACAAGGATCATGATGTACCTGAGCTTTCCCAGGCATTTCAGTGACTTCTGAAGTCAGGCCTGAGTGACTGTCAAGCTGGCACAAGGTACTGACATTCCTGAAGGACATGGAAAAGCAAGGCCAAGGATGGAGGAGGATGCCAGCTCCACTCTTGTTCTCAGACCGAGCACAGCTCTTAATTTCTGGATGTACTTCTTAAAAAGCTCCAGGGGCTTTACAGCCTGTGCTTTCCTGGGTGCAGTCATAAAAGCTTTGGCAAAGGTTTCACACAAGTACAGAGAGTGCTCTGTGTGCACCAGGAAGGAGAACCAGCTCCTTCTTGATTTGCCGTGGATTTTCACTCCTGAATAGCTGCTCTGTTTTCTGTTTCCAGGCAAGGTTTCAACGGGGCACATCAGATATTTGGCAGAGTTCTTTCATGCTCAGTCTTGGGAGGAATGGGTTAAAAATGCAGAAGCCTGGAGGAGGGTTGTAAATCAGCCCAGGTGACCTTGCAGCTGGAATAACCCTTGATAAGCCTGTGCAAACAGCAGGGCCAGAGATCCCCTGGCATGGGCACCATTTAACAGTGGCTGTGGCTCCTCTTGTGTGCCTCTGCTTTGGGGATCCCCTGGTGACAGAGCTAATGGAGATCAGTTTATTATTTGTGTTTTATCACAAATTCGTGGCTGTTTGTGGTTGTTCTGGCTGCCTGCCCGTGCTGACTCACACACACACACCCCAGAGCTGACAGCAGCCTGCCTGCACCATGCCAGGCATGGGGAAAGCTCTGATTTCAGGTTTAACACCCACCTGACCCTGAGCTCTTCCACAGCACTTCCACTGGCTAAACCAGGCTTTTTACAGATCCACCAGGGCTCCCCTCCTTCTGAACATACTTCTAGCACAGGTCTGTTTTTTTGTCAATGACAAACCCTCCTGGGGGGGAATCCCATGGAAACCTGTGCCATTTCCCAGCATCATTTGCAGCTGTACACTGTGCCCCTCAAACTCCTTCCAGCATGGATTTCATAGTTCAGTGACAACACCCTGCTGACCCAGAACTTGTGGGTGGCAGCCAATCACCCCGGGTGGCTCAGCCAGGAGGCTTTTGTGTGTTCCACCCAGGAGGGAAAATCAAGCTTCTGATCCATAACCCCACTAGACAATAGTCTCAATGGAAGGTAATTTGCAACTGCTCTGCTCCCAGGGGACAGAAATAGTGGCCTGGGAACAGCATGTGCTGTGAGGACTGGAGTGCTATGCATGAGTAAAAGTGCATTTCCAGCCCTGTTCCTTCCAGGGACTTCAAGGGATGCCCACATTTAGGAGGTAACTCCAGACAGCCTAAAAAAAAAGCGTCAATGTTCTTGTGGATGCTTGACCAGAGAAAAAAAAACAAGAGAACCTCAAAAGCATCAGAGTGAAATCAGGGTGCCTCAATGTGTTTTTATTTTGTCCCTAAAGACCCATGCCTTACACAGCTGCTCTTCTGCTCTGCAGTTTCATGCTCTGTACCCACTTTTCTCTGAAGCCGAGCCAGCCCCTTCTTTATGTATCACAGCAACCCTTTTTTCTGAAAGCCACACCAAAAAATTGCCTTCTTGGAGGTTTTAAACCCACCCTTGTCCAAGCAAGTGTCTGAGCTCCTGTTGACTCAATCTTTCAGGCACCTCTGAGAGGGATGCAGGTTTCCTTTTTAGCCTGGTGAAGTATAGTTTGAACTGTTTGAGGTATAATTTTAGGATATTTCTTGTAGTAAGGATTTTGAAACTATAGCTTTAGGATATATAAAAAGGAAACATGCTTATCTTGAGGCCTGAACAAAACAGTGAAAAGCAGCTTGAGAGAGGAAGATGAACATCAACTCAAGGATTAATAGTTTCTACCAAGAGAAGCTGGACATCACTGTTATGAGATTTAGAGTCATTGTAATTAAAAGGTGGACCCACATCTGGAAACTGGACATCACCAGATGGAATACTCCTTCCTTCTTTTGGAAACCAGACCACCACCACCTGGGATACATCCTGAGAAAAACTAAATCCCAATAGTGTATAGAATTGTGATGTAAAAATTGGGAATAGAAACTGCTGATGAGTCAAAATTGGGAATAGAAACTGCTGAGAAAGCTCATGAGTACCCCTATAAATACCTGGGAGCCCCAACCATCGGTGTGCAGTTGGAGGGAAAACTTCCCCCACTGTACCCAGCGCTGTGTTGCTCATACTTCACCATATTAATTAATAAATTGATTGCTGCTTGAATATTGGCCTAGTCAAGCTTCTCATTTATAACCATAACCAAACTAACAGTACATGCTTAACGACCTATCAATTATTTTACTACAGTTTCTAACCTATTTTTAACATTTTTGCTTTTCAATTTGTCCTGGTTTAGGGCAAGTTTGGGAGAAAACCTCCAAAAGGGGGCAAACCCACACGGCCCCTCACCCCAACCAGTTTGGGAAGGATTCCTGGAGAGAAGTGCAAAGAACCTGTTTATTTAACAGGCACAGCACCCCAGCACACAAAATGAACAATACAGGATGACAGCACTCTTTCACTGCTCTGAAAAAGATGACAAATTCAGAAAGTCTCTCCTGGGGTGGTCGCTCTGTTATCAGTCCCTGCAGTGCTGGGGCAGCTGCTGCAGCCACAGGGTGCAAACTCTCGGTGTTCCCAGGGCCCAGTCCTGAGCAGGCTCCAGTGGTTCCAAAAAAGGGAAAGGAAAAACAGTCCAGGGAAAAATTCAGACTGCTGAGCTAAACTAACTGATGAGCAGAAGCAAAGAGCGTTGCCATCCATAAGATGATCCAGCATGGACAGAACACACCAATGGGATACAAGCCTCACGAGGCCACCCTGGGACACAGTTTGAGCTCTGGGTGCGTTTTGTGCACAACAGCATCCGCAAGAACGGGCACAAAACTTCAGGGGTGCTTCACAGGACTGCTCACCTTCTGCTCTGGGTCATGGGATGTCCCCAGGGCAAGAGGACTGTCCCTCTCTCACAAGACAAGCTGGTTAAACTGGGCTGAAATCATTTCTGCTTTCCTCCTGCAGAAGGGAGCACCTGAAGCAGTTGTTAAGGGATTATTGCTGCTGTTCCTGGGAGCCTTTTGAGGATGAATCTGTGCAGAAACACTGTGTAAAAAACGCCAGCCACTTTGTTTTTAAGATTTTAGAGGTTTAATAGTAATAAAATGGTTATAAAAATAGTAATACAATTAGAGTAATAATAATTTGGACAATTTGGATTAGGACAATATGAGACAATAGAAACAAAGAGTTATGGATGGTCTGTGTACCTTTTTCTGGGCAGCACAAGCCCGAAAAAGGACACAAGTTAACAGAGGATTAACCCGTAAAAACAACAGCCTGTTGCATATTCATACATCTCATCTATGATGCATAAATTCCATTCACACACAGGATTCTGTCTGGTCATCCTCAACTTCTTCCTCTGAATCCTGACGGCGTCTTCAGGGCTGAGTGAGGCGGGAAGAAGTTCGTTTCTTCTGATAATGGGGCAATAAATTCTTTTTCTCTGAAAGATTTAGATGTCCTGTGGCTGCTGTCTCCCTGCAAGTCCTTTCTTTAAAAAAAGTATCCTACATAGCATAGTTTCTATTTTAACATTTTTTATAACCTAAAACTATTTAACACACTACTTAAGAGAATTAATACAGCATTACTTTCTAACACAGCACGTATAACACTCATTTTAATATTTGCAAAAAGCCAATCATAAAATATGAATTTTTCACATTAGGATTTCCCGGTCACATGCAAATATGTGAAATCCCACCACAGCCAAAACCTGCTGTTCTTGCCCCATTCCCAGCCTGACAAACAGCCTGACCTCCCACCTAGGTAAGAGTCAAGGCTGCAGAAGCTGCAGCCCCGTCACACGTGCCACAATTTCGGGTTACACCAAATTTGCCTTCTCGGGGTGCACAGGATGCAGGAGACCCAGTGGCCTCCTGGAAGTCCTTTCAGAAGTGACTGACTCTGAGTGCTTGGAGGTCAAGCAGTTCGTGCTGATGAAATGACTCATGGGCATCTGGGCTGATTTGTCACTTTTAGCATATCTAAGAAATTCCAAGTCTTCTCAGACAGGGATCAAACAAGTGCTGAAGTACAGACACTCTCCTGAATTGTTAGCTCCAAATCTGCCTTTCTGAGGCGTGTAAAGGGATGCTAAAATCTGGCTATTTTGTGAATTCTTTGCCTTAAAGTCTTCTCACAGTTAAAGGGTAACTTCCTCTTTGAGTCTCTGTAAGGATGCCCTTAAAAGTATTTTTCGTGTGGAATCCCACAGTTGTTATTTGAAGCGTAGTCCACTATTAAAAGACTGTGTATTGACCAGGCTTTTCCAACAAATCTGACTGATATTAAGACACATGAATTTAGGAAAACTTAGATTATCCTTAAGTTAACACTAATAGGATAACACTTATTGGATAACTTTAAACAAGAGGGTTATTTTGTATTTAAAAGCGGTAGGAAAAAAATACATTAAAACCCACCCAAATGCTACTCTGTGGAGGTGTCCACCTCCTTCTGCTCTTTGAGGGATTATCCAGCCCACAGCATGGGAATTCTCATTTTCCAAAGTCTGCACTTCATGTGTTTACCAGCTTTGGCACTGGCACTCCTGATAAGCCAGGCTCCCTTGGGAAGGGGCAGGGGACACGAGCACCCAGCTCTTGCATCACTCCCGAGCAAGAATCTGGAGGTTCAAACTCTCTCTGCCACTTCAGCCGGTTCAAGAAGAGGTGAACTCCTTGTTTTTGTACCACAGGCACCTTGCAGCTGTGGTCAAAGGTGTGGAAATCCTCTTTATCCAGCTGGAGTAGTTCAGTAGGAATAAATTCACAGGGAGCTGGGGCAGAGGACTGTTTTGTTTTGAAGATACAAGAAGGGCAGAGAAAGATAAAACACTGTAAAGATATCATGATTTTGTAGTTAATATTAACAGCTGCCACATGTACATAGGCATGAGCAGAAATTACAAAACCAGAGCCATAAATAAAGGGACAAAAGAAGGGAAAATTAAAAAAATAAATTGTAATGTGCCTTCCTCAAAATCAGATAGGGGAGGATGATCTTGAAATAGACTTTAAAAAATAACACAGGGAATGGAAATACAACTGCCCCACAATCAATACAGCTCATTGTGTATTAGGTAGCATGTACCAGCAAAAAAATAGTGGCAAAATAAAATTAAATCCCTGACTATAAACACATGCTCATAAAATTAACTGTCAGTTGGTCAGCTTCACTTACCTGGCTTCCATTTATGCCATCCATTCTTTATTTTTTCCTTCAAAACCTGCCCACACAGACAGCAAGATAATCAGTATTTTGCAATGAGGGACCTGACCAATTAGTGATAGGGGTAAAATGTTAAGATCTAAAGCACAGGCTTTGTCAGCTTTGGGTATTTGTGAAAATCCTCATTTCTTAGGGCCATTTTCCACAGTGCCCATGCAACGTTGTCAAGTGGTTTTTATTGCACCTGCACTTTGAGCAGTTTTATGTACAGCAGCAGTGCAGATGCCAGCCCTGGCTGGTATTTATGAGACCGTTGCTGCTGTGCACACAGAAATATTTAAGAAAAACAGGTCCATCACCAACAGAAACTCGTCTCAGCCAGCTTGTACTCCTTTCCCAGGATGGGTTCAAATTACCTTCTGAAAATTACTCACCTGCTGCTTGTACAGGAGGCTGATGACCAATGTCCAACCAACCCCAGAAAAAGCAAACACTTCCAGCTAGCTGCTTTCAGCTTCATGTGAAGCTTTGATATCTTCCAGTGTTGTTGGGTTTTGATAACAAAAGAGAACCAAAAATCTAGAAATCAATTTGGTTAACCTAGCATGGGAATTTCCTCTTGGAAAATTTACTCACTTAATTACAAAGTGTTGGAAACGAGGTAAAGGTTGAATTAAAGCATCAGTCTTGGAGGAAAACTCTAATGCCACAGCTCTTGTTGCTGACCAGAAAGGATCTCTTCCCTTGTGCCACCTTCCCTACAGATAAGAAGTATTTTGGCTTTATTTGTGCCTTCAAACACAAGGCTTCTTCCCACAGGCAGCAGGCAAGCAAACAAATTCTTTCTTAAGCAATTCAAGGAGCCAGTGAAGCAGAATAAAGAGAGAGTCAGACCTAAATTAAGACTGATGAAGTAAGACATATTTTAGTCATTAACGAGGAAAATGCAGCAAGGGTGACAGGAGTGTGACATCCTACTACAAGTTAATAATTTTTATACCAAGACATGGAACAGTGGCAACTGTGATTCAGAAATAATTCCAGGAATCATCATTTTAACTGCACTTGAAATTATATTCATAGTGCAAATAGTGTTACATTGAGCCACTTCAGTTAAAATCAAGAAGAGAGGTAGAGTAAAATAATTGAAAATATTGGAATCAAGGTGAAAAACTCTGCCTTAGTCACAAACAAAGTTGTCTTGTCAAAAGGTGTGGAAAGCACATTTGGCTGCTTGCATGGAAAGCACAGCTCCCTGAAAACTGCAGAAGCAAACAGCACTTCCTCCTAATCACAATTTAATATATTTGGCCCTAAGTGAATGACTGACTTGCTGAAGAATACAAACAGATGAAACTGAGCTGCATTTTTCCTCCTTTACAACCTGCCTGACCCAGTGAAGTGGATCAGGGCTTTGTTGGTGACCAATCAGTGATTTACAGTTTTCTGACTTCATCTGCTCCATTTATCACGGAATTAAAACAATGTCCAATTGTTGATAATAATCAAGTACTTTTATACCTGATGCAGGAACAGGCCATAGAAGCTTGTCTAGCTGCAGGTAAATATAAAGAGGACACTTTATTGTTACCCTTCTATAACAGGTCAATCAACAAGCCTCCAAGCATTTTACAAATATTTGGTTAAATGTGAATATAGCTGTTGAATACCTGATGTTGAATACCATTAATTCCCTTTTGCAGAGCAGGGAATGCAGGCAGATAGAAACTGCAGCAAATCTAGAGCTGAACTAGTATGGAAAGTGGAAAAAAAAATCCCCTGTCTTTATTATTCAGACAAACAAAAGGCAATTCTTTTCAGATGGGATTTATCTCTGGTTATCTCATGCAGGTATTCAGAAAATTCAGCTGTTCA
Source organism: Fringilla coelebs (assembly GCF_963513975.1). Taxonomy (NCBI): domain Eukaryota; kingdom Metazoa; phylum Chordata; class Aves; order Passeriformes; family Fringillidae; genus Fringilla; species Fringilla coelebs. The sequence goes on along the minus strand of NC_140029.1, from coordinate 4,685,302 downwards.
AAAGGTCTTGTTCATTTTTTTAGGATAGAATTATAACCAAATAAATGAAAAACCACTGATCTTTTGGGACATATAGAAAATAAGGTGTTTTTTTAATATGAGATGGCATGGTTAACAGTCAACATTTTAAAAACTTCTTATGATTAAATGATCAGTTGAGAAAATCTGGCTTCATTAAATCAATGTTAATTTTGTCCAAGATTACATCCAAAGAATAATTTTTGGTTTCTGATTCAGAAAAAAAAAAAATCTTAATTTAAGATGCATTGTGCTTTGTTTCTTTTTATTTTACTAATTTGTATTTTTTCTCTATGTATCAGGATGACTAAATGCATTTGATTCTAATTTGTACTGAAACACAGATCTTCCTCTGGTTGTTTGAAGCCAATTCACATAAGAACTGAATAAGTTTTCTTTTGCAAATAAATAAAATTAAAATGTTAATTTAAAATGCACTTTTGACATTTCTTTTTATGAGAACAGTGAGATCATTCTGCATCGAAACTCAAATTTACTGATGCATTGTAGCTGCTTCAGACCAGGCTGGCATATGAGTAACTAAAACCTGGCTTAATTGGCTGAGCAGTTTGGATTTATTGCTGCTTTGTACTACAAGTGCAAGACAAAACAAAACTATCAGATCAGTGAAAAAGAAAAAAAAAGGTCCCAAGTTTCAGAAAAAATCATACAATAAATGAAAATTGGCATTCAACTTCTGTGCCACAAGAGTAGGATTGTTTTAATGTGGATAGAAGGTCAAATTTGTAGGTCAAATTCTTTTCTGATATGGGAAAATGCAGCTGTATTTACATGATACACCCAGAAAAATCCAACAAAGAGCAGAGATTTGAATTTTTATTCTCTCTTGTTATACAGTAACAGAGGAGAAATCCATTGAAACAGCATGCCCCTGAACTACAGTGAAGGTCACTTATTATTCCTGCCTTCCCTCTGAAAGACAGCAAAGAACTTAATTTTGTAACTCTAAAACTTTGCCTCTGTACCAGAAAACTGAATTGGGAAGGAAAAGGAAAAAAAATAAATTGAGAACTAAAAAGAGTCTGGGCAATTTTATGGGTTAACATCTGAGTGGGGCTTCAAAGTCTTACAATATTTTCTGAAAGGCAGGGACAGAAGTGAGAATTAGAAGTGAGAATGTTCACAAGGACACACCTTTCTAATCTGCAGGCCCATGAGACCCTCTCCTGCTTCCCAGATAACAGGGAAATTGGTTTAAGGAGTTGTGTTTTTTCAGCTTATTTAGTTCATACCCTAACAAAGGACCACCCTCTGCTTCATTCAGCAGCTGGAATAATAATAAAAAAAAATTATATTTGAAGGTGCCTGCCCATTTATCTTGACTTTCAGCTATACCTGCAGCAGGTAAATTTGTGTGTGTGCATTCATGGTAATACCAGCCAGATGCAAATGTACTTCCAAAGTCAACATACATTCAGTTTAAGCTTAGTTATTAAATGACTAATTATGTTCCCAGGTTTGGTGCAGTTTTATGGGTGAGTGGGCACCTGTAGCTTCTGTCAACCACAGAGATCTTTCATGGTACCAAGGGAAGAAAAAAAATCAGAGAGGATATTCAATATTTGTGGGGGTTTTTTTCCCAGTTGTGGGTTTTAGCACCGAAATTCCCTGGAGATGGTGAATTGTAGTTCTGTTGGAATGGTAAAAGGAAGTTTCGTGCTGTAATCCCAAAATGTCAAGGGCAAGCTCACCCTGAGTGCTTGGAGTAAGTACTGAATGTTTGGATTTAGGGAGACTTTATCTCCCACTGCCCCGGGGTTTTGATTAGACACCTGAAACACAGGCAGGAATCAGAACAGAAGGGAGTTGGGCATTAACTGAGTGGGAAATGAACTTTGACAAAGTGCCCGCAGAAACAAAGGGAGTTGTGACAAATTCCCTCACTGTGGTCTTGGCAAAGGCAGGGACAGGTGCCCAATCTCCACTCTCATGACCACTGAAACATCACAGGGCTGAGTCTGGAGGTTTGGGGTGGATTTTAGGCAAGGTTCTTCCCCCAGAGGGTGCTGGCACTGCCCAGAGAATGGGCACGGCCCCAAGGCTGCCAGGGATGCCCAGGGTGGGATTTTGGGGGGTCTGGGCAGGCACAGGGGCTGGACTCGATGATCCTGATGGGTCTCTTCCAGCCCAGAATATTTGATGATCCTATAAATGGGTGGGCAGAGCTACCTTATGGAACCTTGAGGAGGTGCCATAGGAAGCAACCAGGATGCACAATGGAAGTGATGCCAAAAATGAGCACAATGCACAGGATGCACAATGTAAGTGATGCCAAAGTGAGCAGTTTATTCATCAGTTTATCCATCAGTTTATTTATTTATTGGTTTATTTATCAGTTTATTTATTTATTCAGATGCTTAGCACCAGTCTGTGGAAAGGTTACCTCGCATTCCCGTGAAGAACCAAAGGAGCACATCCCAACATCGTTCTGCCGCAGAAATACAGAGGAGGAAGTGGTTTGCTGAACATTTAACTTATTAATGACTTTAATGATCGATGCCATTGAACCTATTCATATTTAAGTGCGATAAAGGTGTTCGGAGCAATTGCTGGGTCATGCTGAAGGTCTCCACACCCTGAATTCTCGACAGTAACCCCTGGGCTGCCCAGCAAGAGCACATCCCTCTCCAGCAGACACTGCCTGCTCCTCCCAAAACACGCAGCCGCTTGGAAGAACCAAACCCTGCCCTGATCCGTCCTTTAGAGCTTGTTTATAATCCATTAATAAAACGAATGCTCGGCACGATTTAAAACACAATTACGTTATCACGGAGCTATTTGGGGTGAGATAAGAGGGACACGAGCTCAGCCCTCCACCAGGGGAGGAGGAGCAGAACAGACCGGGCAGCTTCTGCTGCCAAGGGGAGGCAGTGACCCCCTCCCCAGCGCGGCTCTCCTGTTCCTCTGACCTTTGTCAGCGAGCTGAGTTAACCTCGCGGAATATTAACCCAGGCTGGGAAGGAAAAAAAAAAAAAAAAAAAAAAAAAGGTACTACTCTAGAACCCTGCGAGGCCCTTTAGTGAGCCAGATACCAAACAGGAGGGAGGGAATAACTGGGGGAACTGGGGGAAAGAGGGTGGGAATGCCTGCTCCAGACCAGCTCGGTCCTCCCGGAGAAGAAAAGGTGTTAACAGGGGTAATCAACGAGCTGCTGGCGAGCGCCCAGACCTTCGAGGCTGTAACTAAGCAGAGCTCCATTCATTTGAACCGGGCTGCTCTGGGTTGTTTCCTAGCCTCCTCAAAGGTTTAAACTCCCCTGGCAGAGCAGCACAGAGTGGTTTTTACCTCCTGCCCAGTTCTTCTTGTGATACCTGAACTGATGTGATACCTTCATACAGACTGACAGGAACAAGAGGATATTTTTCAAATCTCTCTCCTTATCCGTAGCCATCGTGCTATAAAGACATTTAGGTAAATCCAAACCGAGCTCCAGGATAGTCTAAACTCAGAGGAAATACAGGTTTGAATTCTAAGTTATTAGGTTATGTCTTGAGAGAGAAATGAGACGCCATCAGTACGGGAGTACATAACCTCCAAACGACTTTCAAAGAAAAAAAGTATGAATTTCCAAAGAAAAGAAGTGTGCAGCTTCTCCAGTAGAACTGAACAGATCTTGAGGGATTTTTTTTTTTTCATGATGCCAAGTAACAAGGGCTATTTCCCACCATTTAGGTAAGGAAATTTAACAGGGAAATCTTATGACCAGGCACCCTGCTTCAAACCTAAAACACCTCTCAGGTCCGAACACCTTGCTGTAAATTAAAGACAAGGACGTGCCACACAGGTGGGCATGCTAGAGAACCACAGAAGGTGACAGTGCAGTGTTTTGGTTTGTCTGGGATGATTTGACATTTTGCTTCAGGTGAAATTTGAGATCAAATTGCTGCAACCGAGTCCATACTGGAAAATGACTGAATCTCACTGATTCCTTTTGGGAGCTCAGGAGCTGAAGTAGCCTCCAAAACGGTGCAATATAAAAACCTAAGCTAAAGTTGAAAGATGTTTTAGACAATACTCCTCATGTTTTTGTACCTAGGGGTCTGCAGATTCGTAGTTGTCTCTGAACAAACACACGGACCTGGAAAAATACTGAAGGTATGATCTTGATAGAATTCCTTGATATGCATTTGGAAATATAAACAAAGCCCAGACACTTGCATGCCAAACTTGTGTACTTTGCCTTATCTGCAGTCCCCCTACAGAGATGTTAAGCACAGCGTGCAGCAATATTGCAGCTAAATGGGAGCCGTTATTAACAGTGAGTGGAATTTCTTCATTTGAGAACTTACTTTTCCAGTAGTACTCTGAAGTTTTGAGATGTGAGTGGATTTTTTTTTTTTTTCCTGCTGTGGAGCAGAGAAAAACCCTCCCTCACTGTAGGTCTGCCTTACAGGTGGCACCACAAGTAACCAGAGCGTTTTGAGTACCGCGACCGTTGAGACGGCAGTAATTTTCCAGAGTGCCCCGTTATTAAATGACCCTAAAAAATTCCGAAGAAAACGGAAGTCATTTGCCCCGGCCGGTGTTTTATGAGCAATCTTTATCAGGTACTGACCTGCCCCGTTCAGGGAAGTGTTGAGACTCCTGATTTTCCTGCAACACCCTGAAACGGAGGCCAACAGAGACCCGTGGGCGAGTTCAAAAAACAGGGGCTGGAGCGGCGAAAGCCAAACCCGGGGGTCTTACACGGGGAGGGGGCTGAGATACCGCGTCCCCTTTCCTTCCGTGCGGCTCGCTGGCTTCGGGAGCACCCGCGGGAGGGAGGTATGGAAGGGAAGGGAAGGGAAGGGAAGGGAAGGGAAGGGAAGGGAAGGGAAGGCCGTGTCCCTGCGGGCCCGCTGGGCTGCAGTGGCCCGAGGCGGGCGCGGGCAGCGCCGGGTCCCGCCCGCCGCGGGAGGAAGGGCCGGGCGGCGCATCCACCTGCGGGCACCTGCCCCTGCCCCGCACCGTGACTCCTCCCCGGCCGCGCCGCCCGCTCCCGGCTCCCTCCGCCGCCTCCCAGCCCCTGCCGAGCTCCCGCAGCTTCCCCCAGGTAAGCGCCGCTCTCCCCGCCCGCGGCCCCTTGGAGCCACCTGGGAGGGAATCGCCATCCCGGCCGCTGCGAGCTGCGCCTCGCTGGGCTGGGCTTTGAACTAAGAAACTTGGGCTGTGCTCTTGGGGGGATGAGGAGGGACCGCGGCGGCGTCTGGGAACCCCAGTCCCGCGGGGTAGGAGGCGCCGGATGAGTGAAAGCTGAGAGGAGGCTCTCCCCGTTCTGCCCTGCTGTCCCCGGTGTCCCCTGTCCGCAGCCGGTGTCTCCAGCGGGAGATGCGGAGCGATAAAGTCGCGCTCTCCCGCGGGCCGGGGTGGAAGGGAAGCCGGGAGCAAAGGAGCAGGGGGGAGGTGGATGGGGATAGCTGGGATAGCCGGGATAGACAGGAGAAAAAGACGCACGGAGGAGGTGGATGGGGATAGCCGGGATAGCCGGGAGCAAAGGAGCAGGGAGGATGGAAGGAAGGAGCTGGATGGGGTCTCTGGGAACGCGGCCCGAGGAGCCGCAGCGGGGAAGGTGCGGAGGGCTCGGCCAGAGCCGGCTCACCCCGCACCGCTCCAGGGGGAGCTTGTCCATCTCTTGCCCCGGTGATGAAGGGTAAAAGATTGGGCAACTTCCTCAAGGTCGCAGAGAGAGTAAACCAGAAGAGTGTTTAGCTCTGGGGCCTCTTCAGTGCGTATTGATGCGCTGGGTTTTAGCAAAAGCGCTAATTTGGGGTCAAAGTTGGCGCAGGTCCTCAAGTGATTTTGGAAAAGGAACTTGTGGAAGAGCCGTACTGTTGAAATTTCTGTGCCGAAGCTTTGCATGCTGAGGGGAAATCCCGTCCACACCTCCTCACAGGTGGCTTTATGTTCATTGCTTACCTGGACCTTGAAACTCAGCCTCAGCTTCCTGGGTGGGTGGGTGTCTGTCAATTTAAGGGAGCATTGTCACACCGAGCCTTTGTCCTAAGTGGCCCTGTTTGTCCTGAGTTAAGTGACGCTAATGTCTCCAGTGCTTTAGAAAGAGCCCAAGGAAGCAGCTTGGGTTATTTGCATCATCTAGGTAAATATTAGGTGGGGAAAGGGGCGGACGTTGTGTGTGGCATAGATCAGTGAACTCGCAAAATGGCAAGTTGTGGCTTTTACCTTCAGGTGTAGATGTAAAGCCAAAAGACAGGTGGGCTAAGATAAATGTTGATGTCAAAGTAGGACTTCATGTGCCTTTTTATCTTTCTTCCTTTCATTCTTAAACTGTTACAATTTATTCTGGCTCATAGGACAGCCAACCTAGAGCAAATCTATCACGGTAGCCTAGCCTGAAATTGGAAATAACTTGGAACTACATTCCTGGATGTTGATGGAAAAACAAAGCAACACATCATTGTGGGATGCTGGTCAAAATATTTACCTTGGAGTTGCCAGTCCTGAAGATACAGGCTTTTCCTCCTGTGCCAGTCCAGAGCTGGTCCACACTGAGTGGCTCCAGTGCCCGTGGTGGCTCTGGTGCCTGTGTCCTGCATCAGTGCTTCCCCCAGGCTTTGATGAGTGAATCCTGAAACCTTTCTGGCAACAGGAGCCTCCCCGTGGAGTGAATTCAAACCTCCTGCCAGCAAGATTTGCTTTTCACTCTTATCTGCCTCAGACCTCTTAGAAATGGTTTGCAGCTCTTCAGGACCTGTAGGTCACAGGTTAAAAATTGCTGACCTGGACAGGTATCTAAATAAATCTGGTTTGTTAACATTGCTGGGTTTTATTTTTCCTCCAGTGGGGGTACCTAGTGCTGCCTTATTCACATCATATTATTTGCAGCTCAAATATGGTGAACAAGTGCTCCTGAGAGGTTTATTTCCTTGCCAGAGACTTTCAGTGACATAGACAGACACTTGAATTTAGCCAGAGGGTAATAATCAAATACGAAAATGATTAGCAAACATGCTTCTGCCAGAAGTTATTAGTTTATGCCTTGGAAGAAGGGCAAGGGCAGAACCTGGGATGTCATGTAGGGGGAAATAAGAATCCTAAGGCCAAGCTGGCTGTTGCTGCATCCTCCAGCTCCTGCTGTGATCTGGTTGTGGTTTGCAGTTGTTGCCTGAACAGCAGTTCCATCTCCTACGGGTCCATCTCCTACCATGCCAGAGCCTCTGGTTCTTCTGGGCTCTGGGTCCTTTCTGATTCAGAAATGTCTGGTTTCTGGGAGGGTCTTGTGCCACTCACCACCCACTCAGTGACATGAGAAAAAAGGACAGAGCATTTCAGCCTCCCTCCTCACCCCACAGCTCCTAACAAAGCACATGAGGTACTTGTGACCCGCTGAGTTTGGAGTCAAGTCTGTTTTCAGACAGATGATAATGATAATAACAATAACAATAATAAAAAAATTATTTGTAGTATGAGTATGGCATCCTGTAACTTTTTAAAATGTGACTGCTACACTCGGAGATTTTTAATGCCTCCTTTTTTTTTTGCACATGGAAGTAAAATTAATCTTGATTTCCTGGCCTGGGGAATATTGCTGTGGACTTCAGTGAGCCGCTGCTGATAGTGCTTATCAAGAGGCACTGTTTTTAACACCTCTTGATAAGTGGTTGTACATTATAATGGCTTTTTAGGAGCTAATCTAGAATAGCTTCAAAACTATTTCTTAGGAACGGTGAGAAGGACGAGGTTTTATTTGTGGCAACCTTTCAGGTAAATATTTGCCTAGTCTCACAAAGTTCTCTGAAATACTTGAGATGTTACTGCACAGGCACGCTGAGTAGAGCTCACCTCTGTTGAGAAGGTTTGTTGAAAGGCCAGGACCCTGATTTTGATGGCTTTGAGACATTCAGTCAATTTTCTTTGATCCCTGCCAAAGGAGAAATGGAGTAAATTAAAATATTTTTTTCAAATCATCACAATAAAAATACTCAGTGCCACTTCCTGAAGAAGTGTTGAGGAAATCTTGTTAATGAAATGGCATAAAAAACCCCTTATTTATCTCCTTTCCTTCTTCGTTCATAAGTGGATTTTTTTTTTGACCTTTCTATACTTCATTTCCAAGTCATCATAATTTTTAGTACTGATTGTTAAGCAGCAATCTTCACCATGTTTCTTTCCTTTTGTCCAGGTGACAAGGCAGGAACTGTCCTGTGAAATTGCTCTGTGAAAAGTTCATGAAAATGAATCAGGAATCACCTCTTTGCTTGTTTTCCCTCTCTTTTTTTTTTTCCCCCCACACTATCATATCATGGTTATGTGGTGCTCACAGTTATGTTGCTGAAACTTCCAGGTGGTTGGAAATGAAAAAAAAAAAAAAAAAGAAAAGAAATAATATTTCCTTTCTAGTGTCATCAATGCCATAATGTGTTGGTTTGCCCTTCTTTAAGGCTGAGCTTTGCACTGAAATTACTCCCTTGCTATCCCAGTGAGTTCTCTTGGTTTGCTTGATACAGGGAATATTTTGGATGGTCTGCAGTGTGCTAGGTGCATGTAGAAAGTTTGGATGCTTTTATGCCTCTTCCCTTTAGAAGATGAACTTGACTTCTTTCATTTGGTTTTTGACTGTTCTGTCCTTTTACATCTCTGTTTACATGTGGTTGCATTTATGTAGGTCTAACTGTGAAGAACTAGTTTGTTTTTTGGTTTTTTTTTTTGTTCTGGGGTTTCTTTTTCAATTGTTGATAACCATCACAGGGTTCAGCGAACAGCTGATGTTGATTCTGTTTCAGGAAATAGCCTGAAACACGTATGGGAGCAATATGTAAATTTGCCAATGCAGGAAGCAAGCTGTTGCCAGTATAACTCTGCCTTCTTTGGCCAGTTGAATTCACAGCGTTGCATTAGGATATCTGGAGGTGGTTATTCCATCCTATTGACTTGAGCATGGAAACAGCCTGTGGGGATCTCTGGGTAAAAGCTTTGGAAACCAATAAACAATTAGGACTTGGTGTGTGCTGGGGAAGTCTTGTTATTTCTTGCGTGGAGAGCAGCAGGTCTGGTGTCATTGCAAAATCCTGCTCACACCTTGAGGGTTTCCTGCCTTTCATCCTCTCTGTTGCCTTTTTGGGATGTTGGCTCCTGGCCAGCAGAGGACATGGGAGGTGTGAGGGGGGCCATGAGCTGATGCTGCTGTAATGAGGCAAAATCAGGGTCTCATTTTTGCCCAAAATTCACCAAAATTCAGTGAGGGGTTTAGGAGCACGTGGTGGTGAGGACCATGTGAGCAGCACAACTCTCCAGGGCACAGAGGGACTGTCACTGTGGCAGGGAGGAGGACAAGCCTCTGGAGGGCTGAGAGTCTGGACAGTCCATTTTTGATTAAATAGGATGCTGTCAAATGAAGTACAGACCAGCTGTGATGCAACTTTGATTTAAAGACCTGATTTCCAGAAATCTGTAGGAAAACATAAAAAATGCAAAAAAACTATTGGACTGGATTTATTTTGAATTAATCTAATGTTTTTATTTTTTGTAGTGTTGTTTGGCTGTGATCCTTTTTTAGTTTCATTTTCGACAAATTTACTGGAAATAGTGATGCATTTCTTTAATCTTAATGACCCATGATTAAGATAGCATAAAATTAACACTCCTAAGGCATATTTAAAAATCTTGAATACTTCAAATAGCTGCCAGCTGAGGCAACACATTTTGCTTTATTCATCAGTGAACTGTGTCACTGGTGGCTTTTTACTCTTTGTCACTTCTGTCATTAGAAACACTGCAGGTTTTTTTCCTGTACTTCAAGTTATGAAAGAAAAACACAGTTTTGGACCTTCTGTGTTGCTGGAGGTGTAAATGCTGGTTCTGCTCCATCCACACTGGTGTTTTTGAAATTTAGGGGCAGGACTGATGGGTCCCTTCCATTATTTGGGTGCACTTTTCCCAGAGCTGGAAGGTGTTAGCCAGCCAACCGTCAAGCTTCTGGTACCCTGTGGTACCTTGAAACTCTGGTGGGGAGCTCCATCCCAGTTCCTTTACCTGGGGTCTCCAGCTCCCTTTAAAGGACTCCTGAAGTTTGTTTTTTCAGAAGCAGCCTGTAAAGTGTTGGAATAGCTCAGCAGACCTCAGCAGGAATGAGGGCAGCGAGAGGGAAGGACAGCTGTACATTCCCACTGAACTCTTCTGCACCATCAGAGTGGGTTTAGGAGACTTTTAAATGGTCTGTTTAAATTTGTCTGGTGTGTGAGGTGAGTTAGAGGCCAAATATTGGACTAGATAAGGCAGAGCAGTCCCTTGTAGCTCTCCAGTTGTTGGGAAGGGGAGTGTTTGATGGTCACTTTGCTTCTCCATGGCCCAGCTCCCTTATCTGAGAAGCTGTCACAGTTCCCTTGATGTGTTTGTAAAACATTTTGAAGTGTGGGAGTCGTGTGTGCTTAGGAAACCCAGATTATGTCATTATTGGATGCTACAGATTGATTTTTGCCTGAGACATTTGCCAAGCTAACAGGAGTTTGGTGATTTTGGTTTCCTGTAGTTTTAAAACACTGGCAAATGTGTATATGCAATACCATGTGATATGATATAATATTTATAATATTAATGTTACTGTATATATAATACCATAACATACAGGAACCTATGAGTTCCTGCATTTTATAACAGGGAAAGTGTTATTAATCAGAAGCTGGATAGGAAATAGATTAACAAGAACTAAATTGGGAGTGATGGTGGAACACTAGCTAAGCTAACTGAGGTTCAAATGAACCTCAGTTCATTTGAAAACAAATAAAGCCAAACCAAAACCACTCCCAGAAACTCCCAAAAAAGAGTGAGGAACACTCTTCCCTGTTAATTTGCAAAGCTTTTCGAATGGTAATATAAAAAAAAGTATTTAGGATTTTTTTTTGGTCATAGTACCTGTTGGCTTCCCTCAGAATCACCACTTCTCTCTGGTGTCACTGAACTTCCTAACTCTTTTATTCCTTCTCCTTTTCAGAGAACAAGGAACAGTTTTAGCCTCCTGTGATTGATTTGTCCCCAAGTCTGGGCAGAGCTGCACTGCCCCACTGCTGTGAAGAGCTGGGCAAGGATGGATGGGACATAAAGCAAAGCAGAAGTCCTGGAGCCTTAGTCACCAGTCTGATGGACTTTCTGTAAGTGTGAGTAAGGCTCACCTGTCTGCCACACAAATGAGTGCAGTGGTGCATTATTTACTTGTTTCTGATGAGCAAATACCAGCATCAGCCTTCCTGAAGTGTCACAAAGAATTGGCACGCTTGAGGGGCTGAGCAGCTGTTGAAATCTGCTTCAGAGACATTTGCAGTTCAGTTTTGGGTGAGATGATGCCTTGACAGAGGTTCTAAAGAATAACCTATTACTTTGGGCTGAATGATGTTGTGTTTTTACATAGGTGCAGTGTGCAGGGCTTTGCTCTGCCAGGACTGAGGCACTTTCTAGGCTTTTTTTGCTTGTAGAACAACATGAGAGGACTCAGTAGACAGCAGCATTTATTAGCATGATTTCTTGGGGAGGTGAACAGCTGCCTATTTTAGATCTGCACCAGCAAACATTTCTGTATTTCTAGTGTCTGTGGCAATCAGTGGTTTTGCTCAACGTTAACGTTTAACTTTAAAATAAACTGCGGGATGCTCGAAACATTCAGTGCAGAGCCTCTCTTTTACCCTGCTTGCAAAACTTTCAGTATTGCTGTGGCACAGGTTCTCTGCTGTGCTTCTCTCCCTGTTTTTCGTTCAGTGACTACAACACACAGCCAAGAAAAAAACTCTTTAGAACACGTCAGAGTGAAAAACGCGTGGCCCGTGGGGGCTGCGAGTATCATGAGCTGGTTGGGTTTGTATTTGCTGATGCTGTGCTGGTTTCTGTGCCATAAACCTCAGGGAGACACTTGAGTAGGTGTTGAGAGAGGGCCTGAGCATGGCACTGACACCGTGTGGGTCTCTGCCAGGCTGTTCCCTGGCTCTGGTTCTGCCAGCCAGAGTGAGCACTTACTTGACCTTCTCAGTTTGTGCTGCCCTCGTGCTACTGAATGGTTGCCACTGTGTAATCCTCAGGCTTGTGTTGGGAGGCTGCTGAGATCTGATTTCATGCTGCACCTTAATTTGTACCCTCTCTTCAAGTACTTCCGCTTGGTTTGGAGTTTTGGTGTTTTGTTTAATTTGTTTTATTCCCCCTCTCTGCAAATCTGGCTTTTTTCCAAAGGGAAAACTGACAGGAAAGCTGGACAAAGCCTCCAGTTGTGATTTGTTTTCTTTTTTGTTTGTTTGTGTAGGTTCACACTTTACTCCCCAACACTTGAATTGTTTCTGTACTGTTGACAAAGGAAAAATGACCTCTACTCTAGTAAGTAAACAGGATATTCACAATATTCCTCTGATTTTTTTCTTTTAACGCGTTTTTATTTCTTTACACCCAACATCCCATTGAGTGATGTCCTGATTAACGAGTCTGTCAAAACCCAGACTATTTGTCGTGTTTCCTTTTTGGCAGAAAGGGGAAAGGATGCTGTGAGGCAGGTGTAAGAGCCTCAAATTAACCAACATTTCAAGTGCTCCAGATATTTTAGGGGAGATTTATGCTTTTGAGCACATGCTTTTGATCTATTTAAGCTTGTTTTGGTGGGGTAGGCTTCTAACTCGTTTTTTAAGCTCTTCCAGGGTAAATATTCTTGTTGCAGGCCAGTGTGTGTCAGAAATAGCTTAGGTGTACCTGCTGTTGTCACAGCACGAAATGGGGCAGTAAGCATTTATCCTGGACCTGGACAAAGGCTGATACTTGTCAGCATTTCTTTCTGGGATGGTGCAGCCCACAGCTGTCCTTGCTGTTTATTTCCACCCCGTCAGACGTCCCAGGGCAAGCATTTGTGCAAACAGCTTGGGAGGGCTGGGCTCAAGAATCCTTCTTAGGCTGGGCTGCTATGGAAAAGCAAGATCAGGAAACTGATCTTGCCAGAGGATTCCCAGCCTGGCTCTGTGTTATTTTCATCATTCAATCCACGAGGTTTTAGGCATGTTCTGTGAATCTCCCTGTCTGTGTGCACTGCAGTCCCCAGTAAGTGCTCGGGGTGCGGGGGGTGTATTGGACAGATGGGACTGGGAGGTTTTGTCCTGCTGCCAGCCTCGTTTCTCACTCTCTGCTGTTCCCCACGCCACCCCTCAGGGTCCTCCACCGCCATACTACGAGAACAGGGGCTTCCAGCCAGAGCCCCCCTACGCTGCCCGGCCGGCAGCAGGTGCTCCCCACTACCCGCAGCTCTTCTCCTCCAGCCCTCCCTCTGTGCCAAGCTACGTCCCCAGGGTTGCCACCCACCAGCCCACCCGGCCAGCAGCACCCCCACCCAGGAGAACCTGTGCAGCCAGTAAGTTTGGGGGGATTTCTCCTGGTTTTTTGTGGAAGCCCACTGGGAATGTTGGTCTGTCTGCTCTGGGGTGCCCTGACCCCCTCCAGGGCAGCACTGACTTTGACCCTCATCCATGGAGAAAGTTTCCTACACTAGAATTCTAGTTTTCCTAGAATCCACAGAAGTGTGAAATAGATTATAGAGAGCAGTGTGGGTATGTCACTGGGTGAGAAATTGAGGTTTTGGGGTTTTTAGTGTGTTGTGGATGGAAGCAAGGTGGAGGGCACAGGGTGTGGTCCTGGGTTTCTTCTTCATGCTTCTTCTTCCTCCTTCTCCAAGGGTTTGGGTGGCATTTTGTAATTGGGCAGAAAAGTCCCCATTGCAGCTCTGTGGGATCAGTTATTGGGGTAAAAGGGAAAATAATCCAGGTGTCAGTTCTTCATTGGACAGTTTTACCTTAAAAGTCCTTGTAACCAGAGACTGTTGGGCATTTTGTGCCTTCTAATGAAAAGCTGCTGCACTCACAGCAGTGAGACTGTTTCACTGATAAGAAATAATAAACCCCTGAGTCTGAACATGAAACACCATCTCAAGTGCCTTCAATCCAGACCCAGAAAATCCCACAACTGGGACTGCCACAGCTTTGGACCCGAGATCTGTTGAAGTGAGATAACAAAGGAAAGGGACCTTCCCTTCCAAGTCGTGCATTGAAGGAGCCACTTCCTTCTTGCCTTTCTTCCTGTCATGAAGAAGTGACAGCTGGCTGGAGTGCTGGTGTAGCTGGGGGGTTTGGGAGGAAGGATGGTGGAATGGGGAAAAGTCTGGCTAAAAATCAGTGATTTTAATGTCAAATAAATAGTGCTGGTGGATGGAAATTACTTCTGAACCTGATTTCTCTTATCCTCCTTGCTTTCACTTCAGGTCTAAGGAAAACCATAATAATAATACTATCTATATTAATAGTCATTTGTTGTGCAATTGCTGCTTTCTTCATCTGGTATTTTGGTAAGTTATTTTGTTTTCTTTTTTTTTTTTTTTTTTTAAGAAAAGATGTTTTAAACTTTTTAAGTTAGATATATCCATTCTCATTTTATGCTTTATTCTGAAGTAAGGACAGAAAAGCCTTTGTTCTTTTATCCTAAGAGATGAACTAATCTTGCTTCTTAATGGCTCAGTTTTGTTTGTGGGTTAAGGTTTTTTTTTTCTTTTTTTCTTTCTTTTTAATGCTGCTGTTACTTTCCAAATTTGAGCTTCACTTAATTTCGGGTGAAGAGAGGGGATTGCAATAAGTGTGCAAACCTTAACTGCAGGAGTGTAAATGGTCAAGATACCTTTTGTTTTGCTAAAATGGGATCTGTCTTGGAGCAGAAGTCATTTACATCCATTTATTTGTTTCTGTGGGGGTTTTGTGCAAACATTGCATGAGCCCAGCCTGTCTCAGCACTCTTAAGTTGTACCATGGATGTTTGCTTTGGAAATCATCCCCAGCTGGGGTGGCTGAGCTCTGAAACAGGGCTGGACCAATTCTGTTCAGCTCAGGTGAAGTTTGCCTTGTGCTGTCTTAATTTCCCTTTCAATGAAAGCTGCTTTGCTAAAAAAGCAGGAAATTAAAAATCTGGTGTTTTTAGGAGCCTCTCCTTTCCATTCTGCTCAGGAGAAGAGGAAGAGAGATCTAGTGGAAGGTGTCCATGCTCATTGAATTAGGGTTGGACTAAAATGATGTTTAAAGACCCCTTCCAAACTATTCAATAACTTTAAGGGAGTTCATTTGGAACTATTGGGATGACACTTTGTGTTCTTAGGGGCATTTTTTGACTCATTTTGATTTAAGCAGGATGAGTGTAATCTTGTTTTAAATGAGAGCAAAAGTACATAATTGAGGCACTCGCTCTCTTCCTCCTTTGCAAAGCTGACTCATTTCTGGCACCTTAATGGTGCCTGATTATTCAGGGGAGGCCAGGGGCCAGAACCCAATCAGCTGCATCAGAGAATTGATCTGTGCAAAGGACAGAGGAATCCATCTCTGCTGTGGCAGCTGGGGCTCTCCCACCTCTGGGTTTGAGAGCTTCCAATGTTTTGCTCCATCGAAGTGGGAAACTCTTGGAGAGCTGGGTTGATGTGCTGTGTTGGAGGACAAGGTGAGAGATGAGAATTGACTCCAAGTTCTTAGAAAGCTGATTTGATATGATATATGATAAGAAAATGATACACTAAAACTATACTAAAGAAAGAGGAATGATACAACAGAAAGCTAGAAAGGAGTGAACAATAAAAACCCATGACAGACAGAGTCTTGGCACAGCTGGACTGGGATTGGTCATTAATTAAAAACAATCCACATGGAACCAGTCAAAGATGCACCTGTTGGTGAGCAACCTCCAAACCACATCCCAAGCCATCAGATAATTATTGTCTACATTTCTTTTCTGAGCCTTCTCAGCTTCTCAGGAGAAAAATCCCGGCGAAGGGATTTTTCATAAAATATCACGGTGACCATGTGCAGCCTCGTGGTGTGTTTCTGTCTCCCTGCAGTAGAGAATCACTGTCTCAGCTCCCTGATTGAGTGTGGATCCTCAGGGGTGTGCATGTCCCCCTCCCAGTGGTGCGATGGAGTGAGCGACTGCCCCAACGGGGAGGACGAGACCCGCTGTGGTGAGTGACAGCAGCCAAGGGCTGGGGGCAAAATCTGCATCACTGCAGGAGCCTGGGAGCAGATTGCCCTGCACAGAGCTTGCCTAAATTGCAACAAGGCTGTTTTAGCCTAAGGTCTGTCTTTAAAGCTGTTTAGGATGTGTGTTACGTTTAGATACTCAGTTTGTTTCCAGCCCGATTGAAAAGCTGAAGTGAAATGAAATGCTCAGGGGTTTGAGCTGCCTTGACTTTGAGTCAGTTTTTTAAATCTCACTTTTTAATTTGAGTGGGGTTTGTGCAGAACTGGATCTGGAGCTTGTCTCTGGATAGAACAGTCAGTGGTTCTCAGTAAGCCTCAGGTGATAACAAACCTGGTGGTCTTCGGTCAGGCTCGTCTTTTTCCACGTATTTTATATTCCTTGTTCTCCCCTTAGTTCTTCAACCACTCCATAACTCATTTGTGTAAGGCAGCCTGGCCTAATCATTGCTTTGAACTGAAAAGATGCCAAGGGAAGCTTTAGAGCTGAAGGCAGAAGGTGGAAGCCTTCATTTGTCCATTCCAGAGGTTTGGCATCTTGGGTCGTGCCAGTGCCACACTGGAAATTTCAGCTGTGCTTTAAATTCCCTCTGCAAACTTGTATTCAGCACATTCTCACGCTGGGTTAGCATTTGCTGGCAGCAGTTCCCCTCCATTTGGTTGAATAATGGCTTCTTGGAGAAGCCTGCTTCAATCTGTCCTTTTGCTCAAACTATTTTTTATTAAATTCTTGTGCAAGCAAATACATAATGGGACGTGGAATGTCAGAGCTAATTGCTCCTGGTTGCATTATCGCTTTACAAAGCACTTCTCTGGAGAAATTTGGTGTATTAAGAGATAATATAATCTCTTAATAATAAAGATATTAGTAAGATAACATTATCTATTTTTAAATAGATCATGTTTTATTTATACACAGGATGTAATATATGAAGAAATATATGGTTGCATAAAGAAAAGATTGGGAAATTTTCATTATTGCAATCTTTCTCAGTGGTAGAACATAACAGAGAAATGTTAGTATAAAAGCTGAAGTGAAAGGATGAACCCTATCTTGTGCATTTGTATTTTAAAACTGGTAGTGCTTATAAATTGCCTTACATATAGAGAAGTAAGTCATTGCCATATTTCTGTCTACTGGCTGTTTACTCAGAATTTGAGTAGAAGGGAGCATTAAATTAGGATCAGTTCATACATGAAGTGGAACTGGCTATTTACTCAGAATTTGAGTAGAAGGGAGCATTAAATTAAGATCAGTTCATACATGAAGTGGATATTATGGGTAACTACTTCCAAGCAGAGAGAGCAGTAATAATAGCATGTGGTGGTCTTAGTTTCCTTCTTTTTTTCCTTTTTCCCTTTCTTCCTTTTCTGGCAGTTAGACTTTTTGGACCAAATTTTATCCTGGAGGTTTATTCACCTGTCACCAAATCCTGGTATCCTGTTTGCCAAGATGACTGGAATGATGATTATGGGAAGATTGCATGCAAAGACATGGGCTACAGCGTGTAAGTGCAACCTCTGTCAGCCTCTGCTCAGAAAAGGAAAGGTTAAAATTTCCCTCTTGCCATTTTTAATGTGTCTGAGACTTTGCTGTGAAAATGCACTGGCAAAGGCATCTCTTCATCTTGCCCTGTTACACGAGGTGCATACATATCAGGTAAAAATAATATTTCAACCCAGTGACTGTGGCTGGGCTGCACCAGCCGGGCTCCACGTTCACAAAAATAAAAATAAATATAATAAACAAAAAAATAAAGATTTCTAGTGCCGTCATGTCAGAAGCTCTGGCTTGTCAGGGCTCGTTGTTATCACCTGTTTGAAAACTGGAACCACTGCTGGGTTTCATGGTGGACTTTCTGTTTGGCAGGGATACGTATTTCCGCAGCGCGGGGGTGGAACCTGGAGACAGCTTCAAGAGCTACATGAAGCTGAACACCAGTGCTGGGAATATAGACTTGTACAAGAAGCTGTACAGCAGGTACCCTGCTTCAATAAAAGCCTCTCTCCTCTCGTCCAGGCTCTCTCCAGATGCTGGAAGAGGTGCAGCACAATGCAAGCACATCTGCCAGTGGGGATTGTTGGAGGGAAAGGGGCTTTGCTTTTGATCTGATTGCAGCAGCTGTTCTTCCCTCTTTTTAAAAACACAGCTGTCGTTTTTCCATCCTCTCTGTCCTCTTCTAAAAGAAGAAATGTCCCATCTTCTGCTGTGCTGTGTCAAAGGTGTTTTTCTGAGGCTCTCTGACCATCAGCTGGAGTTTGTGTATGGTGACAAGAGCTCCCAGCTACAACACATTCACATTTTTCAGTCACATGAACACACAGCATGCAAAAATGGATCTTCACTGTGGAAAGCATCATTTTTATTATCATTGAACAGCTCTGAAGTGTCCAGTGTCAAAACCTGCAGACTGCTGTGCCTGCACACTCCCTGCAGCTCCCTTGTTTACTTCTTCTGCAACAACTTCCTGAATCAGCTCCACTTTCTCTCTTCATCCACCTTCTCAGTAGGCACACAAACCTTTTGTGCCCGTGCCTGCAGTGTCCCACAGGACAGTTTTGGTGAATGCAGGGCATGGTGGGGGCCAGGTGGTGAGGAAAGGAGGGAACCCTCCGCAGGAAGATGAGGCTGAAGGCAGGGCACGTCGCTGGAAAGGGTGGAAAGCAGCTGGAGGGTGGACTTCTCTCACCATTTCCTTCACCGAGTGCCTAAGATGCTGTTTGGTGTTTTTATTTCTCCTGCAGCGGTTCCTGTGCCTCAGGATATGTGGTTTCTCTGCGCTGCATAGGTAACTCACTGGCTTTTGCAAACTTCTGCTTCTTCATGAAATGCTCTGGCTGGCAAGTCCTTTTGGACTGTGGCATTAATCGCTGCTTTTGCGTGGGCAAATGATTTAACTCTGGTTCCCAAGTAATGCAGTTTTAGGAGCAGGGTGGGAGAGGAGCCAAGGAATACAGTGGATCCCCAGTTGCTTTTGTCTCTGCTGCCGCTGGTTCCTGGTGGTGAAGCTCCACATGTGACCCAGCAGCTGTGTTGGGATGTCTGTGGCACATTTGCTCTCCAAGAGTCAGCAATGGGGTGGGCAGTGCCTGCTGGGGGTGATTCCTGCCCTGAGGAGTCTCCTGGCTGTTGGCTGCTTTGTTGCACAGCACAGAGGTGTCTGAATCACCAGAGACTCCTGAAAGGTGGGAAGAGTTTATGGTGAACCAAGGGCAGCTGCTGCCAGGAGGGGTTTGCAATTTGTTGGGGGTCTGGGCAATCAATGGCAGACTTGGTGTCAGGGCAGGGGTGTGAGCTGTGCTGTGCCCAGCATGGTGTGTGCACCCCTCTGCCAGGGGAGCCAGGGGTGCAGAATCTACCTCCCAGCTCCCTCTGTGATGACCCTCTGTGTGTGACTGACTTTCCAGAGTGTGGCCTGTCCAGCAAGAGCGTGAGCATCATGAACAGGATCGTGGGGGGCAGCGGGGCCGTGCTGGGGCAGTGGCCGTGGCAGGTCAGCCTGCACGTGCAGGGCACCCACGTCTGCGGGGGCTCCATCATCACCCCACACTGGCTCGTGACAGCAGCTCACTGTGTGGAAGGGTGAGTCCCTCTCTCTGGGGCTGAATGTCACAGAATCACAGAATCCCTGGGTTGGAAGAGACCCTAAAGATCATCGAGTCCAGCCCAGCCCCACCAGCTCAACTGAGCCCTGGCCCCCAGTGCCACATCCAGGCTTTGTTAAACACACCCAGGGATGGGCACTCCACCACCTCCCCGGGCAGCCATTCCAGAACTTTCTCACCCTTGCTGGAAAACCTTTTCCCTGCTCTCCAGCCTGTATTTCCCTTGGTGCAGCTCAGGCTGTGTGCTCTGGCTGTGTCAGTGCTGCTGCAGACAGAGCCCAGCCCAGCTGAGCACAGGCACCTTTCAGGAGCTGTGCAGGGCCATGAGGGCAGCCCTGAGTCTCCTTTTCTCCAGGCTGAGCACCCCCAGCTCCCTCAGGGCTCCTCTCAGGGTTTGTGTTCCCAGCCCCTCTGGATGTGCTCAGTGTCCCAAGGTCCTTCCCAAGCTGTGGGGCCAGAGCTGGGCACAGCACTCAGGGTTTGCCCTCCCCAGTGCCCAGGGCAGGGCAGAATGACCTCCCTGCTCTGCTGGCCACACCATTCCTGATCCAGGCCAGGAGCCATTGGCATCTTGGCCACCAGGGCACTCTGCTGGCTCATGGTCAGCCAGCACCCCCAGGTCCCTTTCTGCTGGGCACTGTCCAGCCACACTGTCCCCAGCCCCCTGCATTTTGGCTACAGTTTTTGTGGCCAAAATGCAGGACTCAGCACTTGGATTTATTAAACTTCTCCCTGTTTGCCTATCTTCAAGCTGAAATGCATGAATTTATTCAGTTTTCCCCACTTTCTCCCTTAAAACTGAATTTCTCCCCCCACCTGGCATGCAGGTGCTTGGTGCAGTGTTTTGTCTGTATTGTAAATTTGAAGTATTAAGGGAAGATTGGTTCTGGAGGAGGCTGGCTGCAGCTCATCTGTCTGCTTTCTGCAGGAAGCCTTATTTTATATTTTGTTCTATTTACAGAATGAAATGGGTGATGTTGAGCACAGATACCCACCCAATTTAATGTAAACTTGAGGCACCAAATTGAATGCCAGCCCATACAATGTTTCTATGAAGATGTTGAATTACACTCTGAGAAAACCCAAAGGGAACTCCCTCCCTCCAAATTCTCAAATATCACACTGCTGTAGATATGATCAATTTAAAGATGCCTGGGCCATTTATTTTTTCGTATCTTTTTGCCACAGGGTAGCAAAGTCCAAGTCAGTATTAAATACAGATTTATATCTATCCAAGGAGCACTTTATGTAGCCATCAACAAGAAAAATAGCTGGTGCTCTGTACATTTTTAACCTATAAAAGAGAGTCGAGGGTTCTGTGGTACCCTCAGAAAGGGCAAAATTTGTTTAAAAGGTGGCTGCTTCTGTTGGAGGGAAAACCCACAAAGCAAAACCATTTTAATGGCTGGTTGGCTGGATCAGAGTTTGAGGCTGAGGCAAGGAAGACTATTTGTCCTTAACCTTGAGAAAGGAATGCAAGTGTTGATTTCTACCTGGAGATCTTATCCCTCCTTTGTTGTCTGGGTTTGAGCTCTGTAGTGTGCAAAAGCTTTGGGAATGGCAACCAAGCTGCAGCTGGCACAAACCTGGTTTTCAGCCTGGTCTGGTTTTTTTGGAGGTGGGGTGACTTGCAGGCACAACTGCCTTGGCACTTCTCATGGAGGGAGTTTTAACACTTGTGGCAAGTTTTCTATTAAGCTTTTGTAAACTGTGCTGGAGCACCACAGGCTGCTTAAATAACATCCAGTAAGCGTGCTTAACATTAAAAAAAACCCCACCAAAACCCAAAACTAGCCTAAAAAAACCCTGGTGCTTTCAAGATAGTGAAATTCTTTCACTAGATCATGTTTTTACTAATTCTGGCTTCTGCTGATACCACTGACATGTGAGACTTCAGAAATACCTGCCTGATCCCTGAGTCATGGAAATCAAAAGGCTTCAGTGTTGCAGTCTCAGACTTAATTTCTTGTGCTGAGTGATTAAGGGGATGGACAGTGATACTTAACCCACTGCAAAGATTTTATTTAATATTTTTTTGAAACTAGAGCCAAGCTTTCCTCAAGTTACACGTCTGGCAATTTGTCTGTCTTATTCTTCAGAAATGGCAGTCAAATGCAAGTGTGTTTTTGGTCACACAAACATTTGACTACAGCTCCTGAAGACAGTTTTTTGAAGGTACTGATCCCTGTCTTGTCACCAGAGAAGAAAACCTTCAGACCTTTTCTTTGTTCTGCAGGCGACTGTCTGACCCACACAGCTGGAGGGTTTATGCTGGGATCCTCAATCAGGATGAGATGCTCTTCAGAAGTGGATACAAAGTGCAGCTGATCATTTCCCACCCAGATTATGACACAGACTCTAAGGACAATGATGTTGCCCTGATGAAGCTGGAGACACCACTGAGTTTTACTGGTAGGTGTTCTTCTCCTCTTAATAAGGGAAAAATCCAGTGGCAGTGAGCACACCTTTTAAAACTTCTGAATTTCATCAAGCAATCCTTGTAGACGCTTATTGGAAGAACACAAAAAGACCCTAGAGACAGAGGGCACAGCCTCTGATTTCCTAAGCAGGATTTATTTAAATCTGTGACATGGATAGGGGGTTTGGGCTCATCTCAATAATATATTTTTACCCTAGAATGCTCTGTGGTCCTTCAGTTTAGCCACTGCTGCGTGTGCAGAGAGCTACAGGTGCAGGGCTGGAGCAGCTGATTAAATCCCAACTCCAGTCAGGTCAAAAATCCCTTCAGAATTCAGCGTTACAAGAAGGTCCTTTCACAAAAGCAGATGTAGGCTGTTTGTAAGCAGTCAGTACAAAACAGAGGACGAGCCATTATTTAAACTTGAAGTGCTTTTTGTGTACAGGCCTTTTGTGTTTCAGTGCATCAGTTTAAAGCTACCAAGAGCAGTCTGAAAGGGATTTTCTGCTGCTGAGAGCAGGGAGATTGTCTGTTTTCCAGGTTTTTGTGCTGCACACTTCTTGTACATATCAGCAGTGAATCCTGCTTGTCTTGTGATTATTTTCAGCAGATTTTTGCAAAGCAAATGCAGAGCTGTAGTTTTCAGAATTTTTTCTTCGTCTTCTACTGCTCAGAAGCGCTGATGTTAATTGTTCTGTTTAACCTGATGAATTAAGGTAGAACCACTAACTGCTTGTGCCTCACTTTGAGGTGAAGATGAGGGAGGTTTGAGGTGAAGATGAAGATGAGGGAGGTTTGGGGTGAAGATGAGGGAGGTTTGAGGTGAAGATGAGGGAGGTTTGGGGTGAAGATCAGGTAGGTTTGAGGTGAAGATGAAGATCAGGTAGGTTTGGGGTGAAGATCAGGTAGGTTTGAGGTGAAGATGAAGATCAGGTAGGTTTGGGGTGAAGATCAGGTAGGTTTGAGGTGGAGATCAGGTAGGTTTGAGGTGGAGATCAGGTAGATTTGAGGTGGAGATCAGGTAGGTTTGAGGTGAAGATGAGGGAGGTTTGAGGTGGAGATGAAGATGAGGGAGGTTTGAGGTGGAGATGAAGATGAGGGAGGTTTGAGGTGAAGATGAAGATGAGGGAGGTTTGAGGTGAAGATGAAGATCAGGTAGGTTTGAGGTGAAGATGAAGATCAGGGAGGTTTGGGGTGGAGATCAGGTAGGTTTGAGGTGAAGATGAAGATCAGGGAGGTTTGAGGTGAAGATGAAGATCAGGGAGGTTTGGGGTGAAGATCAGGTAGGTTTGAGGTGGAGATCAGGTACCCCTCAGGGAGAGGACAGCTGGTAAACTTTCTTCTGCTTCCTGCATTGTCTGCCTGCAAGGAATGTAAAGTACAGAGGGGATGCTGGTGTGTAAGGGGTGGCCATTTAAATCTGAGCTCTGTCTGAACATCTGTTTTCTGTTTGTTTTGCAGAAACTGTGAGGCCAGTTTGCCTGCCCAATCCAGGAATGATGTTCCAGCCTAACCAGCAGTGCTGGATATCAGGGTGGGGAGCAGAGTACCAAGGAGGTAAAAAGTGCTCCTGGAATATTTTGGTCTTTCACATAAACTAGTCCTCTTCATCTTAAGAATATTGTTGCATGGGCTGATGGGGCAGTTTGAATTACATCTGTTCATACACTATTTTTGCACCCATTTCTACAGCCCCCAGTATTTACCCAGGGCATTCTGTCTCAAAGCAAGCTGTGAGGTTTTGCATTCAGCAGACTGCAAAGGGACCCTCAAATCAGTTTGGGGGGCCAGAAATACCCATCCAGGAGATAATTCTGTGCCCCTGCTGGCAGGGCCCCCTCTCCTGCAGCAAGGGTTGCTGTGTGCCAGGCGTGTCCTGTGGATGTGGGCAAGGGCAGGAGCTGCTCCTTTCCAGCACCTCAGGCTGAAAGAGAATAATGCAAGTAAAATTGCAAGACTGGAAGAAGGAAAAGGAGGAAAGTTTTTTTTTTTTGGTGCTGGGAGGTCCTCTTGACCTCTTGTAGACTTCTTACATCTTGAATTTCCATCCTGCTGCTTCTAGGAAGTTTATTTCATCTTGGCTGCTGGGATTTTTTGTAGCAGCAAAGTAATGTGATGCTGATTCTGGTTTTGTCTTTGCACGTTTGTGCCTATTCCAATTCCAGGTAAAACATCAAATAACTTGAATTACGTTGCGGTGCCCCTCATAGAACGTTCCAGGTGTAATGCTGTTTATATCTACAATGGCATGATTCTGCCCACAATGATCTGTGCTGGAGACCTAGCAGGGGGAGTTGACTCCTGTCAGGTAATTATTCTGAATTAATAGCTATTAATTGTGTAAAAGATGAAATGATCTGATTATTTTCGTGGCCTTGCTAGTGGGGATTCTTTCTGTCTGTCTTTCTTTCTATCTTTCTATTTCTCTATTACAAATAAATCCTATGCCACACCAAAATTAAAAATTTGCAAGACATCTGTATTTGCAATACATCTGCATTAAAAATTTGCATTACCAGATCTTAATCTGGTTGAGCTTCTGGTTCCTTTTGTGGTGCACCCCTTTAAAGAGGAGAGCTTTTGTTTCATCATCTGAATGGCTGCCAGTGCTGAGTTCTCACTAAATTCCCAAGGGGGGTGAGGCTCCTTTTTAATGCTTCAAGGATGGTTTGTTACCTGGTGCTTGAAAATGATCAAATGCTCCTCATAACTACAGCATTATTATCATTATTATATTATTAATCACAGCATTGTGCTCGTGCACAATAAAGCAAATAATGCCAATCTTACTTAGAGGGCTCTGGGCAAATTATTTTCATCCCTATTGGCAGCAGGCATCATTAAACACCAAAATTGCCACCATACCTTGTTTTAGTGGCTCCCTAAATGGCAGGCAGGTTTATATTGAAACTGAAGCTGTGTGCCTGGGTGAAATGGGTCGTGTTTTTCCTGGTGGCTGTGCCACTAACAAGGTGTTTGTGTCCCCTGCAGGGTGACAGTGGAGGTCCTCTGGTGACTCACCACCACTCAGTGTGGTGGCTGGTGGGAGATACCAGCTGGGGCACTGGCTGTGCCACTCCCAACAAACCTGGAGTCTATGGGAATATGACTGTGTTTACAGACTGGATTTATAAAAATATGCAGGTAAAACATTCGGAGTTTTCCCATAAATTTTAAGGCCCCACATCCTGAAATGTGGTTTTACTTTAAAAAAAAAAAAAAAAAAGTGACTTGCATGATAACTAAGCTATTTTGGGAAGCATCCAAGTGATTAAGACAGAACCTGAACCTTTGTTTTCTGTTTTGTTTTGTCTTTTAAACAGGCAAACAGATGACAACACTCATTGCTAATTGATGTTCCTGAGGACAAGAATGAATGAAGCCATGGGGGCCTGGGATATTTATTCACTTTGTGGTTGATTTTATTTTTCCTCTTTGATTTTTCTTTTTAAAAGTAACATGAAGGATTGCACACTTGGTTCTGTGCTGGCTGCAGTGACAGATCTTAATCAGTGAAGGATTATCACAATGAGCCCCTTTCTTCTCCTTGTGGTGCCTGGCAGAGTCATTCTGTCAACTGCTTGCTGAAATGTCTCTCTTTTGTTGAGTAACTTTCACTTGATGATCAGGCTTATAATGACAATTTCAATCACAATTTAATCTCAGATTTTCGTAGCAGGATGCTGAGACAGTTGGTTTAGTAGTTTTTAAATTAAATGTTAAGTAATGTGAATGTTGAATCTCCGAGCTGCTGGTTGGCAATTTTAAAAGAAATTAATGTTTTTTTTAGTATAGAATTACAAAATAGTTTGGCTAGGAAGGGACCTTAAGGATCATCCACTTCCAACCCCACTGCCATGGGCAGGGACACCTTCCACTATCCCAGGTTGCTCAGAGCCCTATCCAAACTGGCATTAAACACTTCCAGGGCTGGACCATCCTCATCATCCCTGGGCAACCTGTTCCAGTGCCTCACCACCCTCACAGGGAAGAATTTCTTCCTAAAATCTAATGTCAATGTGCCCTCTTTCAGTCTGATGTCACTAGCTCTTGTCCTCTCACTCCATGTCTCTGTCCAAAGTCCCTCTCCAGCTCTCCTGTAGGCTCACTAGGGACTGGAGAAGCTGGTGAGGTCTCCCCAGAGCCTTCTAGAGGCTGAACAACCCCAGCTCTCTCAGCCTGTCTCCACAGCAGAGGTGCTCCAGCCCTTGGAACACCTTTGTGGCCTCCTCTGGACTGGCTCCAGCAGGTCCATGCTGGGGATCCCAGAGCTGGATGCAGTCCTCCAGGTGGGGTCTCGGGAGAATAGAGGGTGAGGCATTTATATGAAGGGAATTTTTCATGCACTACAGTACAGGCACAGAAAATAAAAGAAAATAAAAAAATACACTGTCTATTCAGGTAGTTAAAAATCCTCAGGATCTCAACACAGCCGTCAATCAGAGTCAGACTGGTGCAGTCTGGCTGCCTCAGACCTTACAAAAATGTGCCTTAAGCTGCTCTGAACCCAAAATGGGTGAGTTGTGGATGTGGGATTTGGAGAGGGATGCTCCGGACAGGGATGTCATAGACAGGGATGCTCCGGACAGGGATGTCACAGGCAGGGATGTCACAGACAGGGATGTCACAGACAGGGATGTCACAGACAGGGATGTCACAGACAGGGATGTCACAGACAGGGATGTCACAGACAGGGATGCTCCGGACAGGGATGCCCTGGACAGGGATGCCCTGGACAGGGATGCCCTGGACAGGGATGCTCCAGGCAGGGATGCTCCGGGCAGGGATGCTCCGGGCAGGGATGCTCCGGGCAGGGATGCTCCGGACAGGGATGCCCTGGACAGGGATGCTCCAGGCAGGGATGCTCCAGGCAGGGATGCCCCGGACAGGGATGCCCCGGACAGGGATGCCCCGGACAGGGATGCCCTGGGCAGGGATGCCCCAGAGCTGCAGCAGTCGCAGTCTCAGTGCTGAGGTCCCTGGCTGAGCACATTGAAGGTGACTTTTGGTCTTTCCCTGCTGTGGAAGGGCAAAGGAGTCCAGGCAGGCTGTGCTGCACCTCGAGCTGCACACACACACACACACACACACACACACAGGGACTGGATGTTTTGTACAAGGAAACACAAAGCTGCGTTTCTGCAGGACGAGATGAACTACCTCATTTGTTAAATTTGGCTTCTGATTCCTTAGAGCTCTCCTTTATGTATCCACCTGTATGTTTTGAGCAAAATGTAATTTGAATCCGAGTGCCACCCAACTGAGGATTTTGAGAATAATTTATAATCGTGGTAGAGGATCAAAAAGCCATATCAAGTCACTTTGTTAAGAAGGATAAATCTTGATTGAATGAAATGACTCTACTAGTCTTGTTTTCTCTTTTGGTACTGAAATGCAATTATCTTACATGTAAACATTGCACCAAATAAATTGGTTTTTTTTTTCTTTTTTTTTTTTTTACAAATAGCTTTTCTTAGTTGTGCTTTATATCTGTTTACTTGGATTTTGTTTTTGAAAGTAGTTGCTGGATTCAGTGTATGAAGTGCTTTAAGAGTCTGATTAAAAAAAAAATCAAAACCAACAACAAACAAACAACAACAACAAAAAGAAAACTCAAGGGGGTGAGCTGAGAGTTTATTTTAATTTCAATATTTCAGGTCCTTGAACAAACCCAGGGAAATAGGGCAGCGTGTCCAGGAGTACTGAGTGGTTTTGGTGGCTGGGTCCCATGAAATCACTCTGACTTAATTGAATTAGATAAGGAAGTTTAGCCTGCAGGCAGTGGCTTGAGGGAGTCACACCCTATTTTGTCATTCCCCCTCCTGCTGCCTGGAACAATGTGTCTTTGCCTCTCCTCTCCAGGTGTGAGATGGATGTTTGCAATAGCACCTGTGCAGCTCGGGGCATGGGGGAATACCATGAAATAACCAACGACTTTAAAGTACTTTCAAAGCAGAAATTAAAAATTTAGTTGTTATAGGTATGAGATGCTATTTCTGTGGCTTTTTGCAGCACTGCAAGTCACTAATAGCAAAATAATGTGCTGGGAGAAAGGGGAAACTGGCTGCAAGAAGGTTGAGGAACCTGGATGTTGGGGTGAATGCTGTACCAAAAGTCAGGCACCAGCTGCAGTTCCATGCCACAGGGACAAACCCTTTCTGTCATACCTAGCCTGAGGAGAAGGCTTTTCTTGTAAGAAACTTGGAAATGACTCCATCACACGCTGGTAGTAACACATTTTTTTCTAGCTGGATGCAGACATTACTTTTGGTTATCAAACCAAATCTTCCCTGTGAAAAATGTCATGAACACAGTGTGTGATGTATTTTGCATCAGCTTTCATGAAATGAAAGGGCTTTTGGAAAGGTTTTCCTTGCCCTGGGGAGGGAAAGGAGAAAGGCAGCAAAACACCTGCTGAGACACCCTTGTAATGTTTAACATCCTGGGAGGTTTCTTTCCTCTTGGACATCCGGATCCTGCCCATCAATCCCAAAATTTCAGGTGATGCTGCAGACATCTGAGAGGAAGAGCCTCCTGGCCTTCTGCAAGTCAGAGAGCTGGGAAAGGAGACTGAACAGAGCCAACAGCATCCTCTGGATGCACCAGTCACATAAAGGAAATAAACTTTCTTTTCCTTCTAGGCTGGAAGGATTTCATGCCTGCTGTGTGCTCCTCTCTCCCTCCTGGGCTGAGATTTAGTGGTGACGCTTTGCAGAGGCGTCTTTTAGGTGATAGCAGGAAAGAGAACAACCCCAGCAAGCCAAAATCACAAAGGGCAGTGGGAGATCATCAGAGTGATGCATTAAGCTTCATGGAGGAAAGCTAGATAATTTGATTTCTACAGTTTGTGATGATTCAGCTTCCATCATTAATAAGATTAAAAAAAACCCAACAAAACATACAATCCTCGGAGTGTTAGCATTTTAATGATTATTCCAGTGGTTGCACAGAGTTTACAAAGAAAATGTTTAAAAATGTGATAATGTTTATTTAATCACAACTCCCCCAGTGGAGCTCTTTATGCAAAGGCAGCTGTTTGCATATGGTTCTGGAAAATAAAGAAAAGCTAAACACTAGAAATTAGTATTAAAGGTCTAGGCTGATGCTACATTTTTATGGGATTATACTAAATTCTTCAGTAATGCTAGAAGATGAGGAGAAAAAAAAAAAACCTTGTGAAAAACAAAGAAATTACAGCAAGGTCAATTCTCTCAGGTACTGGCAGGCTTTGGTGAGACGATCAACTTTCTGGCTGAGGTAATTCCTGGTTTTAGCAGCTTCAGAGTCCTCATCAAGGAGAAAGTTTAACTTCTCTTTGTCTTGTAAAAGTTGCAGCATTGAGGTCTGCACGTTTTCTCCAAAGTCGTGAAGCACAGAGGACAGGATGATCAGAGGTATCTGATTGGCCAGGCGTTTACTTGCTTCCTGTGAGATGGAGGAAGAAAAAGGCAAAATACTAAACTGGTAAAAAGAACTGAAAAATGAAGGGTCTATAGGTAATCTGGTAAAAAGAGTGGTTTCGAGGTTTTAAAATGTTGGACTGAGCTACTGTTCAAGAAGGGAGTGCTGCTATGAACTAAAATGTCTGCAACCAATGTCTTTTGTGCCTGAAATCTAGAAATTAAGACTAATGGGGATGTCAGCTGTTGCTTTTCTTCCCTCAGCAAACTAAAGCCAAGGCAGACTGTCCTCTGCTCAGCTCTGTCATCTGCCTCTGGGACAAGTTAAAGGAGGACACTCCTGACAAACAGAACTTGTGCCCAGTTTCTGGTGTCCAACCTGTCTTCACTGAAAGCCAACAATTTGTTTTGATGCAGGAAATCACAGAGTGATTTTTCCTACAGCTGGTAAATTCCTCTATTAGATGGTGCTATTTAGATGGTATTTCTGATGTGGTTGTCCTTCTAAGCTTAAGACAGCTTTGGAGGAAGCTTTAGCCCTAAGGGGAAATGTCCTCAGCAGCAGTGAGGCCAGACTGTGCCTCCATTACTTCTGTTTTTATCCCCATGAGATAATCTGTCTGACCTGACCAACTGCCTGGTTCATTTTTGGATACAAACTGAAATAAATTGATCCAGAAGGGCTTTTGGGGCCCTTTTCCCACGGATATCCACAGGATTTGGGGGCCCACCTGGTGCTTTAGGGCAACATTGGGTTCTAAACCTCTCCCAGCTCTGGGAAGTGGCTGCCTCCAGCCCTCCTGGTGCTGGGTGAGCACTTAGACCTAAGTGCCTGGCTGCAATTGAGAGGTTCTGTCTATCTTTTTGTAGCACAGCTTGAAAAATGGCATTTGTAGGTCCTATAGGATTTATGGACACAACTTCCATCTCATTCAAATTCTATTTGGCCTTGCATAAGTCAGTCCCAAGGAGCTGTGGTGCCTGGCATTTGGGGGATTGTTAAAAATGGCTCTCAGGGCATTTACAAAAATATTTACCTGCAGATAAAACACATAGCAGAGTGTATAGCAAGGTGGGATGGAGGTGCTTATGCACTTAGGGCTTTGTTTCTTGTTCAATGAAAACCAAGGGTTTTGTCTTCATCAGCCTGAGCTGCCTGTCCATTTAATTGCAGGGATTCATCATAAAGCCTGCTCTTGGAATTCAAAGTGAGCTGCTACCTACCCTCCTGAATTATTAATATTGAACTTGTTGCTTTCTGAGGGAGTTTTACAACAAAGCAAATCTTGATCCTGCATGTTCTCTTTCCTTTCTTTTATGTGATTCTTTGTTAAAACACCCCACTTGTCTTCAGAGGCTTCACTTACAGGGTGCTCTCTGCAGTATAGCAGATGCACTCTGATCTCTACAGACAGCTGATAAATTTTATTGTAATGTTCTATTATTGTTCCTCCTGCTGTAGCAGTTTAGGATCTGACTGCAAGCCACTGACACCACTTTCTGCTGGCTGCAGGATTGTGAAGAGTGGCTTGAGGCTGACCTGAGCCAGACTGGGAGGTAGCTAACAAGTGCTTTAGGAGCCAGCTGTCACTTTGGCACACTCAGGCTTTTCTAATCACCAAATCCTGCATCCTGCAACCTGCTGACAGAGCCCAGCCTTGCCCTGACACTCTCATCACTGGTCAGAAGCTCCAAGTGGTGTGCAGAGAAGCTGAGCATGGACCTGAACCAGACACTGAGATACCCCTGGCTATTCCCTGCACAGTACCAGCAGGGCATACAAGGCTGTATTGACTCCAGCAAGATCTGGCTGAGGGGGATCTGCTGTGGCATTCAGGGGGCAGCAAATCTGCCTGTGAACTCACAGAGAAATAGGCACTGGTGTGAGAAACCATCTCCACGACAACAGAGGGATCCTTTGCAGCAATCTGAGACTGCAGATTTTTTCCTAAGGACGCGTTGAGAGCGTTTTCTGCCTTAACATTATTTAAATCACCAATGTAAAGGTCATCCTGGCAGTACACTATTTTCTCCATTTTAAACTGGGTCCGGATATGTCTTTCAGCATCTGCAGCTTGTTTCTCTCTAATGCCTTCAATTTGCACCTAAAAAAGAAAGGAACAAGAAGTTCTGAGATATTTGCTCCCTTTGGAAAGGTGCCAGTGCTTAGCAGTGTCCCCAGGGAATGGCAAGGTGGGCACAGTGTTCAACTGCCCTTGTGCAGCCCTGTCTAACCCCAGAACATGGGAACATGGAGTAATGCTTTGGATTGTGATCTCTCTCCTGTGAAAGAGCAGGAAAATGTGGTAGTTTTGTCCCCTCCTAACACATGAGTAGGATCACTCCAAACGTGGTGTTTGAAACCCAAAGGAAAATATCTGTTGTCAGCAAACCTACCCAGTCTAACCCCCCTCTGTCTGGTGCTTTTATTTCAGCCATCTGACTCTTTCTGGTCTTTTTGATACTTCCACCTAAAAGTCTGTGGAGGTGGCAAAGTTCCCTCAGTCATGCTCAAATTCCCTTAAAATGCTTTCCTAGCATCCCTAAGAAAACACCCCATGTATTTTCTCATGTCCAGCGTTTGCCAGAACTTCTTCCCTCTTCATTTCTCTCACTGTGTTACGCCTGAACACCTCTGTGTTCGGATGAAGTAATTTATTTCTTCACTGTCTGGTTGGCCTGGGAGCTCAGTAGGCTCTGACCAGGCAAGTGAAAGAGCAAACCACCTATTTCACTCACATTTGCCTCTGAGTTTCCTTTTTCAGCAGTACCCTGTGAGTGGACTCTGTTTCTTGGCTGCCAGCATTGCTTCTTGTCTTTTCCTCAATGCTTCTCATCTTTTCCTCAAAGCTCTAAGAAAAAGCCTTCAAGGTCATCCACCCCACTGAACTCCATCCCAAAACATGCTCAGGTCCAAACTGTGAACAGTCACCTTCCAGTTTTGTCATGGCTGGATGATTTTTGGTTTGCCTGCTCCTGCTCACTTTCAGCAAAGATGACATTCCTGCACTGGGTAAAAACCTGCCTTGCTTTCAGAGAGGGAAAAACAGTTGAGCACTCTGAGAAATCATTGCAGGACTTAAATCTGAAATTAATGATAAACTCTTGAAGGTAGCCACACCAGGTTTTCTTTGCATTGTATTGCAAATGTCAAGAATGTGAGCAGAATGAATAAATGCACATATTAGATCTTGTCAAAGTTGTGCAAAATGCACTTTCATTAGTGCCATTATAATCATGTTATCATTTTCAGGCCCTTTCTTATTTTCCTGCAAGAAATTCCACACTTGCATAAGAGTAATGTGGTGAGACAGGTACCACAAGCACGGATGTATTTACAAATGCCATTCTGTTTTTTGAGAATCTCAGGTTATAGTAGTGTCTCACCTTGGCAACTCTGCTTAGATTGTGAAAATTGGCAAAATTCCTTGTAGCAAGTTCCATAAATTTCTCTTCAACCAGTTCTAAGGGAAAGACAGAGACAAAATAAAGTCAGGTAAGTAAGTGAGGGTTTTAAGCTATTGTTAATATGAGACTTGTAAGACTTCTCATTTTCTCTATTCATTCAGAAATAACTGAGTTGCTGTACTGGTGCACTCTGCTTTTATGGCACATACAAACAAGCAGAAATTTAGATTTCCAGGTCCAAGAATGTGACCACTTAACACCAGGTACTTCTACTGTACTGTTTCCTTGCTGTGTTACTTATTATAGTTATTTCTATTTTTTATAGTTATGCTCTATTTATTATACTTATTTTCTAATTCCCTTCCAAGAGCCACTGGGAAAAGTATTAACAAATGCTGGAGACCATGTGTAGACAATGAAGGCTCTAGAGAAGGAGCAATCCCCAAGCTGAATCAGATTTATTTCCACACTCTGAAGGATCCTGAGAGCATCAGCTTCTCCTGGAAAATAAACTTACCAGGCCCAGCACTGTCCCCCCACACCAGAACCTCCCAGGGGCTGGGCCATACTCATCACATTGTTCAGGATCTCAATTGCTGGCTCCTCCAGTTCTCTGATCTGCTCTTTTATAATGTCCTCAAAAGTTCTGTAGTTGCTGAAGCCTGGGAACTCCCGCCCACGGTACTGGTCTTCATATTTCCACACTTTACCAGGAACGGTTTTTTTAGCTGTAATGGTAAAATACATTGCTTTGCTACTAAATCATTCAATGTATATGTTTCAGGTTTAAGAAGGAAGTCTATTTCTCCTCTTTGAGTTGTTCTTGAGAGGAAAAACTACTGAGATGTTTTTTTGTTACCACAGAACAGAGCTAACAGGTTGTTGTTCTCTGAAGGAGCCATCTCACACATTGCATCAAGCATCTGACTGACAGAAATTATGATGGGCCACAAAAATTCTGGTTCTTCCTGGCATTTTTACCCTCACAGAAGTAGCTGGTCATTACCAGTCACTTCCAAGTTTAAAAAAAAAAACCCGAAAAAAACAAACCTCCAAGGTCACTAAACACTTTTTCTGGGAATC
This sequence comes from Fringilla coelebs, assembly GCF_963513975.1. Taxonomy (NCBI): domain Eukaryota; kingdom Metazoa; phylum Chordata; class Aves; order Passeriformes; family Fringillidae; genus Fringilla; species Fringilla coelebs. The sequence goes on along the minus strand of NC_140029.1, from coordinate 4,651,391 downwards.
TACTGTTGACTAGTTATTTTTATTTCAGATATCACAGCAGTATTTCTTTGTTGATACTATACAAATTTGCTAATTTTTTTTGTGTGAGGTATCACTTTAGCCCAGAGCTAAAGTGGAAAAAAACCCACCCAGATTTTAAAATATTAATAACAATAATAAAATAAAAACATTAGGAGTAAAAAGAAAAATTATTATCCAGATTGTTATTTTTTATTACTATTCATTGGTGTTGCTGTTACTTAGAAGAATGCTTCAGAATATCACCAACAAATTCTGTGCCAGTGTCTTGATTTTATTGCTGTGGTGGGAGAAGAGAGACAAGCACTGACCTCTCTGTAATGACAGAATTGAACACAAACTGTGTCTATGTCCCCAGGACACCACAACAGATGGATGCTCCTGGCTTCTTGCTCTTAATTTTCTTGGAAAACATTTACTGAAGATGCTGTGTCTGGGTTTAAAAGCAAGGGGATGGGCTCTCAGGTCAGCTGCCAGGATGGGTTCACAGAATTCACAGAATCAAATTACAGAGTTCCCAGAATCACTGGGCTGGAAGAGAACTTCAAGATCATCGAGTCCAAGCCAGCCCAAACACCTCAACTAAACCCTGGCACCCAGTGCCACATCCTGTGACGTTCACATTCCCTGAACTCCTTTGCCCAGGGTTTTTCTCCTGGGAAGCTGAAAGGCAGCAAGAAGCCTCAGAGAAAAGAAAACCAATTCTTATCTCATTGGCTTCTCCTGTGCTGTGCTCATGTGGAATGTGTTTGGAGATTGTTCACCCACAGGTGATTGTTCCATTGCATTCTGCTGGGAGTTGTTTTGACTCTTTGGCCAATCAGGGCCAAGCTGTGTCAGGACTCTGGAGAGAGTCACGAGTTTTCATTATTATCTTTTAGCCTTCTGTCTGTATCCTTTCTGTATTCTTTAGTATAGTATAGTATTCTTTAATATAATATAGTATAATATAGTAATAAATTAGCCTTCTAATAATATGGAGTCCTCCTCATCAATTCCTTCCTTTGTCAGTGGACCTGAATTTTCAACACATCCACTCTGTTTTAAACACAGCCAGGGATGGTGACTCCACCACCTCCCTGGGCAGCCATTCCAGTACTTTTATCACCCTTTCTGTAAAAATCATTTTCCTTATATCCAACCTGTATTTCCCTTGGCCCAGCTTGAGACTGTTCTGTGCTTACCCTTCGCAGCACACTCCAGGAGAATCATGCCCCACGTGCGGAATTCCTTGCGGATCTTGGGGAACAGCCTGACCTCATCCCCAAACACCGGCTCCTCTCCCCGCGTGCTCTGAGAGATGTTATGGTTGAAGAGTTTGATTAACTGCAGTGAATTGAACAACAAGAAGGCAATTTAGTGAAGTTTCATTTCTGCAGATTAATTTGTTGATGTTAAATAAATGTGCAGTTGTTTGATGTTAAAGCAGGGACACAGTTAATAAAAAACATCCCTTTCTTACATCTTTGATGGTCTTAGCTCCTGCTTTGTTTGGTTTTTTTATTTTTTCCCCACCAAACTGTAACAGCTAGAGGAGAACAAACTTTATATTCTTTTGTTTTTTCCCCTGTAGACTTTTAGAGCCATTTACTAAATTCTAATAGGCCAGACTTGTATGAAGTCTGATGAGCTCCCACAAACACCTCTAAAGCCTACTGAAGGCTCAATCAGGGAGTTACTCCATGGGATGAGGCACTTAGATAGATGAGCCTGCAAACCACATTTTGACATCAGGAGTACATTTGATCTTATGAGTGTAAACAATGGGAACCCTTCAAAGTGTTGAGCATGCAGGAGTTTGTTTTCCCTTGCTGAGATGCATGATTTTGACCCAATCAACCAAGTTGTTTATTTTTCATGTCCCATAATCACAGGAAAAAACAATTTAGAAGAGGCCATGAGCTCCTGTGGTCCATTATTTTTGCAGGTGTGGTTTGTCTATGTTACCCTCACTGAAATTATGGATACCACAAACTTCCCAGTGGTCCATGCTGATGTTTTGATTAATTCAGGAATTTTCTTTTTCTCTGTTACAGTTACCTCCTTGCTCTGCTCTATGCCCAATACTGATACTTACATCAGCGAGGAAAAACAGCTTCTCAGACTCTGTTTGGGGTGTGCCTCTTGTGTACCTTTGCAGATCCTGCAATGTTTTATGGAGGGTGTCACGAATTTGGCTCTCCAGTGCTGGCAAAGTTTTCTGGGGAGGAGACAGTGAAGAAGAGCATTGAGATAGGTTGAACCTGTCTGATTTTGGAAGGAAAACAAAATCCCTCTAAGAGTGATCTACACCTGCATGGGATCTTGGCTGTTTTTACAAATCCAGGAGCTTGCTGCTGGATTTGTGTCCCATGCATGATAGTGGGATGACACAGAAAAGCAAATGTGGCCTTTATTGAGGGAACTCAGGAGGCAGGATCTGCCTGAGGGATCAGGCTGGACCTCACTGAGAGCTGGGCAGAACAGCTGCAGTCTAGGGCAAAATTTCACCCACAGTGAGCCAAAACCAATGTCCTCACAGGCTGTGCCAGGAAAGTGGTGATTGCTCCATTCCTGATAAATACCTCATGCAACCTTTGTTCTCATTTGTGACTGAATTTAGATGTTCCCTATATTTTAGCATCTTCTCTTAATGGAATAAGATATATTATGTGCAGATATATTTATACCAAATAAAAACCCCCAATAGCCCTACACTAGTATATTAATATAGTAGAATATCTTGATGTTTTGAAGACATTTTCAGTGGAATAGAAATCACTGTTTCAGTAAGCTGGCAGCAGTAACTCATCACCCAGGTGATCAACACTCATAAACACAAAGAAATATCATGGCTGTCATTGAAAAGGCAGGAATTATGAGTCACAAATAGATGAAATAATTTGTTTATTGCTGATCTGCAGTTAAAAGGCAAATCTGAGGATAGAGCATGGGGCTTTTTACCTCTGCCTCTCAGTTCAGTTTGTTCTCTGATCACTGAGTTGAAGCATCATTAAGCACAAAAAGATGAAATCCAATTGCAGTCCAAGGCTGAAGGGTTGAACTTGTTTTTAGGTAGTAACTGATACAAACAGCTCAGTATGGGACTTTTGTTACTTACAATAATGTGTCTCACAAGTTCATTTGTGAGCTTCTCTGCCAGATGGGGGATAGTAGCTTTTCCTTCTTCCATAAAAGCCCTGTGAAAAAAGAGGAAAAAGTGGGTTTGGATAGCCAGGCTGTGCAGGGCAAGGAGGCAGCACTGATGCTCTGCTCTGTGTTCACTAATTCTATCACACAGTTTGAGTAAAGAACAGCTCACTGGGCCATGCTGGTGCAGATGTGGCAACTGCCCAGGACTCTCTGGGTTTATTCAAGAGTTGTTTGACAGCTATTGACTGAGCAAAGGGAAACAGAGAAAAATCCGAAAAAAGCAAATTCTAACAGCAGATGAATGTGCTGTTCTATTATTTCTTCCTGTGTGAAGTCCACAACCCTTGTCAGCTGCCATTCTCTGTGTTATGATTGATTTGCTGCTGAGTCATCTGGGCAGGCTGTGTCCTCAGCACAGCCTTTCTTTCTCATGCTCTTCCTCCACGTCTTCCAGTGAACAGAAATACTTCAGTGCCTGATTGAAGTGCTCAGAGGCTTTAACTTGAATTCTTTGGGAGACTATTCAGAACTTCTGAAGTTCATAGCATTTCCCCCATGCATTTTGCATCCAAAAAAAAAAACCCAAAAGCATTTTAAAAAGTTTATTTGGTATGTAAAAATCTTCTGGGTTACTGAAACACAACCTTACATGGGCAATGAGAAATACTGAGTATAACTAATACCTGTTTGTAACCCCTAAGTAGTTAAATCTCAGCAAATCAACAGGAAGCTTTGACTTTAACATGTTTTTTGATGAGAACTTTTCTGTGAGGAGTACCTGAAATGTTTGTGATTCTCAAAGAAGTTTCTCTCCTGTTGGATTGCAGCAGCCAAGGTCAGTTTGTTGTGGATGTCCTGCTGCCCACGGCACTTCACAATCATGTAGCCCTTTTTGAGGTGGATTACCCTGTTTCGCAGTATTTTAACAATGGCCTCTTCAGTTCCCCTGTCCACCAGGTCAGGTTTTGTGAGGATTCCTGCGAAGTGAAAAGAGAAAGTTAACCACTAAGCAGGAACATTCTCTACCATGTTTAATAAAACAATTTTTTTTTTTTTTGTATTCTCTCTCCTAGAAAGTTCTCAGCTCCCAGGCTGTAAAATTTACTCTGCAGTTCCTCCCACCACGCCTTTAGCTTTGCAAACCTTTCTTTTAGTTTTTTTTTTAAAAACACAGCTTTTTTACCATTCACTTCAGATCAACTACCATTAACTGAGATTTTCAGCTTCCAGTTATTTCTAACAGGAGTGCCAGCAAGACACCAAACTAAGGGATTCTTGGAGCAACTCAAGAATTGTGACTAGAAATACTTGCAAATATATTCTTTAGGCTGTTTTTTTTTTTCCCCCCCTCTTCTTCTAGTAGCTAATTTCACAAAGCCCAGAACATCAGACCTCATGGGAAGGGAAAAAAAAGATTTGACCTCCTTTTCAGCTCATAGCTTAAAAAATGATCTCACCTATTGTCCTTTCTCCAGCAGGGTCCACCTCTTGAGCCATTTTCAATGCTTCTGTTGTTGCAATATCCACGTTACATGGCACCACTACCAAATTGATTGTCTCTTTGCAGCCAATAATTCTTTTAAGTAGCTCTTTGATCTGCAATTCAATACAGCAGTGAGGAGGTTCAGTGAAATCAGACACTTCCTTGTAGGATGTGACAATTTCTAGCAATATGAGCCACTGCCTGATGACATTAAATGCCACATATGCTGAGGATAGTGTTACATGCTAGAGGATGGCATGGAAAGGGGCCAGCAGAAGAATGCAGCCTCTTTTCTTATGCCAGGATTAATTCTGGCATGAATGAGACCAGACTAATGTTAAGCCTGTCTTGACAGCTGTGTGGAGTTCAACCTCTTGTGCATATATAATCTTTCATTATGGAAATATTAAAGGTATTTGATATCTAACACATGTAAGAAAGTCAGGTTCTGATGGGTAGGTATACACTTATGGAAAGAAAGCAAGCTCGATTGTGCTGGTGAATCTCAAATTTGTATCTCTGAAAGGAGCACAAATGTCTTTGGCTTATTTTTCAGTGGAATAATTGTAGGAAAATTTTAAAAAGCACCAAAACTGAAGATGCACATGACATCCAGTTGACATTTTTCTATGTTTCAATGCTAAACTAAACGAGTTCCTCATAATTTATGTTGTTTTGTAGAAGCTTCACAGAGCTCTGTGGCACTTATTCCACAGTAAATAATTTTTTTTTCCTCCTGGATTTTGGTAAAGATGCTTCTCTTTTCTACTTCCCACCCATCCCAGCTTCTGACAGGCTGCAGTACTGCAGACTCCATCTCTGGAGCATGCAGACAGCTGGGAACAAGGGAAATGTTTGGATTTTATCACATCTGCTGCTTTCTTCTCAATACAAGAGAAAGATTGCTATCTAACCAGGGAATTAAATTACTCTCCTCCCAGAAAGTAAAGCCCAGAACAATCCAATCTTGTCTCATTTCTATTTGGTATATCTAGTTTAGTTTGGGCTCCTTTTATTGCAAGTTCCCATTTAAAGGTATTTGAGGAGAAACTACACACCCAGCTCCTGCAGATCACCCTCACAGCAGGCCTTATCCTACCTGAGGTTTTTTTGCATTTCCCAGCATTTCTTCTAAAAGCAGCCAGAGGAAGAGCAGGGATCCCCTCTGTTTATTCTGTTTACTTCACAAAAGGTCTGCTGGGAGCCCTCAAGGGATGAGACCCTGGGCACACATTGGCACACCCAGGCTGAGTTTTACCTGGTCCCCGATGTCTTTTGGCTGGTCCCCCACGGCCACCCTGGCAATTCCAGGGAGATCAATTAGTGTCAGATCTGGGACATCAGGGGACTGAACTTCCAGGGAAATTAACTGACTGCTAATGGCACCTCTAGGACCGGCCACCATATCCTGGGCTGTGAAAAGAGCAAGGCAATGAATACAAGCTTCAAATGATGCACCAAACCAAAGCTGCACACAATGACTTTGAAATGTACCAACTATCCCCAAAGGTTCTTTCAGGCTTGGCTTTTCTTTCAGATCCAGCCACACACTTTAATCACCTTAATTCATACCAATTGCCTGGCCAGTTTTGAAAATATCCAAATAATGTATTGAAAAGCTAATTTTAAAAAATAGAAAGAATAATAATCTAAAGGAAATTATCATGCAGAACAAGTTGATGTGAATTCCTGTTGGAATATGAGCTGTAATATTTTACAGAGCATATATTTATGGACTCTCATGTTTGCAGACAAAATACATGTAAATAAAGCACAATGAAAGGGGTCAGGTAAAACCATGGTCAGTTGTAGAAATGCTTCTTCAACAACAAGAGACTTTGTAAGCATTAATTAATCCTTGGGTGCTGTGAAAGAAATATAGGTGTTGTTCTATATTCTTCCTAATCTGATAGGGAGATTGAGAGTAAATTGTCCCAGATACTACAAGGCAACAATGCTTGAACTCTGAATACAGAGAAGCAAGGAAACCCCAGTCATTCTCAGAGATTTTTAACTCTTTAATTACCTTAATTCATATCAATCGCCTGGCCAGTTTTGAGAATACCCAAATAATGTATTGAAAAGGTAATTTAAAAAATAGAAAGAATAACAATTTTCACAGCTGTGCCTGATACCTTAAGTTTTAGCTTTCATCTAGTTTAGATTCTGTACTGCCTTAGTGTGTGACTTTGAACTTCATATTAAGTATTAGCAAGTTCTCCTCACAGTTTAGTCAGACAAAACAATCCTTTTCCAGCCCCAGAACCAAGGAGTAATTATAGTTATAACCATAACTATATATGACTATGTATAACTATATATAACTAACTATATTCATAACCATTGCAGCTTCAGGCCCAAAAAGTGCAAACACTTGAGGAGAGCAATCTGGGAAGATGGGACTGTATAACCTGGAGCTGTAAGTGGACAATTAACCCTGATATGTAAACGGACCAAAACTTATAAACATGTGAAAAGGTGTGACCATCTTGGGTGTAGCCTTGGCCAGGCTCTGGTACTGCCCAAGGTGTGTCCTTTGAAGGCCTTTGTAATAAATCCCTGCTTTATTCCTTCAACACTGCCCAGCCTCTGTTCCAGGTAGCCTCTCTAGGAATCATGCTAGTCAAGGAAGTAAGGACAATCCAACTTTCACACTTAGGGCAAGTGCTTACTGCCCTTTGGGGAGGAACACTGATTTCTTTCCCAGCATGAAGGGTCATAACAGTAAAGCTGAGACATGTGAAGGGAAGTGACTGAGCCTGTGGTCACAGTTCCTGGCAGAAGCTCTCTGTCCTCCCCTCTGCCTTCTTGCTATGTCCTCCAAAATAATAAGATTTCCAGCCAGAGACACCTCAAGCACTCTCTGGGCTTTTGAACTGATGATAGGAACCATGCAGGTCGCATGTTTACAATTTGACAGACAACCTCCCCAAACCAGGAAGCCACCACAGAGGTAAGGACACAGCCTGAGCCTTTATTATGGATCAGGATAAAAGGATCATGGATCAGGATAAAAGGATCATGGATCTAGTGCCCAAGGTGTTGGAACCAGAAGACCTTTAAGGTCCCTTCAAATCCAGGCCATTCTGGGGTCATCATCACAAATCATCTTCACCGCTGAAGCACCGGTACAACTCCCTTGAGAGAAATGAGTTTTGCTGACCCAGCTTTATCTGCTCTGAATCCAGCTCTTGGTGTAACTCCACAATCACTGTGGATGCTGCTCAGTCTAAGAGGAGGATTCAGAGGAGATGGAGCCAGCCAAATCCACTCACCTTGCCTTACTGCTCTGTCCACCTCAGAGGCATTCTGGAGCTCCAGGGTCACATTTCTGTAGGAGATCTTCCCTCTCCAGGCTTGCCCTTCAGGCAACCTCTTCAGTTTAAGCTCCAAGGGACACCGAGTGACAATACCTGCAGCAGTTCCAAAGGCAGAGGTTGTGCATGAAACACAGCCTTGAGGTGTGTGGTGTGCACAGGGTAGCCTTTTTCACACAAAAACGTGGAAATGTTCCAAGAAATGCTGCCAGAGGGGACTTGTCCAGCTTCCTGCTCAGAGCAGGATTGTCACCAGTGCTAGATGAGGTCAACCATGGCTCTTCCCAGACATGTCTGGCCCTGCAAACCTCCACAGATGGAGTTTTGCTCCTCCCTGGATGTTCTGTTTCAGTGCTGCAACTAAATCCTAAGAAAAACCTTTCCACAACTCCAGCCTGAAAGACTAGATTATATTGCAAACTCACATGGAACTTGTGCAGAATTTATGTGTGCAAAAATACACACACAGAGCTGGAAAGACTTTACAACTCTTCTTGAGCTGTAAAGTCTTTATTCATCTCTGACTTAAATAATGCTTTAAGGAAAGATCTTTGTACACTTTTTACATAATAATAAGTTATCTGTAAGAAAATGTAGTTTAAAAAACCCAAACCCACCCCAAAAGCAAATTAAAAAGCTGGTTTTCCATGTGAAATTAATACTTTGCTGCACTGCTGCTTTCTGGGAAATGCACAGGGTCAGCTGGGACAATCACAGTACACTTAATCCTGGTGTCTTGACCACCAGGAACATGTGCCTTGGATTTACCTTGTGGTGCCTCACTTGCACCTCCACTTCTCAGTAATGGAATTATCCAATTCTAGACCAAAAATTTAAAAAAAAAAAAAAGAAAAGAAGAAAAAAAAAAATCCCTTCCAGCTCATCAAAGAGAAAAAGTGAGAAAGCAAATTCTTACCATTGCCCCTGGGGAGAGCAACACCAGACAGGGCTTCGAGGACAGAACTTTTCCCAGAGCTCTGGTCTCCAATCACCGCAATCGCTGGCAAGGACAGGTCCTTTTCTATTCCAAGAGCTCTCAGGCTGTCAACAAGATCAATGCAGGGTCGGATCTTCTGCTCATATTGGTTGCACAAGGTGTGTTCTGCAGCCTGTTAGAGTTAAGCTTACAATGAATTTTCCATAATTAAAAAAAAAATAATAATAAAGAGGATGTATTTTCTGTTCATCGTTCTTTAGTAAAAGTTATTTACTGGCATCAAGCTCTACTTCGTGTCACTGTGCATCCTTGCATCTCCATGTAATAAACAGGTGTCTGTAAATATGAAACTGTTGAGGCAGACCATTCTTAGTAAAAATAACAAATTTTGGAAGCTATCCTGAGAATGTAAAGAACACATTACTAAGTGTGTTTGTTAATTTTTTTAATAACATTTTTTTTAACAACTGCCATTCTCTTCCACTCATCCACAGATGTACTGAGGCATGTGTATGCAAATGAAGACTGATCCCAGAAATCACTGATTTTGGAAAAAAATAGCTTATTAGACCTTTGTTTTGCAGTTTGAAGATTTAGTTTGTGCACAGGCACCAAAATGGTTCTGCTGTAACATTCTGAACAGGTGGCTGAAATCTTTCAGATCATCATGGCACTTCCTTCTTTGCCTCATTTTAGGCTCACATAAGGCATGAATATGAGTGGGTTGTTTTAAATGACTGATTATTGTCATTTGCTGGATTTGATACAGGTCCAGATATTAACACAGGCTCTTCATTTATGTGAAACAAAACAAATAATTTCCAGTCTTTGGCAAAACTGGTCCATCTGCTGTTAAATATGCTCAGCTAAAGTATATAAAGATCAGCTTGGTCTCTTCTCCCTGTTCCTCTCTCCATATTCCAGTGACTGCTGCAATTTTGGTAACACCAATATGTTTCAGACATATTGGGCCAGGCACATTCAAACCTGATTTTTTGAAAAGAAAAACTGAAGTTTCTCTGAATCACTTTTATCCAAGAAAAATACTTCTAGAAGTATGTCTATGGATCAAATGCACTCAAACAAAGCAGATTTTTTGGTTCAAGATGAGGAAGGCAGCACACATTATTGGAGGCAGGCATTTTAAACCCTTTTTGGTAACCCCTGCCCACTCTCTTCACTACAATGTTTAATAGCTAGTAAATTCTCAAAAAACTTCAATAACTGCATCACAGACTTAAAACCAACCTGTGTTCAGTGTTAAATAGCCAAGCAGGTTATTATTAACCTTTCTGTGCATTTCTGTTAAGGGTTGAAGAGCTTCAAGAAAAAGAGCCCTCAGCTTTTAGGATTTCTGTTCAACATTTGTGGCTAGGATTGAAACAGACACATGTCACACATTAAATTGGCTTCTAGGCTGCAGCCATCTCTTTTTTTAGACCAGCATTTTTCATTTTTGCAGATTAATTGCAGGTACCTCTATGGCCACTTACATGAGTAATTGCTAGGCCTCATCCCAAAAGTTCTCCTTAGACCTAACAAGTGCAGATTGCCCAAGAGACAAAGGAATTAATTTTGGGGCACAAAATGAAACAACAGAGTAAGAGCAGGGAGGATCTGTGCCCTCTCCTTGCCTTACCTTGTCCTCTTCTGCGAAAAACTTCTTCTCCAAGTCCTGGTCATAGTTAGGTTTGCTCTCAAACAGTTTCTCTGACAGCCCAGGATCATCTTCTGGTTCTGGTGGGAGAGGCACAGTAGCAGCTTCTGGAAATGGTTTTACAAAAGAAAATGCAAACCCCTCTTTCTTGGGGGTATTTTTGGTTCTTTCATGTTGTTTGAATGCTGCTTTCTTTTTGTCCATGGCCAGATGATTTCCTGGGCTTGAATGTATGTTGTCTGGAAGTGCTCCACTGAACATTGATCAGTGCCAACCACTCTGAGGTGCAGATTCTGAAACCAAACATGGGGAAGTGAGTGACTCCACCTGGCATTAATGATCAGAGCTGAGAAAATCAAACACCACTTTTATTTCCTGATCCAAACCCTAGGTAGGTACCAAGCACCACAGCTCTTTTCAAATCACTGAAATTGCTCTCCAGAGGATAGACTTGAAACACTTCTCCCTACCTCTCTTAAACTCCCTTTTTGGTATTAAAAAAAAATTGCCACAGGAAAAACAATATTTGGTTTTTGGGGAAAAACAAAGTTTACACCAGTTTTTGCAAAAAGCCAATTCTCCTCAATGAAAAAAATTGCTGAAAGGCGTTTGGAGAAGCTCAGTCAGTATCAGGGCAGGATTGGAGGAATGGGAATCCTTGACTTCCTGCGGTCAGGAGTGTAGGGCTGTGGGCTGGCTCCCATCCGTAGTCTGCTAAGTGCCCATCTCACCTCTTTTGTGGAAGAAACACTTGTCAGGGGCAAGTCTGACACCTCTTTTTGAAGCTCTGTATCTTGGTCCCCTCCTCTATAGCTTAAAACCCTCTGCCAAAAGCAGACTTTGCTTCACATGATGTTAGAGAAGGGAGGATAGGAGGCATTTTAAAATTTATTTCCTTGTTCAGTGTTTCCTTGTGGAAAAGTTTTGTTTTCTATGGGTGACTGAGGAAAGTAGCGGCTTTTGGTGTGACATTATCCAGGGAAAGGGATTTCCAGAAAAAGTGATTTAAGAGAAAAAAACCCAAGAGCCATTTTTCAAACCCAGATTTTTTTTAGCTTCCCTCTGCCAAAACTAAGATCTGTTTAACTCAAACAAATTAAGAGAACCACATTTTTGCTTGAAATAACTTCCTGTTAATTTTTGGGGAGTTGATTTAAGTTTACAGGCTTTCTAATTTAAACAGATGCCAAAATAGGATGATCAGACACAATGTAGGTTATACTTTCAATGTATAAAACAAGTTTAGGAAAAAAACACACATTGTAGCAAAGCAGTTGAAAGAAGGTTGGGGTCAGGCATGAGAAACTGGATACAGTGGCTGTGTGGGAATTTATAATTAGATTGATTGCTAATACAGCATGTAAATATTGCCAGTGCAATATCAAAATAACAACTCCATCATCTATTACAATGGATTGTAATCAGGTCATGGTCCTTCTGCTGAGTCTCAAGTGAGACCCCCTTGCTTCCAAAACTTCTCAGAGCAGTCTAGGTGCAAGCTGCTCCACTTGAGTCCCAGATTTGGTCAGCAGTCCATGTCTAAAGGGTTACAATATGAGCAGGTTAAGGTGGAAATGTACAGATTTCCAGTCTTTGGCCTTGCAGAATTCATCATTGCAAAGCAACAAAGCACTTCTGGAGCTACTTTAGGATTTTATGCCTGTGTTTAGGTGGACCTTGGGTATTTTAACACCTGTCCAAAAGCACTGGAGCTGGACTTACCTTGTAGGCATCCCTGGTGGGGATGGGGAGAGAAGGGGATGGAGAAGGGGGAAAACCAACCCAGAAACTTCCTGCAGCTTCGTGACACCAGTTTGCCCTGTTGGCCAAGCCTCCCCCAGCATTTTATATTTTTTTTGTGGTCAATGTGCACCAAATTCAATCACAAGCATCTCAGTTCCCGATCTCTGGAATGAATTAATTATGCAAACATCCAGATATCCTGCAATACCCACCTGGTGTGTTTACCCAGGACAAACCCCATGGCCATCACAGAAGTGGAAGGGATGTGGGGAGGGCTGAGGAGATCCAACTATCTTTAGTTAACCTTTACAAACATCGAGGTGGGGTGCAGACCACAGGGTGCACACACACACTCAACACCTCTGCACAAAGATACCTGCAGGCAGCACCAGAATAAACACCCGTGTGGATCTCTAGGGCTACACTCCTGGACCAGGAAAGGGTGGGTGGGTTCTATAACCCTTCCCTGCGCCACTCAGGCATAGTGATTTCTTTGTGTACTGAGCCGCGACAACATCGGATGAAAGAAAGGAGGAGATGGAAACAAAAAAGCTGCAATTGTAAAGAGAGCCCTGAGCCCTTCTACAATGGGCCAGAAGCCACTTGTGAAACACGACACCCGGATGACGCGATGATACTGAAAGTCTGCCAAAAAATTTCCTCTCCCCAGAGCTGCCCCTCCTCCTTTGTCGGGACAATACTGATCTCACTGAGCTTTATCTTTAGAATTTTCCTGCCTGTGTGAGGGAAACCTCTCTCAGCACAACACGAAGCGCTCTCTGCGCACCCACATCTGCACAAACACCAACCTGCCCATGGCTCTGAAGATGAGTTCCTTTGTTTCTCTGTGTGAAAAACGCCAATCACTTCTTTTTAAGATTTTAAAAGTTTAATAGTAATAAAATGATTGTAAAAATAGTAATACAATTAGAGTAATAATAATTTGGACAATTTGGATTAGGATAATATGAGACAATAGAAACAAAGAGTTACAGACAGTCCGGGTACCTTTTTCTGGGCAGCACAAAAAGGACACACCTTAACAGAGGATTAACCCTTAAAAGCAACAGCCTGTTGCATATTCATACATCTCATACATGATGCATAAATTCCATTCAAACACAGGATTCTGTCTGGTCATCCTCAACTTCTTCCTCTGAATCCTAACAGCACCTTGGAGGCAGGAAGAAGTTTGTTTCTTCTGATAAGAGAGCAATAAATTCTTTTTCTCTGAAAGATTTTGGTGTCCTGTGGCTGCTATCTCCCTGCAAGTCCTTTCTTTAAAAAAAGTATCCTACATAGCATAGTTTCTATTTTAACATTTTTTTATAACCTAAAACTATATTTAACACACTACTCAAGAGAATTAACACAGCATTACTTTCCAACACAACACATATAATATTCATTTTAATATTTGTGAAAAGGAAATCATAAAATATGCATTTTTCACATTCTGTAACTACCCTTTGGCTTTGCATCTGTAGAAGATGAAAAGCCCCTTCTAAAAAATCCCCTCTCAAACCCAAGGTGCAGAGCTGCAGTGTTGAACCCACAGAGTTCCTGGATTTATTCACTCTCTGTCCAGCCAGAGGAGCACATGGACTTCTCATGACACATCCTGTGACTTCAGGATATTTGGGTAAACCTCACAGTTTCCATGTTGTATGGTTATTAAGTCCAGCTGTCTTCTCATAAAGAAAATGAAGCAATGCAAAGCTTATGATCCTAATCATAAATAGTGCTGGCTAGATCATCTTGCTGAATAATGGCTTTTTAAAAAAATAAAATGCCATCTCTCAGTTGTCTCCTTTTAAAGAGGAAATAATAATACGAATATATTTTCTTTTTTTTTCTACCCCAGAAAGCAAAAAATCCTGCTCCTGACAACCCTGTTTAATCACACTTACTTTAGATGCTTTATGCAGGAATGCTTTAAAAGGAATGAAGATAACAGTAAAAAATTGCATTATTCTTTTAGAAGAAGGAAGGGAGAAACTTACCCTTGTAAGCGTCCTGTAGGAAGGAGAAGCAGTGACTTTCTGAAACTTCTTCAGATGCTTTTTTATTTACAGGCTCCACCTTCCCATTATGACTAAAAGGACCAGAAACGAAACTAATTCTCAAGGAGAAATATTTGGCTTTTGTGGAAGTGACCAGGCTGCTTCAAAAGAGAGAGTTGCCACGAGTGGGCACCACTTGCTTACTTTGCACTTGGCTCAATTAAGGAAACGGATGTCCTAACACATGAATTGTGTCCACAGACAAGGGGGCACCTCACAGCCAGTTCAGAGAGCCAGAGAATCCTAGAATAGTTTGGGTTGGAGGAACATAAAGATGATCTTGTTCCACCCCTCTGCCATGGGGAGGGACACCTTGCACTGTCCCAGGCTACTCCAAGCCCTGTTCGACCCGGCCTTGGACACTTCCAGGGATCCAGGGCATCCCCATCTGCTCTGGGCACCCTCTGCCAAGGCCTCACCCTCCTCACAGGGCACAATTTCTTCTTAACATCCAATCTAAAGCTACTTTCTTTCAATTTAAAGGCATTCCCCCTCGTCCTATTACTACTTGCCCTTGTAAAAATCTCTCAGCCTTCTTCTCACCAAAGCCTCTCAGAAGAGCAGCCACACCTCTGTACAGCAGTTCAGCATTCAGCAGATGATATCCAGGTGAAGCTAAGCTTAATTATTGCTGAACTTTTAGTGAATTGTGAATTATTAATTAATCACTGAGTTGCCTTAGGATATTTAGCACTAATGCAGCAAATGCGTTTATCGAAGGCAATTCTGAATCTGTTACAGCTGTCACCTCAAAATACAATTCCTGACTTGACAAAACTGCCTCCCAAAAAGGCCTTGGAGGGGTTCTGTCAGGCAAATGTGAAATCCCTGCTGCTGAGATAGCTTTGTGATAGTCCTGGAAATAACAATGCAATGTGTTGGGTTTTCAATTTCATTTCCCTGCATGTTTAGTGAACAGCAGAAATGAAACTCCTCACAACACAGCTGAGCTCCTCCTTCCTTGGCTGTACTGTTTAATAGGATGTCAGGGCCAAATAGCAGAAGTACTTGAAAATATTTGAGCAACAACTTGCTTTTCCTCCCCCACAAAAAGGCATCTCAGTGAGTCAGTTCACTCATGCTTGGGATGGAACCTGCTGGTTGAAGCTGCTGTGCCCCACTCCTACAGGTGTTGCCTGCTGAGGGTGCTGGTCCTGTGCTATCCAGGGGACCCTTTCAGCCTCCTCATCCCTCCATGCAAAAAGCAAGTGGGTTGAGGGCCCCCTCCAGAGGAGAAGGAGTATTTTTTTCCACCTCCCACTGACACTTTCCATCCCAGCCAGGGTGGCAAACCACACCACCACTCACCTGGGGCTGTGCCATGGCTGGTAGAGGCTGAGGGTGCTGGATGTGGGTGACAAGACTATTGGAATAATATTCCAATATTACCGGATAGCACGTGTCTGGGCTCGTCCAGCCCTTGCTGCTCGGCCAAAGGCAGCTGCTGTGGTTTTTCACCACAGAGATCCCTCTGGCTGGCTAGGAGTTGCAGCTAGACACTGAGAACAAGTCCAGGCTGGTAGGAACTCAGCTTTACCTCGGGTGAAAGTCCTTAGGCTAGGTGAGACGAAAGGAGAGGATTCTACCGCAGGGTTTAATCCAGAGTTTTATTCCAGGGTCACAGATCTCTGAATCTTGGTAACAGCTACAGTAGAATCCTGGCTGCATGGTCCCCAGGTCCTTTTAAGCTCAGGGGGAGGGGGAGGGGAGAGGATAGGTGAGCTACCAACCAGGTGGGTGAGGGCGAGTCTCAGGGGACAATGACACTTAGACAGGCCAATGGCCCAGGGCTGAGAGGCATCTTTTGAACTTCTGCCAATCACACGATGCCCTTGCTGGAATGTTAAGTTTGATGGACATCACTTAGGAAGAGAAAGGGGGAGGGGAGCAGAGAAGCTCTTGCTACCTGGGAAAGGACTGGGAGTCTGAAACAGGAGATTGCAACACATTACAACACAAGACAGCAAAGTGACACACAGTGTGATTTGTCTTTGTTATGCACTGCTTCAGAACAGTCCAAAATGTTTCTCAAGACCTTGTGGTGTTTTCACATCACTAGGTCAGGATGCTTCCTCTTCTGCTGTCTTTGCTCTCCTGCCCTTATTTTTTTTGTGTTTTAGAGTTTTTTTTCTGTTGCTAATAGGCTCTAAACTGTTAAGCAACATCAGTATACTTTGTTCAGTCAGGGGCTTTGCAAGATGGATGCAGGAGCCCCCCTTGCTTCTCATTCCCTCTGGTTTTGCCCATTGCCTCAACTGATCAGCTGTTCTTAATTCCTGGCTGTTCTGGTGGGTTTCCAACTGCCTTGCTCAGGTCCATGGGTCTGACTGCACAGCACTCACACTTCTCTGGACCCAGCCCTTTCTCACTCCTCACCTGGCAGTGACTCAGAGGACTTGTTCCCAAGCTCTGGCTGTGGGTGGCAGGATGCTGGGCACAGGCTGCAACAGGACACTGCAGCTCCGAGCTCTCCTGGCCTCTTTTACCATCCCCATCCTTGCACTTAACCATACAGGAGAGCAATCTGAAGGAGATTCTAAGTCTTAATCTTGTCCCAAAATGACTTTTTTCACTCTGTGTGCAAGAAGCTGATCTTCACACAGAGTTGAGGTATTTGGTTTATTTACAGTCTTGCACAGAAAGAGACGCTGGGTGGCAAATCCACAAAGCCAGCCCAGTGACTATCAAAACTTGTCACCATTTATATACCAACAAAGCCATTAATGTTCACTGGCTACAAGTCACAGAGTTCTCTTATTAACCAGTATTCTATCTTCTATAGATTAAATGATTTTCTCACTTCTTTTGCTAATTAATCCTCATGCTCAGTCTTTCTCTTTTTTTGAGTTAGTGAGTTTTTTGGGTTGGTGGGCAGTGAGTCAGTGGTTGTGATGCCAAAATGACCCATTCCTGATTTGATGAGCTGGCCTTACTTTGTTCCTTACTATTTGGCGTTGTCTTAGTTTATTCACCAAGTGTCCTTGGTTTGCTGGTTCAGCAGTAATTTATACCTGGCTGCAGTTGATACATTATCTAAAGTTTCTTCTATTCTTTTTTTTTTTTTTTTCCTACAGCTCCTGCAATTACTGAGACACATTAAACATAATTTATCTTTTAGGGAGTTGTTCATCATTTCCTCTAGTTGAGGCTATGAAGCCACAACAGCACTCAAAAGCCTCACTTTTTATGCACATGACACATTTTCCTGAAATTAATCACAGGGATGACTGGCAAGTCAATTGCTTCACGAGTTTTTAAAATGCAAATATTCAGTGCTGCAATTAAGACAAAGCATAATAGGGTTAGCATTAAGAGAATGACAACAAGGTGAAGTAACTTAATGAAAATCCCTGTGTGGTGACCATGTGAAAAGTGTGTCCCACCATCAATGTTCTGCAGGAATAGCAGCACCTTTCTTCCTGTTGTTGGATCTCCCCACCTGAATGCTAAGATGGTCTGACTGCTCATCCTCCAGAATGCAAAAGAAAGCATCTTTTAAATCCAAAGCAGTCAAATCATTATTTGTCCATCATCATTTGTTTTATTGCTCTTAAATCCTGTACTAGCCTGTACTGCTGAGAATGAGGCTTCTTTGCTGGTGTCTGATTCAGACTGACCCTCCCCAAGCAGCATTCAGGATGTCATTCTCAGGTTCCTTTGAGCTCTGGTTCATTATTAAACAGATTCAAGCCTTCCATGCCTTTTATAGTGAGATACATAGAGGTTCCTGAAAAAGGATTTCAAGCATTTAACTTGCAGAGTACACATTCTGTGTCTTGGTTTGGAAAGACAGGTGGCTGCTGAGGAAGGCAGGAGCCCCCCTTGAAATGGAAAATGCAAACCTCCTCCCTCCAAATTATTATTATAATTTTGAAATTAAGGGGCTCTCAGGCAAAGATATGGGAGTAGGAATAACAGTTCTTTATAAAATAAGCAGTTCTTTATAAAATAAATATTAAATAAAAATAAAATAGAAATGCAGTAATACAAAACAACACTGACAGAGTCAGAATAGGAGCTGACAGCCTGTGTGTCAGGGTGGTGGCACAGCCCCATCCCATGGGGGCTCAGCCCTCCTGCAGTGCCAGCTGTGGCTCTGCTGCAGCAGGATCCTGCACAAGGGGGGAGTTTTCCTCTGCAGCTCCAGGGCTGCTGGAGATGGGCCTGCTCTCCCTCTGGGAATGCAGGGCAGGAGAAAGCTGCTCTTGGGAATCTAGTGGAAAAAGATGACCTCTGGTGTTCTAAATCTCACATTCTATCCAAGTAGGAATGCTTGGCTCCTGCCCTAGGCGCAGCATCTCCCCATGGGATGATGGAATTTGATCAGCCCTGCAGGGACACTCACTGGCCATGGACAGCAGAGATCTCCTGCAGGGAGGATTGGTTATGGAAGAGATAAAGAAAACTGTCCCACCTGGTTTTAGCAGTGGGGGTTTTTTAATTAACAGAAGATAACTGCCCTACCTCTAACAGACAGTGATAGAATACACACCCCCAGCCACATCTTGCTTTTCCATCCCAAGACATCCTGGCATGCAGAAACTCATGAGTTAATTTAGTGTCTCCAGCTGTGCTTTCTGTGGGTTGTAAGAATGGCTGTGAAGCTCATTTTCCTATTACCCCCAAATCAGAATTGTAACTTAGCAGGCCCTTGCAGTGAGTTATTACTGAATGTCTGGCTCTGCTATCCACTAGAAATGCCTGGTTTCTTTCGATGTATTATCTTAAATTTGTCTTGTATTTTTTGTTTTCTATAGCTGCTGCAGTTACTGAGACATGTTAAACCATAACTGATCTATTTGGGAGATGTACATCAATACTAGTGATTAGCTTATGAATTTTCAGCAGTGCCTTTGTTATGTGATCGGTTTGGTTTTGTTTAATCACAGGACTATGTAGCAAAAAAAGGAGGACTCTGAGCAGCATCACTTGCTGTGAACAGTGAACTCAGGGTTCTCCTTTGTTCACATGTCAAGAGTTTGGTTCTCCTATTTTCTCCTGAAACTGCAAAATAAAAACTTGACCCCTTAGTGGTAAATTTTTTAGTGTAAGGCATTGAAAGTAGTTTTCATGTTTATGTAATGATTTATAACAACTTCTTTAACTGGCATACAGTTCTACAGATCAACACAACACAACAGAGAGGATTAAAATAGACTAAGCAGAATTTCATTCAGATCTGAGAGCACAGAGTATGTTCTGAAATCATTTTAATGAAGAGAAGATTGGGGCATGATGCAAAAGATGAATGACCAAGCATTTGTCAAAGCCATTTCACATTATAATTTTAAAAGAAATCAAAATACAGTGTAAATGCACTGTTGGTGCAGTTGGCAGGATCATTCTGTGACTTATAGCACTAGGAAACATCCTTAATCATAAAATTATTCAGATATTATACTGGATGTTGTCTAGTCAAACCTTATAAATCAAAGTGATTCAGTCTGTGCGGCCTTGGGTTTTATCCCAGTGAGTCTTGAAAACCCTCAGGTATGGAAATTCCACAGAATGAAATTCATTCAAATGATTGACTAATTACTTTTTTTTTCCTTCTTCATATCTGGTTGGATGCACCCTCCATGTTTCAGCTCCTACTCAATGTCTCTTATTCCCCCACTGTGCATCTCTGCACAGAGCTCAGTGCCACCCCCTCAGCCAGAGGTGCTGGGGGGCTGCTCCAGCCCCACCCCACAACCAGCCCCTCTCCAGTGTCCTGGCTGTGCCTGGGACACAGCTGATTTTCCTCCTGGTAGCTGGTGCAGGGCTGTGTTTTGGAGAATAGTGTTGATACTACACAGATGTTTCGTTGTTGCTAACTACTGTTTACCCTCAGTCAAGGACATTTCAGTTTCCCGTGCTCTGCTAGTGAGGAGAAGGCCAAAAATCCAGGAGGGAGCAGAGCTGGAATGGCCAAAGGGATATTCCACACCAGGGAATGCCATGCTCAGTGTTTAAAGGGGCACAGTTAGCCAGAGGGGTCCTATTGCTGATCAGGGACAGGTTGGGCATCAATCAACGGGTGGTGAGCAACTGTACTGTGCATCACCACATGGGCTTTATTTTTTAAAATTTCAATTAGTAATTATTATGATAATATTTTACTTGTTCAAATTGTTCAACTGTTCTGATCCCAGCCCAAAGGTTTTTTTGTGATTCTCCTCCCCATCCCACTGTGGGGGTGATAGATGAGTGTGTGACTAACTGGAGTAGCTTTGCACAGTTCCAGTGCAAAGATGCTTCAGCACAAGCTAGTGGAGAGAAAAAGCAGCCCATGAGGTGGGAAGGAGTGGGTGGTGATTTGAAAGGCTTTAAAATAAACAGAGAAATGGAAAGGTCAGAGAGAAAATATAAAAATATAACTGGGGGAGAGTGCATTCTTGAGGGGGGGATGTGTGTGCATGAAAGGGTCTGAAAGATACAACATCAGTGGGTAGAATGCTCTGCATGGTTCAGAGCAGAGAGACAGACACAAACCAGAGGCATTTTCTTTAGTTCCTGAGCCTTGCTCTTCTCTAGTGAGGGATGAGCTACAGGGAATTGTGTGATTTGCTGTGTGTGAACACTTCCACCCTTCCTGCAAAAGGTGTATTTGTCTGCTGTTTAACTTGGCTGAAGTTGGGGTCACAGTGTTTCCTCCTTACAATGAGAGGGGCAATCCTGAAGAGTGTGAAGAGTGGGATGAAGCCAGTCCCTGTTCATATGAGTGGCCATCACTGTGTGGCTTCCTGTCAGTCACAGAGAGGGAGCCAAGAGTGCAATTTGTCTGCGTGTGGTTTGGTGAGGCCTGATTGCCTTATATTGGATATTTTTATTAAGGGGGATCTTTTTGCAGTACAAAAATATCTGAAATTTGAGAGATCCAAATTACTTGAAGCAGTGGGAGCTGCTGACTTCACTAATACCAGGGTAACCCCACGTGCATTGGACTATCCAAATAATGGATTTTCTATGGGTTTTCTGCAGTCTCAGGTCCTTCCTACCCTTGCCTAGTGGGTTGTGTCCTCTTCAGCTGTGTGCAGACTTTCAGTTCCTCTTGTCTACACACTGCCTGGGAGCTTTCCCTTCTTCCAGCTTTTCTGCACATTTGTTATGCATCAAACTTTCTGGGCAGAGGGGTGGTTCAGACTGCACAGGGCAGACAGGGAGGTTCAGGTTGAACACCACAAAGAACTTCTTCACTGAAAGGGTTGTTAAGCATTGGAAGGGGTTGTCCAGGGAGGTGATGGTGGTGCAGAAATAATGATGGTGCATGTGGCACTCAGTGCCATGGTTCAGTTGATGCTGCGGTGTGTGGTCAAAGGCTGGACTCAGTCTTGGAGGTCCAACCTAATTGATTCTGTGATTTGTTAGACTTCAACCTTTCTGGGCAGAGGGGGTGGTTCAGACTGTGACAGTATCTCTCCTGTTTTTGCTACAGTGATCCATCCTTCCTTCCTTCCTTCCTTCCTTCCTTCCTTCCTTCCTTCCTTCCTTCCTTCCTTCCTTCCTTCCTTCCTTCCTTCCTTCCTTCCTTCCTTCCTTCCTTCCTTCCTTCCTTCCTTCCTTCCTTCCTTCCTTCCTTCCTTCCTTCCTTCCTTCCTTCCTTCCTTCCTTCCTTCCTTCCTTCCTTCCTTCCTTCCTTCCTTCCTTCCTTCCTTCCTTCCTCCCTCCCTCCCTCCCTCCCTCCCTCCCTCCACAGTTCCCCCCACCTGGAAGTGTCCAGCCCACCCTGGAGCCTGGCACATGGAGCTCATCATCCTGGAAACTCGGATCACCAGAGGGAATCTGCAGGAAGGAAAGGGACCAGACCCAGCTGTCACCCCCAAGGTTGGTATGTGAGGACTGCAGTGGCTTGTCTGGTGGACACACAAGTGTTTCCTGCATTTGAATGTTGAGCAGTGGTTTAATCCATAGGAACAGGATAGTTTGAGGAACACGTGGATCTTCTTGGGCTCCTTTACTGCCCATTTTGTGGTCATCAGAAGTGATTGTGGTAGTTGGTAAAGCAAAGTGAAATTCAGATGTTCTGCTTGAGAGGCATGGAAGAGACTGTGGTTTCAGTTGATGCTTTTTCAGAGTTTTTAGTAAATATAAAAATCTAATGAGGTAGAAACTTAGCTTCAACTTTTAAACATAGAGATTTATGTTGGCTTTCTGCTTTATACAAAATATTTCCTTATTTCTCATAAATATTTATGGAAAGTCCCGCAGCTAGTCCCAATCTCATGTGAATTCTGGCCATTACTTTTGGCCAGAGCTGGATTCATCAACCAGAGCAATGATGTTCACCTGAAAATGCTGTAACTGTTGGCTCTGTTCACCAATTGTCTGTGCTGGTGTGTTTGCCAAAGCCATTTTGCCTGTCTGGACACTGAATCTTGACCTAGGGTTTTTATCTTTTACACAATGAAAATCTCCACTCCTGGCCCAGAAGTAGCTTAAAAAGGCAGTCTGAAGTCGGTCCAGGAAATGACATCTGAACTCCCTCTTTGTTGTTGTCCATGCTCCTGAGTTTATTTTCAGTTACATGTTGCATTTTTTTATCTCTTTAGAAAATGATGAAATTTCCTATTGTAGAGGGATGGTACAAACTTCACTGAATAAAGGAGTGAAGATTTGCTGAGAAGCAGCAAAGAGCCTAACCTACCAACAGCTGATAAGGTGAAGTATTTTTCTGTCTCCAAATTTCAAGGTAATCAGAAACAAAAACTGATGTACCAAAAAAGAAAGAAGAGCTTTAACTGTGCAATGGACACTTCTCCAAAGCAAACTCCATCCAACAAGATTCCCAAAATTAAATAACCCCAATGAGCAGAGCCTATCAAAAAAGGGGAAGAGGAAACAAATTAAGAAAAATATCCCCCCTCAGAGACCATTTCTTCAATTTTCATAAAAAGAATTAAAACCTTGTTATCTAGCATATTAAATCTATTTGTTCAAGGGGTACTGAAATCTGTTAATGATCATTATGATTATGGTATTTAAACAGTTGCCATCGGGACATTTACAATTAGTGATATTTTTCTGTAACCATTTTTCTACTTCCTTAGTTTCTGATAATGAAATAGAAGAGTGTTATCTGTTACAGATAAGGCAAATAAAGGCAGTTCTTCACAGCAGTTTAGCATTAAAATATTACAATTTGGGTGGAGCAGGGAGAAGCACAGCATGTAGTGTTTGTCCATGAACTGCTCAGGTGCAACTGGCTTTGCATGACCTTCCTCCCACCTGTCTCTTTAATCTTATTACATTAAAAATTACAGAGATGAGTTCCTCAATTCACATAAATTACTACTGTCAACATGAAACTAAATGGCAGCAAAGGATCTGGCAGAACATTGGAGGTGGGTTTTTGTATCCCTCAAAGTGGATCAAGCACATGTTTGTGCTTAAAAGCAAAGAGATTTAATGAACAATAGCTAGAGCAAAGTCCTGTGTGAGTCTGTCTGAAATACCCCTCATCTGCCTCACGACTGTCATTGAGGGACCACTGAAGAAAAGACCCCCTTGTCCACAGGCCTTTGGCTTTATAAGCCAGAGGGCTCGGAGACCTGAGAGCACTGCTAAGCTACTGCTGTCACAGGTGTGTGTGTTTTGCTGCATGCTACACTGAGCTCCAGGAGAAGAAAAAGGACATTCTGACCTCTGTGCAACAATAGCTCTCGGATTTTCCTCCCCCAATTCTTGGCCTGGCTAGACTTCTCCTGAGTTTTAGGGGTGCTCCCTCAATAAAGACCCCTTTCATCTGTTTGCACCCACTGTGACAGACAAACTGAGATGAAGGAACCCACTTCACCAGAGAAAAGCCAACACATGAAATCCCCATGTGAAAAGGCCCCTCCCACACTCTCCAAGGACTGGGACTGAAGCTCCCAGCCAGGGGAGGTGCGTGGGGGCAGGCGAGCTGATCAAAGCAAGGTGGATGTTGCAGGTGTGAGCACCCAACCATGAAAACAATGGCTCTCGCCTACTGAGATATGGACTGTGTGTACCCTTCTTCCAAATATCATTTTTTCCCCCAATACAATAGATTCTGTTTCAAAATCATTCCCTTCCCCCAGCGAAAAAGTGCATAATTGGAATCCTGATACTGTATCTCTGAGATCTCCCCGGACGTGAACTGGTGAACCTCATCGGCCGGACACCGAAGGACCTTCGCCATTCCCACGTTTGGTAGCTATGTACCCTTTCCTTTTTCCTCCCTTTTTCCTTATCTTTCCCTGTCAGAACTCAGCACATCCCTTTGGGAGTCCGGAGTTGCCGGGACCCGTGCTGGGGGGCTCAGAGACCATGGCCCATGGTCCAGAACACCAGTGGGTTTGTTTATGGACCGTGGAGCAAATTGCCAGCTTTACATGAAGATCTAAAAGCCATGGCAGTTTAAGTAGTGTAATTATAAAGTTATCAGAGGGTGTAAATGTAGGTTTTGGGATTTTTAGTACAAGGGTTTTGGGAACAAGATGGAGGGACTTGGGCATGTCTAGCCTTTCTTCTTCTTCTCTACCTCCATCATTAGTGGTGATGTTGGCACTTTTAGATTGGTTTAGAGTAGAAGCTCACTGTCTAACATGGGTGATAGGTATTGGAAAATAATTGTAAACTTGTTATACGTAGTTTTTAGTATATAAAGATAACACCACCCTGGGGGCAGGCAGAGTGCCTGGGACTGTCCTGCTGAGCGGACCATGACAGGACAGGAGAAAGAATTTTAGAGATAAGATACAATAAACAACCTTTAGACCAAGATAGAAGAGCCCTGACTCCTTCTTCGAGTGCCAGGCTGGGAAAAGAGACTTTCCAACTTTTCTTGGGGTCACTCTGACAAGCTAGAGACCCCGACATTTCCCTTTTTCCCCAATCCTTCCCCAAGACATTTTTGCTGTGGGTATTTCAATACAGTGCATTTGTTTTGATTATCACTGCAAATCCCCTTGTACCATGTCGGTTCTTTTTGCACTCTGAGATCATGAACCATCACAAAACCCATTCGTAAGGAGGGATCGTGAGAAATCCTGCTGCCATATGTGGTTTTACAAGGACAGTGCAAAGATGTGTCATGGGCTGATTACTTACACTTGCCCTGGTATCCATTGTGTGAGCATTGGCATAGGGCACCTCACCCCCATGGCCCAACCCCCAGCACCAGCTCTGCTGCCCAAAGGTGGCCCCTGAGGGCTCCTATGCTGCAGCATTTCTTATCTCATCAGCCAGTGGAACCTCACTCCCTCACAGGGAGCAGTCCTGGCTCTGGCATCCCTGCCTCCAGCCAGGGTAACCCTTTCCTATCCTCATTTCCTCCATGACAGATCATTCCTTGGTCTGGAATTACCATTGCTAAGCACTTACAATTTGAATTATCCCTCCTCTGCCATACTAGAAAACAGGCTATGGACTTAATTAATGCTCACTCTTTGCTGTGAAATACATCAGTATCTCACTGACATGTTCACTTCACGGCAGCAAAACTCAAACAGAGGCGCAGACACCAAGCAGTGGACTCTGAGAGAAGGAAAATGCTTTCCCCACAGCATGGAATTGAGTCATACAATCAGTGCAGCTGCAGGAGCTGCAGGTTGAGCTCTGGGGGGTGGGAGCCCCAGGCAAGACCCTACACTGACCCTTTGCCCCTCAAAAGTCACAGGCACCTGTGGCATCAGCCAGGGAAATTGCTTTAAGGATCCAAGTGCCTGAGACTGCTATGGGAAACCTGGGGTTGAGCTGCCAAGTCCCCAAGGAAGCCATGTCATCTTGGGAATAAACATGGGATAGCATCATCATGAAATTTGCAGGGCCACATCTGAATTGCACCAGTTGTGCCTTACAAATGTTCAAGAACTTCAGAAACTGTGTTTTTCCGAGGAACAACAGCGATCCCTGACTGAAGACATATGTGTTTCACTGATGTTTTCTGGCTAAATTACGTTTATGTGAAACAAACCTTTTAAAAGTCTAAATGAAAATTACTCTGTGGGAAATTCCTGGGGTATTAGACATCAGTATCAGCATCATTAGAAAGTGATGGTTGTAGTGATATATCCATAAACAAGGAGTATTTATGCTCTGCTGAGCAGGGAGAGGAAGCCTTCCTTTCCTTAGTTTAACTGCATCCCTAATGAACTTAGAGCTAGCCCAGATAGATAAGGGATGTGTTGCATTCCTGCTGAGGTGCCCTGCAATAAAAACTATATCTTAGGTAACTCTTGAGCCCTCAGTTTTAGTATAGTGATATGAAATTTTTAAGATAACAACAGCAAAATAAAACGTCCTTTTTTTTGGTCTGTGGGACTGTTAGGCAAGGGATCAGAGGAGTGCACCCCTGGACTGGGGTCCTATCTGATGGGAATGTTACATAATCCAGAAGTGGAGAGCTGGGAAATTTAATTTGTTGAAGTTCCCCAGGGTATTTAGGGAAGTCCTATCCCAGAACAAGGTTATCAAAGCATCAAAGTCTGGCCATCCCTCAGCCCCTCATCTGCATGGGGGTCTCAGCTGCCATCAGGTGACATGGGGTTTGTGACAGGGAACCATGAACTTTCTGTGATCCTGGCCCATTCCCTGAAATGAGGAAAAAAGGCCTCACAGTTCATCCATGTGAGCTGTGAGAAGTGGGACTCAGTAAAGAGGGAGAGATTGCTCTAAATCAGTTGCTGGTTATGTGCAGAGATGCTCTCAGTCAGACCAGTGCTGTAGTCAAAGTGAACAGGGATGCAGGGAGTTCTGGCAAACCCTGTGCTCCAGACATTTTACATAGCACTAATAATCACAATTGTTTATTTGTGCAGGAGCTGTAGCTGTGTCCCCAATCCTGTCTGTCAGACTGAGCAACCAGTTCCTAAACCAGGTGTAACTATGATGTACTTGCACATGCACATATATGATGAGTTGTAAGTGAAGAAAATTAAAAGCTTGATCAGGAAATCCTTCATGTCAGGAGAAAGCAAGCACCACAATAAATGTCATATTCCCTGATCTTTAATATTGGACAACTGCAACTTAAGAAGACAAAAGGCAGACTCGTGATGAGTCACACAGCAATGACCTGTGAAGGGCAGGTGAACATTTGTTTTTCATTCATCTGTGAAAGGGGATTTTGCTTTTAACACATCAGCTCCTGTAGCACAGTGAGGGAGGACTGATTTACTGTTCTGATTTATTTTTGTAGCTCATCTGAATAAATAGTCCTGTTGATACAGCGAGTACTTGGCCTCCTCTGTCTAGACCAGGATTTAATGGTTGCTAGTGGAAGGGCCTTAAAGATCATCTAGTTCCTGCTGACGCTCTGTTTCTGAGATCTCTTTCCTATTTCTTTCTATCTCTCTGCCTCCCCTTTCTTGGTAAATAAAATCCATGTTAAATAAAATCTGTATGTTGTCCTCATATGACCTCCTTTGCACCTTCATTCAGGCAGAGACTTCTCTCCCTCATGGGCTTGTAACACCTGCTCAGGGTCCCTTCCCACCCCCAGCATTCCGGGATTCTGTCAGCTCCTCGCTTCCCTCTTCTTCTTGCTTCTGCTTTGAGCTGGGAATGTGCTTGAAATTTGCTGTCTGCTCTGGGACCCCACACAGCTTTGGAACCTTGTCACCTGGATGTGTCTCTGTCACCCCAAAATGCCTTCCCTGCCCCACTCTCCCTACGGGAAGTCCCCCTATTTGCCCGTCCTTGGCAGCACTCTTCTTGTCCTGTTCTGCCCGTTCTGGATGGTGGGACAGAGCACGCCTTTATCGAGTTTGCTAGTGACACAAAACTGGGAGGAGTGGCTGACACCCCAGAGGGTTGTGCTGCCATCCTGAAGGATGTGGACAGGGCTGGAGAAATGGGCTGGCAGGAACATGGCAAAGTTCTGCATGACAAAGTGCCAAGTCCTGCACCCAGGCAGGAACAACTGCAGGCACTGGCACGTGCTGGGAGGAGCTGGCTGCAAAGGAGTTTTGTGGAAAGAACCTGGGGGTCTTGGCTGACAGAAATTTCATACGAGCCAACCTTTTCCAGCAGAGAAGGCTAAGGGCAGCCTGGACTGTATTAGGAGGAGTGCTGCTGACAGGCTGAGGGAAGGAATCCTTGCCCTCTCCTCAACAATGGTGAGGCCACTCCTGAAGTGCTGTGTCTCTGCTGGAGAGGGGACAGTGAAAGGCAATGAAAAGGATTCACAGGCTGGAGCATCTCTCAGAGGAAGAAAGGCTGAGGGAACTGGGGGAGAGAGGCTATAGAAGTCTGCAGGAGAATTTGATGAGGGTATAGAAATGTCTGAAGGGAAGGTGCCAAGAGGGCAGAGCCGGGCTCTTGCCCAAGGACAAAAGCTGAAACACAAGAGGTTCCCTCTGAGCAGAAGGAAAAGCAATTTTTCATTTGGAGGGTGAGCGAGCACTGGAACGAGTTGATCAGAGATGTTGTAGAGCCCAAGATGATGTTCAAAAGCCATCAGTGTGGATGTGGACCTGCACAACCAGCTCTGGGTGGCCCCACTCGACATGGGGGCCAGGACAAGGGGCCCTCAGCAGTGCCCTTGTGGCAGCCAGGACTGAGCCTGGCCCCGGCTCTGTCCCCAAGGTACCGTGGATGTGACGAGACACAGTGGGAGTGGCATCGGCGCCATCGCCCTCAACCCCGAGCCTATTCTCCATCCCGCGCAGGGCTCAGTCCTGCCCCTGTCAGGGACTGAGGAGGAGGGGGCCTTTGTCAGCGTGGAGGAAGAGCGGGAATCTGATGTGGATCATGAGCTTTCCCAATGGGGAGATGTTAGGAGCTACCAAGAGATCTCTGACTGGGAAGAGTCTCTTGAGCGAGAGCTCACCCTAGGACATGTCAGGAGCTGTGGGGAACTCTCCACTGGGATGAGGAGAGCAGGAGCTGTCCCAGGGAGAAGCCCTTAGCTACCAAGAATTTTCCATGGGGAAGAATGCAAGGAGCAGGGGCTGTCCCAAGGAGCAGTCGGAAGCTCCCCAGAACCGTCTGACTGGGAGGACTCTGTTGGCCAAGAGCTTTCCAAAGAGAAAGACTCTGCTGGGCAGGAGTTGTCCCAAGGCAATGGCAGCAGACCCTGTGTGCAGTCCAGCCAGGACAGTGATGGTGACAAAGAGCTTGCTCAGGACAACTGGGAGCATGTGAGCATCCACAGCAACGGGGTCAAGCCCTCGCTGCAGGAGGACATGGCACAAACTGAGCTTCTTTGAGCAGAGTGAAGAAGAAGAAGAAGACGGGGAGCAAAGACTGGGAGTTTTTGCAGCAGACGGGCTCCCAGAGCCTGTCCCTCGGATCCCTGGGCTGAGCGCGGGGCAGCTGAGCCGTGCCCCAAGCGCCGCTCTGGGCCTCGCCTCCCCACCTGCAGCCCAGGGCCTCCTCAGAGCACGGCGGCTTCTCCCGAGGAGCAGGTGCCAGAGCAGCGACAGAGAGCCCGGTGCCTGCCCGGCTCAGCTGCGTTTTGTGCTTTTCCCAGGCGGGAGCTCCTCAGGGAGCAGCCGGCTCCCCCCAGGAAACGCCCGTCCCGCCTCAGGCGGGCGCTGCGGGCGCTGCTCCGCTGGCCCTGCCTGAGGGCACAGCCGGACAATCAGTGCCCGCTGCCAGCGCCAGGCCCGGCCCCGCAGGCCCGGAGCCTGCCCGGCGTCACACGGGCTGCCTTTGGTGTCCAGGGCTCAGGGACATCGGCTCCGTGTCGGGAGAATGGCCTGGCTGAGGCTTAGGGCTTGAGAGGCACCGGCCGTGTCGGAGCCAAGGGCAGGTGCACAAAGCCTGGGGAGAAGGAGCTCCTGCTCAGAGGGGACACCAAGGATGCAGAGTGACAGCCACAAGGACATTTGGCAGAACCTCCCAGATAAGGACAAAACTCATAAAGCAAACAACTCAGCAACTGTGCTGAAATCAGCCCCAGCTGGGGAAAAGGTACTTCTGGCACGGGGAGACAGCGACCACCAACTCCTGGTGCAGTGACCCCAGAAACTCAGTCAGAAAATAGAAGAGACAGACTGAGCACACAGAAAGACTAGTTAGCATAAAAAGTGGGGCAATCTTCTAGCCAATAGAAAAATATTAATATGTTAATATTAAGGTATCAGTAAGTTATTGCAAATAAATATTACTTAATAATAAGATAAAATATTAACTTAATATTTAATTATAAATAATAAATAGAAAACCAGAAGATTATTTTAAAATACAAATGTAAATATAGTACATTATTTAATCTTTATATATCTAGAAATAAAAGTATATTTTTAATATTTAAAGATAATCTATTATGTAATATATGATATAGAACATTGTAGATTACATATAATATTAATGTAATATCTAAATATTTAAATATGATACCATAAAATATAAAAATAATGAAAAAATTATAAGAGAACCATATAACTAGTAGCCAATGAGCACGAATGCCTTTGTTCACTAAAACGTATAAATAGTAAAAAGTTTTGTTAGTTACTGTGCTGGCTTTGTGGATTTGCCACCCAGCACCTCCTTCTGTGCAGAACTGCAAATAAAGGAAATAGCTGAACTCTGTGTGGGGATTGGCTTCTTGCACACGGGTGAGAGAATCCCTTTTGGGACAGCAGCTTTGCCGTGGCCCCATGGACACAAGATGCTGCTTTTCCAGCCAGGCTCAGCAGTGCCCGGCCCATCTCGGGGCCAGGCGGGCGCAGGCAGAGCAGCAGAGATCTGAAACTCGGCGGCTGCGCGGTCACTGTGGCCCAGACAATCCCACGGCAGCCACGAGAGCCCCTCTGGGAACGAGCACTAAATCCCAGAGGGCGCCTCTGCCAGCCGGCTCCCCGAGCCCCTGCACCGAGCAGTTGTGGTCCAGGTGTTTGGGGAACCTCCTGGGGCTGCTTGGACCCGCTGGGTGGTGTTCCAGTGGGCACCTGGCCAGCTGAGGTCCCCCACAGGGACAAGGGTGGCTGATTTGGAGGTGTCCCCTGGTTCCTTCAAGAATCATTTGTTGGACTCATTGTCCTGGTTGGGTGGCCAAGAGCAGCCTCCCAAAAAACACTGCTAGGGAACTCCTATGAGCTAGGAATTCCTAAGAGATAAAAAGCACAACCACATCAGATTTATCTGAGAAGTACAAGGTTGAAATGTGTATTGCTTTTGGCTAAAACATAGCTATTAAAAAATATTTTTTATTTTTAATGAGACCTGCAATGGAGACGGGGACAGGCCAAAAGGTCTATTCTTTGGCTAGACTTTGGAAGAAGGAGCTGCCAGTGTAAAGTCTGTGTTTTGGAGGAGAAGCTACATTTCCTATCCTGCTGAAAACCTCTCCTGGAAGGAAAAACAAAATAAAACACGAAACCAAACCAACCAACCAAAAAACAGCAACAACCCCCTTCAACCCAAACCAAAATGAAAATACAGCACAAAAAAAAAAAAACAAACCAGAGAGAGAACTGAAATCAAAACTGAAATCAAATCCCCAGAAATAAAGAGCTGCTGTCACTCAAATGGTATTAAGCCACCCATCTCAATCCCCTGAATTCTAGTCATTGTTCAGCATCTCACTGCAGCTAAGAAGCGATCACATAAATCACAATCACACATTATTTCCCTCCAGGCACTATGTTTAAGTAAAAGCATCAGCTTCTCTTTGCTTGTCTGGGTGGATTGCTCTTGGTCAGAATTTTCCTTTAAGCACAACCTGCCTCAAAAAGAGCATCTTTCACTTTCTTTTCCTGTCTTTTATTTTTCTTTTAAGTATTATGGAAACTTCCCACTTTGAGTTAGATAACACCACACAAAGAACACGAAGAAACAGTTGCCACTGAGGAACTGAAAATGTTACTTATTATTTGATCAATATTTTCAATGGCTGCCATCAAATTGGACTGCTAGGGATCCAGGGATTTTTAAGAGACATGTCAGGACCCTGAAATACTTCTCATGCTCTTAAATGGAGAAGTTAAAAAGGAACTTTGTCCAGGTACTTTGTTATTTATGGGACTGGTTGTCATGTTAGCATAGGAGGTAAAAATGGGAGCATCTAAAATGTGTTTCTGCATGGGGCTACGAGGGACCTCTATGTGTGGAATGCTCTGCTGGGGATATTTGAAATGGGAGCCTGCCCCTGGCAAAGTGTAGGAAAGGAAGGTCTGGCACGATAGGGGCAAAGCTGCTGGTGTCCACCCAAGGTGACCTCCAGCCATGTCTGTGGCTTCCAGTGCTTGCCCAGGACAGGTAAGCACCAGAAGGTTGGGTACTTCTAGAGGTGCAGAGGATGTGGAAAGCCACTGCTACCACCTGCTGTGCCATCCCATTCTAAATCCACAAACCCCTGCCCTGAGTAATGCCACAGCCTAAAGCTCGTGGCTTCCCATGGGATTTGAAAAAGATCCCTACTGGGATTGGAAGGAGATGGAATTCTGTGCAGGCTTTACCTTTACTGCATGGTGGTGACCCCACGTGTGTAATAAGCACCCAGAGGTATTTCCCAGCACTTTCCCAGCTCAGGAAATCATTTCCTACCTGCTCCTTGTGGTTGGCAACACCAGCTGGCATGGAGAACATCGACCTCCACCACTGCAGCTGCTGTTTTCCCCCCAGATTAATTTTTCAGAATTAGGATTCCATGAAAAAACTTTTCACTTCTTCCTAGGAGGCAGTTCCTTTAAAAGTGTTCAAACTGTGGGTGCAAAGTCAAAATCCCACTTTCAAACCAACTCTGCAAGATTGCTTCTAATCTGAATAGTGATCAAAAAAGTGGCAAGTGATCACTTTTGCATGATTTCTTCAGGTCAGCGGGTTGTCAAAGTACTCGAGAGTCCTCTGCTTGCCATATTTAAGTACTGTGTCATGAACAAATGAAAACAAAGCTGATGATGGCTATTCAGCACTGCAGATTATCAACACACTTCAGTCTAGTCCAGGTGGCTCAGCTTCATCTCTGTAAAAGTGGAAACAACATGGAGTTAAAGACTATTTTGCAGGAATTGGTACTGTGAAATGTTCTCAGAGTGATTTGATCTTTGATTCAAATGAAAGAGGTGCAGCTTTTACTGTTGCAAAGAGTGGAACACTTTTTCAGAGTATGAAGAACAGAATAAATGTAAAGCATGAGACTGTTGTACTTCATGGTAGCTGCTAAATTAAAGTAAAATTTAATTGTAATTGATGTGAGATTAATTGTGGCCTGGAGGAGAGGCAGCGGCTGTCAGACTTCACAGAGCTTGAGGGCTGTCTCAGAGCTTGGCACTCTTGAGGACTGCCAGCCATTAGCACTGTAATTATGTTATTTTTATAATTCAGGCATGTAGCAAAGGGTGATTATGATGTAAAAGAATAAATGTCCTGCCAGTAACACAAGCACCACCCGAAAAATTATTATTATTAAGAAGAATGACTTAATATGGAAAAACATTGAAACAGCTATTGAAGTGCTCAGTTTGTAGCCACCTCATCAGCAAGGTGCTAAGGAGCAACCACTGAGTCTGCCAAAGTCAAATTGAGTCAGACTAATTTAAATAGTTTTTTTGGCAGTGTCCCTGAGCTATGGAGCAGTTTGCAAAACAGTTGCAGGAAATTTAGGGACTGGTGAGAGACACAACACCAGAAAGCTGCTGGGAACACAGCAGTGATTACAAGTGGCAGCAATGGTTGAGATTCAAAGCTTTCAAGCTTCATTTGAAGTTTCAAAGGGGGCTTCAAGCAGGAATCACAGAAGTAATGTTTTAATATTGAGAAAAAATGTAAGGAAAGATTAAAACAGGTGGGTTTCAGTCTAGGGAGGAGAGAGTAGATGGGGACAATCATCAGACACATCATGGAATGGTATAAAAATAATAGTGATGAGCTATTCTCCATGTAATTGGCTTGGTCCTTTTGGGTTAATTCCATATGGTTGGGGAATAATTAGAACAACAGTGGAATGCTGCAGGAAGCAACTTAAGTTATGGAATCAGCCATATGGGGGATGTCTGAACCACAGGGGCACAAACACCACTTATGACCAGACATGACATGCTGTGCTTTAAAAAAAGGGAAATTCAATAAATGCTTCTACAGCTTCCTTTCAATCATGTGCTTGATTCTATATTTAACACAAACAACACTTATGCTTGCATGAAGTCCCTACATTTTTTTTAATGTAAATTGAACTTAAAGGATGAAAAAATAATTAAATCAAATGATGTAGATTTGCAGCTTGAATTTGGCTAAATAATTCAAATAACTGGATCTTTACATGTTAGCATTGCTGTTCTGTTTTGTCAACATCACTAAAAGCAGCTCAACAAATGTGCCTGCTCTTGCCATACTTTCTCTGATCAGAAGAAATGTTATTAATAAACTGACATCAAAGTAATTTGCTGTATTGCAAATGATTTTATATTACAATTTAGACTAAGTCCTGTTTGTGTATTAGTGCTTAAAGGGAACCACAAGAAAAGACATACTAAAAAGAAACAAGTAAAACCACAGCCCTGAAAGTATTAATGACAATGTACTCACTTTCAAAAATCCTGGCATTTTATGACTGAGTTCCTGAACACTGCATTTCCAAACCAGACTATTTTATTTTCACTTCTTATCAAAATACCTATTTGTTTTCAGATTAGAATAAAACCACAGAGAAGAAAAATAGATTAAAAACTGTGCACTTGACCACTTTTACAATTGGTGTTCAGATGCTTATTGAGTTCTGGAGGCAATTAATTAGAGTAATGGATATAAAAATATAGAATTGTCTTTATTAATGAGGTATGCATTGTTCAGATCAGGTTTCTTGGGATACAGCCTTCTATTTGAATTTCAGCAGGCCACCCATTGTATCTGTTCTTTGCCTTGTCAGAGTGGTTGATCTGTAAAAGTAAAATAAATTTAAAAAAAAAATCACAATTTAGTTTTTTATATTTACATACCAGTTTGTCAAACCTTATACAAGAGGAGGGGGTAATGAAGGAGGACTGGGAAGCTGAGGAGAATGTTGCACATCTTGCTTAACATAATGGGTGAAGATCCTGCCAGTTTCTCTCTTACACAGAGTGCTTTATTTATTTCACAGATGGCTATCATGATATACACTAAACTGGTTATCTTTTCCAGCAGAAGCTCTGAAATGTGAAGAATATTGCAAAAATATTTTTCTGCACCGGCACAAGTTAGGGGATGACCCTAACCTGCTGGGAAAAATCTCTGTGGAGAAGGATCCTGATGACAATGAGCTTTTCCTGCCCAGCAGAGACCAAAGAGGCCAGTGGGATCCTGGGGGGCACTGGGATGGGCAGTGCCAGCAGGTCAGGGGTGATCCTGCCCCTGTGCCAGCCCTGGGGGCTCCTCTGGCTGCTGTGCCCAGCTCTGGCTCCTCAGCACAGCAGGGCCAGGAGCTGCTGGAGCTGAGCAAGGGCCTGGAGCAGCTCCGTGCCCAGGAAAGGCTGAGGGAGCTGGGGCTGCTCAGCCTGGAGAGGAGCCCGGGAGAGAGAGGGGCCTCAGCCCTGCCTGGCCTGGCTGGGCCTGGGGCTGTCCCTGGGGCTGTCCCTGGGGCTGTCCCTGGCTGTCCCTGTGTCTGTCCCTGGCTGTCCCAGGAGCAGGGAGGTCATTCTGTCCCTGCCCTGGGCACTGCTCAGGGCACACCTGCAGTGCTGTGCCCAGCTCTGGCCCCTCAGCTTGGGAAGGACCTTGGGACACTGAGCACATCCAGAGGGGACAGCGGGGCTGGAGAGGGGCTGGGAACACAAACCCTGAGAGGAGCCCTGAGGGAGCTGGGGGTGCTCAGCCTGGAGAAAAGGAGACTCAGGGCTGCCCTCATGGCCCTGCACAGCTCCTGAAAGGTGCCTGTGCTCAGCTGGGCTGGGCTCTGTCTGCAGCAGCACTGACACAGCCAGAGCACACAGCCTGAGCTGCACCAAGGGAAATACAGGCTGGAGAGCAGGGAAAAGGTTTTGCAGCAAGGGTGAGAAAGTTCTGGAATGGCTGCCCGGGGAGGTGGTGGAGTGCCCATCCCTGGGTGTGTTTAACAAAGCCTGGATGTGGCACTGGGGGCCAGGGCTCCGCTGAGCTGGTGGGGCTGGGCTGGACTCGATGGCCTTGAAGGTCTCTGCCAACCTGGTCATTCTGGGATTCTTGGAATTCTGGCTGTCCCTGTGTCTGTCCCTGTGTCTGTCCCTATGTCTGTCCCTGCTCCAGGCCCAGCCATGGCCCCAGAGCCACGGGCAGGGGCTGAGCCCAGCAATTCCCCTGCACAGGAGGCACAACTTCTGCCCTGGGCAGTGCCCAGCCCTGAGCAGAGCCCAGAGGGGCTCTGGGGGCTCCTCTCTGGAATATTCCAGAGCCACCTGGACCCAGCCCTGTGCCCTGTGCCCTGTGCTCTGGGATGGCCCTGCTGGAGCAGGGAGGTGGCACCAGAAGAGCCACCATGGTCCCTTCCAGCCTGACCATTCTGTGATCCAGTGATATTCAGGGAAAAGAGCCCCACTGTGGAAGTTTGACACGGCTGTGGAGGGAATCAGCATCATCGAGGGACCTGAACCCTGTTTTGGATTTTCTCATTTCTGTCTGCCTCAGTCACATGATGAGCATGACTGGGTTTACAGAAACTGCACACAACAAGGGCACAGATGCAAACAGGAATCTCTGTGAAAAACAGTATCTTTAGTCCTCCTGCAACCTGTGGGCAAGTTATTCCCAAAGTTTTTGCTTTTGATACACAGACAAATATAAAGTGAAAATGGAACAAATCTGACCTTTTCTTTTTTGATATTATCTGGCAGCTTGAAGCCTTTGGCAGCTATAAAAACCCAACTTGATCTGAACTTTATATTCTTTATTTCTTTACTTCCCAGTTCTTCTAGTAATTTTTTGGCATCATCTTTCAACCTAGGAAAATGTAGTGAAAAAAATGAGTGTTAAAAATTCAGGATGTGAAGAATTATGAAAAAGACCATGGCTGATTCATGTTTTACATTCAGCATTAAGCCTGCAGAAGCAAAAATGAGATTTAAATAGTCCTGAGAGCTGTGGTAGCAAGCAGCATGGCGTTGAATTCATAGAAAGAATTGAATTTATAAAATTGTTTCCTTCTCAGTAAGTGACTGATGTTAATGCAACCTGTTTGTAACAGCATAGCAGAAAGAAAAATGTACATCAAATACTCTTTGGTGCTTCAGTCCTTCCTAAGTAAGGACATAGGTGTCAAACATGGATTAAATATTTTCCTGCATAATTACCTTATCATGAACTCAGCTAAAATCTCCCAAAGATTCAAAAGCACCTGAAAAATTAGATTATGATGGTAGAAAGAATGAAAAATAGAGACATCATAATTGGAGGTGTGGATAAATAATATTTCAGAGTAAAGAAGATTGTGACCCAGAGGCAACAGCAATGCTCTTTGGGGTGCTTTTAAACAACATAATATCTACCCATCCTAGGGAGCACCAACACACAGATATGTGCAATCATGGAAAAAAATTAAAACTTTTAGACAAGATCTGGGAGAACAACTCTGAGTGTAGAATGGAATCCACCATTCCTTTACACCAATTCCCAACATGAATTTTCCAGCTTTTCACCTCTCTGCCCCTCAGGCTCCATAGCCTCCTACCTGGTGCTGCCATCATCGTGAGTGGCCATCAGAAGGAGGGTCCCTTCTGGTGCTTTCCTGATGAAATCCATCATCTCCCTTGAGTGGTCTGTGGAGTCATAATAACACATATGACTAGAATAAACAGAATAACCAGGATAACACAGCTGGTTATTCAGGGACACACACATCACACGTTTCTATTCATGCACCCACGGTCAGCAGCATTTTTAAGGAGTCAGGGAATTACCTTCCAGTGCCTCAGAGCATTCTGGTTCTCCTCACTAATAGATAAGGAAACTTGCCATCCAAAGCTTAGAAAATGTGTTAAAAGCTACTCTTAAAGTAGATAATCTTTCCAGCTATGTGGAAGGATGTTAAGAGACAGATTACCAAATTTGCTCTGATGATTTTATAACTAAAATAAAACAAGATATGGCAGGAAAAGGAATTTTGCTGAGTGAAGTGCTCATATCTGGTTAAGTGCTATTCCTACCAGACTGAAATAATGAAGACCAAAGAAAAAGACAAAACAAAAAAAGGGAAAAGAACAAGATAATTTAACAAAAAAGATCATTAACTATCTCAACCAACAGGAGAAATTCAGCTTTTCAGGGAAAATTCGTCATCATATCTGGCCAGAACATATTTTATGAAGACAGCAGCTGTTTGTTTCTAGCTGATCCCTGTTGAGAATACAAAGTCAAACAGGAAAGAGGAGGATAATTACATGAATCTGTCTTTTCTTAATGCAGAAACACTAACAAAAGCTCTTTAGGACTCTTTTCCTTACCTCCTGCCCACATTTCAAAAAACTTTATTGCCCTGGGTTTTCCAGTTTTATCTGTAATTAAAAAAAAAAATCTCAATATGAGCAAATATTATTTTATTCAATAGGCAAACACAGGATTTTCAGCTAAAGCTAGGCATCCCTAATATTACTTGGCTTCTTTTGTTTCAGTTCTTAAATTGGAAGAAATATGAAATAACAAGTTTAAGATTTGGGGAGAATATTTTGTTTCCTGTATTCTCTGAATCATCAAATGTGACAAAAAACTTTATTACTTTTTATTTTTAAAAAAATCATTTTCTGGTGTGGGCTTGCATGTTTTTATATCTAAATATTCTATACCAAGTCACAGCCATAGATAGAAAAATTGGTTAAGCCAAAGACTATTTGAATGAACTTAATTCTATTCTGTGCAGTGCTTGAGATGTTTAACCTTTCATCCATAAGGCACTTATTAAGAACAGTCATTATTTTGCCTGATCTAATTAGTGGACATGTAAAAAAAAATGTTTTGCTATAGACTGGTGCAAGATAATGGACAGATTTACCTGCTTCTATTTGCTACCATCTTGCTTGTGTATTCAAGATGAGTATTTCTCCTCTTACTCTCATTTTAAACTCATTTTTGTATTTTATACCCAGGAAAGATTTTATGATTGTTGGGAAAAAAGGCAGTAGTTAAGTGGGGAAAAATTTGGAATAGATTCTTGTCAGTGGTTAGTTTAATCCTCAGCAAAATCATACAAGTTTAGACAAAGTCAAGATCTTGCTTAGCAATAGTGAGACAAAAAAAATTAAAATATAAGTGTGTTGTGATCAAAGCCAGCTTGACTGTGCTTGTGAACTCCCTTTTTTCCCTTCCCCCACAAGATTTAGGCATTCATTTTCTCCATGACCCATTATTGAATACACTGCATTTCATCACCATTCCCATTCATCTAAATCAAAATTTAGGATTTTGGTGCCTCCAAACCTAGAATAAAGCACACCTGCTGCTTCCATTGGCTTTTACTATAAGCAAATGGCAGTTTAACATTAATTCAAATTTGAGTTTGTCTTTCTGTATCCTGAGCAAGTCTGGAAAAGGAATTTGTACTATGGCTGCACCTTGAGGCAGAACTGCAGCTCTCAGCTCCTGCCTCCCCCTTATCAGTGGAGCAGAGATATAATTTATCACGGACTGAAGCTGAAAGCTGAGTCCTACTGCTGGAGATCACAGATATTCTTGCTGTGCTGCAAGTCTTTTGTCTAATAAAATACATCTATGTGCACATTTTCTGTTCTATTTTCCTGTATTGATTATGAACATGCCTCTTTTGTTTGCCCAGAAGACTGTTTTTATCACACAGATTTGTTTTTCTTACATTAACATGAATCAAGTTTGCAATATTTTCCTTTCCCTTCCATGCTAGCTGGTAAAAAAAACCACAAAAAAACCCCCAAAATATCCAAGCCCCCCAAGAACACTGGCAACTTATTGCAGTACAAAAGTATGTGTCTCTCTAACATTTTTTTCTCTTACTTACAATTCACAATGGCAATGATTATACCACTTCTAACTTCATAATTATCTTCATTTACCAACCTGGAATTGAAATAAATACAGCTTCAGTAAAAGACACCTGTCCAGCAGCTCTGATGCAAAGTTATGTTTACAGTGCTAAGTAATTTTCTGATACTTATGTTTTCTTCAGTTATTTAATTCAAAACTCTATTGTGAACAAGAGCTTAAAAATCTTGCACAGTGTATCAGGCAGTTTCCTTCAACAATGATTCTTTCAAAATGAGCCAGATCAAGAAAATATTTCATACATTTGCAGCCAGGAAGATAAAGGAGGAAAAAAAACCCAACCAAAACAAACAAGATGAGGTGGTTTTATGACTGTACTCTCTGTGGATTATGTCTCCAGGAAAGGTCACTGCAAGGTTTTGAAGTTATCTCACCTGTCCAGTTTGAAAAGCCATGAAGGAACCTGACTTTCAGAATGTGCTGAGCAGTCAGCATTCTGTAATTCTGCTATCTTGCACCATGAAAATTAAAATTCCTGCTGAAAATTAACAGTCATCTGCAGCTTATATAGGAGAACAAAGAAAATCACTGGAGATTGGGTTAAAAAAAAAAAAAAAGACAGAAGAAGAAGAGTTACAATCTGTCAGATAAATTCTGAAGTTTCCCACCAGAATGGAGCCCCAGTTGTTGCTACTGAGCCAAACCCAAACACCTTTACAAAGCACTGGCTTAGGTGTAAAGTTAGAATGGTACTCACTCCTCATCCTCAAAACAAATTTTAGGCCTCCTTTGTTTGCTACCACCACTGAGGATGCGATAGACGAAGTTCCCAGGAGGGCAGGGAGCCCAGAGGTCACACTTCTGCCTTTTGGGGGCTGGGGCTGCAACAGCAAAGATGAAAAAATGTTTTATTGGATGCTGCATGAACAATTTCTACATGGATTGAATCCCCTAAAGCCAAAGTGCTGAACTCAAACATCTGAACACAGGATCCTTGGGTGGTGGCAACTTCATCACAGGTTGGTTTGGGCTGGAAGTGATCACTGATTTCCAAAGAGTTATAACTGAAAATAAGGTAATTATTATCTGCTATTCCCCATAACAGGAAACAAGGGCTACCAGGATGAAGGTTTCCTACCAACAGCTTGAAGTGAATAGTTATCATTCTTATTTTAAGCCCTTTTTTCACACAATAACTTAGTCATAGAGTGACAAAAATATACACATTAAACCACCTGGTCAGAGTAGAACTAAAAAATGATGAGAATTTACTCACAAAGTTTAGTTTGTGGTTCAGCTGTTTATTATAAATATAAATTATGTGTAATAGAAACAAAGCTGCAGCTTTGCACTCTTTTGCCCACAAATAAATTAATTGTTCTTACATCAGTGTTCAAATAATTACCTTTGTACATTTGCAAAAATAGGCTGACACTGTGTTTCTTCAAAAACAGTGTCTAAGAAAAGGCTTAGCTTTGCTTTAATTAACTTTACAGTCAACTTCATTCTTATAATAGCACATATCAAATGATTTCTTAGCTAACAAGCCATTTATTATTTAGCACATGAATACATAATATCAGATGCAGTATAAGAAAGAAAAAAAAGGAAATAAATTCAACTACCTACCCCTCAACACTGGTTTCTTTCCAATCTCTCGAAGTGCAGCAATAGATACTGTATTTTCGGGTACATGAGCAGCAACAAAGTATCCCAAATACCAAGCAGCCAAGGATGTCAACAGGAGTCCAAATAATCTCAGAACAACTGGGAAGGGGAAAATAAAAAGAATTAAAAAAACGCCCAACAAAATCCATAAAAATGTTTTCATAGCAACACAAAAAATCTTGTCATGTTTTCTGGCACTGCTACCCAAACTGGCTGGGGTTTTTTTTGATTCACTGTGCTAACTACAGCCTTCAGACATGTGGCAATAGAGTATTTGGTGCATTCCTATCTCCAAGGACAACCCCTTTTGTTTCTAAAATTTGATCTTCAAGCAGAAAATTCCCCCAATCACTCTCTTCAATCCACATCCATAATACCTCAAAGAAACACAAAGTTTACTCAATCCTAGTAGGATTTTGACTCTGAAAAGTAAGTACTGGGTACTACAGAGGTGTTTTCCAGTTACTATTGGTTTTTTGAGACATGCAAACACTCCAGGAATGGTTTTAAATGCTGATCAAGCAGGGAATTCCCTGCACCCACATTTTTAACAGGCTGGGTAAAAACAGCATGGCCCTAACAATCCCTTTCACACAATGAACTCTCACTGCATTCACGGAATCACAGAATAATCTGGGTTGGAAGGGACCCTCAATCTAATTAATTAATCTAATTTGCCCTCCTTTCAATGAGCAGGGAAACCTTCAGCTGCATCAGGCTGCTCAGAGCCCTGTCCAGCCTGACCTTGGGTATTTCCAGGGATGGGGCAGCCAGCACCTCCCTGGATAACCTGTGCCAGTGTTTTAGCCCCCTTGTTGTGAAAGGCTTCCTCCTCCTATTGAATATCTGCTTTTCCTCCACACCAGAAGTGCTGATGGCTTTCCTGATGAAACACACCACCTAATTTATGATGCTAAACGAGGAAATATCACACTGCAGTAGTGGAACAGGTTGTTTTAGAGGCCTGAGTCACTTCCTGATCTGCAAAGAACCATTCTTGAAAACAAGGGTCTGTTAAAGGGGAAGAAGAGAAAATTATTAATTTTGTAGTCCTGAAAACTGAGTTCAACAGGACCAATGTCCAAAACTATGCAGAATGTTTACTTTGCCAGCTCTCTAGAAAATATCTTGTGCTATCCAGTCTGAATCTTCCTTATAACAGTTTACACTCATTAGATAGTTCTCTCCTTTCCTTCTTTGAACTGCCTTTTATAAACATTAAGATTTCTGCCCAACCCTTTCTCTAGAATAAGGCCAAATTTTTCACTTGTCCTCCTCAAGTCCTGTTTTGCAAGTTCTGCCACTCCTGTGAATTCTGACCAACTGGTTAGCATCCAAATTCTGAAAAATTCTGTTATTCTGCTTATTCATACCAGAAGGAACTTTGATTTTTTTTTCCATAAGAGCAGACTTGATTCACACAGGTTCTGTTGATAATTCACCATAAAGACTGATTTTTTTCCCTCTCTAGCTACTCCCTCTTTGTATTTCTCCATGTGGTTATTCCTGCACTCTCCCAGCTTTAAAAATAAAAAGCCCAATGAAACATTGCAGAAACATTTGTGTGACTGCATGGAAAATATTGTGAGAAACTTGCTGTGTTTTCATCAAAGGATTAAGTTTGAGAAAGTAATGTCATGGATCCTCAGCTATTATAAATTTCCCTAAGCATTACCCATGAGAAATCTCTAACTCCACCACAAGTGGGTGCAAACCCACACTAAAATAATACTGAAATTACTCTGACACTTTATTTGTGCAGTGATGTGAACACAAACACTGACAAAGTCCACATGCACAAATCAGGAAGCTGCTGGAACCAAGCAGAATGACCTTAGCTCTTTTTCAATATTAAAAAAAAAAATTACCAGATTTATACACAAAATAATTTGTAAAGGAGGCCAAGTCACGCGTTTCAAAGACAAAACCCTGGAAGAATGAAGTGAAAATGACAATTTTATTGAGAGATTTCAGGGACTATTTTTGGGGAGAGGATGGGGCATGGCGCATTGCAAAGATCTGGGAGAGCACCAGTCAGGTTTTGTTTTGCTCATTCCACAGTTAGCTTGGCAGGTTTACCTTTACAATGTATTTGAACTATTTTTCATCATTATTATGAAGCAACTCTGTTGCAAAACAGGCTCAACAGTGCAACATTTTATTTAAATAGAAGAGAAAGTACAATGTCTAACTGCTGCTATGCCTGATGTTGCTCCCTGGTGGCTGGGAAAATCATGGAACAGATCATCCTGAGTGTGATCACGTGGCACAGACATGATAACCAAGGGACCAGCAAGGGTTTAGGAAAGGCAGGTCCTGCCTGACCAACCTGATCTCCTTTTATGACCAGCTGACCCCCCA
This sequence comes from Fringilla coelebs, assembly GCF_963513975.1. NCBI lineage: Eukaryota > Metazoa > Chordata > Aves > Passeriformes > Fringillidae > Fringilla > Fringilla coelebs. The sequence continues at coordinate 4,607,227 of NC_140029.1, read as the reverse complement.
GGGGATGTGGGGAAGGCTGTGGGTGTTGTGTGCCCGGACTTCAGCAAAGCCTTTGACACCATCTCCCACAGCATCTCCTGCTGCAGCCCAGGCCTGGACAGGGGCATCTTCCCTGGGTTAAGACTTGTCTGCTCAGAGGGTGTTGGGGATGGTGCCACACCCAGTGGTGTCCCCCAGGATCAACTCTGGGGCTGCTCAGGTTCAGTGTCTTCATTGATGATCTGGGTGAGGGGAGCGAGGGCTCACTCAGATTGCAGACGACATGAGGTTGGGTGGGAATGGGCAGGAAGGCTCTGCAGAGGGATCTGGACAGGCTGGATTGATGGACTGAGGCTTGGATCAGGAATAGGGGGGCCACAGGAGCAGGACACACCTGCACTGGGCTTTGTGAGGCCTCACCTCGAGTCCTGTGTCCAGTTCTGGGCTCCTCACTACAAGAAAGGCATTGAGGGGTTGGAGCATGCCAGAACGGAGCTGGGAAGGGGCTGGAGAATTCCTGAGGGAGCTGGGCAGGGGCTGAGCCTGGAGCAAAGGAGGCTCAGGGGGCCCTTGTGGCTCTGCACAAGTCCCTGCCAGGAGGGGACAGCCGGGGGGGTCGGGCTCTGCTGCCAGGGAACAGGGACAGGAGCAGAGGGAACGGCCTCAGGCTGGGCCAGGGCAGGCTCAGCTGGGACAGCAGCAGGAATTTGCCCATGGAAAGGGGGCTCAGGCCTTGGAACTGCCCAGGGAGCTTTGGAATGCCCATCCCTGGAGGAGTGAAAGAAACAATTGGATGTGGCACTCAGTGCTACTCTCTAGTTCACAGAGTGGTGATCAATCAAAGGCTGGACACGAAGGTCTTGGAGGTTTTTCCCAACCTAAATAGTTCTGTGAACCTATAATACATTCTGTATTTTATTTAGAACACAAGCTTCTTAAACATTTTTTGAAATATGCCTTTTAAGGCTAAAGGAATACATTTCCCAACTCTCCTGCATAGTTTGTACCTGGTTCTCAAAACTCACAGAATATTTTCACTGTTAGCCAACTTTTGGTTTTGCTCTCTGGGACTCAGAAGGTATCAAGAGACCTCACTGACCCGAACTGCTGGGTCCAGCTGGCTTTCTTAGGTTTCCTGAGGTTATCCTGCACACATACATTCATTTTTGGGTTTCTCCACAGACATGTGCAAACCCCTACACAGGTAATAGCACAGCCATAAGCTCAGACAAAGTTAAGATAACCAAGAGCACAATAAAGCACAATAAAGCACAAAGTGCAGCCTACATGCAGGAAAGCCAAACTGTGCTTTTGCTGACATGGGAGGCTGTGGCTGCTCAGCACCGAGGAGCAGTGTGGGGACACTGAGCTGCAGAGGTGTTGCTGTGCCTCCCTCACTCCATTTCTGCCACGGAGGAGCTCCCTGAGTGTTACATCTTGTCACTGTCATGAGGCAGGGACACTCACAGTACTCACAGTGCCAGGCAGAGGAGGCGGCAGAGAGAAGCCAGGAGGAAGGACAGTCAGGATGGAGGTGTGGCAGGACATGTAAAACAGCGGAGCATGAGGAAAAGATGACAGAATCACAGAATATCCCGAGTTTAAAGGGACCCACAAAGATCATCCAGCCCAACTCCTGGCCCAGCACAGGACACCCCAACAATCCCACCCTGTGCCTGACAGCATTGTCCAAACCCTTCTTGAGCTCTGTCAAGTTCAGTGCTCCCCACTTCCCTGGGGAGCTGTTCAGTGCCCAACCACCCTCTGGGTGAAAAACCCTTCCCTAAAATACTAATATCTCCTCTCCTAATATCTCCCTAACCTAATATCTCCCTAACCTAATATCTCCTCTCCCCTGAGAGGAGAGAGCTTCCTGCCCTTCCCTTGGGTCCTGTGTCAGCATTTCCACCTTTCAGCAGCTCTCAATTTCCCTTGACCCTCAGGTGCCTCTTGGCAACAGCTAAATCACTGAATGTAAGCCCTGTACTGGGTTATTCTGTGTTTAGCTGATTCCAAGCCCCCACGCAGCCACACCTCGCTAATACACACTGATCTGCACGCAGCTGGGCTTGAACAGAGGGAAAAAAATTAAAAAAACGAGAATATATTTAAGAGTCAAGCATGACTTAATCCAGACTAAGAGCTGGGTTATGAGCCGGCATCAGCTCTCTCGCCCCTTCCCCTTGGCCATGGGGGTCTCATCCCACCCGGAGTGCATCCTACTCACAGTGCCGGGTCAGCTTCATTATTCCTCCTCCTCCACCTCCTCCTCGTCCCTCTCCCAGCCTCTCCCTGCCAGCACCGGGAAGACAGAGGGAAGGGGAGCGGCCGCCTGTAAACGCCGCACCGCCCCGGTTAAACAACTTTATTGTCCGCAGAGGGCACCCAGCTGGCCGCGGAGAATGCCAGCCTCTCCTCTCCTCTCCTCTCCTCTCCTCTCCTCTCCTCTCCTCTCCTCTCCTCTCCTCTCCTCTCCTCTCCCTCTCCCTCTCCCTCTTCCTCTTCCTCTTCCTCTTCCTCTTCCTCTTCCTCTTCCTCTTCCTCTTCTCCCTTCCCTTCCTTCTCTTTCTTTCTTTTCTCTCTCTCTCTTTTGTCTCTTTCTTTTCTTTCTCTCTTTTTATCTCTCCCTTTCTCCCTTCCTTTTCCCTTCTCCTTCTCCTTCTGTGGTGTGGGTCCTTACAGACCATCTGCTCCCAGCTCCACTACCATGGCCAGGGAACATCCCACTACATCAGGTTACTCAGGTTTGGACACTTCCAGGGATGGGGCAGCACCTCACCACCCTCACAAGGAAGAATTTCTTCCTCATATCCAATCTAAACCTACTCTCTTTGAGTTTGGATCCATTCTCTAGGTGAACCAGTTATTTTTGAGTCTGTTGAACCCAACCCAGGGCTTTTGCCACTGGAGACCCCTCCTCCTTTTTCCACCCCTTATCACAGCTTTGATATAACACAATTTCCACCTCAAGCCCCAGCCCACCGCTGGCTCATCTTTTCTTGAGTACCAGGTGTTGTGCACCATCACCTGGGGGTTTCCTCCTGCTGGGGTAGCTGGCTCACTAATTTTCATTTAGAAAACTGTGGCAGTACCAGTTGTGGGTTTCTCTGGGTCTGGGTTGAAGGCACTTGAGATGGTGTTTCATGTTCACACTCAGGTGTTTATTATTTCTTATCAGTGAAACAGTCTCACTGCTGTGAGTTCTGCAGCTTTTCATTAGAAGGCACAAAATGCCCAACAATCTCTTGTTCCAAGGGCTTTTAAGACTGAACTATCCATGAAGAACTGACACCTGGATTATTTTCCCTTTTACCCCAATAACTGATCCCACAGAGCTGCAATGGGGACTTTTCTGCCCAATTACAAAATGCCACCCAAACCCATGGAGAAGGAGGAAGAAGAAGGTGAAGAAGAAACCCAGGACCACACCCTGTGCCCTCCATCTTGCTTCCATCAACAGACTAAAAACCCCAAAACCTCAATTTCTCACCAAGTGACACACCTACACTGCTCTCTATGATCTATTTCACACTTTAGTGGATTCCAGTCTATCTTAACGTCTGGGAAACTTTCTCCATGGATGAGGGTCAGAGTCAGTGCTGCCCTGAGCACTGGGTTTCCACAGAAAACCACTCAAACTACTCTGTGATTCTGCAGTTGCCCTTAAAACCTCTCAGATTTAGTTTCCACTAAGCTCTTTTGTTCCCTCTGCCTCTAATGATGCGCAGGAATTATGTTTATCTCAGCAAACAGGTGAATAAAATCCTGCAGGAGGGCTCATACAGGAACTGCAGCCAGAGTGGGGCTTTTGCATTCCTCCCAGGACACTGCTGAAAGCTGTAAATGTTTGCAGTCCCTGGAGGAGAGGTGTTTCTTGTCCTTGTCTGGGAGTGGTGTATTATAATACCCTGTAAATTGCAGGTGAAACCTAAGGGAGCAATTGCTGCATGTTATTTTCAAATGTACTGGAGCTTGCAAATGAAAAAGCAACAACCCACAGAACCTGGGTGTGTGAATAATTAAAGAGGCAACATGGGACAAATAAACTTAAGCAATGAGAAGCATTGGACAGAAAGTAAAAAGAGTTATGAGATGGCAAGAGGAAGTAAAGGACAACAATACTCTGACATACTTTTTAAAATATGCAATTACTTCTGCAGGAAGTGTTAACCTGCTAGCTGGCACATCAGAAAATGATGCCTTCTGTTAATAAATGATTGAAATTGTTGAAGACTGCACTTCTAGCCCTTAAAATAACAATAATCCAGCTCTAAACACAAAACACTGTGTGGTAACCAAATGAAAAATTCATATACTTTTATTAAAGCAAGGAATATTGACTAGGAGTTGGGATAATTTAATTTTGAAATAAATTTATTGTATGAGTAGTGGCGGGTCACAGATTCCATAGGGAAAAATTTTAAGCCCTTAGGAACTTTGTCACCACCTCAATACAGTGAAAAACCCACTTCACTGGCCATCAGTGGCTATAGGAAAAAAAGGAATTTTACCTGCTTTTACCCACAAGAAAAGTGTAGCAGGTTCCTTTTCATTATTGCCTAAACTGCATGGAATTACACCCAGGAATTTGGTCCAAATCCTGGTTTGCTGGCCTGCCAAATCCCAGGGATCCAGTGGCTGAGGGGATTTTAAGTGCCTAAGGAAGAGGAAACTCTCAAATGTTTTACTTCAGGTATTTCTTTTGTATCTGCAAAAAAACCAAACACCAAGCTACACTTCTTTCTTTAGTGATTAATCAAAGATGTGGGGTGCAAAACCCTTCTGAAGGATCATTTCTGATTTCATTCTGCAGACATTCATTCTGTAATTTGAAAGTTTAGATGAAAAACTTAGAAAATATTAATCTGCACTCTCAATTCCTGTGAGGCTGTAAGACCCTTTGGTGATAAGCAGGACAGGAAATCCACTCAGGAAACAAATGACACTGAATGGAGCAGGTGAATGCATCCACAGGGTCTTACTCTTGTCTTATCACCACACAATCCAGTCAGCAGAGGAAATTTATGGTCTAACCCAGTTAAAACTACACCAGCAAGTTCCTGCTTGCCCTTTGAACCATGGCACCAACAGAGAGATTTTCTGCATCCACCTCACTTCACTAACAAATGAGCAGAAGTGTCATTCCAGCCCTTGTAAGAATTTAATTTGTGTTTTCTGCTTGCCCACAAATGGCCAGCAGTGGATTTTCCTGCCAGGACAAGTTCAAAGAATTTAATGATTTAAAAGGAAGGCAGGGAGAGAATGTTGGACTAAATATTTGCTTGTAGAGCTCAGAAGAACTAAGAAAAGAGACCTCCTACATAAAATGTGCAACTGGTGTCTAATTTTACCTAAGACTTGGGGCAGACAAGAACATGCACATGGACAACAGGGGCAGCAGTGTGGAAAAGCAGCTATTTAATTCAACCATAATTCACCATGTGCCTGTGCCATAATTTAACTCACCCATAATTCACCATGTGCCTGTGCCATAACTCAGCAGTCTGTGTGCTGGTGACATGAAGGGGAGCATAGAGAAATAGAGATGTAAATGTCTATTATAATAAAATTACTGTTGATTTTTGTTTGGTTTTTTTTCTGGTTTTTGTTTGTTTCTTTGAGTTTTTTACCCTTTCCCTGTTTTTTTTTTTTTTTAATACCTTCACTGTCTTTATGAAATCCAGGAGCATATACTTAAAACAAGATGAGAACTTTTAGATACTTCTTTGTGGATATAAAGGATTAAAGTCACCTTCCCCGAGATATGCAAAAAAGGATCACTGGATTGTTTAACAAAGGGCAAAAAGCAAGCATTGATTGCTTTCAGCTGATAAGCTGGAAAACCTGTAAAGTTTGTGAGTCTGGGGCATTTCTGGCCTGCTGAACAATACAAAGGTGGGGCTAATTTGTGTATTTTTCTTCTGCTTTGTTAATCCAGAGAAACACACGGAGAATATATTTAATGGCACTTGATCCAGACAGAAAATGGATACATCAGGAGTCAAAAATAAATCAGCAGTTAAAAATCAGTATAAACCACCAGCCTAGAGAGTGTTCAAGTTGTCCAACAATAAAAAGAATCTCAATAAGAACACAGAAAGCTGAAAGTAATGTTAAGTTTACAATTAAAAAGCACTCAGGGGAAAAGTAAATAGTATTCCTACTCATACTACTTCAGAATTCCGGGCACATGAAAAGAAAGAATTTGAAGAAACATAATACCTTGTTTATTTATAGAAAGCAGTCTCATCTTGCTAACTGCTGTAAAAATCCAATACTCTAATATTTGTGTAGGCACTGGCAGCACAGATCCCTGCATTCTTTACAATAACCTGCATTTCTTGGGGAAAGCTATTGAATTCCCATGCCAAACAGATGATGAGTCAAGGTGTAGGCAAGTGGTACTTGTCAGCCTCTACAGGGAAAAAAAAAAGCCAAAGAAACCACAAGCCATTTATTTTTTAAAGAGTTTGTTTTGGTGGAGAAAGGGGAGAATAGTAAATGTTTGCTGTTTAAGTGGCCATCAGAATTACACATTGTACTGGAAATTACACAGAGCACTTGCCTTGCCAACCTTCACGTATTGGTGTGCACTCCACTGTCATTATCAAAAAAAGCCATATTCTTGCAACAAATTCTTGCTTTTGTGCTTCTCACACAAACTTAAAAGCTGTTTTGTCTAATCAGGCTGGTTTTCATGGGCAAAGATGAGCAAGGGAAGTGTGAGCAAACAGTTTTACAGTTTTGGATTCAGTGAGCCTGAAGTCCGGAGGGTGCTCTGAATACGATGGTGATTTCAAAAGCATAAGGGAAGTTTAGGCACAAGAAAAAGAATGAAAATTTTTGAGCAGAGCTGTGTAACAATGGGATCATGGAATGGTTTGGAAGTGGGTTTTAAGAATCATCCAGTTCTGATGTGGGTGGGGACAATTTTCTCTAGAACAAGTTGCTCAGTGCCCCATCAAACACCTGAACATTTACAGGGATGCAGCATCCACAACTTCTGGGGGACACCTGTGGCAGTAAAGGAGAAGCTTTGCTGAATATCAAGACAGAAATAAGCAAAACTTGCCAGCTTTGAAGGGAAAATATTAAACAGTTGATGCCACTCCATGTTACTTGACTAATGCCCTAAATTTACAACATTCACAATAAATACACTGTGCTGCCTCTAAAAAGCTCAGGGCTTAAAATAATGGACTTTGTAGAGAGGTGTTTAGGTGGAGGGAAGAGGGAGATGATAAACGATCAGAAGACCCTGAGCTAAGGATCTTTGAGGTTGGATATTCAAAAAACAAAATGAAAGGAACTTTTAAGGGAATTCAGACAAAAATCCAGAAAGTGCTGAAAGGGCTTGATGCCTTAGGAAGGCTGAGCTGGAGCAGAAGCTGGGCAGAGCTAAAGAATAAAGCAGGGATTTATCCAAAGGATCTCCTGCATGGACCCACCTGGGGCAGCACCAGAGCCCAGCCAGGGCTGCACCCAGGATGACCCAAAACGGCCCCAAAATGCCCGGCCGGGCACGGGGTCTCTCCCTGGGATCAGCTCTGCTCCATTTGCACCTTGCAGTTCATTGTCCCATCCCAGCTTCAGCCCCTGCAGTCCCACCCTGCTTGTTTTTCTCTCTCCAGCCCACGGGGTTTGTGCTCCTGGCTGAGATTTGGCTCATTTGTCCTTGGTGCCCAGCTGGAGCAGGAATTGTTTTGTCTCCCTGCTCTGTGCACAGAGCTCACCATCCCCTTCACACGAAGCTCAGAACTGCTCACTACAGCAGCACAGAATGTGGAAAATAGAAAAGCTCAGACCGGAGAGGTTGGAAAATGCCGCTTGGGCTCCACCTGGCGAGGAAAGAGCGCGGAGCAGGAATGGGGACAGGGACGGGATCCGTGTCCCTTCCCCATCCGCATCCCAAGGCAGGAACATCCCAAGTGTGACCCGAAACCATCAGCAGCTCCACATTCTCAGCTGCACGCTTTCTCTGCTCGGCTCTGCCCCGTACTGAAATTAAAAGTTGAAGCGGGAATATCTGTAATTCGGGAATAAGCAGGAAAAAATCACCTCGGAGCTAAACTTGGCTGCCTCCCCCTCCTGCCAGGTTCAGATGGGATCTATACAGCCGGAATTGAGAGTCACAGGAGGTGTTTGGATGGATATAATTTATCAGCTTTGAAGTTCTTCTTAACAGGATTTTAAAAGACACACAGAATAGGTTGAAAGAATTAATCATTTATTTAACGCAGCATAAAATCTGATTTTTTTTACATAGTGTTTATCTGAAAATGGCAAAACCTGAAAGTACAAAGTATCAATTTTTGGAAAATTGAGTAATGAGGCTTGACAGTAAGTGGGATAGAGATCCTGGCATAACCTGAAGATTGAATTAGAAAGACTATACCCCTTTGTTCCAAAGTTTGATCCCATTTTCTTTTCAGTCAATGTTAAAAACATTGTCTAATAAAAACAAAACAAAACAACAGGTGAAGAAATGCCTCTGTAAGTTGACCTTAAAGGTGAAATCCTCTCCACACTTCCTGAATAACATAACAGCTATTGTAGTGTTAAAAGCCTTAAAAGATCTCTGCATCTCCATATAAAATTTGCAATAAAAAATATGAACTGCCTATTTTCAGGTAAGTCTTAAACACTGAACTTTGTGTAGTTTATGCACACACAGAGTATCGGCTACCAAAGCAATTTTTTCCAGCACATATTGCAGTAATCCATGCCTTTGTGCTATCAAGAAATTGTTAGCTGTCCTTTTGTTGCCTCTAAACATTCTCAACTCCATTTTTTTTTTACCTCAGAGTTTTCCAAAGGACAACCGTGCTGCAAATACAGCCATTTAAACATTCAGCTCTATAATCCCTCTCTGAAAACACAGGAATAAACATGCCTGAGAAAGCAGGAGAAAATGTCCCTCATCAGAGGGGGACAGGATGAGAGGATTGTTACAAACAATGTCCTTTATTCAAGTGTTTTGCCTAAATACACATCGCTGTAAAATCAGAGCAAACTTAGTTGCTCAGCTGGAGTTTTTAGGATGCAAAATGTCATGGATGGAGCTCTCACAGCTCCTTGTGGTTCTCCTCTCCATCTCTGTACTTCCTGAGGATGGAGAACAAGCAGAATATACAGGACCAGGGCATATTTCTAAGTGGGATGTGAAAGAAGTCCAGGGAACGTAGTCAAGTGCACAAAGGAGCTCTTGGCACACAGCAAAATTCAGGGACCATTGGCACAGGTAAAGTTCTGGCTCCACTTCTCCTCCTAATGGCACTGCATGTATTTTCAGCCTACAGCTAATTTTTAAAGCATTAAGGAACTACTTTAAACAGGTCTGTGAATGGTAAACAAGAAAAATGTATCTTTTGTTAGAAAGCTAAAATTGGAAAATGGAGACCTTAATCTTTTAGCAACTTTCTTTTTGGGGGGGGGAGGAATGAAAAGGGGTGAATGGCCTAGAAGACAAATCAGAAAAATCAGATTTAAAACCAGTGAATTAGTAGGACAGCAACTATGCTAAAATATATTTATTTTAAGTGATTGTTATCAATTAAATAAAAAAAAAAAAAAAGGAAGAGAACACTTATTGAGGGCTGCTTCTTTTTAAATTCTAAACATTACCTTTGTGGTTTACTTTTTGCCTAGCTCAAAAGAAATTCTTTGTGTGCCTTTATGGTCTGATCTAAAATTCCCAGTATTTCAAAGACTACCTGACCACAAAGATCCAGGTAGATACAAACCATTCTTCTATTACTACTGCACAGTCATTGATATCAGCATGTTTTATGATTTCCTGTCCTGCTGTTTCCAAATGCCACTGCTGGGGGTGAGAAACAGCGCTGAGCTACATGGAGAGGGAAACATTCAGCAGCTGGGCAATGATCCTACCTAAAGATGATTGTGTCCTGTGTTCATCTGGGAGGGGATAATTCCCAGGAGCACCAAAAGGCACCTTGGAGTGCTGCTTTGCAAAATATTCAGGCAGGTGGAGCCTTGCCAAAGGAAATGGGGACTGTGGGATGCTGCACCTAAAGCAGCTGCTGTCTCTCTGTGGCTTTTGTGTTTTGGATCCACCTCACCCAGGGGTTTGGCTGAAGGCAAGCATTTCTGCTGGCATTCCCAAAGAGACTTAACCAGGATGCTGGATTACTGCCAAGCCTGGATTAGCACCTAATTAAGCCTCAAAAGCCAGCAAATCTAACTGGCTCAGAAGATTGCTCCTATCCCGTTACCAACCCTCTTCACTTCTCTCAACAGCGGCAGGAAATGAACAATTTATCAATCAGAGAGTCAAGTTTGACAGGAACTAATGTCTCGGTAAGAAGTGCAGCCTTTTCTGAAAAGGATCAATCTGTTATGTTCTTGCAATTTTTAATAAAGCTAAATGCATCCTATTTATTTTTCGTTCTGTAATTCCATTTAATTGCACCTCCATAGGTCACTGTACCAACACTTTCCATTAAATCACTGATTTTGCTATTTCCATTCATGTCTGAGATGAGGATATGACAACCAACACCAGCCCAGTTGTTGGAAACCCCTGTGGAAATCAAAGCAACTTCCAGCAGCACAATCATTTTTAATAGTGGAAAATTTAAGGATCTCTTTTTCTTTTTCTGGCAATGTGCAGTGCAATGCAACTCTCACAAGCCTTTTAATATTTAAAAGGAAAAGCTTGGTAGACACATGGCTCATCCTTCAGTAAGACAAAGGCAGCTAATACACAGCAAGGAACTGGATCAGGTTGATTTCTGCTGATGAATTTTACAGCTGTTTACAACAGGAGATACCAAAACCCCTTGACACATTGCATTTAGGTTGATGCACATCCTAAACACAATCCTTCACCTTAAAAACAGAACAATGCCCTCCACCTAATTGCTTTTACAGCACCTGAACAAAAGCCTTATTAAAATGCTTCATCTGTTTCCCTTAGCATTTAAATTGCTCCAAAAAACCCATGATAATATTTCCAAAACTTGCAAAGGCAGCGGGATAGAATTAACCTATTCCCAGGGCTAGGCTCGGGTTTAACCACTGGAACTCCAACCACACCCCCTCCAATCCCTGGCGATGGCACCGATGGCTTCAAATTACCTGCGAGGCTGCAGCCAGGGGAACGCAGCTTTCTGACACTTTCCTGGGACGTGGTGTTACATTCCCATCAGGGGAGAGCTGGGTCAGCAAGAAATATTGATATTTCTTACAAGGGATCGTTTGGAGTGCTGTGATTTGGAGCATCCTGTCTTCCATAATAAATAAAGGATATTTTTCTGGTTTTCTGTATCATCTTTATTCAATGCTCTGGGTTTTTTTCATTCCACTTCCTCTTTTTTTCTTTTTTTTTTTTTTTCTTCTTAAGGTGTGGTTTATTCTTACACCTGAAGCTGGCTAACAGGAACATATCTCATAACATATATATTTTTTGAAATATATCAGGGAAAGAGATCATTATGAGTTACCAAGTGACTACACTTGGTTATAGTGTAGTCTATCACCGTGTTTCATCTTCCATACAAAACTGCTCGAGAGCATTATTTTTCTTAATGTGTTGTAGGCTAAAAATGAACCCTCAAGGGTTCCCATTGCTCTCCTTGTTGCCAGAGCAACAAAGCAATGCTCACCTGAATTTCTGCCACTGTAACTATCAATTTACAAGCCCAGATGAAGTTTGTGCTGCTCACAGGTGTCACTCACAGCATTTTTACTACAAGCCACATTTTTAGTGTGAAGGAATGCCAGGAAAACTCAAGAATATATCAGTATTTCTACTTGGTTATTGCTCCTCTTAATTCAGGTGTTTCCCTTAAAATATCTTGACCAAGAACATTCAAAGGGAAAGGGTAATACTTATATCTTTTATATGAAATCCAGTGCACTAAGAAGACTTTAAGAAGAAAATCTCATTAAAAAGCCTTCTCAGAACCTTTCCCAATAAATTCCTTCCTAAAACTCTTTGTGGTGAGGCCATAGGAGGTTCTGAGGTGAGAGGAGCAGTGATGAAACTTTTTAAGAGCATACAAGTTGGTTTCACTTTCTGAATTGAAAGAGGGTTTATTGTTTAAAACTATCCATCCAAAATCCATATGGTGTTTCTGTTTGAAACAAGTGACAGAAGCATAACTTCTATTGCCATACTGTAGAAAAAGGAGGAATACAACTCTGAAGTTATTTGTTACTTATAAAACCAAAGCCAGGAGGATGATGTGGAACTTTTAATTAAAAGATATTAATGAAGATATATGGAAAATAGAACACTGAGAAAACAGTTAAGCTCTATGGCTTATTTCAGGTAATTCACAATTTTTCTCCTCTTAGAAACTAAGAGGCAGAGGAAGAAGGAGACAAGCTCAAAATTCCTTCCTGTTTCCAACTTCAAATTCCACAAGAAATCATTTTCAGACGTTGGATCACAGCATCAATTATTTTACTCCACTGAGCCAAGCAATCTGAAAGTGCAAGAATTGAAAAGAAAACCACAGGCACTTCCAGTTATGACATGAAAGACATAAGTTAGTTAAAAAAAAAACCCACAGTGTTTTATTTTCACACACATGATGTGCACCTCTGTAAAATGCACCATTACCGAAAAAAAAAAATAAAAATCTTTCCTTATTCCATGCAGAGTCAGATGCAGAGGCAGTGTGAATCACAGAGCTGTATGAAGGGATTTTGGGCAGAACATTGTCTAGGCAAGGGATTGAGAAATTCAGAGCTAAGCTTTTTTAAAAATTTCCTCATTTCCCATACAGATATGCAAACTGCTCTGCTATCAAAACGAAAAGAAATATTTTTTTCCTTTTTTAAATGTATAAAAAATCCTCAGCCTTGCACTCTTTCCAATCCAAACACTTAGGCCAGTGTTACAGAGAAGCCTGCAACGAGAGAAAAGAAAAATTGTCCTATCTGCAAAGAAAACACCTCATTCTGACCTCAGCATGATGATCTGCACTTGCAGAATGGAAGCTGGTCAAGTACACCCTCCCCTGCTCTCTCCCACTATCCTTTCCAGTCCCACCACGTGTTTGTTTTCAGCCAGGCAGGACACACACACACTTTTCATTTGATTGATGCCAAACTGAACACCTCAAGCTGAAAAACAAGGCAGCATAAACCTTTCACTTCACAGCCTGTCCATAAAGACAGGTGCTTCTCCTTTGAATTTCTAGGTTGCTGAGCTCAGCCAAATTAAAACAAACAAAAAAGTTGTCGTTCTTACTTTGTTTTCTTTCTGTTACACTCTCTCTAGAAATACAGCAGAACACAGACCTTGCTGTCTTGTCTGTCCATACATATGCAGATCAGCCTTTTCTAAATATCAAACCCAGAAAAAAAAACAAAACCCCACTGAAAGGTTTCTTTTTTTTTTTTTTTTTTTTGGTGCACCAAAGTGGAAAGTCATGAAGTATTGATTTTTATAAAATCACAAAAAATTCAAAGCCAAGTAGTTCCTTTTGGTTGTATGGAGCATCTTTGTGCTTCAAGACCAGTTCTAATCCACACACTCACCAGTGGTAGCATCCTTGTAAATTAAGAGAGGTAGTCTTGTTTTACTCTAAGGCTGAACGAGTTTGTTTCCCAGTTTTCACCACCTTGGACTATTTTGTTACAGCTCTCAGGGAGGGCGACCCTCTCAAATGGCAGCAGTGATCTTGAGGGAAAGAAACCACAAAACAACATTTCTTCTTGATCTCCCTTGCTTTTTCTCTGCTGCTTAAGTCTGACTTTTCTCCCTCCCCCAAACCATAAGCACAGTTTCAAAATAAACTGATGTAAACAGAAAGCAGTATTCATTTAATGCAATTAATAAGAAAGATTATTATTTTTTTTTCTCTTTTTCTACAGTCAGGGCTCGATTAGTTAGAAAATACTGACAGCTCCTTTTTTTTTTTGTGAAAGAGAGAAGGACAATTTTGTTCAGACAGTGGAAGAACATCATGGTGTGGTTTTTTTATCTTTTTTTTTTTAAAGTTTTTTTCATTTTTTTTTTTTTTAAGAAGGTACTGTAGAGAGCATAAAGGCTCATTGTACTGCAGTAGCAAATCCAGTACCGTAGCACTTCAGAGGTGGTTAACAGTGCTTTGGTTCAGAACCGGTGTTAGAAAATAAAGCTATAAAAGTCACGATGCGGGGGATTCGGTGGGAATTTCAACAGCGTTTTCTAGGAACGTAGAAGGGACTGAGGAGGCATTGGCTTGTTCCCCTTGGCAGAGCTCTTTGTCCTTGGTCCTGTTTTTAAGTCTGTTTTTGGGATCCAGCCTCTCACTTCCAGCGGTGGCGCACCAGGGAGGACTCGTCGTTGACCACGTCGTTGTCGGTGTAGCGGTGCTGGCAGCGGGGGGGGATGAGCAGCAGCACGATCAGCACCAGCAGGATGATCCCACACAGGCTCATCAGGGCGTAGGAGGCGATCCAGAGCACGGGCTCGTGGAAGGAAACGCTGGAGACGCAGTTGCTGGCCACATCTGCGGTGGTGAACGGGCCCTCGATCTCAGAGACGGGCGCGCCGTCAGCTTCTGGGGAGGCACAGAAAGGACAGGGTCAGGTCTGCAGACATCATTAAAAAGGACATCCCCCTCCCTCTGTCATCACACATCTCAACACACTCGAGTTTTACCACACCTCTCATTGCAATAAAAATGTGTCTCAGGTTGGAAATGGGGGTGTGTGTTCTGTTCCTATCTGTGGGGCAGTTCTCTGCTGTTCCCTGGGCAGTTTTTCCTTTCTCTCTCCCACAGCCCATCCTCCCTGCAGGAGATCTCTGCTGTCCATGGCCAGTGAGTGTCCCTGCAGGGCTGATCAAATTCCATCATCCCATGGGGAGATGCTGCGCCCAGGGCAGGAGCCAAGCATTCCTACCTGGATACAATCTGCCCTGGAACAGCACAGCAGCCTTTGCCCCCTGCATTCCCAGAGGAGCAGCTTTCTCCTGCCCTGCATTCCCAGAGGGAGAGCAGGCCCATCTCCAGCAGCCCTGGAGCTGCAGAGGAAAACTCCCCCCTTGTGCAGGATCCTGCTGCAGCAGAGCCACAGCTGGCACTGCAGGAGGGCTGAGCCCCCCTGGGATGGGTCTGTGCCCCCACCCTGACCAAGGGTCAGGGCATGTTCTGACTCTGGCAGTGCTGTTTTTTTTAAATTTGTACTATTGCATTTGAATTTTAATTTTCCCAGTAAAGAACTGTTATTCCTATTCCCATATCTTTGCCTGAGAGCCCCTTAATTTCAAAATTATAATAATTCAGAGGAGGGGGTTTACATTTTCCATTTCAGGGGAGGCTCCTGCCTTCCTTAGCAGGCACCTGTCTGTTCAAACCAAGACAAAACACAAGAATCCAGTGTTTATAAAAAGGGACTCTGAAGCTGAAGGAGACTGTGACTCTCCCACATCTCCACAGGCATTTCAATCAGTCAAAGCCCAAACCATTCAGTCAAAGCCCAAAGTGGATCACTTTTTTACCTCTGCACTAATCTTTCAAAAATATCCATTTAAATTCCCTACAACATCCACCTTGCTATAGGACAGGGTCTGGGCAGTTTTTTGCTTGTTTCTGGCATTTCCAAAAACTGGAAAAGCACCTCAGGTGAATCTTTGCTCTTCTGTGTTTGCTGCTTTAGGGAGCAGCAGAAAGGTTCATCAGCTCCACAGATATCTGAAAGGACTTTATGCTAAACACAAGGTTCAGTGTGGAAAGCATCACAGACACTCTTGTGGATGAAAATCCAGAAGGAAGGGGAGGTGAGGCAGGAGAACTGGGGGACAGATGTCCACAAAAGGGGAGTGGACGAGAGGAAGGTCACTGTCAGGAGTGAGGAACAGGGACATGAAGGAGAAATGGTGATGGGCCAGGAGAACTAAGCCAGCAACTCAAAAAATGATGACAAAATTAAGGCAAGAAGCAGTCATAATTCACTTCTCTAGCCAGCCACTTCCATGGCACATCTGAATATTTCTTCATGAGGGCCCCAGTTTTAACTGTCCTGTCTATTTCTCACACATTTTACATACAGGCACACTCTTGCCTGATTGGAACTGATCCCATCTACTAAAAACTGCATCTCTTATTTTCACATATCTTAGTCACAACTGCTGAAACCACATTTAAAGAGATTACCATAAACTACCCCCTTGGAAGGAAGAAGGCAGCCTGGATTTTGCAAAGGTGACCTTTAAGGTTCTTCAGGTTTTTTAAAAAAATAGGTTGGTTGCTTTATCTGCATGGATTTTGGTCGTCATTCAGTCCCTGGCCTCACAAGACCCTGTATCATTTTAAGATTTAGGTTTTGTTAGATTTAATTCAATTCAGTTGTGGGCTGGTGTTGAAAGGGGCAATCCTGCACCCTCACTGCTGTCCCTCACAGCCCCATTCGTGTTGGTGGAGGGAATGGGAGGCTGCAGCTCGCAGATCAGATGGGAGACCAACCTTCACCACAAACAAAATGCCCAAACAAGGAATTTCTGTGGAATCACTCATCTGAACCAGCCCTTTCTCCACCCCTAAGTGTGGGAAGACTCCTTGAGCAGGAATATGCTGTGAGAGCAAACTGGGGGCACCCGAGGCTGCACCCACGAGGACCCTGGCACTGGTGAATAACCAAACACCCACTCCCCAAACTCATTAGAGGGTAAAAATTCTGCCTAGAAGGTCTGTGGCAGAAATCCTTTTTGTCCAGAGTCCCAGGAATGCACTTTGCAATTATTTCTTATGCAATTATTTCTTCTGGACATCTCACCCCCTCACACCATTGGTTTGGCTCTATGAAGCTCTGCAGCAACACCAAACTCAACCACATTTAACACCAATTTCAAATGCAAGGCCTAAATATCATTACTTAGTTGTGTTTTGAAGAATTGTGGGGGAAAGGAAAAGCAGTGCAATTTTCCACCTTGGAAAGAACTTTGAAAATAAAAAGTCTCTAATTACTCATTATTTGGCTCCAGCACAATAATTACTCCTATTAAAGAAGACAACACAAAACTGTTGCCATAGTGGCTGACATTTTAAATTGCCTTTTGAGAATGCTTGATAGCAGCACAGCCTCTGCTTTCTTCCCTCCAAAAGGGAAAAAAGTTTTCCCTCACACTCTTCCACCCCCAGAGAAATTGAGAGGAAATTTCCCTAAATTGTTCAAAGAAGCCCTGAACATAAACTAACAGTCACACACTCAGTGTATTACACATTAACTGAATTAGAGGATTTTCATGTATTATTCTAGAATATCTGGTGGTACCTAACTACAGTACTTGTATAACCTTAAAGAAATGAGATTTTCTTCATTGTTGATAATTACAGGACAAAAAGGGTGCCTCTGGAAAAATGCTATTTTCTATCATTTGTGTAAAACTCAACACATGCTAGCTCACCCACTTGGGTGGTTACAAAAGCAGTAAACCTGGAATTAGATAAAATTCATCATAGAATTGTGAAGTACAGCTTGAAAGGGGCTCCTGGAAGTCACCTAGACCAGGATCCTACTCAGAGCAGGACTGTCAGCATCAATAAATCAGTTCTGCTGTAGGTTTATCCAGCCAGGCCTTGTGAAACCCCGAGGATGGGGACCCTGTTTCAGTGCTGTGCCACCCACCTGGTGAAGAAGAAACTCCTGAATGTCCCTGGTACATGTTGCTCTTTGTTATGTAATTTTATTTTCACTTACCTTGGCTTGCATTCAGCTTAGGGCCTACCAAAACCCCAATTCTTTTCCCACAGGGGTATTTATTTTTTCCTGATTTCTTTTTTTTTCTTTGCTTGGAAAGGGATCTTAAAGATTATCTAGTTTAAACCCCCTGCCATGGGCAGGGAACTTTCCATTAGACCAGATTGTTCAAAGCCCCATCCAACCTGGCCTTGAACATTTCCAGGTTGCTTCACTAAAACCAACTCGTTGATCTGAACATCCTGTCTCAAGAAGGGACCTGATCCAAAAACCTGTCCTTTTCATCCTGTAAACACTAGGATTATCAACAGGCAACTCAAAATTATTTATCTGAATAAGTCTTAAAGGGTTTCATGTAATGAGGAAAAGGCAAATTTCCTGCTACAATGGAAGAGCTTGCAACTATCCAACTTTCCTCATTCTCGGTACATCCTGGAGAATGAAAATGGTCCAAGGAATAGTGTGGGATAAGCCAGTTCTCATCTCTAGCCAAGTCTGAAAAGTAACCTGGAAGTTCAATGAAATTAAGGTTTTTAGTCCTGTTCCCATAATTTGTGTGTTCACCACGCACAGCCCTAACACCTTACAAAATCAATTTGATTTAATTTAACGTTCCCACTAAGAAAGCAAAAGTCATTGCAAAGCCACACTGAACGGTCTTTCACATTCCTCTGTTCCTGAAGATTGGAGGCACCAGTAATTCAGTTTAATTTATGCCCACGAGCTGCCTAGAAGGCTCCCAATAAATGCCATGAACGCAGTTGTTGCTATGGAGGGCAGGGCTGGCCTCCAGGGGAAGCTCCATCCCTCATCCTGCACTCACAGCCGTGGCTCTCTCATCAAAGTGCTGTTAAATATGGAAACCACAAGCTGTGCAGGAGTGAAACTCAGCATCACTGGCACAATCCAGCAAAATGTCATCTGCCTCATGTGAGTGGAATCTGGCAGCTCCGTGCCTCTCCTCTCAGCTGATTCCTCAGGAAGCAGAGTTCCTGCGATGCTGCTGAGACATGTGCGAAAAACGTGGACAAGGAGACCAGGAGGAAGCAGCTCAGAGCACCAGCTGGGTGTAATCACATGTCCAAGCTCCTGTAAATTCCAGTGGCAGCTCTCTTCAGCAAGCTCAGTTCTTCCTCTCTGGCAGAACTACGTGAAGTGGTCAAACTGCGCTTGCAGGCGGCAATACTAACACCGAGGTGTTGTTGTTATGGCTCTCAGATTATTTTTCTCACCAAAGAAGGGCTGGCAAAGCAGTTCTAGTGCACAGCAGCTGCCTGGTGTCCCCTGCTGACCACACGTGGTCCATGTGCTCTGTCTGATGCCCCTTCCTCCCCACACTGATGGATGCAGCAGGACAGGGCCAGGAGGCAGCTCCACTCTCGCTCCAGCTGCAGTCAGGAGGCACCAGGAAGAATGGGAGGCAGGAACACCTGGCCTGCAGCATTTGTCCAGTTACACTCTCCTGCCAGACACATTCCAAACGTGTCTTTCATCACTGCCTGGCACCTCACAGAAGTGTCCATAAAGCAACTCATACCAATACCCAGATTTTCTCTGGGATCGAGCTCAAAGCCAACAAGTCTGAGCTTGTTAACAATGGAGAGATTAAAATAAAAAAGAAGCTTTAAAACTGCCCTAAAGCTACAACTCAGCCAGCCAGTATCTCTGTTTTTCCCTTCATTAAGCACTGCAGTCCTAACTACCTTTACCTTCTCTAAGACCTTAAAGAAGCACTGCCAGTTTCAGTCCTTTTCTCATGCAAACCTCAGGTGAGACAATGTTTTTCAGGGCACAGACCATTCCTGTTTGGCACAGAGACCTGAATATTGGGTGCACATCCTTCCCCTCCTCTCCCACTTGGAGGTTCTTGAGATGTCAAAGCAATGCCTGAACAACAAGGGGGAGAAACCCCAAAACTTTTGGGTTTTAGCTACCCTTGGTGAGAGAAGAGACATCAGGAAAGTTAACCAGCACAGTAAAATCAGCCAGAAATAATGAGCTCCTCACATCTCAGCAGCTAGTTAATAAATTAATGGCTTTCAGCTTACAAAGAGAAAAGTAATTGTTTAGAATTAACACAAACACTACAGAGTCTTAATGTGAGCCCCATTTTCACCTCAGCTCTTTCTTTGCCAGGTTCGGAGGGGCTGAACAGGCTCAATTTACATTAAGAGAAAAGTGTGAGTAAGGCACTTCACTGCACACCTCAAGAGTTGGTTGAAGAATCCATTTATGCACAGCTCAGAGCAGGAACCAGCCCAAAATGAAACTGCATTAAAAACAGGGACTCATCTGATGTAACTGTTGGGAAAACTGCACACACAGGCAGATGTCCCAGAAAGATCATCTCTGTGAGAGAGAAGAACCCAGCACAGATACCCAGAGCTGAGCCTGATTCCCTTCATGCCAAAGGATGTTGCAATACAGTTTTGGGTTTTCTTTTCTTTTTTCCCTTCCTTTGCAATGTGAATAACTTGGAATTTCTTTAAAACACACCCTTCACACTGCAGGAGTAACCACCACACTTTCTGCCAACAGATAAGTGGCAAACGTGTTTCCCTGATTTTCCTCACTCCCCAAATCCTGAGAAATTTTCCTCTTACCTGCACAGGGACTCACTGCAAAGCCCACTCTCCTCTGGGCCCTGTCAAAGATGACATAAAATCCTTCCATGACTGTAGCACCAATGACCAGAGCGTTTGTGGAGGAGGAGATGCCGAATCGGTAGCACTGCAAATTATCTCCTATCACAAGGATGGGTTGAATGTAAAGCTGTTAAAAGGAAAATTTAAAAAAAAAATTATAAAAATAAAATTAAAGCAAAGTATAAAATGCAACACCTCACAGCAGGAAGAAGTTCAGAGTTTTTCATTTTTATAGTTCAGGCATGCAAATTCCACTGGAAATGGAGAAAGGATAGGGGCAAACAGATTTTTGTAAGTGATTTAAAACTGGTCAAAGCTAATAGGCAGGTAAAAAGGTAAAGCTTGTGGATTCTAAAATGAGTTTGAACACAGTCAGTCACTACATGCAGGTGAACAGCAAATTCTTGAGATTCTCACTTTTTACCATAAGGGAAGGGTGGCTGAGGCAGATCCTGGGAGATGAACTCAAATTAGAGAATAATTAGTTATTAAAATAATTATTAGGATGGAGTTGATTCAGAAAGCATTCAGTGTCAGCTTCAAGGTTCTAGATTTTATAAATTCAAGTCACATTTCACCCCCTGTCTCCTTGGGGAAGATGAATGATTGCCAAGCTACATGATCAATACAGAAAAAGCTTATCATAAGGCTTTACTATATTTCAAGTTAAAATGTACTTAATAGGTTCATTCTTTCCTTTGCTCCTGCCTGTCCCTTGAGGTAAAAGAATGTATTAGTAATGTTAGACAACACCAGCCTGTACTGCAACTGACGGGGAGGAGAAGCCAGAGAAGAAAAACAAAAGTGGCACATTATATTCTAAATATAATGGAATGGATGGAATATTAATAAAAGATAAACCAGGCAAGTTACAGAAACTGGTGAAGTGCTCACAAAGGGTCATTGCCAAGATTTTCATATTCAGAAGATGTGCTCCAACTCAAAATGCCACGAGAAACAAATCAATTCTCTTCCCCAACTGAGAAGATCAAAACGAGCAGAGACATTCTGTATTGACATCTGATGTGGCCAAAGCTCATGAAAACAAAACAGAAACTTGCCTGTTTTTCCAGAAAAAATTGAAAAAAAAATAATTCCCAACTATGTGGACTGCACTGAGAGGGAAACTGTGCTTTGTCCCTTTCTTTTTTTGCTTTTAGGTTTGACAAGTTTATTATTTTCCCTATTTAAAAATAGATTTTTAAGATTTGATTAAAAAAGGTTTCCCTTGCATGCAATAAGCCAGTTCCCTGTTACTGCTAAAAATAGCTCTTATTTTTTAAGAGCATGTGCTTTATAGTAGTAAAAATAAATGCACAGATGAGTAAACAAAGAAGGTTGAGACCTGTGGTAGGATAGAGATCCGAAACGACCTACTGGAGTTTTCATCCCTCAGGTAAATGGAGAGTTTGGGAAATAAGGACCAGGGTTTTTCATTTCTATCCCAGCATGCAAGCTGTGTGCCAGTCCAGAATTCAGAAGAGAATTCTTGTATCTGTAAAACAAACCAAACAAACAAAATGATACTTAGAGATTACATCCATTTTGATAGATTGTGGTGAATCACTACCACTATTTGATAGTTCTTTCATTTCCAAGAACACAAATTTGAGCTGCTTCTTTAAGGACCAAGGCAAAAATCCAAACCCCAACACCCAAACTGAGGTGTGTCATGACCCAGCATGACCTGGAGAAAGGGGAAGAGGCAAAAGCAAGTTTGGCTCTCCCTGCCCTCCCCATTTTTGTCCCATTATTTCCTCTACTGCAGTGAACACGTGGCCTCCCTAAGCAATCAATTCCACAAGGGGATTTTTCTGCCTCCCTCCCTCCCCTCTGACCAAACACCAATGGTTTTGCATTTTACATTTTATAAAAAAACACAAACCAAAACACAAACCACGTGAATGTGTCATGAGATAATGAGGTCACCTCCCTTCCGCATGCACCTACAGCTCCTTACTCAGCTTCAGAGTTTTGAAGCCAAGGGCTAAGCCAAAAATCTTCTGGCATCTGAAGGAATCAAGGTTTGCTGTAATGGAAGGAAACACACCCTCTGTCTCTTTAGAAGCCCTGTCACTCTCTACCAGCACAACCTGACACATGCTTTTGAAATAAAACTGATTAACAGTATTCTGTAACATATCCATGGAACTAACAAAACAAAAAGCCAACCCCTACAGAGCTTGTTTGGTTAAGACAAACAGCTTGCTCAATGTTCCTGCTCCCTGGAGCTGACCTGCTGCCAGATCTGAGCAAAACCCTTCCTCATTTTGCTGCATTTCTTTGGCTGGTTCTTGTTCCCCCATAAAGCAGCAGAAGGGAGGAGCTTGGCCTGAGGCTGCCCAGCCAAAGGCTCCATCTGGGTGAAGGAAAAAGATGGAACCCAACCTCTGCACTCTCCTCATTTGAATTTATCTGTGATTGTGGGTTATTCTGTGAGCATCAGCTCATTCACTAAAATATGGCATTTTACAGGTGACAGGCACTCACCATTGCCACACCTGCCCATGAAGGGTTTGTTAGGGCTGCACAGAGACTTCTTCCCATTTCCAGGTGCTCTGCCCTGTCCTAGGGCCTCAACAAGCACAGACTCATGTGAATAAGGAGATTTCCCACCACAAACTTTTACCCTGAACTCTCAGCTCCTGCTGAAGTGCATCCCTTGGCACAGGGCAGAACTCTTCACTCACAGCTGAGTCCCAGGCCAAACCTGCTGAGAAATACAGTTCTCCTCTCTTTCCTTTATGTCTTGAAAAGCAGATCTGAGAAAAATTGCAAGGTACCACCCAGCCAGGTCAGGCCAAGCCAACAAAGTGCTCTGTTTTAATTGCCTGCTTTAATTTCCCACAATGACTGCTTAATGCACTGCATTGCTTTCCCTTCCTTCTGCATGCTGCAGCAATGCAAGTGGGAGATTTGAGTGCATGATCCCCAAAAAGCTAATAAAATAAAGATTTTTAGGATTATCTGAGCCTTCCTTTGTTCAACTTTTTAACTGAACACTGTATTCTTGCTGTCCTGACTTCAGCTCAGTGAGGTGTAGTAGGTGTCCCCCCTCCCTGGCTCATCTCTGCCCATCTGCCAAAATCACCACCCTTCAACACCAAACTGTGCATCATAACAGCTGCTCCCTGAAAGCCTTCAGTCCAAATAATTTAAGTTTAAAAAACCATCTGCACCACTAAAGAGCACAGAGCTCACAGCCTTGTTTTTGAACCGAGCCGAATAAAGAAATGTGTCACAAACAGTTATCCCAGTTTGTCTGAGGGGGAAATAACACCTGGCTGGGGTGCTCATAACAAGCTCTGAGGAGCAGGAACTTGTTAACCTGGCTCACCTGTGGTCAGAAAAGTGTGTCTGACTACAGCAGATGAGTGGTTTTTTTCCAGTGGTACATCTCCTGCCAGAAGCACAGAGCTGCAGTACAATTGCTGAAAATATCCATTTTCCTGACATTGCTCCTACACAGCTGGACTTCCATCCCTGCACCCTCTAACTACTTTTCTTATTTAGTAGACTATCTCCTTTGTTTAGAGCTGTCAAAGTAAATTCTGGGCTGTGTGGAGGGAAAGGGGTCTCAGAGGTTAAAAAGAACTCAGAAAAAAAAAGCTACTTTATGCATTTTTAATAGGAACAGAAAAAAAAAAAAAAGAATTAAGCAGAGTGACTGGTTCCCCTCTAATACCTTATTGATCTGTCCAGTGTTTCCTTGTGAGGTGGAAGGCCCCAGTTCAAATGTCCTGACCAGCATCAGAAGGGAATGTGGATCACTGTGCCCACTCCCCAGGAGGATTCCTTATCCACAGGGTGACATTACAAGAGCTCCTGGGCTGCCTTCTTTCAATTCTCCCCCCATGGACTGAAATTGCTCCAGCCAACACTGAAGTGTTGTGCAAAGAGAAGAACTCGTAACTGGTACATTTATTTCAGATATTGGACATCTGCAGGCAGTGAAGGACACTTCATGCCAAATCTCTGCTCTCCATCAAGCAGGAAAAAGGATCTCAATCTTGAATTATCAGCACACAGGCAAACACTGTCTTTGGGGCAGCTGCTTTACTGTGTTCTCCTGTGATTTGCATCAACAACCACTGGCTGATTGTGAGTCCATGACAAAAACATCAAGTTTGTTCACACTGAAATAGCTGGTGCTTATTCTTCCTCTTTTAACCTTCTTGGTGCTGTTCCTTGTATTGAACAAAAATTTATGAATAGTTTTTATTAACCAGAAAATGCTGCTTCAGCCACTCTGCACACAGAGAACTCCACCATCCCCGTGCCCTACTTCTAAAGCCCACTCTGTTCCCAAAGAAAGATGCTTTTGAACATAAATAATTCAATAATGAAGGTCAAAAGCAGCTTTATTGATATGAATAATCCTAATGAATGGCATTTATTCTAGACAGCACTAAGAATTATACTTGGAAAGGAACTGCTTGCAGCAGCAGGTTCTCCTACTTTATAAACACCCTGTTTTGAATGAAAAGACTGAGTTTTGCACTCTTAGTACTTTGAATCAGAGCAACAGGGATTATGTCTGTGTTTCTGAAATGCTTAGAATAAAACACACCATTTCTGCCCTATTTCTGAAGCATTTCCATACTCACACTTCTTGTCTGCACTCGTGGCCCCCCCCTTTTCCCTCCTCCCTTTTTTTTTTCACCTCTCCCTTTCCATCAAAGGCCATCAGTCATTTCTCCCTTATTAACAGGGCTAGACCAGGGAAGGCTCTGCTCCCCTCAGGTGCAAAACCCACGAGCTGCAAGGCAGGCAGCAGAGATGGCACCCCTTTCAAAGACCCTGCGATCCCTGAAGAGGAATTTCACATTTCTGAGCAGGTTTCACGGCATTTCCTTACCAGGGATGTGCGAGCTATTGCCTGCACCACAGCACTGAAGACTTTCTCTGGCAGTCGAAGCAGAGTGGTTCCACTGTCTACTATGGCTTTATCAGCATTGTACTGGGGAGGGCAGAGAGAAAAGAGAGAGGAGTTGTAAGCTGGAGTTACTGTAATGCAGATCCCACTGTCTCCTGAGCAGAACAAAGCTGCTCCTTTTTGGCAGCTGCCTTCCCAGAACTGCATGTCATACTTGTCAGCAGCTCTCTCCAGCTGACAGCTTCAATTCCAGTTTCAATTCCAGTGAAATCTGAGAGGAAAAAAAAAAAAAAAAGAAAAGAAAAGCAAGATACTATCAGCCTAGACACAAGAGTGGGTTTATCTGCACTGGTCAGGAAATTATTGTGTCACCACAGCTGGTGCAAATGTCTCACTGCTGTAAAAAAGGGAATTCTGGCCGCTCTCAGAGGGGGCAAAAGCATTTTAATATTCAGTAGAGAGGTGTTCAACACCCTGATGCAGCTTCCAAGCCCTGAATCAAGATCTCTGCTAGCATGGGAACAGCTCTAGTTTAAACACAGCAGCCTGTTTTAATGGCTGGCATATCTAATATAAGAATAAGCAGAAAAAATCAGGCCTCATTCCATGTCTGTACTGGCTCAAGAGTACAAACGTCACACCTTTGTCCCTTGTCTGCTGAAAACCCCTAAAACACACACACAAAAAAAACAAGTACAAAGAAACTTGAAGTTTGTCTTGCTGCCTTAAAATCTGCACAAAAAAACCCCCACAGCAAACAGCTCTCTCATTACTTAAAGTTCAACCCTAAAATTAAGAGATTTCAGCAAACTTCAGATACAGTCAATGGGGTATAAACTTTTAAAAGGATAAATCTTTTTTCATGAACTCCTTAAAAACTATGATTAACTGTTGGGGGAAAAAAAGGCAAGTAGCAGTGGCTGCTATTTGCATTAACTACTTTTGCTGCCAGCTTAGGATTAATATAACTGAGCTGTGACATGTTTATGGCATAATCATAAGACACAGGATGATATACAGCCTAAGCTACTTAGGAAGAGGTCAAACAGCAAGTGAATTTTAAATACACTGGTTTGGATGTTATCAAGTCACATGGGGTCCCTTTGGGGCAGTGACAAAAATAAAACCCACCAAAAAAGTCAGAGAAAGTAACTCTTGACAGTTATTTCCACATTTTTTGAAAGAGCTGCTCTGGGGCTGCCATACAGAGCTGACAGAAAAGCAAACAGGAAATCATTTATTACACACTTGGAAATACTTCTGAGGAATGGAAAGAAATGCCAAGACCTTTTGAGTCCATTTTAGCAGAATTGTACCACAAAATACACAATCACTGGCATCCTGGAATGCCATCCTTGGGGAAAAAAAAAAAAAAGTAGTTAAAAGGGTTGACCATTGCTATAAACCTGTGCAAAAATCTGGGAGTAGTGGGATTGCTCACATGGGGACTGAGCAGCTGGTTTTGCCTTCTTGGCTTTCCTGGTCAATATTTACCAGTGCAAAGTGCACTTCTGGCAGCTCAGGACTTCTCCCAGCCCTGGCTGCCAGGCTCAGGGTCACAGCTGTGCTGGGGCTCTGGACACATTCCCAGCACTGGAGCAAGGGGACAGCTTTTCCCTGGCAAGGAAAGGAGCAGTCCCTGGTGGAGGCTGTGCAAAAATGTTCCATTTCCCATGAAACAACAGAGAGGGGAGAGGGCACAGAGCTCCTCATCCTAGAGTGAATCATGCATCCTCTGCCAGCGCCTAACCCGGCCAGCTTTCATTGTGCTGCTCCTGTTTTACTGCTCTTCCTCTGAATTTCTGTGGAATTTCTGTGGGAAGGTCTCCTTTGATCCAGCAAGGCTTGATCCTTCTGCACCAGTGAGAGCAACCCCTGGCTCAGAAAAGAGCAACAATTACAGGAAACTTTCCTAACACACCACTGAATTTTTCAGTGAGCTGTTTTCTGGCAACAGCATGTATTAAACTGCTGAAGGGCTCCCCTTCAAAAACATGTTGTTGACTGTTTTCTAAGGCAAGAAAGAAAAGCAAACATTTGTTTTTAAAGGACTAGTGGTTTTGCTTTCCTAACATAACAACAGAGAGAGGCATTTAAGTAGACCTTGTTCTGCTTATTGAGTTGAAAGATGCTGTGACTCATTTTAAATAATTGATATGGCAATATGATTTCAATATTTTGCATGGGAATATAATATTTATGCACATGTAATACTGGAATCATGCATTTCACTTAATTTATATGAACTATAAAAACTTTAAACTTATCACATCCCATTGATCTCCAACTAAGAGCATCAGAGTAGAATGAAATTAGGATGTCTAAAGAAATTGGGGCATAAAAATACAGAACTAAAATCAAAACATGAATACCAACAAGCAAGAGTAAGAAAGAGATAAAGCACACACATACACATATATCCTCCACAAAAAAAATATAATGAAATGCCTTTGGAATAAAAATTGCAAGAGCACAGTCTCATTAGACTGATCTAGATACAGCAGAACATTATTCCTAATAGAAACAGAAAGCTTATCCATCAGGAATAATAACTGCCAACCACAAGAGAGCAAAAGTTGATTGCAAGAACATAAAATAAAAAAGGAAGCCTAGCCTGAGAACTTCAGGAAGCAACCCAGGGTGACTCCTGTCCCCTGCCATCATGAGCTGTGAGCTCTGACAGCTCTGTGAGCTCAACCCAAAATCTCCCATTTCCTTAGTTCAACCAGAATTGCTGTAATTCAGTTCTCAGGAGACTGCAAAGCACATCTGCTTGCCAAGACAAAACTTGACCAGTCAGGGTTTTTTTCTTTTTTCTCAGAGCCAAGAACACAGCAGGGCTAATACCTCTCTGCAGTCCAGCTGGAGGTTCTGTCCCCCCACCTCCAGTTTGAGGATTTCCACCTGGTAGTACCACTCCTCCTTGATGGGGGTGTACCAGATCTCCCCTGTGTACAGACTGGGCTCAATTCCACCCAGCACCTAAGGGAGAGGAGAAAAGAAGGCAATTTAAAATCCCACTTGTTCAGTTTTGGGGCAAGTGCACACAAAAAGGGGGATGTTTAATTGTGATAACTCAGGAGCATCGTTTGTTACGATTTTAGTGTCAAGTTCTCTGTCAATAACAGAGCAGTATGAAACATCTGGACATTAAACAGACTGTGCTTCAAACAGAATTCCCATACTGGGCCAAATGATCAGCATTTTCACCTACAACCTCACACTGATTCTGTTATGAAAACTCCAGTTTTAATTTTAAAAACAGCATCTTCAGTGGATAAATCTAGGCAATGTATAAAAATGGGACAGAATAATAAACTTACACATTATTAATTTGCTTTATCAGATCAGAAAAGCTTTAATACTGACCAAGAAGATTTCATTTTTTCTTACACACATCCAGAATGGAATCCCATCCTGTCACTGCTATCACTCTTAGCTTCCATCAAAACCTAGGCAGAGGAGGGCTGGGAGTATTTGTGGACTCTGAACTTAAGAAAGTTCTCTCTTGGTCTTCAGTTATATGAAAAACATTTACAATATCTGAATTCTCCTCAAAATAAGTGTTTGTGATCAGCTCCTGTGCTGAGATGTTTATTTCAGCATCATTTGGGAACAGTCATTCCACCTCCCAATTCCAGATACAGAATGGGCAAATTCATGGTCCCACTAAAGATGATGGAAAGACTTCCCAGAGCAACAGCAAGCAGGAGATCTGATCTACAGATTTTTCCCTTTAATATGCTGTTGACAAAAAAAAAAAAAAAAAAAAAGAAAAAAAGACCCTTGATTCCTCTCCCCCTTTTCACATCACATAAAACAAAAATACTGTAGCATTTTGATGAGATTGAATAAATTTATCAGCTGCAAAGGGGACTACTCAGTTTGAGAAATATAGCAGAATCTGCCCTGAGGAAACACCACAACATTCATGTTTTTCTTTGTTAAAAGATGAAAAGTTTACTCAAACTTGAGAGAGAAAAAAAAAAGAAGAATTGAGAAGGAAAATAAATAACACTCAATTTTTGCCTAAGGGCTTAGCTTTTCTTTAAAAAAATAGAAAACCTATTTAAAATACAAAAAATATATTTAAACACTAAATTTGGCAGAAGCAGGAGAGTCAGAGAAAAGAGGGAGAGAGATGAACAAAGATACATTTTCCCTCTCCTATTGACAGATACCCACAAGACTACCTCCGTTGGTACCACTTCCAGAAACAGGGAGTCCAGCACCACACATCTGCAGGGAGAAAATGTTGGGGATCTTTGCCTGCCTCACGAGGGAGTCAAAGAATGTCTCCACAGAACTGGAAGGCTTGAAGGTGTTGAAAAAGCAAAACAAACAAACAAACAAAAAAAGAATTGCAGGGTTCATTAGAAAGTTTCTTCACAGAAACCAGCAAATCATTCAAACAAGACCACTTTTCATGAGTAAATTGAATTTCTGACAAGCAGCTGATGAAAGTTCTAGACATAATAAGCCATTAAAACCCCAATATCTGTCATTTTTCTGTTTCTGTTGTTTTTAAAAACATTTTTACTCTTGACCACTGTCAGCACTGCTGCCACCAAATCCCTAAAACACAGGAGTAATTTTCAATTGCAGTTTCCAAACTCAAACACCAGCTTTGGGCAGAAACTCTCACTGATAATTTCTGTTTGGGAAAGTCTCTGTGTTATTAGAACACTCAAAGGTAACTTGCCTTTCACTCCTTCCCACAGTTAAAAAGCGGAATTTTAAAGTCAAGACTTTCAGTTTTTCAGCACTATTGAATTCTAACGAACTTTGAGTTGAGTGGCCCAAATTTCCTCTCTTTTCTCTTGAAGAACTTCACACCCAAGCACGCTCTCTCCAGCTGGGTACTGGCCAGGTTCTTCCTGACACCACAGGTCCTGTTTTCCTTTGCAGTCACTGGAGTGCTGCAACTTCCCTGTAATTCAGGTTTGTGTGCACAGGGTCAGAGGGGCCAAGTGCTCTCACTACACAAAGCCCAGAGCAGCCTCAGAAGCCAACAGCCCTGAAGTCCTTGGAAGAAGGGAGGAACAAATGCCCTGAGTACTCTGCCTGCCCAAAGCAGAGGTCTGAGAACAGCTCTTCTCTTCTCTCTTCTCTCTTCTCTCTCTCTCTCTTCTCTCTTCTCTCTTCTCTCTTCTCTCTTCTCTCTTCTCTCTTCTCTCTTCTCTCTTCTCTCTTCTCTCTTCTCTCTTCTCTCTTCTCTCTTCTCTCTTCTCTCTTCTCTCTTCTCTCTTCTCTCTTCTCTTCTCTTCTCTTCTCTCTTCTCTTCTCTTCTCTTCTCTTCTCTTCTCTTCTCTTCTCTTCTCTTCTCTTCTCTTCTCTTCTCTTCTCTCTTCTCTTCTCCTCTCCTCTCCCCTCCCCTCCCCCCTCTCCCCTCCCCCCTCTCCCCTCTCCCCTCTCCCCTCTCCCCTCTCCCCTCTCCCCTCTCCCTCTCCCTCTCCCTCCTTTTGACAGTCCATGAAGTCAATAAAAACTACTCTCCCACACCTCCAGAGTAAAGCAGACTCATCAGGCAGTGCTGAATCGTTTGTTCTGTCTGAGTAGAACTCACTATGGGAAGTGAAGGTTGAAAATGGTAACTTCGTAGTTTTCCAATCACATTTTCAGTTTTAGATTTTAAAGTTATACATTTTGGTTTTAATTGAATCTTCTACCCGAATTTCCTGCCTCCAGAGGCGCAGGATGTGCTTGATTCTATGTTCCTGGAAATACTGTAGCTAATATTTGTTCTGAAATTATCCATCCACCTCTGTGGAAGCCCAGGGCACTGGGAATATTTCTCTCTCTCCTCTGGGGTGCCCTGACTCCCAGGGCAGCACTGACTCTGACCCTCATCCATGGAGAAAGTTTCCCAGACTTCAAGATAGACTGGAATCCACTAAAGTGTGAAATAGATTATAGAGAGCAGTGTGGGTGTGTCACTGGGTGAGAAATTGAGGTTTTGGGGTTTTTAGTCTGTTGTGGATGGAAGCAAGATGGAGGGCACAGGGTGTGGTCCTGGGTTTCTTCTTCACCTTCTTCTTCCTCCTTCTCCATGGGTTTGGGTGGCATTTTGTAATTGGGCAGAAAAGTCCCCATTGCAGCTCTGTGGGATCAATTATTGGGGTAAAAGGGAAAATAATCCAGGTGTCAGTTCTTCATTGGATAGTTCAGTCTTAAAAGTCCTTGTACCAAGAGATTGTTGGCCATTTTGTGCCTTCTAATGAAAAGCTGCAGAACTCACAGCAGTGAGACTGTTTCACTGATAAGAAATAATAAACACCTGAGTGTGAACATGAACCACCATCTCAAGTGCCTTCAATGCAGACCCAGAGAAACCCACAACTGGTACCCCAGCACACCTCAACTTTTACTTGATGAACAGAGAATGTCCTAGAATGAACTGCTGAGGACTTTGCCTTGGACCAGTTTTGAGAAGTATCCTCAGAGCTCTAATACCTCCCTCCACACACATCCCACAGCCACACTCTGGTACTACAAACTCTGTCAAAGTTCATTCCAGAGGAGCTAAAATCAGCATTTCCATCACCAGAAAAGCCAAAATCCTCACGTAGGACTGTGGCACTGCCACAACCCAATTTATTCTTTCTGGAACAAAGACAGAAGATCTGTAGGAAGGAGTGGCTGGAAGGGTGGAGCCTAATGCTGACAGATCCTCTGCTGGCTTGATTTTAACACAATTCTGTTTGTTGTCTTTGTGAAAGACAATCAGGGGGGAGGGATGGTTTACCTTGGCTAAGGCATCGTAGGCAAGACCCAGGATCCCGTGCCACTTAACCCCTGGCAGGAAGAAGTTCTCTGACTCCAGGATGGTGGCAATGTTGATGGTGTAGCTGCCATAGAGTCCTTTGGGCATGGTGATGACATCTGTGCCCAGCACTCCAGTCCAGCTGCCTTGGCTGTACTTCACTGTCACCTCAATCCCTTGAGATCTGTATGTGCTTGACCTTTAAAAGGAAAGGACACACTGATTCTGTTCATTTACAATGCAAGACCACAGAATATATTCCAACTCAGTTTTGCCCAGAGAGGGGAAAAAAAAAGGTAAATTAAGCATGCAAAATATGTATTCATACTGCTCCTAAAATCAGGAAAAAGCAGAAATTAAAAAACCCCAAAAGTCAAACCCCCATTTTTATCCAGAAGCAATCAGTAACTCAGCTCTTCACAAAGTGTTTTTTTAAAAAATAAATAATCTAAGGTATTATGTCACCTAGTGCAGTGTCCCTGACTCAAACAGGTCCATAGAAGCAACACTTTTTTAACTGGAGAAGGAATGTATTATATGGCACTAGACAATAGAAAGCTGCTGAATTCAAATCTAAAATTGAAATGTTGTGGACTAATACCCCATTAATATTCCTAAAGATCCTTTTTGGGCAAATTGGAATATTATTGTGAGTATCAGCAGTAAAACAGAGGTTTCCTAAATCTGCAGTTTGACCTATCTGTGAGGAAGTAAGTAGAATTTGATATTATTAACAAATGATTCACTGACTTGGAGGACAAACTGAACCAAGTCTTTCTAGACCAGGGAAGTAAAGGCAAAGGAGCAATTAAGTATGGCAAGCTAAAGAAGGGAACTGAATCCTGTTTAAAAAGCTTAAAAAAACCATTAGTAAAAGATTTTTCATTTTAAAGACCTGTAATCCATAAGCATTGTTCTCATATCCCACACACATCTCTACTGAAGAGCTCCAAAAGTTCTAGATCCCTCACAATTCACTTTGGATCCTCTCCTCTTCTGGAGAGACAGATGACCACACTCAGTTCATCTCAAGAGACTTTTCATGGCTTTTTGGGAAGTAAATTAAGGGGGGGGGAAAGCATAAATAAATAATTATAACAGCATCTTTACATGTGTGTAGAACAATAGAAAGGGAAAGAGTTTATTTATCAGGTGCAGGTACTTTGATCAATCCAGCTTTAATCCAACAGCCACATGAAGTGGCTTCACAGGCCCTGTGCCTGAGCTCACCAGCATGAATCTGGGGTCATTTTCATTATTATGAGGAACAACCTTCAGATGGCAACGTGGACAAGTTCCATAATTCAGACTTTTGTCCTGAGGGACACTTTGGTCATATGGACCATGCAACTGACTCTTCCAAGGCAGGGAGGCCAGGCTCTAAGCCTAAGCAGTTCCTGACACTCCCAAGACTTAACCCTTCAAGGGTTAACATCCAAGGCAGCAGAAATACATGAGATAATATTTCAAAATGCAGGAGTTCCGGAGATAACTGCTATTACCTGCACCTGATCACTTCCACTGCTCCTGTGTGATTCTGCATTTGTGTGACACACACACAAAGGAACATCTCTGCTCAGGCAGGGTCCTCAGAACACCTCTGTGACTCTGGCAGGGCATTTAATAAATCAAAATAGAGTCTGAATAATTAGTGGCATAAGGGAAATTGCAGGGGCAAGAAATGAAAGGGAAAATACTTTTCTTCATGGGGAAAAGTGTCTGGCTGAGCAGCAGAAGAGGAAACATCTGAAATCAGAGAGAAAATTGAGTGCTGGGAGAATAAAGTGAAGCAAATCTGCAGATACAAGCAGTGCATGACTAGAACAGCAGCAGCACACAGCTCTTCTTCCAGAAGCAGGCAGAGCAGTGGACCAGGACACAGAAAGACTGGATTCACTCTCCAGCACAGCTGCTGACCTTTCCTGTGGAAAAGCAAGGCAAGTCCCTTTTTCACCCCTTGTGCCTCAGCTTCCCCGCCTGCAGAAATGGATATGAAGACACTCATGTCATCTGTAAAGTTCACAAATGTCATATTGAAGAGGAGACTTTATTACTTCCTTCAAGGAGCAAAATGGGTAAAATGGGAAGGGATCTTGCAGTAAATTAGATTCTGTTCTGCAAAACCACTTCCCCAACCTCTTGCAGGTAATCAGCCACAGGTTTTTTTGCACCTTTCCACCTCACTGATCTAAAGGAAGAAAACTTTAGAGGTCAAACCTAGAGACTAGTTGTAATTCATGGGCTGAGTGTTATAAAACAAACACATGGCACAGAAAAGAAAATTACAAACAAGCTGTTTTGGCTGTGATGAGAAAAGAAGAAATTCACCTCTTCCAGCAGGACAAAGTATATCTTGGCAAGAGGCAAGGAATAAGGGCTCCTAGATCTTGGTCCTGTAGGGATCCTACTCCCTTCTCCCTCTCCTTCCCATTCCTATCTTCTCTCCAAAGCAGCCACCAGAAATCCTCAAAACTCACGCAGAGCTGGAGCCCCAGCTGAGCAAACCAGCAATGGGGTAATTTTCTCTTGCAGAGTTAATCCTCATTACCAGCACACAGCACAGAACAAAACACAACCAAAATCCTATTTCTCATGTCACAATCCCTTTGCAGCCAGCTCAACATGGCAACAGCAAATCCACCACGTGCAGGAAGCCCTGCTAACACCGACCTCACCGACAACTTTAAGACAAAGCAAACATGAAAATACAACAGAAATTATTGATTTCTAACCAAGAAGTCCCATCTAATCTGCAGGGCTTCCACAAAAATTTAAAATTTACCCCAAACCACAACCTGTACAGTGCACACAACCATCCTGGCAGGATCACACTGCAAAAACAGCAAAACAAACTGCTTTGTTTCTTTGGTTTGATGGTAAGTAATACAATACTTATTGTATTACCTCAATTTATTGCCTATATTTCTCTTACTTCCCTATCTCTTGGAAAGATCAATTCATGAGCAGCTTGCTTTTGAAGCTTCAGATGGTGAGGCAGTAGTAGTACTCTTTATTTATTTACTGAAATAAAACTGAATACTGCTCCTGAATACTGAAAGCCCTGAGCATGTCAGATTTACATACTGCTGCAGAGCCATCACTGATCACTCGGGTTCAAGTGTAAAAATCCCTTTATATGTCTGTTTAAGTAGCTCTTTTATCATAAGTAGAGTACTCAACAAAACTACTTGTTATTTTCAACAGCATGAGAAACAAACACAGTGATTTCTTTTCAGTTCAGGACAAATCAGGTAATTTTGCAAAACCTTCTGTATCATGGTGACTTATAGAGCATGATTATCACAGCCAACTCAGAACTTCTTACAGCAAAGGTTTGTCAGAGCCACTCAAAAACCCAAGTTTTAAAAGACTGCATGGTAACAGCTTTACTCACTTTGTAAAGAAAGAGCCAGATAATTAAACAGCAGGATTATATCAGATAGATTATGTGATACACAACATAATTTAAAAAGTTAGTTCTGAATTGCTCCAGGAGGGTTCTTCCTGAAAAACCTACTCTCTAGGTCCTTTGAAATGCCTCTCCCATGCACCCCCCTCAATTTCAGTCAAAAAAGAATCATGCATTCAATTTCTGATTTTGATCATCTGAATAAAATTAAACTAAGAGTGTGGCACCAGGAAATTAAGCCCCATCACTCTCTCCAACACAACATGAATATTCTAATAAGCACACATCTATAACTCATAACCCATTAATTTAACAAATTACTAATCTTTCTTCCCCCTTGTCTTCAACTTGCAGTTTAAGATGTCGGAAGCACTTCATGACAATATAGGGAAAAACTGCAGGAGTGATTACCAGATGAGAGGAACCCCCCTGTTCCTCTCTTAACTATTCCTCCTAGGAAGGAAGAGAAGTGCCCACAGGTCGTTTTTCTCATTTACACGTGGGCAAAGGTCACTCTTGGGTAATTTTACAGATCCAGCTGATGTGGTATCAATGCCCCTGTTTACCATCCCTGCAAAATCATGACAACCAAGCGTGCTGGTTTGGGCTGGGGATGGAGTTAATTTTCTTCACAGCAGCTAGCACAGGCTGTGTTTTGGATCTGTGCTGGAAACAGAGTTGAAATATAGAAATGTTTTTGTTATTGCTGAGCAGCTCTTGCACAGAGCCAAGGTCTCTTCTCCCTCTCACCCCACCCCAGCACTGCCAGGCTTGGTGTGCACGAGAATTTGGGAGGGGACACAGCCAGGACAGCTGATCCCAACTCACCCCAGGGATATCCCACACCTCAGCATGTACAGGTGGGGGATGAAGGGGGAAATGTTTGGGCTTTTGGTGAGATAGTGAGTTAGTGAGTGGCTGTGTGGGGCTGAGTTACCATCAGGGTTTAAATCACAATGCCAGGGAAGGTGTTTTGACAGCTGGGAAAAGTCTACCCAAAGGCCACTCTCAAAAAAAGACAAGCAGAAGCACCCAGGGAAGTAGAGGTGACTGGACTTCACCTCCAGTCAGGAGAAGACAGGAAATAGAGAGATGTTTTTGTTATTGCTGAGCAGCTCTTGCACAGAGCCGAGGTCTTTTCTCCCTCTCACCCCACCCCACTGCTGCCAGGCTTGGTGTGCATGAGAATTTGGGAGGGGACACAGCCAGGTGACCCCAACTGACCCCAGGAATATCCCACACCAGGGTGCCATGCTCAGCATGTATAGCTGGGGGAAGAAGGGGGAAATGTTTGGGGTTTGGAGTGAGTGAGTGGCTGTGTGGGGCTGAGTTGCAATTGGAGTTTAAATCACAATGCCAGGGAAGTTGTTCTGACTTCTTGGAAAAGTCCATGCTAAGGCCAGTCTCCAAAAGAGAAAAGCAGAAGCACCAAGGAAGTAGAAGTGACTGGGCTTCACCTCCAGCCAGGAGAAGTCTCAAATAAAACCTCCTGGAATCTATTTCCAAGCAGGTGAAGGACAGTCATGCAGTCACAGACACTCAACGAGGAATTCACGTGCACATCACACCTGACCCATCTCACTCCCCTCTACATCAGGACTGGAGGCACAGATGAGGAGAACAGTGGCTGTAGCACATCTTGGCTTCTGTCAGGCTTTGGACACCACCTGCCATGGCATTCCCATTTGGAAGCTGAGGATGTGGGGCTGAGCAAACCAGCCATGGTGTGGGCTGAAGGTGAGCTGCACCCCTGGGTCCAAAGGAGCCATTGACTCCTGACCAGCAGAGCCCCAGAGGTTGAGAGTGGAGGAAAAACTGTTCCACAGCCTGGAGAGAAGGAGGCTCAGGAGAGACTTTCTCACTCTTTACAAGTCCCTGGCAGGAGGCTGCAGCCAGGTGAGAGTCAGGCTCTTCTCCCATGCAACAGCAACAGGACAGGAGGACACACAGAAGCTGTGCTAAGAGAGGCTCAGGCTGGAAGCCAGGAGGAATTTCATCATGGAAATGATTGTGGAACACTGGAAGGGGCTGCCCAGTGAGCTGGGGGACTCATCTCCCCTGGAGGTGTCCAAGGAAGGCCTGGATGTGACACTCAGTGCTCTGGGCTGGTGACAAGGTGGGGAGTAGTTACAAATTGGACTCGATGGTCTTGGAGGTCTTTTCCAACCTCAGTGACTCTGTTGTTCTGTGAAGGTCTTCATCAAGAGCCTACATGAAGGACAGCCTGCACACTCAAGATTTGCATCAAAGGGAGAGGCTGCCATGCTGACTGCCACAGCCACAAGTTACAGTTTTTGAGGTTGGACAACAGGAAATATTTCCTCCCCAGGAGACTCTGGCATGACACTCTGCCTGAGCAGAGCATGGATTCTCCATCTTCAGAGGATTACAGGACTTGGCTGGGCTCAGCCATGGCTCACCCCCTCTGGTGACAGCCCCAGCTCATTTGGGATGTGTGCTTGGGGACCTACAGAGCTTTCTTGCAACCAACATTTTTAAAATATCTACCTGATTTCACTGGGGCCAGGATCCCTCCAATTTATTTATTTAAATGTAGTTAAAATATTTAAAATGGGAGAAGCATGGTGTCCCCAGGAGTCTGCTAATGTTTGTATTCTGAGCCCACTGCAGGACTTCATCAGTGCAACCCAAACCAGAAACTCTAGCTGCAATTTCTCTGGACTTGATTGACTTCTAAGTAATGACTTAAAATCAGGTAATGACTTGATTTTGAGTAATTTTACAAATCACCCTTCACTAACTCTTTAGGGCCTGGACTTCAAGGTATCATTATTAACCTTATATTAAAGTTCTCAAAACACAGTGTTCACTGAGAACACAATCAGAAACTGTAACCTTCACATGATTTCAGTTTGTCTTTCTCCCAAAACAAGCTCTGCTGTTGCTGTTTCTGCTGGTCTTGTTTCTGATGAGAGAGGCCTTGTCCTTCCAGTCTAAATAACATCAATTAAGAGAAAGAATACTTGTCCTTTTAATTCTTGCAATTAAGTTTTCTCTAGCCACTGCCTATGGAAGGGGATAGGTGGCTGGCAGGGAAAACATCCCTACAATTTATTTATTTAAATGAAGTTAAAATATTTTTAAAAACCCTGCAGTAGTGCAGAAATAGCTATCAAGTAGCATCAGGAATAGCTCTCCAAAATTCCAGATTTTCCAGACCTGAATCATATCACCATGATGTGAAATATCTCCATTAACTTCTAAATATATGACAGGAGGTGAGGCTACTCTGGTAAGCAGCAGGGAAATTATAGATTTCCCTCCATTCCCAGTGCATCTTACTGGAGAGAAAAGTGTAAAACCCCATGTTAAAACACATGTGAGGTAGTGAGAGGGGTGATACTCCCCAGTTTCCCAGCACTCTTAGTATTTTTATCCATATGCTTCAGCCAAAAATAGAGCCTGCATTTTGGAGACGTTTACCTGAAATAATTGAAACTAGAGAAAGGAAGAAAGGAAGGAAGAAGAAGTGTGACTCAGACAGACAAAGCTCGGCTGTGATTAATGTCAGCTTATGCTAAACACAGCAAATTTAGTGCATAACAAACACCAGAACCACCAAGTTGTATTTTATAAATAACCAGATTCATCAAGGTCTGTCCAGATCACTGACTGATTGAGGCCTGTGGCCAAACTGAACAACAAATTAGGTTTTGACTAAGTAATTTTGCTTCTGGATGAAATGTCAAGTAACTGATACAATTACCAGCTTTTAATTTTTGTTTTCAAACAAAGGCAAAGCATACTGAAACTTTTAATTCCTTGCAAGTCTATTCAGGTAAGAAATTGGTGTGATTTTGCAAATGATTTTTACCCTGTAATCATCTTCTCTTTTCTCCAGTTCTAATTAGTGCTGCTGATGTTCACTCAGAGCTCAGCTGTGCTGTCACCAGCGGGGCTGTTCATGGTGTCAGGCAGGGTTTTACATCAGGCAAATCCAAAATTCCCACCAGGCAGCCAACACCCCACTCCCATGGGATGTCACAGGAGCCTCAGGAGCTGCCTTATCATCCTGTCTTGCATGCAGGAGCCAGAATCCAAAAGACCCCCACCCCTGATTTCCACCATGGGTGCAGAACAGGTACTTACAGCTCAGGATTGAAGTAGGATGTGACATCAGGATCAGGCACACCTGCTACAGCAAAATTGCTGCTCCCAGTGTCAACCAGAATATTTAACTGAAAAAAAAAAAAAAAAAAAGAAAGGAAAGAAGAGGTGATTTGCATATCCAATTAAACAAATGAACAAAAAAATCATTGCAGTTTTTGTCTAAACTATCTTCAGTTTTAAAATCATGATGAGCATTGCCCTGAGAAATAAATTTAGTGTCACTTTTGGGAAAGATATGCTGCTGCAGCCCATCCAAAATAGCTGATCCTGCTGAAAAGCTTTAAAATAGTCTGTTCCTGGAAGGGGGAAAACCCGCCAAGCCCACATTTGCACAGCAGATGAATTCCTGATCATCTCCAATTTCTTTTTGGCCCAAGCCCACATTTGCACAGCAGATGAATTCCTGATCATCTCCAATTTCTTTTGGCCCAACCCATGAGTCTTGGCAACCAGTCCAGGGCACAGGCTGAATTATGGACTGTTAAAGCTCTCTTTGTCTTAGAGCTTGTGAGATTTCAAGGTAGGGGCAGAGTGCAGGTTAGACAGAGATAAGCAGAAGCATGAAGCTGCTCTGTGGATTGGCAAACACAGGAGCAATGCCCAGTTCATCCTGAGCAGCAGCAATCTTCCACAGCCTTTACCACCTTTACAAATGAGGATGGCAGATTTATTAACACTGTGATTGAAAGGTGGCCTAAGAGGGGGCCACTTGTTTGGTTGATTGGGAGGGTGATTTAGGCTGAAAATTGCCTAAACAAGGACAAAATGGGACACCTCCTTTCCTCATCTAGCTCAGGTAGCCAGGCTGGTCCATCACAGCTGCAGGATGGCAAAGCAGGATCACTTCTTTCAGTGAGACCTGGAAACCACATTAGGTACAGAGGCATTAAATGGTGAGTTTAAGTCAGTCAGACTTACTCTACTGCTACCAAATCAGTGGTCACACTTTTCCCCTGCTCTTGGCTGGATGCTTCCCAAGCCTCCCTGGCAAAGCCACAGGGCTGTAATGCAAACCAGATCAGGTTCCTCACCTACAGATACCAAGAAAAATCTGCCATATCAGACAGCCACTGCAATGGATGTGGTAGGAGTGGATATCAGAAAAGGGTGATTCCCTCCTTTGGTGACAACATGGTCTCAGCAGGCTTAAAACACCTGCTCCACAGAAAAATAATAAAGAATTAGATGTAGAAACCCAGGGCACAGGGAATATTTCTCTGTCTGCTCTGGGGTGTCCTGACCCCCAGGGCAGCACTGACTCTGACCCTCATCCATGGAGAAAGTTTCCCAGACTTCAAGATAGACTGGAATCCACTAAAGTGTGAAATAGATCATAGAGAGCAGTGTGGGTGTGTCACTGGGTGAGAAATTGAGGTTTTGGGATTTTTAGTCTGTTGTGGATGG
The DNA here is from genome assembly GCF_963513975.1 of Fringilla coelebs. Taxonomy (NCBI): domain Eukaryota; kingdom Metazoa; phylum Chordata; class Aves; order Passeriformes; family Fringillidae; genus Fringilla; species Fringilla coelebs. The sequence continues at coordinate 4,566,362 of NC_140029.1, read as the reverse complement.
AAGCAAGATGGAGGGCACAGGGTGTGGTCCTGGGTTTCTTCTTCACCTTCTTCTTCCTCCTTCTCCATTGGTTTGGGTGGCATTTTGTAACTGGGCAGAAAAGTCCCCATTGCAGCTCTGTGGGATCAGTTATTGGGGTAAAAGGGAAAATAATCCAGGTGTCAGTTCTTCATTGGATAGTTCAGTCTTAAAAGTCCTTGGAACAAGAGACTGTTGGGCACTTTGTGCCTTCTAATGAAAAGCTGCAGAACTCACAGCAGTGAGACTGTTTCACTGATAAGAAATAATAAACACCTGAGTGCGAACATGAAACACCATCTCAAGTGCCTTCAATGCAGACCCAAAGAAACCCACAATTAGTACCCCCACAATTAGGAATTTTCCTGTAGGAGGGAGTGAGACATGAAGATTTGGTTGCCCATAGCTTAAAGCCAGCTCACACCAGCCCCTTTGGAAGTCCCCATCACTCCTTAAGATGGGATATAGCTTGGGATCTGCAGTGGGAAGGGCAAGAGAGAATGATCAGGGAAATAAGTTTGGTGTTGACAAAGGAAGGGGAGAAAAAGGGCTGAGCTCAGAATTGAGTGTAAACACAAAGGAGAATAAAGCATTTTAAAAAGATGTGCTGAATCCTTCTCTAATAAGATTGAGTGTAGACAAAAAGTGTGAGTCAATGTTTAAAAACATCTTTGGTTTGCTCACAGAGGAGAAGGGAGGTGATGGTTACCCTTGTTTCACCCTTTTAATATAGTATGGGACTGAGGAACTCTGAAATTTAAACAAGCACACAAAACCAACCAGTAATTTCTGAGAATCTCTTCTGAACTGCAGGCACACTCTGTCATTGGTATTCCCAGCCCTAATCTTGCAGAAATTTTAAGACTAAAAAGAAACAAACCAACAACCTGAGCAAAGCTGCATCCCAGATTTTAGATTAGGCAAAGACAATACATTAAAATTTATTTGGCAACCACATGAGCTAGACAGAGTCATCTAAGAACAAAAGGACATCCACAAGTTCACTTGGCTCCAGGAGCTGAGGCTTTAAAAGCAAATAAGAACCTCTGAGGCTCTGCAATAAAATCCAAAGTTTGCTACATACTTCATTTCAATGCTATCAAAGCCTAACATTTTTTCAACTACCTAACAAAGTACAAACTATTCATTTCCTCCCCTTCTCTGGCATAGAAATCATATTAAAAATAAACAACAAAGAGGAGCTACAATGTGTGCCTGCATCTATCAGGACTGACAAAATTTGCCTCAAAGGGGTGCTGCAGGGCTTAAATTAATTAGCCTTTCCGAGGTAGTCTGTGATGCTTGAGCAATGGGCACTATACATCAGCTGCATAAATACATGTAGGTGTTGCCTTAGCCTCAGTGTTATGCATGGCACCATAAACGGAGGAGGACTTGGGGGAGAAAAAAAAAACCCAACCAAAACCCAACAAAAATCACTAAATATGACACACATGAAAGATATTTTCCCCCCACACCTTAAACACAATGTTATCACCACGGAATTCACAGACCATCCAAGGAAAGGGCAGATTTACTACCCACAGGACGGAGCAAATCAAGATTTCCAGAAGAAAATAGATATCCCCCCACAAAGAAAGAGGCAAAGCACAAAGCTGGCTGAGCATGCAGGCTCCAGCCCACTCGGACACAGCAGAGCTCACATGACAGATGCTATTGAGGCTGACATTCTCCATCCACATGTTTGTGCATAATGAGATGCAGGCAGCCAGGGCAGACACTGATTTATTGTAGTCCTCACAATAGGGCCAGTGATTAGCAGCTCATTTTAGGCTGGGTATAACTTACTGAGTTCCCTTTCTCCCCTGAATTTTCTTTAGTGCCTTCACATCTCATTAAGAGGCGATTTCATGGTGTCTCCACTGGAGCTGCTGGGGCAGCTTCAGGCCAGCTCTGGAAAGTCACAAGGTGGCCACTGAAGGAGCCCTGGTCCAGGGCTGTCCATCCTGTCCTGTCTTAACCATGCACAGCAGCCCTGCTGAGAAGGATTTGGGGTGCCTGAAAGGTTGGACATGTCCTTGGAAATGTCAGCTTGCAGCCCAGAAACAACTGTGTCCTTGGCTGCATCCACAGCAGGGTGGGCAGAGGTGAGGGGGGGATTCTGTCCCTGTGCCCTGCTCAGGTGAGAGCCCACCTGCAGAGCTGCCCCAGCCCTGGAGGAGCTGGAGCTGCTGCAGAGAGCCCAGAGGAGGCTCCAGGATGAGCAGAGGGCTGGAGCAGCTCTGCTGGCAGGAAAGGTTGGCACAGCTGGCATTGCTCACCTGCACAGGAGAAGCTTTGGGCTGAGCTCAGGGTGGCCTTGCAGGGCCTGGCTTCAAACTGCCAGAGTGCTAATATCTAGATTAGATATTAGCATTAAAACCAATGAAAAACTTCTTTCCTTTTGCTTTTGGAAGAGGGAAAGCCTTTTATGGGGATTTTTTTTTTTTTTTTGTGGTTTCCAAGTTCAATTTCAGGCCTGCACAACAGACACTTGAGAGCAAATCCACTCAAGTGTTTCTTCCCCCCAAAGGTCACTTTAACCACAGCTGTGGGACACGAAATCTGCACCTAGTAAAGTACCTGGAGATTATTTTGCTATCTGCATTTGCTATATGCAAATAGAGTTGTTATTATCAACAGGAGGCACATAAAGATCCCTATTTTACAGTGAGCAGGACAGGAACATCCACCTCTGCCATGACAAACTCACAGAAGGAGTCTGACATTATCTATATGCCATTAGTTTGTGGTTATAAAAAGAAGCAAATGCAAACTTGTTTACTGAAAGTCATGAACACTGAAAGCAGAAGCCTTGGAGGTCATGCATTTTATATTTTTTTCTGTTCTGAAGGGGTAGAGACACTAAAAATTCCCCAGTCCCAATGATTTCTTTCAACTGGAAGTTGAACACTTTGTCAATACTTCAAGGATCCCTTAAATTTTCCAGTGCTTGATTCCACAGCAGCATCAAATAGCACTTACTGCATGCTACACAGCTTCAATAATTTAACTTACCACTGTGTCTTTAATATTTTTAAGCCTTCCATTGCTAAATATTACTGCATTTTGCTACCAGAAAAACCAAAAATTTCCTATTAATGTGTTATCATTTTTTCACTCAGCAAAGCTTTGGCTGTCTGGGGTTCAGGCACCTGCCCTGGTTCAGCAGGTGATGTCAATATGACACATCCACACTAGACTGGCTGTTATTCATGCCTCATTTAACTGCCTGACATAAAACAATTTGCAGTTATCCACCATGCATTCAGAAAGTGACTTCCTTCACATTTTCAGGGGAAAGTGAGAGCAGCAATCATTCATTTTTTGTTGCAGAGAGGTTGCTCCTCTCCCTTAGCTGGGACAAAAGTTGCCTCTGTTCTGGTACACACCCTGCACAGACTTTGGAAAAGTTCCTCTTCCCTGTTTTAGTTTGAGGTTGGGAGGTTTTGGTAACTTCCAGAAAAACTAAACGAATCCCACAGGCTGGAAGTGCAAAATGGATTTCTTTGAAGCAGCTGTCTGGGTGATTTAGCACCCACAGCCTTTTCCAGGTGTGGAATCCTGGGCCTGCCTGCAAACCTGCTGCTTTTGATGTGATTCCCTGGGTCACCCACACTGAACTAGGGATACTCTTCATCCCCACTAAAAGACTGATCCATAGAAAAATCCACTTTTTCCAAGTACACAGGTCTGATCAATTCTTTTAGGTCAGGCAATAAAGTCCTACCACTAGACAGGCTTTCTACAGCTACCTAAAAGCAGGTTGGAGTGAGCTGGTGTCAGTCTTTTCTTCCAGACAACAAGTGACAGGATGAGGGGGAATGGCCTCAAGCTGCACCAGAGAGGTTTGGCCAGATATTAGGGAAAATTTTCCTCAAAAATTGTTATAAAGCACTTGACCAAACTGACCAGGAAAGTGGAAAAGTCATCATGCCTGGAACTATTAAAAAACCATATGGATATGGCACTTGGGAAAATAATTTATTGGTGAACATGGTGGTGGTGCTGGGTTGATGGTTGGACTTGATCTGAAAGGTTTTCCCCAGCCTTAACTATTCCACGATTCTGCAAAGAAACCAGACTGCAAAAATGTATTTGGCTCTTCATTGCTGCTTCAGCTGAAGCATAGGGAGGGGGAAAAAAGAGGAATAGGATTTGCACATGTAGGGCCATAAATACAGCAAACAATCTCATTCAGCCTTACATTTACTCTGGGGTTCAGTCAAAACTTTAGTGATATTTGACAGTCTCCTTCACAAGGCAGCAGAGCAAAGAAGGGGGCTGTGTAAGAACTCACAGAACCACAGAATGGTTTGGGTTGGAAAGGACATCAAAGCCCATCCAGTGCCACCCCTGCCATGGCAGGGACACCTCCCACTGTCCCAGGCTGCTTCAGCCCCAGTGTCCAACCTGGCCTTGGGATCCAGGGGCAGCCCCAGCTGCTCTGGGCACCCTGGGCCAGGGCCTGCCCACCCCCATGAAGGAAGAATTATTTCTAATATCTAATCTAAAACTCCTCTCTTTTAGGAATGATATCTCTCTTCATGATGAAAACTACAAGCCATCATGCCTCCTCTGGGATTTTAACTGGACTCAAGGGCACTCCTTTCTTTTCCCTTTTCTCTTGTCCTCAGTAAAGAGCACAACCATTCCACACCAGTAGCATCCATATGCCACTCAAAATCTTTTCATACTTTCATGATTTCTCCCAAAGCACCCACTTAAAATAGGGTTTGTAATTCTATATGCTTGCTGGAGCATGTCACACAGTGAACTATGACAGAGTAAAAAAGTTTTTATCCCCTTGCAGAGAGCAGAAATAGGAATCATCCCATCACCTGCTCAGGAGCTGTTACCACCCATCACAATGTAGATGTAGAAGTCCACCCCATCTCACCCCTGAGCTTGTACCATCTCTGAATTCTCTTTCTTATTTTGTCCCACACATAATAAACCCTCCAGAAAATAATCTGCTAGACAGTGCTTCAAAAACAACTAAAAAAAAGGGTTCAAAGAAGTGCTGCTTCTTGTTAGGGATTAGCAGCTAGAAATTACTTGGGTAACAGCTCTTCTTTTTCAAGCTGGTTAATAGATAGGAAAATTAGTTGGCAATTTAAATGCTGCCTCATTTAACACAATGATTCCTAATTACATTATCAGCCCATCTGGCAAGAATTGCTTACAACCATCTCACAGAAAAGAAAACACCAGTAACTCTATGCTGTGTTTGCCCACAGTTATTACATGTTATTATTGGCACTGACTGTCAGTCAGGTTATTTCAGCAATTTGTTTCTACAAATTAGTAATGTTACAATATACAGTGGCTTTTTAAGCACAGACATACTGTATGGGTTTTTCTCCCCTGTGTTACTTAGAGTTAGCATTTACAGCCTACTTTCCAATAAAAAAAAAGGTATCAGAAGGCTAGGCTTTAATATAGATTCTTCATCTGTTCCTCTGAAAATGCAGAAATAAAAGCAATTTAAAAGATGAGTTAAGAGAAATTTTTGGAAGCATTTCTAGATGTAGAAGACTGCAAAGTCAGACATAAACCTGAAAAGCCTCCACAATGACAGATTTCTGCTTGCAGAATATTGTGCACTTTGCTTAAAAGGTAAGACTGAAAACAAAAATAGGTAAATTTGTTGGACTGGCACACTGCCAGTGCAGGGATGGACTCTCCCATTTCTCACTGCTCACAAGCAGTCCCTGCACTGGAGGAACACCTTACCCCAAAGCCAAATGATCCTCTGCAGCTTGGATGGAATATACTTCACCTCAGAGGAGGAGGAGGAGGAAGCCAGACCCATATTTTACACCAAGTCCAGGAGGGGTATTTCCAGTGCTGCCCTGAGTGAAGTCACCTCACCAGAGGAAACAGACCTATCTGCTCCTACCTCCAAAAAAAAACCCCTCCCATGGTCACAAGAAGGGTTCACCTATGCAGCCAAGATAAGAGAGGCATTGTGAGGAAAGAAAATAAAAAAGAATGAGATTAATTTTCCAATGACGTTTGTTCAGCAGGTGGTGCCCACGTTTGGCTGCAGCTCTGGGGATGCAAAGGAAGGTGATTTATTGCTGCACAAAAACGTGGGCAAACCAGAAGGTCAAGTTTATCACCAAAGATAACTCCTGCTTGAACAACAGCAGAAGTCTGTCACAGAAACTGTGCTGTGTTTGCAGTCTGGGGAGTTAACAGGAGAACCAGTGCCAGCAGCAGACCAAGCTCTCCAGAGAGAGTTTGGCCTTTGCTGCCATTCCCCTCACTGCATTCCCAGGGGGTGCCAGGACCTGGGATTGACATTTACTGTCCTCACATCCCCTCTCTTCCCCAGCCACTTAAAACATCTATTCCCAAACACTCTCACACCCTCACTGGGCCCAGCAGAAGACCAGGAGCTTCCCCCCCATCTCTCCATGATCTCCTAGACTGGAAGGAATATTTCTTTTTTCCTGCCTGAAAAGCAATAATCTCTTTCTTTGCCAGAAGATTACAAAGTACTATCTGGATTAGCCAATCTATCCGTGTTTAAGAGCACTGCATGCTTCTGTAGTGGAGATTTGTATAAAAAACACAAATGCTAAAATGACAGATTGCTCTGAAGTATAAACTTGCTAAACTAAATTGTGAGTTGAAATATGAGCATCTGACTGTGGGACTGATGAATAGTCATTTTGAAGAAAAATATTACAGGAAGTGCTTTATATATATTATCATTTTGACAATAAGGGAAGGCTATTATGGTTTAAAGACAAAAAAAATAGTCAGCCAATCAATCCTGGTAACAAAACAAAATATCTATTCTTCATTTCTACGCTCTCCTTCCTGCCAATGCCCTCAGTTCCCTAAACATTAGCATTCTTTCTGCACATGCCATCTCATGTGCTATCTTATTTTTCAGGCTGAAATTTATTTGCTGTGTCTAGATTTATCATACAACACATCCATCCTATTCATGCTATGTGAACATGCTTTGCTGTTGAACATGAGCCATTACTTGCTTATCTTAGAGCTGTGTGAATCGTAGCAATTTTGTCTCATTGCCTTTTCAGAAGAGATTAACCTTTTTTTCCCTCTTTTTTATTTTTTCTCCCCCCAGATACGAGTCTCTCTCCCACCTCACATCCTATAGCAGACAAAACCAAGTGTGTGAAGCAATCCTGTAGTTCACATAAACCAGCAGCAGCTGAAGTCATGCTCTGCTCTAAGCACTGGGTTTTAAGGAAAATCTGGACTAATTACAGAGTAATAACAATAATCTAGAGGTGTAGAAAAAAATCACCTGTAAATAAGTGTTGACAGGCTTTAAATGGCTTGAGAAGATGAAGGAAAAGTGTGATAGTCTTTTAACAGATGTAGGGGTGCCACAGAGACCCCCAGGGAGACAAACCTTTCAGAAGGATGGGGTTGCATGGAAGCCAAGAGGTGCCTTCATCAGCCTTCCCCAGGGTAGCCACCAACCCTTACCAAAAGCAGAGTTAGTGCTTACTGAGAGCAGCAGAAATCCTCTCAAATTTGAGAGAGGAAAATCTGTCTATCTGCTGTACTTACACAACACACGTTCTTGAATGGAAAAGATAATGAGTGCCTAGACAAAGGGAGGATTAACAAAACCCCCACAAACACTCTGAAATTCAAGGAGTGCATGAGACATCAGCTATTTGTGCTTAAGTGCACACAAAAGCTCTTGTTAAATCCAAAAGCCTGTTTCCACCTGTTAGTAGGTGTAAAGGAACTAAATTAATCAATTTCCTGGTAATTACAGCACAGCACTGACGAGACAGGGAGGCTGGAAGCCAAATGCCACTGGGAGCAACTCTCACATTTAACTGCAAGCCTCGAGAGGAATCCCAGTGCCCACGCAGCCTGCGTTTAGAGACAGCCTAAGTCTAAGCCCTGTGTCCTAAATTAGCAAGAGTCTCATCCAGAGCTCACCCCTCCCTCCCTGGAGAACAGGGTGACTTCAGATGCTGGAGACACAGCTATTAATTCAATAATTCCATGGCTAAAAAAGAGCTTAACTCTTGGAGATGTGCTTGTGAGTGGCATCACCCATTTCACAGGCTCCTTCTCAGCATAAAACTCTTTCTCACTTGGAAACCAGAGTGTCACTGTTGGGACCCAGGACATTCCTCTGGCTGCCCTGGAGGACTCCAGGCCCTGGCAGGGGGCTCAGAGACCCTGGCACAGAGTCAAAAACACCTGTGCCTTCCATTTTAACCCATGGAAACAATTACCAACTTTGTGAGAGGAGTTACAAGCCACAAGGGTTTGAGTAGAATGATAGTGAATTTGTCACAGGGTGAAAAAGTAGAAATTTGGGGTTTTTAGAAGGGGGGTTCAAGAGGCAAGATGGAGGAATCTGAGCATGTCCTGTCCTTCTTCTTCTTGTCCTCCACCTTCTGCTGGGATGGTGACACTCCCGGATTGGTTTAGAGTAGAGACAGACTGTCTAACATAAGTGATAGCTATTGGGAAGTTATTGTAAATAAAATACATGTAGTTCATTGTATAAAAACCCAACACCACTCCAAGGGCAGGGACTGTGCCACAACCCAACCTGCTGGACAGACCTCAGCAGGTCAGAGAGAGAATGGAATGGATAAGAGAAGATAAACAACCTTGAAAAGCAGAGCCAAGGAATCTCAACTTCTTCTGTGGTCACAAGGCTGGGAAAAAGAGACTTTCTAACACCTCAGGAGCCATTCCAGCAACTCAGAACCTGAGATGTCACCACCATCACAGGGCAGACCTGCTGGGCACTGTCCAGCAGGATTCTGAGCTCTTTGAGCCATCAGATGGAGCTAAGGATGCTGTAGGAAGACCTGAGGAGGGGGAGAGCTTCCAGCTCCACAATAAACAGGGCACTGTCTGAGGTTAAATGTCTGCTGTAGTTCTGCTCACCAGCACCACTCAGGGCATGATCTTTCCACAAAGGATAATCATGTCAAAGAATTTTAGAGGTTGGGCTTTTTTAAGGGAGTCACAAGAAAAAAAAAAGGAGAAATCATGCGACTACATTACCTTTCAGAATACAATATTAAGGAGGGCTTCTTGCCTTTTTTCTTTTCCTTGGGTTAAGGAAATGAAATCAGTAAGCCTACATTAATGTATTATACCCAGTGAATGATTACAGTTAGAAGCTGCATTCAGTTCAGAATTTCAATTTTCCGAGGCTTTTGCTCTCCAAAATTAGCTTCCAATTTATTTTGTCAGGTCATTCTTTTCTTTTCCTCTATTGCTCATTAGACTCAGTGAAACTGCTGTCAAATAAAAAAAAAAAAAAAGAAGGCATTTTTAACTCTTCTTCTCTACCTAGCTTCAGAAGTCCTACAGTTAAAAAAAGAAAAAAAAAAAAAAAAAGGTTGTTTTGAAATGAAATCAACTGCAGTAAGACCAAAACAGTTTTACACATATGTACAGAGTCAAGCCATGCTAGGCAAACTCAAGAAGGCTTGAAGTGACTAATTTTTAAACCTTCCTCACCCTGTAGGTGAGTCACTGCCCATGTTTACTGTGCCATCTGGAAATAACCAAATTCATCAGAGGAATGAAGCCCATTCCTAATGTTCTAGAGCTTAGGCTAGGAGGCATCCCTAGCCTCATGAGCACTGCTAGTTTTTTGGTGATCTCCCTTCTGCCAAAGACAGCACAACCCCCTTGTCCTTCAGCAGCAGGCAGAACCCCTGCAGGAGAGGTTCAGTTCCACTCCTGTGTTCCCACCTTCTTCCAAAGGTCTCCCTCATACCAAAGATCTGAACTTCAAACTCAGTTTTAAATAAGATTCCAGCTTTTAAATTGTATTAAGAGATGTGAAACCAAGTGCCAAAGCTGCTCCTTCAATACTTAAGAAGAGGGTTTTATTTTTTGGTTTTGTTTTTTTAGAGACACTATTTACAAGAACATGGGGAATGGCTTCAAACTGAAACAGAGTAGGGTTAGATGGGGTATTAGGGAAAACTTCCCTGTGAGGGTGGAGAGGCCCTGGCACAGGGGGTCCAGAGAAGTTTTGGCTGTCCCTGGATCCTTGGAAGTGTCCAAACCAGGTTGGACACTGGGGCTTGGAGCAGCCTGGGACAGTGGAAGGTGTCCCTGTCCATGGCAGGGGGTTGGAACAAGATGATCTTGAAGACCTCTTCTTACCCAAGCCATTTAAAAATTCTTTGATTTGAAGGTAGTGAGTAAACACTGAAAAAATGCTACATTTCAGAGGCAAATAGAAAATGAGACTTGCAGGACAGCAGTGAGAAAAATCAGCTTTTTCAGAATGCTGCATGCCAGGTCTGATCTCTTACCTCTCTTCCCCCCCTTCACCTCACTCTTGTAGTGACACAATTCTTTCCAGGTTTTTTTTCCCCCCTCCTCTGTCAAGATGTTAGTTTTGGAGAGGAGTGTTTGTTAGCAAAGGTTTTTCAGAGCCTGGAGAGCTGTGAGGAGGAGAGGTGAAAGCAGGACACCCCTGACTCATCAAGTCTATCCCTTCTCCCTGGGATGAGCTGTTCCCAGCAGCACTTCCATACCCACTCTGTGGGGCACCACTCATTAGAGCATCCTCCTAGCTGTACTTACTGCCTGCTTTCAGGAATTCCTCCTCATGCTTTTTTAGTGCTCCTCTTCAAGGACACTGAATGCTTAGAGACATTTTCCAGTCTGTTCTCCTAAAATGCTGTAACAAACCCAAAGTGCAGAAGTTTTCCCTGGGTTTTTTTCTATCTGCTTACCAGTGAAGCAACCAACCTTGCCAAAACATGGAAGTCAATGGATATGATGTCATGGGAACACCCAGCTTGCTGCTGAAGACAAGTTCAGGGCTCTGAAAGCAGCCTGTTCCTCCTGGAGGCCAGGAAAGTACAGCCATTGCCATGGTCACCCAGCGAGATCCCTGGATTAGCTGGGATAATTGGGTATGGAGAGGTAAATAAACAAGCACACACCTTGGAAATCCAGCTATGAACTCCCTGTACTTCAAGGCATGACCTCTGCTATAAAAATGCCATGACTTGTTCTTCAGGCCTGGCTTGTGGCACTGCCAGACTTTATTTAACACGAGATCTGGGTTGTGTCAGCCTGGAAAGGCCAATCCCACCCTCCTGAACCACCTCCTCCTCACCTGTCACAGCAGCTCCCACCTCTTTCCTCCCTTTCTGCCCAGAAACAGCCACCATCCCACACTTTCACGCACCTGCTGGGCTGGCAGGATGGGAAAGGGACATGACTGGATCTGCCAGGGCAGGCAAGGGAAGGGAAGGAGGGAAAGATTAGGATAAAACCCGAAAGTTCATCTGTGTCAGGCACAAAGACTGGAATTTGGTTATTCTGGTGGTGTTTCCTGTTAGGAAAGTTGTGCCACACCTCTGGGGAAAAGGTGTAGGGCCAGGCAGCTTCCCACTGCTCTGTGCCATCCTTGGTGGCCACAGGAATGTGCACAGGGAGTCCCAGGTCTCAGAGCACAAACAAGGTGATGCAACTCCAGTGGTTTTATTTCCCTGGCAATTAATAAAGGGAATACAACAGATGGAAGGCTTTTGCTCCCCATTGCACCTGACCTATTTAGGATATTGCCATGCAGAGTTTGATTGCCATCATGGGTGTTCCTTGGAATTATACAAGGGAGTTCAAAGGCACAAACAGAAATCAGCTTTCTGCTCCACATTAGCAGGAAGGACTATTTGACTAGGAAACAAAAAAAAAAAAAAAGAAAAGAAAAAAAAGGGAAAAAAGCTGATAACCAATGTTATAATGATGTGTTTGATTAATTAAAAATAAGAATCATGTTTTTTATTCATATTTGTCCCAATGCTTTTACTTAAAAACTTGGCAGGACAATTTAAAAGGCAGTTTTGATTCTCGAGTGAAATAAGATATGCTTTAAAAAAAAAATTCTCTTTTTTGAAAGCAGCACTGATCCTCCCCTGCTATTGGAGTAGTTTATTTCTCTCTCTCCTTCTCATACATTCATACTTTCCTCTTTCCCCTGGCTAATACTGGAGAGGGAGCAGCTCTGGGAAATGAACCAGCTTTGCCCGTGGCTCATACATCATTACAATTGTTAACCAAGTTCCACTATAAAAATCTTGATTACACAGGAGAACACAGAGGCATGCAGGAACACAGCTTCATTTCCAGATACCAGATTGAGTTTGTAGGGCAGGAAGTTAAAAGACTTTGTTATGCTCTCGGGTTGATAAAGTCTGCCAGGACACACCATAACAGCAGCTCCCCACAACCCATTCCCCCGCACAGCAAGAATTCCAGTGCAGGAATAAGCTTCCTTCTACTCTGGCCAGGGCTTACATCCCACTGTGTGGTGATGGATGTGTGATGGGAGCTGGAATTGGATGGTCCTGAAGATCCTTTTCAACCCAAACCATTCTATTCACACCACTGGAGCTGATGGTGCTCAGGGCACTGGAATTGTGGAATTTTGCCCACTGGCAACTGCAAATGCTGTTGTGCACACCTGCCATGGAGGAAAGCTCCCAAACCTGGACAAAAAGCTGCATCTGGTCACTTGCCAAAGACCAAAGGTCGTTCAAGGTAAACCTGAAGGCTCAGCAGAGTGCAAATGAAAGTTAATTTTAGCTGGAACATGTAGCACACAGCAGCGCTCATAACCACAGCTCCTGAGAAATTCTGTGAACTCTCCCCATCCCCCACATGGTTTATCTCAGCGGTTCAAATGCAAAAATCTGGCACTTTGGATCATGTGAAATGTTTGTGTTATTCCCTGAAGGACTTTGCTAGTGAGAAGTAATGAGAAGATTATTCTCTGACAGTTAAGCTGAAGCATTGTGACTGCATCAGATGTTACACTGCTCCAGCAGCTCCCAGACTTTTGGGAAGTGTGACCACCTTTGATCTCCTCTGTCTTATTTGCAACCCCAGAGTCACTGAGAAGAAGAATGAATGAAATTAAATAAAAATCTCTTTAGTCAGAGAAAAGGTAGGATTGATGAATCATTTTCTGACACGCCTCACACTTCTGTAGCAGACCAGGCAGCACAGTGAATAAAAGCACAGCCTTTCCAAACCATGCTCAAGCAGCACAGTAATACTGCCCTGAACAGCTCAAGCTGCTGTAGTGTGCTCTGGCTTGAATCATGGAATGGTTTGGGTTGGGAGGGACCTTAAAAATCATCTCATTCCAACCCCCTGCCATGGGCAGGGAACCTTCCACTAGACCAGGCTGCTAAAAGCCCTGTCCAACCTGGCCTTGAAAAGATGCCACAACTGTTAATTTGTCACACTGCAGACACTGACAGTCAAGGTTTCTGTATCAACAGGTATCATAATGGAGTTCTGGAAGCAAAGTTTCCATTTACAGAGAAAAAAAAAGTGAGGAAAAAACCTCCCTTGAGATTTCACAAAGTCACAATTTTGAAAACAGATCCAAATCCTGCAGTCAAAACATAGCACCCCAGTATTTGATTTTCTATGCCAAAACTACTGCTGCCAATGGTATTCTTCAAATTCTTTTCTTCCCAAATGCCACAATAAAATGTTCAAGTTGGCACATGCAGGACCCAAGCTCCCTTATGATGACAAAGCCTTTTTAGAAACCCCAAATCCTGATCTTCTCTGGTGTGAAGCTTCTTATGGAAGCAAAGTAGGAAGCAGAAAGAGCCTGGGTGGTGAAAAAATTCTCACATCTGGCCTTGACCTGAGCCTGAGCACTAGGTGGGCTCCAAGGTGCTCTGCTGAGAGCCACTCTCCCAGGCAGATCCACTCACAAATATCAAGGAATTATCTGAGAGATGGCTGACAAAAGCATCCAATTATTTTTCCCCTGTCAAATGGCAGGAGCTGGCCTTTAATCCCTCCCTCAAGTGGAAAGGTGACTCTCAGTTCTTGAGTTGTCATGTCTTTTTCTTTAAAGCAAAAATGCCAGTTTTGGATCCCTAAGGATGGATTCTTCTCTGTATTTAGGGAGGAGAAGCTTACCAAGTGTTGCTGCAGCCTTAATACCTTTCCTATTTTAAAACAGGGCCAGACTAGGATGTGAGACCAGCATTTTCCCTGAACACATTGCAATCTAGCTTAATAGCAGTTTTTCTAGTAAATAGGTACAAAAATAAGCCAACCATAAAGCTAAATAAAATCAACTAATTTTAGTACTCTCAAGCTGAGCAAAGAGGACAAAATCTACAAGTAATTTGTTTTTCACAATATCAAATTATTAGTAAGCAGTAGTGAGGGGAAAAAAGGATTGCAGAGTGCAATTACTGTCTTAACAGATTCCCTTCAAAAGGGCCTAATTATGACACATTAATTGTATTCGGTGAATTGTAATTTTCACTCAAATAAGATCTTCTCCCCCATCTAGCTTGTTTTCCTCAACTTCCCTCCCCATGACACCCTACAGGTTTCATCTGTTAGGGAAGGACTCTTAAAAAAAACCTCAAAATCCAAGTCTAGAACATTCATCCCCAGCTGCCCTCCCTGTAAAATACTCTTAGACATAAAAAAGGCAGCGAGGGCAGTGGGAAAGACAGGCAAAACAAAGAATGAGGGAAGAACTCTGAGGGAGGAGTGAGACCAGGGGGAAAGAGGTGCTATTTTATCAGCCTTTGGCAAAAGAGGGAGCAAACATTGACTCTGGCCTGAGGCTTTCTGAAAGCTCCAGGGCTGACTTTGCTACGTGGCTGCTCTCGGATGTGCACGGCCAAAAGTCCATGGGACAGCCAGCCACACCTGGGGCAAGGCTGCCGAACTGGCTGGGCCTGTGGGCAGCAGAGTTGCTCCCAGCCTAAGGAGGAGAAGTTTTCAGAGCTCCTTGGTGAGGCTCTCAGGTGATGCCAGGCTGTAGCCATGATGTTTTCTGAAAAAACCCTTTGCCAGGATTTTTCTCCTGAGAAGGCTCAGAGGAAAAGAAAAACGATAATTACCTGCTGCTGTGGAATGCAACAGGTGGATCTTTGATTGCTCTCATGTAGTTGTTATTTAATTAATGGCCAATCACAGTCAGCTGGCTCGGACTCTCTGAGAGTCGTGAGCTTTTGTCATCATTCCATTCCTTTTCTATTCCTTTCAAGCCTTCTGATGAAATCCTTTCTTCTATTCTTCTAATATATCATTTTCTTTTAATATAATATATATCATAAAACAATAAATCAGCCTTCTGAAACATTCTCATCAAGGTTCTCATCTCTTCCCTCACCCTGGGACCCCTGTGAGCACCACCACACCGGGCTGCTGCATCCCTGGCTGTGCCAAGCAGGCGCAGCGAAACCGAAGCCGTGGGGCTGGTGCAGACTGGAGCTGTTGTGTGCGATCTCTGACCTGGCTGGCAGCAGAGTTGCCTGAGAGGGGCTGGCAACAACACCCTAAAGGAGCTGTGGGGTGCACAGGGAACCCTCTGGTCTCGGGGGCTCCGTGATGCTGTGGTGGCGTGGCCACAAGGAAGGGACGGGTACAAGTGAAGTGCCAGCGCTTGCTGCGGTGTGCTGGCATGGCTGGCCTCACATACCCCGCGTTTCTCCCTGAAGATTTCTCCCCCAGGTGTGTCAGCCACCTCTCCCTCCCTGTCTCTTCCCCTCTGCTCAGCGCTGTCTGTCAATCCTGGCATTCCAGAAGGGCGCAGAATTCAAAAGCTGCCCTACCCCTGAGGGGACATTGGGCCATCCAGGTGTCCTTTGTCCCCTGAGACTTCCCCCCCTCCCTGGCTGGTGGTCCCCCATGTTCCTTCCCTTCTCCTCTCCCCGAGGTTAAAAGGAACAGCATCCGCGTGGTTTGTGAGTTCTGTGGGATCAGTTGCTGCATTCAGAGGCCTGTGGGCCAGAATAAAGCTCTGGATGGAAACCCTCCATCAGAACCAACTCCTTTTCCCTCACCATCATCTTAAATCTTCTCTGCCAAGGTAAACCTGAGCTCCTGCTGCCCAGCTTAGCCAAAGGTGTCTCTGAGGTGAAAACACCACAGGTGATGCCTTTTGGTCACGCAGCGAGAGCCAGACAAGCTCAGGCCCGTCCCGTCCGGCTATATTGGTAATTACTCCAACAAACACAGATGATATTTATTAAATAAATAAAAAGTGCACACACGAGGGTGCAAAACAAAATATAAAGAGGCTGCTTCAGAAGACCCCAAAGTGGGGCCGACACACAGATAGATGTATAGTCTCTCACAGAATGTTCTAGAAGCCTTCTGGCCGATCACAGGCTGTTGATGTGCATGGCCACTCCCAGGAGTGCTTTGGGAGTACCAGAGCCCTTTGTGAGCCCTTTGCTCCTCACCATAAACTGCCTGCCTGGCATTAGTTGTGGCTTCTCATTCCTTGAGGCCTGACGTTTGTTGTCCGTCCCGGGCCCGTCCCCTCCAGTGCCAGCTCCCACACTGACCTCCTGCAGGCTCTGCCCGTGGTGGAGGAGCTCCCTGGGCCTTTCCAGACGAGGGAGAAGCTGTTCATGGTGAGGTTCTCCCCTCAGCTGGGCTCTCCCAGCCCCAGTGAGCCGTGTCCCGCCAGCCCAGCGCCGCCACCCAGTCGTGCAGAGAGCTGTGATGGAGGCACGGGCAGAAAGGAAAGTAAGATCTATCTAGTCCTGGGCTACTTAGAGTGCTTTGGAGGGCACTGAGCTGATGGATACAATTTCAGGTGTAAATGTGACCTTAGAACATGTTCTGTGTTTGCTTCATCAGTTTGGATCTACAGAACAAACCCAGCAAGACGTAGGACAGGCCTGTCAATAGCAGGAAAAAACACTTCCTTCTGTAAGGCAGCTGAGAGCTGCCTCCTTTACTTTGAAGATTTGATCTCAAGCCCTAATCTGTGCTGAAAGAGAAGCAACAAGTTCCTTCACTTATTTACACAAGTTGTTTGCATGATGAAATCTGTATTTTACAGCCAGTAGGAAAAGGGGGAGAGAGGTCTGTCCGACTCCCACTGGAGAGACACATGTGAGAGCCATTGTACCAGCTTCCTTTTTCAAAGAGAGCTGTACTTGACAATGACCAGACAACACTTCAGGTCAGACTCCTTTCACTTACATTGAGTGAGGACATTTCAAAAATTATAATATGTGGAGGCAATGTAATAGCTAGGGTGTCCTCACATATTCAAAGTCGTAAGAGCTCTTGAAGAAAATGAAGACCTCTGCAAGGTGTAGTAGCTTTTAAATCTGTCTTGCCAGATGCAATCCCTAGAGCTCACAGTCCTCTAGTTAGAGAAGGGGGAAAAAGGGAAAAAAAACCCACAAGAAAAACCCAAATAAGAAGAGAAAGATTTCTTCCGTAATGATCCAAATGAAACAAAGACATGGAAATTCCACACGGGCTTTCTTTCGTCCACTGTTTCATTTTCATCTCATTTCTACTCCAAATCCCAACTAATTTACACTTTATTCAGGCTAAACAGTTATTTGCTCACCTTTTACTTTCCTCTTTCCAGATTTAACTGACGCTGTTTCCTTGATAAGGAATGAAATGCAAAGTGGTAAAAAATGTGAGCCTGGCACCTATTTCCACCTCCCCTGCTCCTCACAACAGCTCTTCTGCCCTGACCCACCAGGATCTGAATGCAGGATTGCCTCAAGCAGAGCAGAGCCCCTGGATATAAAGCTTCCATCGCTTCTCTGAAGAGGAGAAAGCTCCTTTAAAGGAACAGTTAGTGGGGCTCTAATCCCTAACTCAGGGAGAGAAGCACATCCTGAGGGATGACCATGGTGAGCCTCTTCCATTCAGTGTAAGCAGCACTCCTATTTTGGGTTATTTTATAGTACAGCCTCTGCTACTCCCACACAGCCTCTTTTGGCAGGGCTAATTTTGGATGGAAGAAGGTGCTAGAATGCTAATTTGTAAAGGCAGAGACTTTTTGGTCAACCCAAACCTGGTATGTTTGCTTGCTTGGGTCAAAAACACATCACAGGCCACAGCTGTTCACTGGATTAGTCCTGAATTACAACTGCCAGGTGCTTGTCCTTTTTATTTTGCAGGTATCCAACGACAACAACAACCAAAATAGACTCATATCACCATTTAAAAACAGGAATATTTTTGCATTTCAATACTATTTTCACTAGACAGATCTGGAGGGATTTTGACACTGCCACCTCAAAACACTCCAACGCACCACAGAAATTGTCTTTGCTTCTCAGGCTTTTGTTTCTTCAGCTTTCATAAAGAACGCAAAAATAAACACAAAATACCTTAGTAATTAATTAAAAAAAAGACAAAAAAAGACAGAAAGAGAGACTTGAAATGCAACCTGCCTTCTGATATTTGAACAAAGAAAGATCACATTTTAAAACTCCTTGTGTCTAGAAAGACAGTGAGACCCTTTCCAGCAAAATTAAGAAAGTGGAGCTGAGCCTGTTGGGCAATAGCACAGCACCACAAATCAGATTACAAGAGCAGCTGAATCTTTCCTCACATCTTCATTCCTTTCAACACTCAGGGAATGAGATCTACCACCAATTAAGGAATAATGGCTGCAAGTTCAGAACTTGTTAATGTGTGTGTACATCACCCTCAAAACATGAAGGCATAA
This sequence comes from Fringilla coelebs, assembly GCF_963513975.1. Taxonomy (NCBI): domain Eukaryota; kingdom Metazoa; phylum Chordata; class Aves; order Passeriformes; family Fringillidae; genus Fringilla; species Fringilla coelebs. Next base: position 4,547,857 of record NC_140029.1, on the reverse strand, counting down.
ATTCTGACTCCACGACACACTAGAGGTATTTAATACATATCCCTCTTTATCATTCCTCTCCTTAATAGCTGGAAGAAATGGAAGGGAAGATAACCTCCCACCAATTATGTGGGAACTGAAGTTTGTGTTTTGCAGAGGGGGTCGTTCGACCCAACATCCACACTGACCTTAAAACTTGGGAGCAAGTTTATAGAAGGGGTTTTTGCTCTCCCCGTGCACAGAACAAACTGCCATTAGGATAAACAGCAGATATAAAAGCCTCTTCATGAACAGAATGAAAAACTGACACTGAAAGACAGGAGCTGTGCATTCAGAGCACAAGTTGGATCCTTCTGTGGTTAATCAGACCAGAGCTCTCAGGGGCCTCTCTTTCACAGAGAAGCTGCAGGATTAAAATTTACCTGTTCTCAATAAAAACACAGCTTGGAAATGCAGTGGGATCAGCAGGACTACCACCACCTCATACAAGAGGCAAGATGAGGCAATGGTACTGTCCCTGCAAGCATTTAATGCAGTCCAGATGGACTTCAAGAAAGCTGTGAAAAAAACATGAGGTTTTTTAAAGAGTTCGACTATTCTTTTGGTCAAAAGCTTGTAGGAGAAACAAAATTAATATGAAGAGAACTGCAGTGAAGATAGCAAAAAAAACTAAATGATCTTGGATTCAATTTCTCACAGTTCTTATAATCTCAGGGTAGGCAAAATAATAAAAGACAGAGCAAAGGAATTCCATTGGATTATTGAAAGAAATAGCTAAGAACACTGCACACAGTTCATATTGGGCTCTTGCCACCTCTTACTTAAATCTGGCACTGGAAGAAATGCACCTATGCAGACAGGTGTAAAGCCCATAATCCATCAGGAGTAGGACACATAGTAAAACATCCATGAAATAAGGGACAAATACATCACACCCTTCAATACAACAGACCATTTTCACCTTTCACATAATTCTTAAGTAGCTCTACATGTGAATGAATAAGAATTAGTGAGAGTAATAACACTTGACACCAACCTGGTAACTGATCCAGAGATCTGATAGGATTAGGAAGGATACTGTATCATAAAACTGGAAATGATCAGAAACACTTTGGCTGCAAACACTTTGCAAAACTGGATTGACTGCATTGAAGTTTCCTGTCTTGGAAATAAAATAAATTTTGACTTCACACAGCTGCTCTATTTTTGTACCATCAGAACAAGTGTTTCAGAACTGCCATTGTGAATCGCAGCTCTGTGCTGTGTTTATCTGCTATATGACAAATCAGAATTGGAACGAAAGCCAAAAAGTATGCCTTAAATGACCTGAAAAATGATATTCTGTCATAGTAGCTTCCTTCCAAGAAGAGGAATTAAAAAAGGAAAATTTCTAAAAATGCAGCTGAGCAGTAAAGCAAGCCCTGTAGTGCTGAAGCCTTTCACAAATGTTCATTCCCCATTCTGGCACAGCAGCTTCCAACACTTGACGCACACACTTCCAAAGTCACTGGGCACCAACACTACTGTAACCACCACATCAAATCTGCTCTCTCTTCTCACAGCCTGCTACCTGGTTGTGGTCCATCACTGCCCTGGGAGCATTTCCCCATCCCCTCTCTGCTCCTGTGCAGAGCAGCAGCTGTGCCGTGCACCTTTCTGTTCCGCGAGCGCGGGAGCGCAGCCGCGCTGCTCCGGCGCTCCTCGCTGCCAGCATCCTCCTTCCTCCTTGGCAAAATGTCAGGGCAGCTCCCTGGGCTGGCAGTCCTGGGACAGGCCTGGCTCAGGCAGGCAGCTGGGAAGCCCCAAGCTGGAGGGGTGTAAGAGCAGAGGAAGGTGTCCAAGCATCACTTTGCAGCGCAGCTGCTGACGTGAAGCGAAGTCAGGCTGGGAGGAGCATTTAAATCAGGAAAAGATTTTCTTTTTCTACACCATCATGCACAGCCCACTCCCAACTCCAGCAACCACTTGCCCAAGGAGCTTAACACAATCCAACGCTTGGCACTATCCAGACACTTGCTTTTAGTAGCAGCATGTGAAACATTCAAGTACCAACAGTAGCAGCTTTGTAGCTTTATACTACTCGTTGCAAAGCAGAGAACCAGCAAGTACTTTTGTGATCTTTAAGTCTTCTGGTTTCAGGCGGGGAACGAGATAACAAATTCATCCTCATCAAAAGTACAGAATAAATTCTAACTGCACTCCACTGAGTCATTACACACCAAGATCTGATTTGGGAAGCAGAAGCATTTGTAATCTTACAATCTCAGTGGGTCTACTTGTGAATAAAACCTCACATGTGCTAAACCAGTGGTAGTCTTTAAAATATTTAACTTTGCAAGAAGTTAGAACTAGTTCAAAATAGTAAAAGCTTTGGAATCAGATTCAAAGCATGTTTTTTTATGTAGGAAAAAATAAAAATCAGAGGCAAGTCTAGCTGAAACCTTCCATCACCTGTAATACAAGTGATACGAGCTGTTAAGCCTAAGTGAAGCATGTGGGTGTACTGAGGGCAGCACATTTCTCCCTCTTAGACCTCCAGTCATATTATTAAAGGCCTGTCACATTTTTCCTTCTCCATTTCTTCCCATTTCAGAATCCCCCTAGACATGTAAGGAGATAATATGCTTGATAGTCACTTTTCCTACCTGAAGTTATTTTTTTTCATCTAAGACATGCTGAATCGGGTGATTAGTCCAATCAAGTCTGGTTCCTCGATTCTGGCAGAAGCCAATACGGAATGTTTGAATGTTCCCTGGAGTTATGAAGCACACGCCACACCACACTAACAGAACCAGTCAAATATGCATCACTCAACACGGGGGAAAAATTATTTCATGGCCTCCATGGCTACTGGGCCACACCTTGATATCTCAGACCTAGTTATGGTTTGTTTTTTTTTTTTTAATCTCTATTTATTGATCATAAAACAATGCCAGCCTCTCTCAATGCATGTATTGATCCCAGTGTGATACCTTTTGATTAGAGAGATGATGTGGCCAATCCTCTTACACTCGAGGGGCAAAAAAAGAAAGAGCTCACAGACGTCCAAAAATGCAATGACGGCTGAACGCTCCCCATTGGCTGCGAATTTTGGCATTCTTTGGCTTTTTATTACGTAGGGGAGTTAAGCAGAAGAATAAAGATTTTTTTTTTTCTGTCTACACTGGGAACCTCAGGACCTAAACTCCTGAAGCAAACACAAAGTTCTGAAGGAAAGCCCCGAGGGCTCTCAGGAAATTAATCCCCACTCAGCTGACTAGTCATCCCACCAGCAGCCCAGCACCGCTCCTCCTGGGATCTCATGACACAGATGAAAGAGCAACTACACGGCAAAAAAAAAACCCAAAAAAATCAACAACTCGAAACAAACTTCAGCCACACTGGTGGAGACAGAGAGGGAAGATTCGAGGCGACACGGTTTATCTGAAAACAACATTGAGAACACACACATTCTTTGCCCCGTTAACGAGCAGCACATGGATTCCCGACAGAAGGGGCTGGTTGTGCCCAGCCATCACTTAGTTTAGCAGGAAGATGCCGAGTGATTCTCCCGGGAGCACCGGGAAGATCTACCAGAGCACCCAATCACGATGCAGAGCAGCTTAAAAAAGCAAAGAATAACAAAAAAAGCATCCTCTGTCTCTAAAACACGGTCAGTTCGACTGGCAGATCAACTCGCTTCGGATTCAAACGCCGTGACACAGCCTAAAAGAAATCCTGGGGACCAGATATGCAGATTTCCCGAGCAGGGGCAGGACAGGGCAGCCGGGGGATGCTTCTTTCCTTTCTCCCCTCCCTGCGGGTCCTCGGAAAGTCGCTGCTGCTGCCACTCCGCCGCGCCGGGCACCGGCCCCGTCTCCCGGGAAGGGAGGGGGAGAAAGGGGAAGGGAGGAGGCGCCAGCGCCGAGCACCGGGACAAAGTTGCGTTGGAGCCGGAGGGGTAGGAGCCGAGTCGCTCCCACCCCGGAGAAGTTTGGCCCCCTCCTCCCCATCCCTCCCAGCGCCCCCAGCCCGCAGCCCCCGGCCCGCTCCTACCGCCTGCGGCGGGGTCCCGATCAGCATCTCCAGGTAGTAGCCGCGGCCGGAGTCTCCCTGGAGGTTCTCCACCATGGCTAAAAAGTTGAGGGTGCCGCCGGGATCCGAGGCCAAGGCCAAGCCGTCCGCAGCCCCGGGGGCATCCTGCTGCCGGCTGCCGCTCGCCGGCCGCAGCACCACCGGGGCGGGCGGCGACCCGGCGGGGGCGGCGGGGTGGGACACGCGGAGCGGGAGGGAGAAGAGCGCCCGGCAGAGCCCCGCCGTGCCGGCCAGGAGGAGCAGCAGCAATCCGGGAGCCGCCAGCGGCGTCCCCATCCCGGCGGCAGCGCCGGGGCCGGGAGTCGCTTCCCAAGTGCGGCGGCTCCGGCCGGAGGCAGCCTGGCTGCCAGACTGGAGCAGCCGAGGGGGGGAGGAGGAGGAGGAGGCGGAGGAGGAGGAAGAAGAAGAAGAAGGGAGCGGCTTACCCACGCCCCGGCTCCATCTCCCCCTCCCCCGAAGCGAGCTCCTCCTCGCGTTTCTCCCGCACGGCCCCCGGGCAGCCGGAGCGCTCGGAGCTCCGGGGGCCGTGCGGGGAAAGTTGCTCCGACCCAGAGCCCACGGGAGAAACTTCCCGGCTCGGTTCGGCCCTGCCCGCAGCCCCGCTAACGGGGCGTGACGGCACGGAGAGGAGAAAAGTTTCCGAAAGCCCTAAAGGGAGAGCGGCGGAGCGGGGAGCCGCGGCTCCGCTCGCCGCCCGGTGCGGTGCGAGGGTGCCCGGGGTTCCGGGCCCGGCCGCCGCCGTGGGGAGCCGCTCCCAACGCCATCCCCAGGGAGCCGGGGCTGTGGTCGGCAGGAGGAGGCGGAGGTGGGGATGCGGGGTCACTCGGGGATGCGGGAGTGTCCCCGTGTGCCGGTTCACACGGCGGCGGCTGGTGCGAGGAGCGGGCGTGTGTGTGTTTGTGCGTGTGGAAATTCAGCTGCTGCACCGGTAGGAGCGAGGCACGCAAGGCGTCTGCTTGAGAGAGCATGCGAGGCTTTAAATGTCTTCATCATGCACGGAATTAATAACGGCAGTCAAGAGCGGCCTTTTGAAAGATGGGAACACTTAGGGTGGAATTAGTCTCGACATCTCTGGAGTAATGACAGTACCTGATGGATCGCTGGATGGAGCGGAGAGTCCAAAAACCTTGAAATGTAGCACTGGGCAAGTCTAAGCAGAGTCACTCTGTGGTTGTTTCTGGCTCTTCCCCCAGTCCTCGGCTGTAGATAAAGTTGAAAAATATCCAGCTGAAGTCATGTGTACTCTCGGTGTCCCCTGATCAATTTGCTGTCCTAGGCAGCCACCTGGTCTCTCCCTGTGTGTAAATCTGTGCAGAACTGTGTGGACTGAGATCCCTTCTCTGCCAGAGTAAACTGAAAGAGCTCCAGCTCCCCCCTTCCCTTCCTTGAGCTGGTGTAATTGTCCACAAGATTTCCAGGTGTTTCACAGGTATTAAATGAAGTTTTATTAAGAGGTAGACAGTGTTTATTCCTGGGAAGGCTGTTTGGGGGAAGGATAATTGGGTAAGGCTGTTAACTGTAGGCATTTGTCAGAGTTGCTCGAAGAGGATAATCCTTAAAGAGAAGGTGGGAGCCCACCTTCCCTTGCAGAAGGAAAAGAGGTGTTTTCACATTTTTTCACTGATGTGTTTGTTACTCTGGCTATGTCACCTCAAATCTGGAGCCCTTGTGCTCATTTTGTAGGTTCTCCCTTGGATCAGTTCAGTGCTTCTGGTGCAGCTGGATGCTTTTCCTCCTGCATCCATGGCAGGAGGGGGATACAGACCCTGTCCTGGCTGATGGAGCTCTCTGCAAGAAGGAAAATGCTGCAGGGGAAGCCTGCAAGGACTGTGGCCTGGCTGGGGGCTGGAGGAGAGGTTATAAATGAAGCTTCCTCTCAGGAGGTTGTTGTGCTTATGGGGAACCACACACCTTGGTAAGAGGTGAAATTGTGCAAAGTTCCCCTGCTGCACAAACCTTTCTATTTGCCTGACAAGTGGGAAGGTGAAATATTGCAGCCCTGCTCTGTCTGGTCTCACCTGCTCCAGACAGAGGGAAAATGCTGCTGGGGGCTGATGGCAGCTGAGCACCTGAGGGAGTGGCAGCCAGGCTCACACAAAGAGGTTATCTCCGGGGTGCTGCAGTAATGGCTTTTCCTAACGTGGCTGGGATAGTGACAGGCTGCATTGTAGGGCCTGTCTAGTCGCAGCTGAAGCCAAAGGGGAATTAAAATGCTCGGGGCTCTTCATGGGTGAGCTGAAAACTGGAGAAATGCCCCCGCCCCTTTGGAAAAGGGAATGGGAAAAGTAATCAGGAGTATAATTGAACACCCCCTCAGAGTGGTAGGGATGTATTTAGAACAGTCAGCAGCTATGTGCATTTTGTTTTAATTCTTTTACAGTACAGTAAGTCTTCCCCCTTGCTGCTGTTGCTAAGATACATTACCACACTCCTGGCTAAAGCAATTCCAGCCAAAGGAGTGCATAGTTTTCAGAGCATAGAAGATATAGCATAGCCTTTAAGTGTTGAAGAGAAAACTTGTCCTTTATTTTCATGCTGTTTGGTAAAAGTTGTTCTTGTCCTGTTTTCCACAGCATCAGTCTCACAGTAAATGCTCATCAGGCAGCTGCTGTGTGTGAGATGCTGTGTGTGAAACCTTCTTGCCCTGCCATGGCATCATCCCAGCAGGGCTGGTGTGCAGCATGGGGTTTCTGCCTTGCCTCCCCTGTTCCTTTATTTATTTAAGTATCTGAGGAGGATTAGGCTGTGCCACGTACAGGTGAGAAGTTCCAGTGCATTTCTGAACAGGAATGGGCCTTAAAAGTGCAATGTGAACAGCTGCTTGGGAAAGGAGATGTAAAAAAAAAGTCCTCCCAGAGAGCCAAATGTGACTGCATCCAAGATGTTCCTCAGAGGGGAAGTCATCTGTATGCAATGAATGCCACAGTCAACATGCACATTTGGGTTTTGATGTATCACATACAGAAAATTACTGAAATGCCAGAAATAGGCTCAAGTTTAAGTGTCTGTACACTTTGGAGCCTACAATATTTGGTGAATCTTGTTTTCCTCTATTTTTGTGATTCCAAATATGTGTTTTTTGAGTAAATAATAATAAAAATTGTATCAGTCTCTGTAAATAAGCCTCTTTTTTTTTTTTTCCTTAAACTCAGCTGTCCGAATATAATTTTTCAGGTAAATACTGACTTTAATCCAACTCTGTTTTAATTCAATTTGATGGCACCGTGGTGCTTTAAACCTTGAGCCACTTGACAGTGAATTAACATTTGTCTCTATAGCACAGCCTTCCATCAGTATTTACAGAATACAGAGAGAGCGTCACAGAAATGCAGATGCTCTGTGCTGTGGACAAGGTGTGTGAACTCAGTCAGAGGGGACAGTTGCTCTGTGGAGATGTTAAATCAGTCCTGTTGAGAAAACCAGCAGGAACAGAGAAAGCATCTGAAGATGCAGAGGAAGTGCTGGAGCTGATCTGAGCAGAAGGAGCTGTGTGTGGCTAAAAAGAGATCTCTCCCTCCCCAGGAGGAAGCTATTAGGGGACTGCTCAGATCGAAGTGTTTATCTGCCCAGCTTCTGAAGGAGTCAGGCTGACCTGTGCTAGTGTTACACAATGATAAGGGCAGATGGCCACAAAGACTTCTGTCCTAAAACTGCTGTGTCTGCTTTCTGTGTTCTTGCTCTTAGCATAATCAATACTTTGGTTTTAAGAAGAGTGATTGTTCCTTACTGTAATTCCGCAATGCTCCTGAAGGAAACCCAGCTGGACCTGCAAAGGGTTAATTCACAGAATTCAGCAGCCCAAGGAGAGGAGGGGTCTTGTTCTTCCTGAATGTGACTGGGAAAAGGTCTTCTCTGTCTGTGACTGTCTTGCAATCAGCTTTTTCATATTTTAGGCCTATTCCAGTGAAGTATTGCTTGTACAAGATGAGTGTAAACAATCAAGGGGCAGCAGAGGCCACGAGGTCTGGCTCTGCTTTGTGTCTGCCAAGACTTGGCTCTGTTTGTCCTCAAAGGCCATGAATAGAACAGCTGGCCCATGGGATGAGAAATGTGCCACTCAGGAGAGCTCTTCCAGTGGCATTCCTGGGGCTCTGAAATGTCTCCTGTGCCAAAGGGGGGCATGGACACTTCTGGGACTTCTTAAAGGATGGAGTTTCTGCCCTGTGTGTAGAGCTCATGCAAAATGAATCTTGTGGCTGAAGACTCTGTGCTTGGGGATGTAGGTGCAAATTCTTATCACCATCCATCTCTTTATTGTGGGTAGAGGATCTGTGGGTGGGGGTGTCTTCTTTGGTCACTGTGCAGTGAGTTTTCTGAATGATGGTATCTCCCTTTGGCTGCAGTTGAACATGTGAGGTGTTGCAGAGCCAAGATGGTCAGAGGGATGGAGCTGATCTCCTGTGAGGAAAGGCTGAGGCAATTGGGATTGCTCAGCCTGGAGAAGAGAAGCTTCAGGGTGACCTAATTGTGGCCTTCCAAGAAAGATGGGGAGAGACTTTTTACAAGGACATGCGGTGACAGGACAAAGGGGAATGGCTTCAAAGTGACAGAGAGCAGGTTTAAATTGGATGTCAGGAAGAAATTCTTCCCTGTGAGGGTAGTAAGGCACTGGAAAAGGCTGCCTGGAGGAGCTGTGGCTGCTCCTGGATTCCTGGAAGTGCCCAAGGCCAGGCTGGACACTGGGGCTTGGAGCACCCTGGGAACACCCAGCAGAAGGTGTCCCTGCTCATGGCAGTGGGGATGGAACTGGATGAACTTTAAATTTCCATCCAGCCCAAACCATTCCATGATTTTCTGATCCCTTTTTCTCTAACAAAGTGGCGTGTTGTTGAGTTTGCAGGGGTCCCCAGGATGAGGTGAGAGATGAGGAATCTGACTCCCTGTTCTAAGAAGGCTGATTTATTATTTTATTATATTTTATTATGTTAAAAGAATGCTATACTAAAACTATACTACAGAAAGAGAAAGGATACAGACAGAAGGCTTAACAAGAATGAATAATAAAAACCCCTGACTGACTCCTCAGAGTCTGACACAGCTGATGGTGATTGGTCATTAAGTAAAAACAATTCACATGAAACCAATCAAACAACGATCAGTTAGTAAACAATCTCCAGACCACATTCCAAAGCAGCAAACACAGGAGCAGCAATCAGATAATTGTTGTTTTCATTTCTCTCTGAGGCTTCTCAGCTTCCCAGGAGAAGAAATCCTGGTGAAGGGGTTTTTCAGAAAATATGATAGTGACAGTGTGTGACCAATCAAAGGGCAGAGATGCAAAATGCACCTTGTTTTGTGCTTGTCCCAGTGCTAGGGCAGAGGGGCTGTGCAGAAGCCACAATCCCTCCTCTGTGGAAAGGAGTAGGAACCAAGGAAGGGGAGGCACAAAGAGCTGCAGGTCCAAGAAAGGCCTGCTCAGACCACATAATCTCAAAGGGCAGCACAGAGCTGAGGTTAAGGGAAGGCTCATGAACGCCCTGATGCTACAGCACCATCAATGTATTCAGCATTATGTTACTTTGAATTTTTATCACCTTGTGTTTGGGTGTTTCTAGTCTGGTGTAACTTATTGCTGCCTGGGGAGCTCCTGCCCCACATCTGAGGCAACCTGCAGAGCTCGTGATAAATTGATAAATGCATTGACCACTCTCACAAAAGTGTTATTTCTCCTCAGAAAGTTCTGCAGGCTTCCTCAACTCTATTCTGCAGCTGGCACCAGGGAAGAAATAATTTGTGGGTTAGACCTTCAAATGATCCAATATCGACCTTCTGATTCCAGACCTTCCTACACCACAAGCAGCAATGGTTATAAATTCATAAACTATGAAAAATTAAACATGCAGTGAACTATAACAGTGCTTTAAAAACAACAGAGAGAGAGCTGGCACTGCTGAGATTACCCAGATATAAATGTGGGGCTGCAACCCACTTGCCCAGAAGTGGTGGACTATTCATTTATTAATAGTAAAAATTGTAAGAATAGTTTGTTACTGGGAAATCACTCAGCTTGGTTAAGACTTTTCAGAAATGCTTGGACTCCACAGTATTTACTTAGAAGTGGAGAACTTGGGCTAGAGAACCCACAAGGAATTCTAGGCAATAGCTGTTCAGCTGGAAAGTTCAAGAAATAAAGGAGCTCACACATGGCAAAATGAGTTCCTGCAGCCTGTCTTTATAATCTGCTGTTTTTTCTGGTCCACCTTTCTTTATGACCCTGAGTTGACCCTAGCAGAGCCTCTGCAGACTGGTAAATTTTGTCATAATCTATGAAAATCTGCAGTTTCCTTAACTTGGGGTGCTCAACTCAGTGACTGCCAGCTGGGCATAGAAATTCCTTCCTTTCCTCTCTTCCTGGGCCAGTTCATTTCTGGATTCTGTTTTAGATATGCTGCTGTAGTAAATTCAATCTGAAATGCTGAAGGCTGAGCACAAACCAGGTTCCTGAGTGATCCTGGGATGAAGGAGAATTAAGAGGGACAATCTAAGTCCATGTAATTAGTGGGATTAATTAAAGATTTTTTTAAACACCCTGTTTTTGTTTTTTTTTTTTGATAAAAGATTATTTGGAACCTGACAATGTTTTCTTGATTTTACATTTTTGGCTTTTTGGTCTTGAAATTAGACTTTGTTTATGAATTTTTGGGGTTTTTTAGGTTTGGTTTGGTTGTTTTGGTATTTTTGGGTTTGTTTGTTTTTGTTTTGTTTTTTAAATCCAAAATAGTAATAAAGAAACACTGGAAAAAATGTTATACTCTTCCCAGTGACCTTGATCAAAATAACTTATTCTGTATCCCATTTCTTTCGAATTAAAAAACCAAACCTGACAAAAACCATTAAAAACTCCCCAAAAATTGAGCTCTGTTTTTCCAAAATTCTTAGAAAGGTTGAAGTTTCTCAGTTCATGCATGTAAAGACAAACATGTGCATGACAAATGAAAATGTCACCAGCAAAGCAGTCCACAGGCACGGAAACATTCTTGGCTTCTAAGCCATGGGGAAAACCTGATGTACCAAAGAGAGCTTTGCATCCATCAGCTTTGCAAAATGAGGTCTTGTTGTCATCCTCCTGGGCCTCTGGAGATCTCTGAGATGCCAGGGAAAGGTGGAATGGAATTGTGTTTTACAGAGTGAACTTCTAGTTCAGGATGTACCAGGGTATATTTAGACTTTTGAGTGTTTGTGTTAAGGATAAATCCAAAATGCTGCTTAAAAATCATACATGCTTTTTAAAAAAAGTGATAATGAACTGTTTGCAGCTGTGAATGTTGGACTTTCTGCAGGATAGAGCTGAAAAATGGTTTAGGTGCTTTAAGGTTAAGCAAGTCAATAAGGAAAAGGACTGTTATCCTGCATTTACCTGGTAATGGCAGTACTGAAATGGTCCAGGAAAAAAAAAATGTCCTGAGGCAACACACTCTGATCCCTTTCTAAAAAAATGAGTAAAAGATTGTCAACTTGGAAAGTTGATTAAGTTATTAATGTGCAAAATGTTACTTGACTTTGCACTTCAATTGTTCTGTCTTTCCAGCAGTTCATTATTCCTCATCAGACACAGAGGTCTTCTCATAATTTATGTCTCCTGCCATTTGTTTCCAGAAGCCAACAATGAGAGTAATTATGCTTGCCTCTTGGAATTCTTTGTTTTCAGGAAACAATACATCAGGGAGGCTGTTTCAGAGCTGCAGCCTCTGCCAGGCAGCCAGCCAAAAAGAGGCAGAAGGCTGAAAATAAAGCTTGAAAAACTTCAGGTGATTCTTCCCTCGTTTGTAATGGTAGGGCCCAATGAAGTGAACCAGATTGATTTGCTGCTTGCAAGGGCAAGATCTGGTAATTTTACTTCAATTTGTCTTTCCTTTTTAAATAGTTTGCACTATTTCTTATGTTGGGTATCAGAAATATATTTCTGATTTCTGATTGATAATGCACAGAACATTGAATTACAGAAGCTAGTGACTGCTGAACTCAGAGGCTGAAATCTTTTGGGCTGAGGGTCTGCCAGAGACTCATCCTGTTTTCTGCAAGTTTGTTCCTGGCTGTTCTGAGGAATGCACTGGAGAAAAGCATATTGTGCTGTATCTAAAGGAAAAAAATCAGTCCATTTGGGGTGTTCATGTGTGAGAAGCAAATCTGGGATGTCCAGGTGCAAGAAAACAGCAACAACAACAAAAAAAGACTCAAAGGAAATTAGCCTATGAGGTGTATATCTAATAAAACCAAATGTGAGCGTGGTTATTTTCCTACAAAAATCAGTTTCCATGTGCTCAGTGCAGCCCATCTGGCAGCTCCTTTTCCTCCCAGGGCCCTTTTTACACCACATTCCATCTCTTGCTTGCTCTGCACCCTCAGGCTGGGGGAAGCTCCTTGGTCCTGCTGTGGGGCTGGATCAGACTGTCCTTGGAGCTGCAGTGCTGGACAGAAATCACAGAAGTGACAGGAGACTCCTGGGAGAGTGCAGGCAGGGAGACAGCTCCCAGCTGAAGTGGCCTGGCGACCTCAGGGGGGGACAGCAGAGCTGTGACAGCACAAGGAGAAAGGGACCTGCACAGTGACGTGACTTGGAGGAGAAAAAGGGCCCTGCTGGGGTGGCAGGAGCAGGCACAGGAGCTCTGAGCACTTCTCACCAAATGAGGATGTGAGTGCAGGAATCCAACACGCCTCGGATGAAGTGGTTTGGTAACTAATTAAGATTTTCCATACAGGAATCTGTTCTGTCTTATTTTGAGAGCAACGAGACCTTCCTTCTGGAGTCTCAGAGGCCTTTTCCTTCTTAGTCTCTACTGGATGAGTTTATTGACTGCATTTTAACAGTTTCTGAAGTACCACAAAAAAAAAACCCTTCAGGGTTTCACCTTCTACTCTGGTCCCCATGACAAAGGCTTGGGTGGTGTTGCTTTTGAATATGATTTTCAGGATTTAGTACTGGTAATCCTATTAGTCTGTTTAGGAAATGAAAAAAAAAAGAAATAGAAGCTGACTCAGTGTTGGAGGTAATCTCCTTTATTAGACTTGTATGAGAGAATACACTTTCCAAAGAGGAAAAGCACTCAGGAATTTCTGCTTCATCTTTCCAGGGTCTCATGTAGGCTGAATATAATGTTTGTGTGAAAGGACTGAATAATTTTTTGGTTACCTCATATTAGCAATACCCTTATCCATCTCCTGCACTCTATTAACACTTTGGCAAATCTTGCCCCTTTATACCAAGAGAGAGCTGTAGCACATAGTTTGGGTTCACTCCACCTTGTAGAAGCAAGCTCAGCTTTAAATAGTTCATAATAAGCATTTGTATTTGAAGGGGAATTGGCAGGAATGCCTTCTGCTAGGTGACCTTTGCAAATATGTCTGCTGCTGCTACATGTAGTACCTAAGGAGATGGTGTTTACTGCACTGGTTCTCTCCTGGGAGCTGGGAAAGAGGACAAAGCAGCTCTTTGAGGCTTGGCAGAAGATAATCAGAAATGTCACTCCCCACTCCATTCCTGCCAAATGCAATTAGGACTTTTGCCGGGGAGAAAATCATTTAGGGGTTGCACTTAAATCTTAGAAGGCACATGTGAAATGCTTCATTTTCAGCAGCTGATGCTGTAAACAGAATGTAGATACGAGTAATGGAGTAGAATTTGTTTTTTTTCTCGCAACGAATGCAAGGTATAAAGTGTTTATTGACTTAAAAAGAGAAACTGAACAAACAGAATAAAGAAGAAAGCATTCACGGCTGCTTTGAAGGAAAGAATGTTTTTATTTCATACTTTGAAGAAATTGTTCAAGTAGTTCAGCCGTGTAAAAATGTGACCCCCTCTAATGCTGCCAAGGGCAGTGAGATCAGGGATAATCTGCTGAGGAAATGCAGCTCACGCAAGCCAAAGGCAGAGTTTTAAACTTACAGCACCATTTTTTTTTCCAAGAGGGAAGCATGGGCAGAAGGGTTTTTTTTTTGCTTCCTGAAGAATCCCATTACCTGTTTTGATGAATGTTCTCTCTTTGCTGTAGATGCATGTGGATGTGAGGCACAGTCTGACACATCTTCTCCCTCCAAACCCCCTTTGTCTTCCCAGTTAAAAGCTCCACATAAGAGTAAAGGGGCTTTAGGAAAACTATATAAAAGTTACCTTTCATCTTGCATTATTCTTCTAAAAGAATTGCAGGATAAGTGCCAGGAAAAGTAGACCAAACTGGTACTTTGCAGAAACTTATGCTAAGCAGGGACACCTTCTACTCTTCCAGGCTGCTCCAAGACTCATCTGACTTGTTCTTGGACAGAACAGGGGATGGGGCAGCCACAGCTTTTATGTGCCAGGGCCTCACCACTCTCACAGGGAGGAATTTCTTCCCAATGGCCAATCTAAATCTGCTGTATTTCAGTTTAAAGCTGTTTTTGTGGCCATAGAGAGATGAATGCTCTCATCATTGCTGTGGTGAGAGCACAGTCAGGCTCATCACAGTACTCTTCATCTGTGTGTGGTGTTGTAGTGCCCTTGGATACTGCTGCCTGCAACCTGTGATTCCAAATTTGTGCTGGAAAATTTTGGCAGTGCTTCCTCTCCAGAGGAAGAATGGATGGAGAACTTTTCTTCCTTACCTGTCCCTATGGTGTCAGTGCTGTGTCTTAGGCTGGAAATGGGGGTGTGTGTTCTATTTCCATCTGTCAGAGCTGGGCAGTTCTCTGCTGTTCACTGGGCAGTTTTTTCTTTCTCTCTCCCACAGCCCATCCTCCCTGCAGGAGATCTCTGCTGTCCATGGCCAGTGAGTGTCCCTGCAGGGCTGATCAAATTCCACCATCCCATGGGGAGATGCTGCGCCCAGGGCAGGAGCCAAGCATTCCTACCTGGATACAATCTGCCCTGGAACAGCACAGCAGCCTTTGCCCCCTGCATTCCCAGAGGAGCAGCTTTCTCCTGCCCTGCATTCCCAGAGGGAGAGCAGGCCCATCTCCAGCAGCCCTGGAGCTGCAGAGGAAAACTCCCCCCTTGTGCAGGATCCTGCTGCAGCAGAGCCACAGCTGGCACTGCAGGAGGGCTGAGCCCCCATGGGATGGGGCTGTGCCCCCACCCTGACACACAGGGGGACAGACATTTTTTTTTTAGGTTTTCGTAGTAAAGAACTGTTATTCCTACTCCTGTATCTTTACCTGAGAGCCCCTTAATTTCAAAGTAGTAATAATTTGGAGGGAGGGGGTTTGCTTTCTCCATTTCAGGGCAGGCTCCTACCTTCCTTAGCAGACACCTGTTTTCAAACCAAGACATGCTGCCAGGTCTGTGTGGTGCTGTGAGTACTGAGAGGGTGTCTGAAAGATGAGTTCTGTGACATAGATGGTCCTGCAGTCCTTGCATTGACATGAAAGAGATGAAATATCCTAGAGCAGGTCTTTATAATTAGAGAGAGTTACCACCTCCAACACTCTGCTTCTCCTAAAATGTCACTGACTTCTTGTTCCTGGAATATCATAATATCTCTCTTTGCTATTCCTGTTGTGAGAAAACTCCAGTGCAACTGCTCAGTAGTCCCTCGCAGTTCCAAATATAAAGTCCTATTTTAAACAGGCTGCTCCAGGGGGCCTGAACCCCCAAACAGTTTTTTGGTGCAGTGAAGAGGCACCTTCTGGCCATGCCCTGGATTGGGCTTTCAGGGTTGCTGAGTGGATGGACTGTGAACCTGACCTCCAGGGTGGTGGTTCCTAGGACAGTATGGGTGGAAATGTTAAGGGTATTGAGAAGCCCCTCGAGGGCTGGGTCCAGTTCTGCTCCTGCAGGAGAGCCCTGGAGGGGCTGGAGCGTGTCCAGGGCAGGGAACGGAGCTGGGAAGGGGCTGGAGAATTCCTGAGGGAGCTGGGCAGGGGCTGAGCCTGGAGCAAAGGAGGCTCAGGGGGCCCTTGTGGCTCTGCACAAGTCCCTGCCAGGAGGGGACAGCCGGGGGGGTCGGGCTCTGCTGCCAGGGAACAGGGACAGGAGCAGAGGGAACGGCCTCAGGCTGGGCCAGGGCAGGCTCAGCTGGGACAGCAGCAGGAATTTGCCCATGGAAAGGGGGCTCAGGCCTTGGAACTGCCCAGGGAGCTCTGCAGTGCCCATCCCTGCAGGTGTGCCCTGGAGGTGGCACTGAGTGCTCTGGGCTGGGGACAGGGTGGGCATCAGTCAAACTTGGAGATCTTTTCCAACCTCAATGATTCTGTGAATTTTCTTTCTCCATGCATTTCCTTGTAAGCTTAAAATGGTTCCCTACCATAAGAGCTGGAATCCACATTTGCCTTAAAGCAATGACATCTGAAGCATCTTTCTGTCCTGTGAACAGCAGGCTGCTGCAACCTTTACATCTTCTTCTCATCCTTGCCCTGTAATTTGTTTTGGCTGTGGTCACTGAGCACTTCCATTCTCTTGTTTTCAGGGTCTTCCCTGGTGCTGCTTATGCTGCAGCTGAAGTCTGTAAGGTCAAAATATTCATTTTCTTGGGTGAGCAGTGCTGCTGTCGCTGCTGTAACACAGAAAAATGGTGGTGTTAAACTTCTCTGCACGTCAGACTTTGCTCCTTCACCCTCCTCTGTTTCTGCTTTTCCCCTTCTGGGAAGAGAACCCCAGACACAACTCAGTGGAATTTACCAAGTTAGGAGTGCACCGAGCTAGAAAGAAATGCTGCAGGAAAGAAATGTACCCTTAATGATAATCCCTAAGCATCAAGGGATGAGCTGCTTTGTAGCACTTTGCCCTTCAGTGCTCTTGTTCTGTGTCCTCCTGCTACCAGCCATCCTTGCTTTGCCCAGGAATCACATCCCCAGTGCTGTGTTTGACCCAATAATTTGTTCTTCCTTCTTTTTCATGGTGCTTCACCTCATTTCCAGCCTGACTGCTCAAGTCCTGAGCAGTTTTGAGGTGCTGCTTTTAGCACTGTGCCCAGGGTATTGTTTTGGCCTCTGTGTTATTTCTGTATTTACACTATCAGCAGCACTTTTGCTCCTGGCCAGTGATATTGGTATGCTCATAGCACTCAGGTATGTTCCTTCTTTCTTGTCTGCACACATACTCATCAATAATTCTGTTTCTGCCTCTCTTATCTCCCTCTTGGAGAGATACAACTGCTTTAAAGATAACAAAACCCAGAAATTCTATTCTTCCCCTCTGATTCTCACCATTCATCTTTCTCCCCTCACTAGCAATACTTGTGTCATTTTTGCTGTTATTGCCAAGAAAATTCCTTTTTAAAAAACAGTGGTGCTCAGCTTGGACCTGCCTCACCCACACTATCAAAACATGGCAAGTGTATTTTTAGGCACAGTTCATCACAATTCCTAATTTTGGTTGAGTGGATAAGCTCTTCCACGTGTCTTTGTTTTGTGCCTCGACATCAGCCACATTATCGATGATTATTTCTTCATTTCCCTACCCTGCACTTTCCTAAAGCTGATACAAACTAGACTGATTTTTTTCACTTTGTTCTGTTCCTCATGGTCCCCATTTTTCTGAAGAGCACCTTTTGTAGTCTGATATTCTCACTTTATTCTTAGTATGGCTGTTCTGTTTATTTTCCCCATCTCCTTCATCACTTGCCCATTCACTTTTTTTTTCATTTTAGCATACTTTTCTCATTCCTTGTTCTTTCTACATCAAGCTTTTCTCATTTTGTACTCTAGATTTTTTTTTTATTACCTCCTTTTCCTTATTGTTTATTTCTGAAGTTTAAATCCCTTCTTTAAAAGACTTTCTGTATTTTTCTCCTTAATCCCAAGCATATTGTCTCTTATAGATCAGCATTACTTGTTTTCTTTACTAGGCTGTATTGCCCTGGAAGATATTGAACTTGCCTGATGTTTTTATGTTTTTGTTGTTATTTGTTTCTTTATATAATCCCCCTCCAAGTGTCATACTAGAAACCTTTACAAAGGGTATGGACCTTTTATTTCCACTTCATCATTATTCTGTTTTTGCTCAAAACTAGCATAGTTTGAAGACTATATTTACCAGAAAGACAGAAATATAAGAGGGCTTCTTTTCAAAGGAATCAAAGAACTCACAAACAACTTCTTCAGAGCCTGAAAAAATGACTGCATTGGGCAATCCAACAGTGGAAGGGAAAGGAAAACTTTGGAGAGGGTTCAAGGCCCAGCTAAATGAAACATCTTGGGCTGCAGACAGTTTCTTGGCCTTTTTTTATCCGATGTGTTTTCATCCCAAATGCCAAACACAGTTGGTCACAGATTCCTGAAGTGCTGAATGAGACACAAGGAGAAGGAAAAAGCCTACAAAACTGTGCTGGATGGGTGGCTGTATGCCTGCAGGCACATCCAAATTTGAAAGCCAGAGAAAAATACTTCTGGTTTGGCCATTCAATGTGTTGCTTAGGGAGCTGATTCCATCTCAAATCTCTGTATTTGAGACAATGCTCAGCTCCTGAAGATAGATACTTTTGGTGCAATTCTCCTCTTTCACTGGAAAAAAAACATTATCTATCCTTTACATCTCTAGGGGAAAGAACATTTGATGTGTCTGTGTCTGAAAGATTCATAAACCAGAATGTGTATGAAGTCTTCTAAGATTAAAAAAAAAAAAAAAAAAAATCATACTGTGGTTTTTAAATCCATCTTCCTGATTTGTGGGACAGGTGATTTGTCATTTGCCATCACAATCAGAATACAAATAGCTCTCACTCCTACCAGAGGTGGGGAGATGTGGAAAGATCAATTCCTTCAGTAGGCCTTTGTAAGAGGAGGGACAGTGGGGAAAAGGAATATTTCCATGGGAAAATCATGGAAGCTCCATTTATATGACACAATACTGGGAAAAGCTCCACCATGTCCAAACTGAGGAAACTGGGAGACAGGTATGAGAAACTGTTCCATGAGGGGCCATGCCTGGCAGGATTAAAGTCTCTCAAAATGCTCTTAGCTGTACCTAAGCCTGGAGTGGGTTTACACCTCTGTTTCAGAGGTGTGAGGCTTGGAGATGAGTAAAAAGCTCAGTATCTTTAGGGACCTGGAAGGGTGGTGCTGTTCCCTGTGCAGTTCAGTGATGCACAGCTGCAGGGATTTAGACCAGGCACTGGATTTCCTTGTAGAAACCAGCCCAGGAAGAGGGGGATGAAGGTGCTCCTGAGAAAGGGAAAGGTTATGCTTTGGGCAAGGGAAGATTGAGAGTTCCTAGTCTTCATTGCACAGAGCTGGGCTTTTTATGGAGGATGACAGGAGGTTTGGTGTGATCCTCACTGTCCTGGGAGATGAGAGCAGCCTGTGGCGACTTCCAGTGTTATCAGAACAGTGGGTCTGGCTCAGGGGCTCTGACAGTGAATTTATTGCTGCCTCCTTGGCACCCCAGGGCTGTGCTGAGCTGCAGGAATGGTTCTTAGGGGAATTCTCTGGAATGCCAGACTGCACAACACAGATTTTGGGCCTCAGCCAGGACGTGTAGGTGCTGCTGTGCTGAACAAGGCAGATTTGTTGGTCTGGGGAACATCTGCTCAGTGGTCTCCTGGAAAAGTAAAGGCAGATCTGCAACTTCAAGATGGATGCAGATTAATGAAGCTGGTCTGAATTGATCAGGTCCTCATGCTGGACTCAATATGTGGACCTTTTTCTGTTACCTGAACTGCAGGGTGTTGGATTGTCTAAAAATAGCTCTGGAAGGAATTGTTCTCCAGAAGAAAACCCTCTGAAGTGTATTTTCTTCCGTGCCATGAAAAAGTGTTCATGCAAACTCACACCTGGGATTTGTTCTATCAATAAATTATAGAAATTGGCAGTAGTCTACATGGGCTGATTTGAGTTTGGGGCTGGGAGGAAGAGATTTTCCAGTGCTTCCCACCTAGCTGCAGTAGCATGGGAATATTTGTGTTGAAGTGTCTGCACTCCTCTCTGGGCAAAAATCACCACGTGGCCCTGTGATGGCAGCAGTGGATTCTTATTTTCCTCATTGTTTTCTCACACAGACACATTCCAAAGCCATAAAATCCTAATGTGGATTTTAGGTCCCAACTATGATCTTGAAGACCTCATTACCTTATTAACTTGTAGACTGCTGAGGGGGTTTTTTGTTTCCTCTTTTCCTCTTCCCTGGCATTTTCTCCCCTGAAATATCCCTGAGTGATTATCTCTGCCTACATAGAGGCACAATCATTTCAATATCATAGAATCTTGGAAAGAGCTGGTTGGAAGAGACTTCTGGAGGGTGCAGAGATCAGATTTCTACTTGCAGTGAGCCCAAAGCCCAGCTTCTCTCAGCTTCTCCTGACAGGTCCTGTGTTTGTGCAGCCTGAGCTGTCTGGTAGCCCTCTGCCTGTCCCTCTTCTGCAGATCCCTGCTGAACTGGGTCCCCACAGGTTCCCCAGACTGTTCCAGGCGGGATGTGACCCATTCTGACCAGAGGGGAAGAGTCAATTCCTCGGATATTTTGTCCTGGCCCTCCAGATGAGTTTTGCAGAGTTACAGTGCTGGCTCTTATTCAGCCTTCCTGCCACGGGGGACCCTGAAAATCCCACAATGCTTCCTCTGCAGAGGAAGAATGGATGGAGACCTTTCCCTCCTTCCTTGTCCCTTTGGTGTCAGTGCTGTGTCTCAGGTTGGAAATGGGGGTATTCTGTTGCCATCTGTTAGAGGTTATCTCCAGTTCATTGGGCAGATTTTTCTTCATTGTGCCCACCCCTCGTGCCCACCATCCCCCCAAATCCTTCTGAGCCCTTTCCAGTTGTTCCCCAGTGTATCCTGGTGCATGGAGTTGTTTCCTCTCCTCTCCAAAACTTTGGGCTTCTCCTTGTTGCATTCCAGGAGGGTTTTTGTTGGCCCAATCCTCCTGTTCTGCAGGACTCCCCTGATTCAAGCTCTGACATTCAGCAGGTGAATTGCTCCCCTTTTCCTGGTGCTCAGGTCATTTTCCCTGATTGCCCTGGATTTGCATAGATGGCAGACAGGGGTCTTGCTATCACATCAGCCAGCACTTCCAGCACTGCTGCAGGTCTGAGTGAGCTTTTCTGAATAATTTGCAACCAGTTGCTCTCCCACTGTTTGCTGTCATCCTTCCCAGACTCCATCTCCATGGCAAAACACAAAGGAATTGAACAAGAGTTTAAATTTGAATACTGAAGGGAAAAAATGAGCATTGAGCACGCTGCCACTTTCTGCATTGCCCATCTGTGTGCCTTCTGCTGAGGTGCATGCTGAGGTTCATGCTGTCTGTGCAGGCACTGTTGGGATGTGCTCAGAGGGTTTTTCAGTGCAAACTGCCCGTGGTGATTGAGAAAATAATACCTTTGCATTGCAGCAAATTGACCCTGTTTGTAGTACTCAAAACTGCCTTAGCTGAGGTGCAGCGTGTTCTGTCTGAAAATGTCACTGCAAACAGCTCAGGCAGCCTTCACTCTGATGAAACAATTGTGCTCTACAACTCCATCTAATGCAGAAGAATGTGTGCCACTGTTAAATCCTATCCCTGAGGATTTGTGTGGTTTCAGAACACAGGAATGCTGATGTAATGGCCGTGGCTCAGCTGGTACTTGTAATTTGTTAAGGTGCAGCGGGATGAAATCCCCGGAGTGCTTTGGAGGGGGCTGCACAAAAGTAATGGGCTGGGAGGCAGGCTGGTCTTCATACTCAGGAGATTTGCTGTGTTTGGGCTATTTGTGTGAGGAC
The DNA here is from genome assembly GCF_963513975.1 of Fringilla coelebs. Taxonomy (NCBI): domain Eukaryota; kingdom Metazoa; phylum Chordata; class Aves; order Passeriformes; family Fringillidae; genus Fringilla; species Fringilla coelebs. Next base: position 4,526,203 of record NC_140029.1, on the reverse strand, counting down.
AAAGGCAACAGAACTGTGTGAGACTGACATTCTCCTTTGTTTTATTTCTACTGATAGGAAGTGATCCAAACAAGAGTTGGCCAGGCCAGTCTTAGAACAACAAAATCCTGGAATGGTTTGGGTTGGAAAGGACCTCAAAGATTGTGTAGTCCCACTGTCCCAGGCTGCTCCATGTCCTGTCCAGCCTGGCCTTGGACACTTCCAGGGATCCAGGGGCAACCTGTGCCAGGGCCTGCCCAACCTCACAGGGAAGAATTTATTCCTAATATCCAAGCTAAATGTCCCTTCTTTCAGTTTGAACTCATTACTCCTTGTCCTGTTTACAGTTACTGATAAAGAGCCCCTCTCTTCTATCATCTCAAACAAGAGAAAATCAAATTATCTGAGGGATTAGATGAATTTGATGAAGGTGGACCAGAACTGCAGGACAAAACCACGCTTCTGCACAAGAACCTTAACCGCAGTGCTTGTGTAATTTGCAAAAAAGTTCAGATTAAAAGATTATGAAACAAGCCTCTTTTTTTTTTTTTTTTTCCCTGAAACTCTTTCCCACTTCAAAGAAGAAGTTTCCTTACAGGAACGAGAGGCAGTGAGTTGATAACAAACAAGTCAAACCACAAGTGCCCTGTGCAGCAGTGACCTGCTGCAGGCAGCAGAGAGGAAGGGCTCCTTTCCTTGTAGGAGCTGAGAGTGGCTGGGGAGGTGCACTGGACCATGAACCTTCTGAGCTCAGAGCCTGGCAGGCTTCCATCCAATGCCTGGCTGGAGGTGGAGCAGGTTTGGGGAAGCTCCAATTACCTGGGTCTACAAGCCACACCACTCCCTGTTGTGTCCCACGTGCCACCATCATCTCACTGGACCCTCCCTCAGCAGGGAGTGGGAGAAATGCCAAAAAAAGGCCATTGTATTGGCTTTTCCTGGTGGAAAAGGAGCCTCGTGTTGCCTTGTGCCATTTCTCCCCTTCCACAGCATCAAAAAATACAGCTGGGAGCAGAGCTGATGTTCAACGTGCAGAATTCACCTCCCAGGGAGGGCTTCCAGTCACAGAACTAAATTCATGTTGAGCTTGTCCTGGGTTTCATTTTCTCTTTGGGAATACCTGAAGTTTGGTATTGTCACAAATGCTGCACCTTGAATCACAACTCTTCTCTTTTTGCCCATCTAAGTCTGTGTAAGTGTGTGAAGGTTGCAAAACACTTCCATCTCTTTAATAACTAAAACTTCCCTGACTTAATAAATACCCAGCAAATCCTCTGTGAGGCAAACAGTGTGCTGGGGTTTTTCCTTCAAGACAACATTGTGATGATTTGCAGTGCCAAACTATCTAATCTGAAGGTGAAAATGCAGCAGGCTCTCACTATTCTTTGTCACCCATGCACATGAAAAAACCCTTGCACTTAAATATCTGGTAGTTTTCATATCTTTAAACAAAAGCTAATAAGGAATAATGGTCCAAAAAATGAAAATACTGAGTACTATGAAAATACTTTTTGCTATTCATGAGCTGTTTATTAAGTGTATCTGGACTCTGCAAATCTGTTCAGTGGATAATATAGATAAACAATTGTCAATTTACATGTGCAAACTATCTAGTTTGACTTTTTGCCCTCTCTGATATAGTGCTGGTTGTGTGGCTATGTAGCTTTCATGGACTGGAGAAGAGATTTTTAGGCAGTGGAATACCAAATAGGAAATATTTGTGCTGCTGCATTGAAAAACTCAATTATGTGCAGGCATTTTGCAGGGAGTAGGTATTTTTCAAGCATTCACATGAATCAAAAAGCTATTCACTGGAATGTTTATGAACTTCAAAGCGGTGGTACATGAACAGAAAAGAGCATAAGAGTGCTTCAGAATTCAAAGAGACATTCTTAAACATGGCTTGGCAGTGCCAGCCTCAGGCCAAGTGTCAATGCTATCTCCCTGTTTACTATTTCTTATTCTGGTGATATATGCACAGAGAATTTGGGGTGGAAAAATGTTCTGAGTTTCTGTTTTGCTTAAAATATTTTGTGTCATCGAGGGGTTGTAATCCAGGGAACTGCAGGGAACCAGGAAGGGGAATAAAGGCATTAAATCTCACTGCCACTCTTCATAAGAGACAAAACATTTTTCCTTATAGGATACCTGGAAACTATTTGACTGGGTGAATGATCATGGGATTGGGGGAAATGTGGATAAATTTTCATCTGTTGATTGTGGAGGCACTCCAAAAGGAGTCAGGGCAGGAGTATTGGGCTGAGTTTTGGTTTGTTCACATGGGATTTCCCAAGCTGCACCAGCCCACCTTGGAGAGGCAGAGAAGAATAGAAAGTCACTTGAAGTTGGCCACTTACCAAAGCAGGGCTTTTGGAGTACAAATGTCATTCTTGCAGCATTGTGTAACTGATTTACAAATTACCTGCAGATTGATCCCTCATGAATCCTTGGTGAAGGATGCACTGGAATTGGGGTATCCCACACAGGAGAGTGGTTCAGGAGATGGCTGTGGGTATCTGCTTCCAAAACCCTCTTGGATGGGGGCTGGCTCAGCCTGATCTCACTGTGAAGTTTGCCATGCCCTGAGAAGTGGGGTGGAGCAGATGTCTCCTCCAACCTGAATTTTCTGTGGCTTTAGGTGCTGAGGGAGGATCCCCAGGGAAAAAGCAGAGGGAGAAAGGCATGATCTGTTAATATCTGTTTCCCATCTGGGCTGCAGGGCAGAATTCCAAAGAGCATAAATGGCTGGAATCTCATCTCTGTGCAGTCTGCCTTGAGTGGATTCTTTATTCAGCCTTGATATTTTTCTCTTGTGGGTTTTATCTCATCTCTAAAGTCATGGGAACTGAAATTTCATGTTACAATTTGTCTCCTCTTATCAAAGATGCATTGCTTTGTCTTATGTTTTCTGTCATGTCTACAACCATTTTAGCATGTTTTGGTTTTTTTTTTTAAACAGCATAAATATTAGGAAGAGAATGATTGTGTAATCAGACATTACAGTATGAAATGAAGAGGAAGGTTAAGGGCAGATAACAAGGAAGTCTTTCACTGCCAGACTTCAAGGGATGTGGCAGCATTAAATAATTTAAAACAAGTCTGAACAACTTTTTTTGAGACTAAAACTGTGGGGAAATATCCAAGATTTCTTGTCTGGAAACTATTGAACTCTTGAAGTCCAGTTGTAGAGCATATATTCAACTCCAGTCTTTTACATCTCAACAATTTCCACAGTAGCACACCAAAATTATTTTATAAATACGATTGAATTTTTTATTTGCTGGCCTAAACTCTCAGTTTACTTATCAGAAAGGACTTGGGAATATCTAAAAGCTCAGCTGACTCTTATATCTGCAGACACAGGGGGAAAAGTTTGGTAGTGTTTGTTTCTATTGGAATACAAAATAGGAAAATGAGCAAAAAACTTAATTTTTTGGGGGGTCAGTGACTGCAATTGCTAAATTGAAGCAATAATATATTTAGGGTATTTAAAATACAGAGCTGGCTACATTCTCATGGAAGTAAAAGAAGTTATGAGGTGGAAAGTCCAGGTGGGTTCCCTCAGCCAGGACTGGATAAATAAGGGCTGGACTTGGTGCTGCTTCAGCTGCTGGAAAAGTGAAATGATGAGAGCAGAGCTTTGCTGTGACCTCTGATCCCCCTGGGGCTGTGCAGAGGGTGGTCAGCACCTCCTCCAGTGGGTTTCCATTGGGGTGGTGAGAGTTCAGGACTGTCCTGATCCTGTGCTTGCTCACCTTTATGAATTCTCTGCTGTGCAGCCCAGATGTCACCAGGTCTCTCTGAAAGCTCAGAGGCTGATATTTAGAGTCCTGGGTGGGGCCAGCACATGAAGACATAACATTCCCTCACAGAGCCATTACCACTAAAAAATAAATTAAATTGGAGGTAGTGTCATCTCTTGTTTCAGCCTTGAGTAACGTTATCAACATTTTTAAAGGAACAGCCTGGAACTGTCTTTTACAAAATATATGCAACCAATGTTCTGGACCAGAGAAAGAAATTAATAAATAATTAACCACTTCCATAGATCACAACATGTTCAAAGCAAGGGGCCCTACTCTGAGAGGACAGTCATGAATTGCAGGGCTGAGGCAGCTGAAAGCTGATGAGAACTGAACTGGGCTTAAACTTAGGCTGGGGTGACTCTGTGATCTGTGAGAGTCCTTCAGTGTGACACTTTCTCCCTGCTTGTGCCAAGGATGCTGATGAAGCTTCAAGGAGTTACCAGCCATGCATATTCTACAGGTATTTGGATTACTGAGTGAATCAGATGTGAAAGATAGCTGTTGTAGTCAGGGAAATGACTAATGAGGAAGGGTACCAGGAACTTTGCATTTTAAAGTGTTCTCAGTGAAAAATGGAGGGGGAGACTGAGGCTCCTTGCATGCTGATGTGTTGGGTCTCCCACCTCAGCCTTTCATTCAAATTATGAAATTTCCTCTGGCAGTGCTTTGTTTGATGAGCGCAATGTTGTGTGCATGAGGCAAGATTTCATACCTGGAAATGGAATATTTCCCAGCATTTTGTTCCATGCTGGGATTTGTGAAGCAAGATTTTGTTGAAGATTTTGTTGAAGATTTTGTTGAAGACTTTGTTGAAGATTTTTAAAAAGATTTTGTTGAAGACCACCAGGAACTTTGCATTTTAAAAACCTTCTCAGTGAAAAATGGAGGGGGAAACTGAGGCTCCTTGCATGCTGATGTGCTGGGTCTCCCACCTCAGCTTTTCATTCAAATTATGAAATTTCCTGTGACAGTGCTTTTTTTGATGAGCACAATGTTGTGTGCATTTCCATTCCTGGAAATGGAATATTTCCCAGCATTTTTTTACATGCTGGGATTTGTTACATGCTGGGATTTTGTGTAAGCCCAACGAGGTGTTGATGTGTTGATACAGAAGCTTGTGAAAATTGTGGTGGTACCAGAGGACAAGGCTGGACCAGTAAATTTCTCACTGATAAAACCTCCAGAGCAGCAGGAGTGTGGCCTGATGTCAGGTCAAGGGAGGAACCTGATATTCTTGCTATGGTCTGAGGTGGTGAAGTGTCTGTGATCCTGAAAATGGGAATGCCACTGTCAAACACCCTGAACACGAGAGCTTTCAGTCCCCAACACTGTGATGATGGGTAAGGAGGAGATTATAGCTCTGACCTGGACTTTAATTACAGTTACACAGGAGTTTGTCAATTCAGGGACTTTCCTTCTCCCTGGAATGTTGAATTCTCCCAGTTCTGGTCTTCCTGACCACTAATGATCTTTCTAATGGAACAACATCATCATGTAAATGAGATAACCACTGATAAAGAGCTCAGACACTCATCCTATAATCCTGTCCTTGTCACTCAAATGCTTTATCTTTTAGACGATAAACAGAATCCCAGAATGGTTTGGGTTGGAAAGGATCTCAAAGCCCACCCAGTGCCACCCCTGCCATGGCAGGGACACCTCCCACTGTCCCAGGCTGCTCCAGCCCCAGTGTCCAGCCTGGCCTTGGGCACTGCCAGGGATCCAGGGGCAGCCACAGCTGCTCTGGGCACCTGTGCCAGGACCTCACCAGCTCTACATTAAATCAAATATTGTACTCTTCTTTTTTTTTGTGGGTATATTTTGCATAATTTATGAAAGAGAAACAATTCAGTTCTGGTTGCACCTCGGAGCAAGCTGGCAAAGTAGGGATGGTCCCTTTTATTGCTTCCAGTTTGATTCTGCAAAGATGGGAGCACCAGGCTCTGTGTGGAAAAATGTTTGTGTTTGTGCATTGGTTCCTCATAAAAATAAGTAGTAAACATCATAAAAAATTCTATTTGACTAATAACCACACATCCTGTCTGCATTTAATTTTTAGCTGTGCCTATTTTATCACCAAAAAAAAAAAAGAGATAAAACCTCCTCTATAGACTTCTCTAAAGAAGATACATCTATTTTAATTGTTAATAAGGGTCTAATTATAAATGATTTTCACTTTCTGCTCACACGTTGGCCCTTCAGGATGCATTTCAGTCTGCAATAAAGCAGGAGCAGCCGAGCTCTCTCAGAGGTCCGTTCATGCTCGTGGCCACCGGGTGTCACTATGATATAGATAAAAAGAGGCTCCAGCACAAGGAAAAAGACCCAAATTCCAGCTCTGCAAAGCTTTTCTGACAGGATTTAATAGTCGTGGCAGTCTTGGAAAGCACATTCATCTCCTCAGGTCCAGGATAGTGGATAAGGTCCAGGATAAGGAGCAGTTTGGACTCTGGTGGTGCTGGCACTCGTTCAGGATGCCAAAATCCTGCCAAGGTCGAGTCTCTGATTCTGAGCCCATGGCAGAGTTGGGAGTGTTGGGATGTTCAGGAATTAGGGCACGTGGCAGGCAGGAGATTGCATTTCTTTATGAGCATGGTGGGGTTTCTGGTTTTATTGGTTTTTATTATACATTCCTGTGGCCAAAATGTGAGGGGGAAAAAAAACCCCCAGCACCTTGCTGCTTCATCTCTCCAGCATCCCCCTGAATTGATGTCTCTGGAGCTGTAATGACAGATAATTGGAACCTTTTGGCCTTGCAACGCTCACATTTTCCACTTCCTCCTGTGTTTTTCCCACTTCTCTTTGCCCTGCCTCCTCTCTGAGGTGGGCCTGAATCTGAAAATGAAGATACAGCTCTGTGAAAAGCATCAGTTCCACGTGGGAACTGCTGCTGGGAGAAGGAAGAAGTCATCTTGAGGAACCACTTGCTTCTTTGTTTGTTCCTTTGATTTTTCTGTTTGTTTTCCAGCCACCTCATCCTGTTCTTGGCAGACTGAGTCCCTTAAGCCTCCTGAATTCTGCCCATGTGGGTGACAGCAGCGCAATTCAAGGAAGGTGCTGCTAAAAATAACATTTTTAGTAAAATACTGGGTTTTTTTCTACATGGGACAAGATTCCTGTTGGCTGTGGCTGGGGTTGGTGGTTGGACATTTACTGTGAGAACTTTATTGCCCTCCTTGCCATTTGTTTTTCATGCTTTCTAGGAGATCCTGGCTGATGTTCTGCAGCCTCAAACAGATTTAGGACCCTGTGGCAGGTCATGGTTAGAGGTGGAGATTCTTCACCTCCTTTCCCACCAAGCTCTGTTTGTCTCTGTTGTAGCAAAGTGGATTGGAAATGACCAGGCAGGTTCATCTTGAACAACTGGCAAATGATGCAAAACCTTTCAGACTTCACCAAAAAAAAAACCATCAAAGAGACAACTGCCTGTCTCCTGATCCTGGGGAGGAGTTCAGGGTGTGTCTTCCACCTGGACTCAGTTAAGGGAAACACTTCCATCTACTCTGCTTTGTGGGGAAGGAGAAAATCCAGAGGTGTGGCTCCAGATCAGCCTTGGAGTCTGCATCTTCCCCAATCCCAACCAGAGCCCGATGCAGCTTCCATAGCCAGCCTGGGGAAGGCAAGAGCAGGATGACATCCCTTGTATTGTGCAAACTCTGACATTCATTTTCCAAAATTACTGAGGAGTGTTGTGCAGCAGGCTTTTTTTATGGGCCTCATTATATTTTTTTTTGGCTGGTGCATCACTGGCTGCCATACGGCTCAATATAAAAATCTTTATGGGTATCTGCTGTCTCTCATAATACATGAAGTTATGTTAATTAACACTAATTAAATCAATCTAAAACATATATGAAACATAGCCCCACAAATTAGATAATTGAAGGGAGCTGGCCAAGTCCTTAGATTTGTGCTAAATGCTGCTGGTGCCTCATGGAAGCACTGATAACACCCTCCTGCTCCTCTTGTGCTGTGCAGACATTCCTGTGCAGACTCTGGTGCTCCTGAGGATTTTTTATTCTCTGGAGGTGCAGGAACAGGAAGGGAAATGCCTGTGGTCATTTTGAACACAGCTGGACAAACCAAGTTGCAGCACAGTGGCATTTCTTGCTGTTGCTCTGAACTTTTTCTCAAGTCTGACATCAGTGGCCAGGTCGGATTCACAGCCTGACCCTGGCCTGTGGTGTAGCAGATCCAGCAGGGCTGAATTTACAACCTGGGTTAGGGAGTGGGAAACAGGAGGCAGGTTTGTTTAGAGGAAAGTGTCTGGAAATGTTTTCAGAGTAATGAGGGAACATGAAGTATCACAGGCAAAACGTCTCTACACAAGGAATTTCACTTAATTTATTGTCATTTATCATGTATAATATGATATATCATATAGTCATCAATAAAGTTAATAGATATATTATAAACATATTATATATAGCATAAATATATAGAATATTTTATAGTATATAATATAATGAATTTTATTTATATACTATGTATAATATATATTATATATTTATATATAAAATATACTATCATATATAATATATTTATCAATAAAATCACTATATATAATATATTATCAATATATATATTATATTATCAATATATAATATATATATCTCAATAATATATATATATATATAATATATATTATATATATACTATGTATAATATACATTATATGTTATCTATATATAATATATACTATCATATATAATGTATTTATCAATACAATCAATATATAAAATACATTATCAATATATATAATATATTGGTATATCACATATATATAATATATAATATATAATAAATATATAATATATAATATATAATATATAATAAATATATAATATATAATAAATACATAATATATAATATATCATATATAATATATAATATATATTATATATTATATAATATATAATATATATCTAGAATATCGAATATCTAGAATATAGAATATATATGATATAGATTATATTATCTATATCTATCATATATTTTTCAATATTATATATTTATCAACATAATCAATTGTCATTCAACATAAGACACTAATTGCTTATTCAGACACTGAGAAAAGATGGAGAGAGAAATGAGTAAGCACTCAGGAAAGCACTTTTCCTGCCCTTTCTCAGGATCAGCTTCAGTCCAGCACCTCTCCTCCTTCTTCCCTCTGCCCACATCCCTTGTCCCTGTGTGCCCCTGTGAGTCCCCACTGACTCCTTTGGGCAGAGGGAAGCTCCTTCTGGCACTTCTGTCCTTCCAGGACTGTGCCTCCAGCCCTCTTCTCAGGAGCATCTTCCACGAGCCCCTTCCATTCCTCCAAATCTTTTTTCCCTTTCTCTTCTCAGCTTTCCTTGGCATCCAAAAAAGCTGCCTTTATCTCCTTTGTCTCCTGCCCTCTGTGCTTGCCCCCATTTCTTAAAAATGTCTGGGCAGAGCAGCCTAGTGCAGCTCTGGCTGGTGGAAATGTTGAGATTTCGGTTGTTTTTATGTTTCAGAGCTGTCTGGATGTGGCTGTGATCAGCCCAGGGCAGTTCATGGCCTCCTCCCACACAGGTCACTCCTGCAGTCCTCTGCTACCCAAATCCTGCCAGTGATGCCCAGTACAAGTATTCCCAGTGGGGTGTGAACAATGTCCTCACTTGCTCTCCAGGTTCCTCTAAAGCACTGAAACACAGCTCTGTTACCCAGAAGGAAATAGCCAATGCAGCAAGTAAAACATAAAATGTAAAAAAAAAAAGGTATAAAATGAGAAAGAAAAAAAAGTGTGGAGTTTGTGGGTTGTGGGTTTGTGGTTTTTTTTTTTTTTTTTTTTGGTCAAAAAAGATTTCTTCAGCTTGTTTATTTTCTTTCAGATTACTTATTTATTTTAAGGAATAAAGTGTTTGCTGACAGAGGCATAAGACCTTTTATAGGCTAAAATAACAGCAATCTGTCTCCTCCTGTAGCTCTGTGACAGCTACTAAATCAATGACAATAAAGCATCAATGGTTAATGCTGTACAGTTTATTCTGGAAAAAAACAGCTGGGAGGGTGGTTGTTGTGATCCCATAGTCATGGACAAAAGGGAACTCAATCTAAAATTGGGCACTTGGCATCTCTCATGCAGAAAAACCTGGCAACTCAAACCAGCAGGGTTAGAGCCAGACCCAGGCAAAATGTTGAGGCTCAAGGGCAAAATTCCTGGCCTGGGCACTGCTTTCCTGTTTGACCTTGAGAAATGACTTCAGTCTTTGAGGAAGGCAGGGCTGCTGGTGTTCTCCCACTGGTAAAATGAGAATAGCATCAGTTTTTGATCAGTTATTTGAGGGTGCCAGATGGAAGGCACTGAGCAGGTATTGATTACAGGAATTCAGTTCATGCTTTCCCCACAGGAATGGGAGGGTCAGCGTTGTGAGAGAGCTTGCATGTAAAAGTAACTTGGTGTTCTGGTTTGAGTGGTATGGGTTGCTTGCAGATAAATCCTAGTTTGGAATGAAGTCAAATAGCTTTTTTTTTTTTTTTTTTTTTGCTAATAATGTTACTGAGTAGTAAATTTTAAACTTTGTTTTGTCTCTGAAAAGAACAGAAAGTACCAGTTCTGAGAAGTGCTAGTAAACTATTGCATCTGTTCAGATTGCCTTTTAAACAGGATTATTTATTAAAAGAGACACGTGTTCATTTCCTGAAACAAGACTGGTTTAAACACAAGACAGAATTTTGCCAACAACAAAAGGAGAAGTCAATAAAAAAACCTCTCCAAATTAAAAAGCAGCATTGTTGCTTATTTAGAGGAAGGAGATGGATTGCAGAATTTGTTTGTGCTCAGAAGAACATGGATGGTGAGGTGTGGAGTGATGGGCAATAGGCAGCATGTCTGGAGCAAGGTCACTCATTAAGATTAGGGTTCATTAGCAATTATAAATGACATTAGTGTTAAATGCAGGACACAGGTGGAACTCCAGAGCTCAGCTGGTCCACCCCCCCTGAAGAGGATCACACAGACCTTGATGATTTCTGACACAATTCTCTAACATACTCTTAGACCTCCAGTGATGGAGAGATGGCTGCAGCAGGAATTCTACTCTTCTCCTTCACCAGGCTTTCCAGTAAAATGTTTTTCCTAATGTTTTAATCTTCCTTGCTGTGAATGAAACTTTCTCTCCTAGCTACTATTTCCACAAAGGACAGGTTATTCTCTTCCTGTGTATGGCAGTTTCTATCTGAAGATGGCCACCTGGTACATTTTCCTCTGCTCTCAGCTGCATATCCCAGTTCTTTCAATGTTTCCTCCCCTTTGGATTATTTTCTTTTACTCCACACTTTCCTGGAGTGCAGTGTCCAGCCCAGCTGTGTTCTTGCAGTACTGGGTAGAACAGAAGGATTGATTCATGTCTCAGAAACCTGATTTTTGTTCCTGTATCTCAGTGTGACACTTGCCATTCTCACAACAGTGTGACACTGCTGACTCATGCTCCGTTTGTCACTGACTGTAACACCTACACCCATCTTTGCAGAGCTGTTACCTAACCCTGCTTCTCCCCATCCAGTATCTGCCCTGTCTGAGGAGTGTAGGATATAGCAATTGCATTTTTTGAACTTCATTTCCACCCCTATTTTGCTTGTTTGCACACAGAATTTTATCTTCTATGCCCATGTGCCTCTAGTTTCTTCCAGCTTTATTCCATGGTTGTAGCTATGAATGAAAACACAGAACTGGCCTGAATCTAGGTTATGTCTACATAGAGAGCTCCTCCTAGCCTGGGTTTTGCAACTTGGTTGTGTAAATGTTATATCAGATCAAATAAGAATTCTTGTTAAAGTCAAAAGAGAGGACAGAGCATCACAGAATCACAGGATGGTTTGGGTTGGGAGGGACCTCAAAGCCCATCCAGTGCCCCCCCTGCCATGGCAGGGACACCTCCCACTGTCCCAGGTGCTCCAGCCCCAGTGTCCAACCTGGCCCTGGGCACTGCCAGGGATCCAGGGGCAGCCCCAGCTGCTCTGGGCACCCTGTGCCAGGGCCTCACCACTCTCACAGTATTGAATTTTTTCCTAATATCCAATCTAACCCAATCCCTTTCTGCTTGAAGCTGTTCCCCCTTGTCCTGTCACTACAGGCTCTAATAACTATTCTCTCTCCATATTTCTCATCTGCCTCTCCTAAATCCAAGACCCTCATCCTTTCATAGTTAGAAATGAAACTGACTTGAAGAAAAAATGTTTGTTCCCATTTTTCTAGGGAAGATTTGATGCAAAAGGGGCATTTACCACTGAGGTCTTCTTGACTGTCTTGTGACAGTCACTTTCCCTTCCTGTTAAATAGCAGAGTAACACTCTCCTTGTTCATAGTGAACAAAGCTTTTCTCCCTCTCTATTAGTGTATTTATGGAATGTTTCTTGTTACCCTCTGTGTCTCCTAATTATGGCTTTCTCCTTTATCCTTATGTGCTTATGCTTTCCTTTTATACTTGTCCTTGGCAATCTGATTTAGTTCCCATCTATTGGGTTCCTCTGACATCAATGAGCAGCTCATGCTATATCTTAATTGGTTCCATTATGCATGGTAGCAGAATGAAGGATAAACAGTTTCAGCTCCTGATAATTTTTGCCTAAATTGCTGCTGTGCAGCAAGGGTCACTCACTGTGAACCTTTATCATTCATCATTTTGGGAGCTTTGACAAGGTGAATGTCCAGGACTTGCTTTTCTCCCCTCACATTCCCTCTCCCTGCAAATTCATAACAAATGCCTGTCCAGAAGTTCCTGGGTGTGATTAGAAGTAGGGTGAGCTATGGTTTATCCTGCTACTCTGCAGAGTAGACCTCTGCTCCTGTTCCTGTGTCCAAAGAGGTGCCAAATGTTCTCTTTGTTCCACAAATCTTAGTGGCTCATAATTAACAGGCACTGACCTCTCAGGGACAGGACCCAGGGAATGGCTGGAGCTGTGTCAGGGGAGGTTTAGGTTGGATATTAGGAAAAGATCCTTCCCCCAGAGGGTGTCTGGGCACTGGAACAGCTCCTCAGGGAATGGTCACAGCACCAAGTGTGGCAGAGTTCAGGAAGTGTTTGGACAACTCTCTCAGGCACAGGGTGGGATTTTGGAGATGATGCTGCGCTGGCCAGAACTGTGATGATCCTTGTTGGTTCCTTCCAGCTCAGCATATTCTGTGAATCTATGATTAATAACAACACTGAGGCTACCCAAGAGCAGCCTCCAGTCTGTGTTTTGGTTTTAGATCCACGTTTGAAGTTCCAGGGCTCAGTGTGGTGAGATGATCGCCGTGGTTTTACACTAATTATGATCGTCTGCAACTCCCACGGGGGTGAGCAGAGTGGTTTTTATTAAGTGCTGTAATTCAGCATCTCATTGTGCATGAAAATGAAAGAGACGAGTGCGTTTGTGCTGAGCACATTACCACATCACTAAAGTGAGGGTGTGGTGACAAGACAGCACTCCAAACCCAATTAGCTGCAGTGAATCCCAGAGATCTGGTCCTGTCTTGTCTGAGGAATGTCACCTAACACTGGAACACGAGTTTCCAGGAAACACAGAGCCTGAGCACGTCAGGAGCCCTCGAGGAACCGGGACTCACACAACCTGCGGATCCTCTGCCAGCAGGTACGTGAAGGGAAACACAAGGCAACCTAAGAGAACTCATTTGCAGGGCTTTAAATCAATGCAACTCATCAAAATCCTCCAACAGAAACCCTTTTAAAATGAAAATAAAAAGAATCTGACCTTAGATGACTAATTTCATTAGTTTGACTAATGCTCGTCGGGGATTCTGAAGGTTTAAAGCGCCATATGAAGCTGAGTATTCTTTTAGACTGCTGCAGGGTTGGATAAATGATCTCACATTTCTCACCTGCCCACACTCTGTGTTTCCACCCCCTCTGCTCACAATCTGGGTTTTGCTACTCTCTCTGGCCTAATGTCTCAGCATGTTCTGACTCCTCCTTCTGGGTGCCAAGACGCTCCCAGGGACGGGCTAGAAATAAAGGCAGAGGCAGATTCATGTTTGCTTTGTAGCCATACTCAGACATTATGCAATTTCAATGGATCCTAATAGATGCAGGAAAAGATACTTTTGTGTCACGTTTGTGTCAGGATAAAACACTGGAATATATATTCATTTTTATGTTCAGAGTGCCTGATGTTGAGCTGGACCTCGTGCTTGGATATTTTTTTGGGAAGACAGTGCCCAAAGCAAGGATCAGAACAGTCCTTTGTACAGAAGGGGGAGGTTGTAACAGAGGTTTCTTGAACATTGTTGTTAAACAAGCAGGAGAGTGCTGCTTTTACCTCTTAAAGCCCTCATTTTGCAGGAAAAAAAAAAATCCTGCAAGGGCCCATAATTTGGTTAAATACTCAGGCCTGACACTGAATCCTTGGAGACATCATGAAGAGGCCTTCATTCTGCAACAAACAGATTGGCACTGCAGTGATGATAATTGTAATTATCATGAGCATAATAAATAAATGGCAATGCATTTTCTAGCTTTAGGAGACTGAGTAATCTGGCAAACAGCTTGCTGCACTCTATCACACAATAATGATATTCACTGCCAGCCCAGGAAGTTTACCTAGGGGCTGTGACTCATGTTTGTTTTGAAAGGCACAGCATTAAAGGCCTGTGAGTTATGTCTGTTGTGAAGAACACTGCATTTAAGTAATTACAAATGCAAAACTAAAGCAAATCCACCAGGCAGGAAAAAAAAAAAGAAAAAAAAAAGGCGAGCTAATTGATCTCCCTGTTTCTCACACTTTCACTCCTGGTTTGTCTTCATTAAATTTTTGCCACTGGGGTGGTTTTGTTGGGATGGTTTGATTTCTGCTGCATCTTCTGGGGTCACCCTCTGGTCACTGGCTGGTTTTCGCTGTAGCATCAGGGTTGCTCTGACTCTGGGAGCCAGCCCTGGATGAGCCTGAATCTGGGGAATGCCAAGGTTTTTTCCTGACCTGCTCCTTGGGCAGATAAACTGTGACAGAAAAGGGAAGTGAATTCCTGGGGATGTAGCAGGGAGGTGTCAGGGACACATTAAACATGCATTTGCCTGAGAAATTGCAGATGTTTATGTTTTTCTTTAGAGACAGGTTATAATAGGAATGGTTTCTCCTGTTGTTCCTCTCACCTGGAGGTTGCTCCATCAGCAAACAAGAGTCACCTTGCAGCTCAGAGGACTTCCAGTGCCAGCGTCCTGCAGCTTTTCCTGCTGGAACAAGCACAGGAAGAGTCCTTAAAAAAAGGTGCAAAACCTGAAAAGACATTAAAATCACAGATAAATAGTTAGTCAAGTATGAATGGTAGAAGAGAAATGCTTTAGAATAGACTCTAATAACCAAGAGGAAAACTTAATTTTAAGTTTTTTTTCTTTTTCTTTTTCTTTAAAAGCTGCTCCCTGGACATGTATACAGACCACTGAAAAATTCAGTTTTGCTTCTGAGCCTGCAAACAGTGGGGCAGGCACTTAGCAGCTTTCCTGAGCTGGGACCAGAGCAGGGAATAAATGATAACTCCAGCCATTCCTTGTGTGCTGAACTGTAGGTTTTCCTGCTGTGGTTCCTGGAGCTGCCATGGCAGAGGGATGCCTGACCCATGGACTCCCTCCAGCAGCTTCTCCTCCCTGCTCTGTGCTCCTCCAGCCCATGCCACACCATCCAGCATGCCTGGGATTTCACCAGGTGCATGACTTTGCAGATAAACTGGGAGATTTATATATTTTTTTAATCAGCAAGCCCTGTTACCTCTGCCAGCCTTCTAATTTCTCACCCAAATGCTGCTTAGAATTACTGTCAACCTTTGCTATTGCCAAGCTTTTAGTCAAGATGAGTCAGGCTAAAATAGGCATCGAAGAGTAATGCGTAAGACTTTGGAAAATAAGTTAGAAATCTGTCACATTTGCCTTCTAGCTTTGCAGCTATTCACAGCACATTTGTTTGGCTCTTCCTTGCAAACTTTGAGGCTGGAAATCGTTTTGGAAAAAGAAGTGAGTGAAGGTAGTGTTATGGAATCATCGAATCCTAGAACGATTCGGGTTGGAGTGGACGTGGAAGATCATCCAGTCATGCCAAGGGCAGGGACACCTTCCACTAGACCAGGTTAAGTACAGCCCATCCCACCTGGCCTTGGACACTTCCAGGGATGGGGCAGCCACAGCTCCTCTGGGTAACTGTTGCCCTGATTTTTTAAGATTTTCCAAGCCTTCTGATGTTGACATTCTTTTAGAGAACTTTCTCACACGCTTTCTGTAAATAGCACATTGTTTTGCATTCCTATATGGAGGAGGAGAACTTTGATGGACTGTTGGTTTGTCCAGTGTCATTGGAGAGGTGGCACTGTCACCCTCCCATCCACTGTCACTTTTAGAAAATGTTGGAGTCAGAAAATAAACTTCCTCTTGTTGCTGTTCACCTTGAGAGCAGCGGTGTGCGCCCGTGTTCTTTCGTGTTCCATGGCGACAGGTAACCTCTGCCTCCCCACCCTCACAGTCCAGAGTTTTTTCCTAATATCCCCTCTGACCCTGCTCTCTCTCCCCCTCATCCTGTCACTCCAGGCCCCTGTAAATACTCTCTCTCCATCTTTCTTCATGGTTCCCTTCAGGCACTGAAAGGCCACAGAGCTTCTCTTTTCCAGGCTGAGCAATACCAATTCTCTCAGCCTTTCCTCTTTGCCTCCTAGGCTTGAGACATGGTGCAAAACCCCCAGGCTGACCAGGGCAGGCTGAAAATTGCTCTTGATGCTGGGTCCCCCAGTACCTCTGACACTGACAACAAACCCCCATCAAATGTGGCCATGGCCCAGTGGCCCCACTGCAGCTCTGTGACCTGTTCTTCTTCCAGGTCTTTGTGATTTCTCAGGGTCTGAGGTGGTCTGTTCCTTTCCTGCATGAAGGAAGATACTCAGAAATCCACTTGAATTTTTTTGTGCATTCTCACAATGTGATATTTTTTATTCCTAGTGCTTTAGAACAATTAATTTGGTGCCACGTCTTAAGTTAGGATTAATTACAGATGTCCAATGTTTGGTATGTGCAGGCTTCCTTCTCTCAGAGAGGCTGACACAAATCTATAGGAATGCTTTCAGGAGCATATGTTATTATAATTAATGTGTTATAATGATAATTATCATTAATTCTGCATATTGCATTATCTATACAAGACATCTTATTCATTTTGATTGTACTAATTTAATATAAAACACTGAGAAAGTTAAAGAGTTGCACAGGTTAAGGGCTGCAGTGACCACTGAAAGTTCACACAGAATAATGAATTGTCTCTTGCAACCAAGGAGTGCTGTCTGCTTAACTGTGGTGAAAGTGGAGTAATATGTACTAAAAGCAATAGTTCAAAAACACATTTCCAGTTTATTGGATGGGAGCTCAATAATAATCCCTTGCTGTGTGTTTTGATTCACTGTTCCATTATGGAAACTGCCAATTTCTCTGCCAAAGTCTTGGCTCAGAAGATTCACAGTTGATCCCCGTGAAAAACAGGTGATTGGATTTTACTCTCATTATCTTGCCTCTAGTCGTGTTGCTTTAAAAATATGATTCTGGCAAAGAAGGAAGGAGAAAGGATGGAGTTTAAAACTACCCTTAAGCATCAGAAATCAGAAAGAGACTACTTGGGCAGGAAAATGGCCAATATTTGCCTCTGGAGCAGCTGATGCTGGCCACTCTCAGAACCCAGAGGCTGAAACAGGAGGGCTTTGGATCTCATCAGGTTCTTTCTTCTGGTAAAAGAATTATCAGAGGGATAAAGACCTAAACCCAACCCTAAGACATCTGGGTAAATAAAACTCAGAGTGGAAAGAGTACAGACTAGAGGAGAAGCCAGAGGAGGAAAAAATGATTGGCATGGAGAAGGGATTTAAGGAGGACAGCTTTTCATTACCTGTTCATGTGGAAAAAAACCACAACAGACAAATTAATGACAAGAGAAGGAAACAGCTGAAAATGCATGTGAATGTTCTTTAGTTCTTGGCAAAACAAGAACTGCCTGAGACTTTTGATAACGTTCACTGTAGACTTTTAGCAAGAAAGTTGCAAAGTACTGGAAGAAGCTAATGATATGCTAATTTTTAGAAACTTTAATAGCTTTAACCCCAGAAACTTTAAACTGGCTCATTCACTTGATATGAATTCCAGGAAGATTTCCAGAAAACCTTTTGCCTCACCTTGAGTAAGGCAAAAATTAAAATGTGGTTGTGTAATGCTGTCTCATCCAACATTCCCTCCAGGCAGAATAAGTATTCTCCAACTTCATAGTTTTTAATGGAGCAAGAAGTCACTGTTGATGTGATTTACTCTGATTTCTGAGAGGGATTTGAAAGGTCCTGTGGGCCCCTTTGATAAAAGAAACACCAGCACAAAGGCAGCAAAGCCACAAAGGTGGGTTAAAATTGTCCTTGTTCTTGGAATATGGGAGTGAATACAGGTAGTAAGGCTGCAAACATCAGGTTTCTCCAGGAATCTGCTCTTGGTTCAGTCTGTTAAGTATCTTCAGAGCTCATAACAACAAATCCCAGGTGAGGACACAGCCATGAATAAACAGAAAAAAAACCAAAGAGCTGGCTATGATACAGCCTTGCCTCTTGAGGAGCAGCATTCATCTGAACAACATGGATTTTACAAATGTGACATGCCAGGGCACACATCCAGGGACAAAGGATGTGGCAGGAGCGCGGGGCAGCGCATTCCCGAGGCAGCAGCTCAGGAGAGGAGGCAGAGGCAGGAGCAGGTAATCAATCAAGCATGAGCTGTGCTGCAGAGGCATTGCTGAACAGCACTGAAGGAAGGAGGCAGGGGGCAGGACTCCTGATTATTAGTGAGATCACCCTGGGAATGCCATCTGCTGCCACGTCAACGCCTCGACAAAGGGATGCCGACAGCTCGGAGGTGATGGACCATGTGAGGTCTGTGCCTCAGCAGAGGGGAAGGTGCAGCTCTCAAATATTAGTCAAGATAATAAAAAAATAGAGCATTTGGAGTATTAGGTGCTTCAAAAGCTGGTGATGTCAAATGACTGGAAGTTTCAAAGGTACAGAATTCCTGGGGCTGCTGTGAGCATAAATCAGATTTGCAGGTGCTCCACGCCTCTCGGAGCGCTTCTACTTAGGAGCTTGGACATGGAGCTAAGAACATGAATTTTATTGACTGGCTCTGCAATTCCTGTTAGGAATCAGGGAATATTGACAGCACACTGGTTTTGTCACACACCTGGAAGCCATCTCAGAAGATTCTCCCTGTTTTTCAGCTAAATCCACATGGGATCATGTTGCAGTAAGGTAGAAAAATGATAAGGAAAGCTTCATAAAATCAAGCCTGCTCTCCTGGAATCAGTGGCTGGCCTTGTCAAAGCCAGCTTTTTGCAAGCTCCCACATGAAACCAATTAGTGTGAGCAATTAGTTAGTATAGTTAGTATAATATAGTTAGTTAGTATAACAATCTATTCCTGGCTAAAAAACAACTTGCACCTGTATAAACTGGTTTTACGCCATTAGATAGAAAAATGAAAATTATCTTTGACAAACAAACTTCCCTACATGGATACACTGAGAGTTTGAGTGAGCAATCACTACAGAATAACAACTTGTTACTAACCAATAAAGTAATTGGCAGGAAAGCTACTGACCAATTGGAGAGCGACATGAAGTCTGTAAAACTGGATTAAAAAGGAGTTATGTGAATAAAGAAGGGGCTTTTTTCACCATAAAGAAAATGGAGTTCTGTGTGATTTATTCTGATAAGATCCTACAGGTCATCCTTGCCCTAGCTGTGTGCACCTTTCCACAGAGGGACTGACCTGTCTGCTCAAAAAGCCAAACATCAGCTCCAGCAGAGCAATCTGCTCCCTGTGCCAGGCTTCCAAGCTGAGCTGAACCCTGTTATTGCAGCCTTTCCTCTGTGCTCTGCCCAAGTCTGGAGTTTTCATCTGAATATTCCTAATTTTGGGGAAAAGCTTATTTGGCTAGGGATCTTGAGTTAACATCTTTGAGATAAACTTTGTCAGGATACCAACTTATTAATATGGCAGAATAACTGACTGTGTTTCCTCTCCTCCTAGCACTAAGCAACCAGACAAGGGAAAATGTCAAGGTTTTGGCCATATTTGACACAGGAGTTCAGCACAGCTTTCTGATATTTTTTTCCCTTCAGATACATTTAGCAGCATCTATTCAAGGAGCTGTGCAGAAATTCTGTGAGTACTTTGACATGTTCTCTTGCAATCCCAACACTGCTCTTTAAGGGAAAGGCACCACAGGAATATTTCAGGTACCGTGCTGCCCATGAATCATGCAAAATGCTCTCGCTCCAGTGAGGGTTTCTTTTCAACAGTGTTTTTTTCTTTTCCCTGCAATCTTGGACTTTTAAGTGCTTTTTGGAGTTCTTGGTTGTGGAGGGTCTGTTCTTAAAATAATATCTGGCAGGAGAAGTGCACACAGAGCTCTCACTGCAGCTGGTGACAGGTGAGCAGTGACACCTGTGCTGAAGCCATCTGGGCTCAGTGGCAGGGCTGGGACCACACCTGGGGGTGAATTGAATCTCCCCATTTCACAGAGCAGGGGTTATAAAAATGGCAGAAAACAGAGAAATCTTTTATTCAGCTGCTTTTTCACTCGTGCCAGGGGTTGTCATGCATGGGGGAATTAAGCCACACGAAGCAGAAGAGGACATGTCACCCACTGGGGCCACTACAGTGTCACATCTGATGCCTGAATGTCCCCCCCCATTGGGACACACTGAGGAAAACCAGCAAAAATGTAGGGAGATTGCTAATGAACCACTTGGAGAGAATTGCTAATGAAAGAATGAATCTTTGGTGTCAGGTCTGTAAAAAGAGGAATAGAAGTCTTAGCAGATCAAAAATAAGAAGTGATCCCAGCTTAGACAGTAATTTTTTTTCCTTCATAAAATGATTTTTGTGAGAAAACAACTTCTTTTCCTGCTGTTTTTAATTTCTTTCAAGGAGCTGTAGGTTTTTTTGAGAACTCAAATTACGGGCAAGTCTTTTCTGCAAATCTTTCCATTTTCAGCACCAAAACCTTTCCTTGCTGAGCGAGGAGAGAGAACATGGAATGAATAAAAACCCAACTGGCCTAAAAGTTTCTGGGTGCAGAAAATCCACAAACCAACCATTTATTCTGGCCAATTTAGAAAAGAAATTCCTTTTCTCCTCCCTTGCACTCCCAATTTCCAAGAGCAAACCTGCACCACCATAGGGTGAATCCTTTGGGTGCCAGGAACGTGACAAAGCTGCAGAGGGAGTGACACTGCAGGGACACTGTCCAGGAAAAGGGGAGAGCAGTGAGGGTGGAGGAAGGATCATCATCATCATCATCATCATCATCATCATCATCATCATCATCATCATCTGCAATTACTGAGCAGAGGGAAACAGCGTTTTTTAGGAAGGAGGGCAAGAAGATGGGAGCTGTACTCTGGAAGGAGAGAGAAGTACAGGAAAACCTCAGGAGAAGGATGGGAGTTGTATCACAATGAGAGTGGGTGTTTCAGCTCTGAGTAGTTATTATTATTATTATTATTATTATTATTATTATTATTATTATTATTATTATTATTATTTTAAAAGGATTAAGTAATAGAATTAAAATGTTTCTTTGAGTTAGCTGAGCTCCACTTTGAGACACTTCCTTTTTTTTTTTAATAAAAATACATTCAGAAGTGATATTTTTAAATCTTCAGATGCAGTGGTTGCTTTCCAAGCCCCCAGGAAATCCTGGATGCATCTTTAATGTCTGCTAACAGCCAAGCTAGGGAGCTGAACACATTTTTTCAGGCGAGGAACCATCACCAGGATATTACCAGGTAAAGGTGAGCGGTTCAGGCAATCTGGGAAGACTTGTAAAAGTCCTGATTCAGCACCGTAATGTTTAGGTAAATGCTACAGCAGCTCCTTAAAAGAGAAAAGCGAGACACTTCTTATGTATGACTCACTAATCACTGTCTGTGCTGTGGAGCCTGGAGTACAAATTCCTTTTGTCATGAAAATGCTTGCTCCTTTGATCCCCACAACATCATTAAACAGTTCTAAAGAGTAAGTAAATCTTTTGGCACATTCTTTGCAAAATAAGCGTTTCAGGATTCAGACGCATGTGGGTGTGTTTGTGATGCTGAGGAGATTGATACCGATACAATTTTTAGCAGCGGGTGCAGACTGTGCTCGTTGCTTTGCCGAGGCAAAGAGGCAGAGAGGTTTTTCCAGCTCCTTTTCCAAAGCAAATATGTCGAAAATTGAAATGTGCAGGGCAGCCATGCGGGATTGCTGCACAGGATTTGCTGGTGCAAATTAAAACTATTTAGCCTGGATGGATGTAGACCTTCCCTGTTGACACATGGAATATTCTTCCCAAAGGTTTTGAAGACTTTGCATTCGACTTCATTTTCTTCATCTCATTATCTTCATTTTATCTTCATTCAACTATCAACCTGATAGCTCAGGAAAAATCCACAGATGGTTTTTCTGGAGGCCCTGATGCTGTTGAGGATATCACCAGCACTTTCCCAGGAAAAACCAGGGTTACAGACTGCTGGAACACACACTCTGGGTTGTCCCCTGTGTCTTTGAGGAGGGCTCAGTGCAGGCTGAAGGCACAAGGAGGTTATTTCCTTTTTCAGAATTGTGCATTTTGGTCAATTTATCACTTTCTCAGCTGCTTTATTACCTGGCAATGGTGGGTTTTTTTTTCTGGTCCTGTGCACATCAGCCCAGTGCCTGGATCAGCTGCCCTGTGGACTCTTTGGAGCTCTGCATCTAGAAAATTTAAGGGACAGGGGTCAGATTATTTATCCATAAAGATTTCACCAATGGTTCTCTGGTATTTATCTATTAACTTCCCAAGGCTTTAGCTAAAATGGGAAGAGCTTATGAGCTTACTGAAAGAATACTGGGGATCTAAACCATTCAAAGACTGTTTGGAAGTGTAAGAACAGCATTCTCATGCCACATAGCACTCTGTGTGAAATAAGTTTGTACCCTTCCAACACACCATCTGGCAGCAAACAGCACATTGGTTTGCATCCCAGCCTGTGATCTTGCAAGGAAAATGATATCATATGTAATAAAATGCACTTTTAAAAGTCAACATTTTCATCGTGATCAGTGAAACTGGTGGACTTAAGAGCGTTTTCAGTTTTCTATCAGAAAATGTTTTGGTAAACAAGTGTCTGCCCTCAGTTGTGATGTGCATATGAGGAAAGGGATTTATGTCACACTCAGACACGTGTCCTTGGTGTGCATCTGCACCTTGGAGTGCTCAGAACATTCGAATTTGCACTCCTGCCTGAGCCATTGCAGTGGGAGGAATCAGATTATGGGCTTTCAACTGGTACCCAAAATATGGGTGGAAGGAGTTGGATGTTTGAGGGGAAATGGAGCAAGTCTGTTGATTCAGGAAATGAGAAACTGGTTGGAGTGAGATGCAATCACATGCCTGAGTCCTCCTAGAACTGCATCCTCTCTCTTATTTTGATACCTTGAAATTTCAGGGAAGATGATTCATGTCTGTGTTGGGTAAGGCATCTCTACAATTTAAACCATCTTCTTTCCCAGCACTGTGATATTTCAACGTGAAAGGAAGTAATAGCCACTTGCTTAAAATTCTCAGCAAATCAGGCAAAAAGCTTTCATGTAGTTGGATAATGGACAAATGTGTATCTTGGAAAACAAACAAGATAAAATACAGGCTGATAGACCTGTTCTTATTAGGTTTTATATGGGGAAATTAGTCTGGCCACTTGAGTGATGATGAAATGATTAGGAAGAACCTTCTATCTAGCTGCACACATAGGGTTGCAGAGATTTGATTATATGAAAAATAACAATGGAGGATCAGCTTTTCAGGGATGAGGATGGGTTAAAATAATTTAGGGAGAAATTGCTGTAATTAAAACCACTCTAGCTGGTAGTCAGTCTCCTTCCATTAAGGGCTCATCCTCAAGTTTGCATTAATATTCTCTCATGGTGTTCTAGGAACCCTTTCATTTGCCACTCCATGCAAATTTAAATTCCAGCCTCCCAGTCAGTGTTTTGAATCTCTGGGATATTGAGTAAGTATATAATTCTTAGCTTAGACGCTGAACATCTGTTGCCATTTGTGTCCAATTTGTAATTACAGCAGGGGGAGCTGGACAATTGGAGATTAAAAAGATGCTGCCTAATCTTCCACCACATGTTTCTACTTAAAAAGAATAACCCACTGGAGAAATCTCATGGCAGCTCGTGGTGTATCTTCTTCTCCCCTTATCCTTGCTCAACAGATCAGCCCTCATCTGAGCTCTGTCTGAGATTGCCACGGTCCTTCTGCTTGGACCTGGCAGTGTGTTCACTCAGACCTGGTTCCAGGGCGTGTTCTGGAGGACTGCATTCCTGGTTTTCCACAGTTAAAGCACTGTGCCTTGTGGCATTCCTTTGGCCTCTAGTAGTATTTTATATAGAGTGATTTGTATCAGGCATTTGGAGAGAATGGGCACTGGGAGAGCCTGCTGAGGTGGATAACACAATCCTCCCTCAAGATTTCTGCCCGTGCCGTGGAGTGGGCTGGGCACAGACCAGGAGGAGAGTGTGATGTGTTTTCCTCCTTTCTCAAGATCAGGGTGTAGATTTTCCAGTGGGACTACTCAAATGCTTCTACAGAAGAGCTAAAAGCAGCAGCTGTGGTGCAGTGAAGGCAGAGCATTAGGAAAAGGGCAGAAACCAGAGGTTATAGGGTCATAAACATAGCAGAGTGTGCTTTGTCTTACTGCAGAGCAACGTGACCAACATCTTTGCAAAAGTTATTCATGAAAATGTTTTACCTAAGAGCTGATTCCAGGCAGGGACATTTAAGAAGGGGCAGGAAGGAAGAATTGGTGCTCCTGAGCAGGCTGGATGGGGCTCTGAGCACACTGGTCTAGTGGAAGGTTCCCTGGTCGTGTCAGGGGGGGTTTGGACCAGATGATCTTTAGGGCTCCTTCCAGTTGAGAGGAATAGCAGATTTGTCTTTACAAGCAGCCTGTGGGTCTGCTGGTAGATAAAACCAGCACAGGGAGATAAAAAAACAATGGGAAAGATTTCACTGATTGATGAATGGAAAAAGATATTTGCTTTTAGAAATAAGCATTAGGTTGGCTGATAAATGAAATTAGACATTGAAAGATGAAAGAAACAATGGGGAAGAAAAAACCCTAAATTCCCTAACAATTAAAAATTAGAAGGGAGGGTTGTACATTAGAGGGGAATCTCTGGTATCAGGCATTCTGGGCAGTCTGTACCTCTCAAGTAGCTCAGCCATGGGGAAAGAGAGAAGGGAAATGTGGCTGGAAATTGGGATAAAAAGGAGGCTGCGTCCTCCAAAAATCTGAGAGATCCCAGGGGAATGCCCCATGGCCTCTCCCTTTATTCCACTAAAGTAAAAGGACTCCTCTGTCTCCTTTTTGGACATAAACCCCTGGTGTTTGTGGATTAATTTTCCTAACATAATCCAAACCATTCCACGATTCTCTCTGGAGCGAGAGATGATGTTGCAGAAGCAGTGGGAGAGGGAAGGCTCGCAGCAGTGACGTCCTGCAGAGGAAGGAAGGAAGGAAGGAGGGAAGGAAGGAGGGAGGAAGTGGGTTTAGTCCTTTCAGGAGATGTGGAGACACATAAAGGAGCCCCTCTCAGGGTGCTGCCCACATGGACCGGCTGCGGGTCCCTCCCACGGGAGCCTCGTGAGATGCCGTGGGGGTGGGTGTGATGCTGAGTGAGGAAGTTGTGCCTTTTCATTGACTGGAAGAACTTTCTGTCCTCTGCAAGTCTGAAAAATGTGAGTGCAAAGTTGTAAGAGATTGACAAAACAGTTGCTGTATTTCAGTGAAAAGTGTTTCACTCGGTTTGTGCTTGAGAGGGGAAAACGATTTTGCTGCTGGTTGGAATAGCAATATCCAGTGAGATGTGCCCAGTATAGGAGATATCCATTCTGAACTAATACAGTTTTCGTATTTGTGCTGTTGGCTTCTGTGCTTTTCCAAGTATATCCTTCTGGTCTTTATTGAAACTCCAGAAGGTTGGGGTTTTTAGGGTTTTTTTTGCTTGTTTGTCGTTTTTATTTTGTTTGTTGTTGTTTTGGGGGTTTTTTAACAGCTAATCTAGTGAAAAATTAATTTTCTCTGATTTTCTTTAGGACATAATTGAATTTTTTTTTTTTTCCCCCAAAAGAAAATTAACTTGCCTGTGACCTCAAGAGAATTGGGATTCTGTTAGGAATGGGCTTTGGCACTTGAAAGGATTTACTGAAAGATATTTATGAGACACTGAATTTCAAAATGTCAGATGTATTAGGTTCAGCCCTCAATATAATGACATGATAAGGTGATCTGCCAGAGTTATAGGGCTTTGCTCAAACACTGTGTTCTTTTAGCTGCTTAATAGGGACAATTAAAGAAGCACTATTTACTTGTTCACTTTAAAATATAAACAGATATACCACAAACATCCTCAGAATTTCTTTAGATGTGAAACTAATAACAGTGACATGGAATGCACAATGTTGGGTGTTGGAAGACAGTCACAAGTAATTCTTCCCCTTTCCAGTTTAACTGCATTTTACCCCCTCTCTCAGTGCATCTTTAATCCTGGAAAAAGCAAATTAAAATAGAGAAGACCTGGACATGAACTCAAGGCTTGCTGGAAGAAATGGGCAAGAGTCCCTTTGGTGTGACCTTTGGTTTTGGTGTCACCTGCAGTGGTCCTGCCCACCTGTGTGCTCACCCTGTCTGTGCCTGAGGTTTCTGTCCCTCCCTTCCTTCTCCAGGCATGGTCCTCATGTTTGCCTCAGCACTGAGGGCTGCACAAACACCTCCTTGAGCTGCTGGCCCTGGAGCCATCCACTTGGAGAATCATGGAATCACAGAGCCACTGAGGCTGGAAAAGCCCTCCAGGATCATCCAGTCCCAGCTGTGCCCAGTGCCCACCCTGTCCCCAGCCCAGAGCACTCAGTGCCACCTCCAGGGCACACCTGCAGGGATGGGCACTGCAGAGCTCCCTGGGCAGTTCCAAGGCCTGAGCCCCCTTTCCATGGGCAAATTCCTGCTGCTGTCCCAGCTGAGCCTGCCCTGGCCCAGCCTGAGGCCATTCCCTCTGCTCCTGTCCCTGTTCCCTGGCAGCAGAGCCCGACCCCCCCGGCTGTCCCCTCCTGGCAGGGACTTGTGCAGAGCCACAAGGGCCCCCTGAGCCTCCTTTGCTCCAGGCTCAGCCCCTGCCCAGCTCCCTCAGGAATTCTCCAGCCCCTTCCCAGCTCCCTCAGGAATTCTCCAGCCCCTTCCCAGCTCCATTCCCTGCCCTGGACACGCTCCAGCCCCTCCAGGGCTCTCCTGCAGGAGCAGAACTGGACCCAGCCCTCGAGGGACCCCAGCACAGAGGGACAATCCCTGCCCTGCTCCTGCTGCACACACAATTCCTCACCCAGCCCAGCTGCCAGTGCCCTCCTGCCCTCCTGGGCACCCCTGGGCTCGTGTCCAGCCCCTGGCAGCAGCACCCCCAGGGCCTTTTCCACTAAACCACTTTCCAGCCATTCCACCACCAGCCTGTACCATGAAATCAGAGCAACTTCAAGGGGCTGAAATGGAAAAATAACAGAATACAGGGAGTTCCGGTGTGTGTCAGACCACTTTAGTGAGGGACACATCAGGGAAGCTGCTCCCCAGAAGATAAATTCTCTTTTTTCTCCATCCAAAATAAACACCAGACCCTTTGACATCTCATGAACTCAGCCACCTGCCCTGGCCAGGTGAGTTTAAGCCTGTGGAGCATTTCTTGCCTGATTCAGTTCTCTGGTTCCAGTAACGCCGCGTGTGGAGCAGCAAAATGCAGACATTGAACTTGAAGATGACAGATTATTTCCAGAAAATGTGTGGGTGTGTGGCTGTGTGTGTTTGTCTGCAGTTTTTGTGCTGCTGAAATGCCAGTGGCCGTTTCACTACATTTATAAACTTTGCAGAGCATTTAAATCATCCACAGGAAAACATGGGGAGGTTTAAGAGTCAGCAAATTCATGACCTGCATGGTTCTGGATGTAGCTGGCATGGTTCATTCTCAGCCCTTGTTAAATTTGCTTTCACAGTCAATACTGAAAAAAAAAATATTCTTTTGTTGCACCATTGCTGTTTTCTTGGTTTTCTAGTTATTCCCTTTTTGACTTTTTTGTTTTTTCTAGAGCATATTTTTCCCAAGAATCTCCAACCCACCTGAATATCACAGAACTCTGATTGCCTCAAAAATATTTCAGGAGTTTTTGCTGTAAGCTTACATTTTTTAAGGGGTTGTATAATACATTTTTCCATCTTCTCTGGCATCTTCAGAAAAACATGTCAGGAGAAACATACTTAACACAGTAGAATTTAATTATGCATTAAAGTGCATCAAAATCCATGTCAGCCTGAGGACCAGAATAATGGTACAAGCATCTTCACAGAGATTTGCTGGATTTTGCCAATATATGTTTCTTAGAGTAGCCTGTGCTACTCTGTTCTGGACATGCATGAAATCTTTATTTGTATGAGTTGTTCAGTCACATTTATTCTGTCTGTACATAAACAAATGAGAGCATCTCAGCAATGTGATTTCTTGCATTTATCTCAAAGTTTATGATGTAAATTTTGTGACAGAACTATACCTAAGTACTTCCAGAACCACAGATATTATTGAAGCTTGATTGCATTTTCTTCTTCCCCTTACTTAAAGACCTCCTTGTTTTAGTGATCTGTGATTTTTTTTTACTTCAGTGATAGTGATTTATATTACAGAATCATTTACTGCCAGTAATGGATATGTAGGCACTCACAATCCTTTTGATCATTCCAAGCTGATGAAATCCTCCCAGTGGAAGATGACAAGGAAAAATCAAGTTCTTGTTTTCCATGGATACATCTGCCCTCAGTAGGTGGTGGCCTGAGTTGAATTCATCCAATATTGTGCAGAAACTTTGTGGTCAAAGGTGGGCTGGGACCCTGAGTTTTGGTTTTCCAGGTTGCCCACAGCAAGGTTGTCCTGTGGAGGGGCCCAAGGGTTGTGTAGTTTTGTTATTTCACAAAACAGCTCTTTCAACATGATAATATCCTTTGTTTTTATGATCAAATGGGCCCAGTTTTTAAAGTGCAGAATGTGTCATCTGCCCTTCTTTCCTCCTAAAGATGCTTTTAGAAAATGACTGCAAATCCTTGCAGAGCGATTATAGAGTGACAACTGCAGGAAACCTTCAGCTCTGCACAAAAATGATTGATGGTCAGCGGTGGACACCTGCATTTTGTGTCCCTCTAGAAATGCATTCACTCAATCTCAGGGGCATTCATTTAATCTAAACTGCATTTTGCAAACTTGAGCACACTGCCCAAGTTGAAGGGAAGTAGGGTTTTTTTTTTTTGACAGTATTCATTTGTGGGAATAGTGTATAACATGGAATGTGTATTACTAAACCTGTCTCAAAGTAGAAAGATCTGGACATTTGCTGAAGATGAGATGTACTTCCAAAGTCCTGTTCCTTAAAATTCAAGTAAAAATAGCCAAGCTCTTTCCTTAGAGACACCACTTAATTTGTTCACTCTCAGTGACAGTCATTTAGTATTTCAAGGGCTGCAGAACCTGCAGCTTGTATCTCTTTGGAGAAGAAAATTTTATCTTCTGTCTCATTACCTTCCTTCCAAGTTCATAATTGTTTTCCTGTGCCAGGCAATGTTTGCAAAGCTTCCAGTCTCAGAAATTCCTTATCTCTTTCACAGTGCTGTTGCTGTTTCAGGGTGTTTTTCCATTGACTCCACCAGGCTCTGTGTCAGGCCAATAATGGCTATTTGTGTCCAGGAGTTCTATTGACCTGTTCCATGCCAAATTCCATCAGGGTGTTTGCAATTCCCAAGCTTTTTGGCGCGGCGAGCGCGTTTACACAGTTGGCGACTCTCAGAAATGGCAGTTTTGTGGTGCTAGGAAAATAATAATTGTATATTTCCTATCTGCTAATGGGAAACATGAAGTTCTTTTAATGAATCCATAGGCTGCTGTTCTGATGGGGGCAATTGTCTCTCCACCAACCCCCCCTGCCCTAACAAAATGGATTTTCTGACATTTCTGTGACCTCTTAGAGAAAGAATTAGGTGCACAGTTACCAAGCAACAGAAAGTCAGGCAACACACTTTCGAAGCCCTCTAATTGCCCATAATGGTAAGAGCAGCATCCACGTTCACAAAAGCTTCATATTCTTGGTACTTACTCTGCTGCAGGAACTCATTTACCTTTTATTGCCAGTGTGGTGTTGAGCTGTAACCACCAAAGGAGGAGGTGGAAGTCTGAAGGCTCTGGAGCCTTGGAGCTGCTGTGCATATAGAGGGCTATAAGGATTGTCATTTTCACAATTCATGCCTCACATTTCACTTATCCAGAATATTTTAAGTGCTTAACTCGCAAGAGAGAAGGCACATTCATCTCTACAATACTAAAACCAAAGTGAAGGCAAAAAAAAAAAAACAACTTACAAAGTCTTTCAAAGATTTAAATGAGAGACCAAAGAAAGGCTTTAAAGCACAATGTATTCTGACAACTTATCCTCTAAGGATTTAAAATGACATGTTTCATGAGTCACACAATGAAATCTCTGTGGGGGGTGGGGGAGAAATACATGAATACATGTTTGAGACTTTGAAGGGTTTTTTTGGTTTTTTTCTCCTCCAGCTCGTGCCCTGACTGCATGTGAGGAGTCAAACTGTCCCCTCCTTGCATGGCATATCTGGGACGCTGAGTGCCACTCCCTCCTGAAGCTTTTCCATTTTATCCAACCACTGTAGCAGTCTCCATCCACTTTTCACAACCCACTTTCCTCAAGGGGAAGTGTTTTTCTCCAGGCACTGAGGAAAAGGAGACCATCAAGAGGGGACAGTCCAAGTCTTTGCCATTGGATATTTTGGCTTCCCTGTGGAGGATGGTGCTGGGACGAGTGACAGTCACTGACCCCACTGTCCTTTCAGCCCTGGGTGGCAGAGGGGGTGTCTGTGCTCCAGGTGTCAGTGACCTGCTTTCTCCAGCAAGGGGTAGGTTTTGTGTTCCAAAAGGGCTTCTTGGTACTTCTGTGTGTGCTTTCACTTATTTTCAAGCATACACACATCGTTCATTAGAAACAAATAAAGCTCTGGAGCTTCCTTCTGGTGTCATTTGAGCTGGAGTTAACTCTGGCAAAGTTGATAGACATTATCTTGGCATAAATGAAGACAGGGCCAGAAACTTCAGCTTTTGCTCCCAAGACATAAAGAAAACTGTGAGCTAAGCTTGGTACTGTGAGCAAAAAAGCACCTTGCACATGAGCTGTCCCTTCAATACATTTTTTTTTTCCTTTTGCTTCTGTCCTCCAGCAGAAATGAGGTTTAATGGAGAGGTATCATGGAGTGGAGGTGAAATGGCCAAGGGCTCAGCCATGCAATCTGTCACAGGCTGTAGCTCCAGCCCAGCAAAGCCCAGGGGCATCCCACAGCTTTCAGAGAGTCTCACAAAATGATGCAGTTCTTCAAAATCAGCCATGAATTGCCAAGAAATTTGCAATTTCAGACTCAGAATTTTGAACTTAGAATAAAAAGCCGCTGGGGTTAAAGTATCTACATGTACATAGACATTTGAGCTGTGTTTTTCTATTTAGGGCCTTTTTACTTCAAGGGCTGTGCAATTACCACCATTTCCAGTGGAGTTACTTTGAAACTACTATGTAGCTTCTTGTATCTGTCTAATTAACTTGTCTCATGACTTTAAGTGGAATGTACCACAATTTCCAGTGTGGAAAGAACTTCTTTGGAACCATGTTCTGGCAATTCAAGAATATTTCTGCTATTTTCAGTTCTGAGGGTGGGTATTGTTTGGAGACACATAGTCTGGAGGCATGAGAGGAAAGTGAGAGTTATTGTGTTTGCCCAGTGCCTAAAATGAAGCTATTTTTCCTGGGTTTGGCTAGCCTGTTTTTAATAGGAATTGATCATACTGTGAATTAGAATTTCTATTAGGAACTGCATGTTAGAAAAGTAGAAGTAGTTCTTGCTGAATTTGGACTTTTATCTCTATAGGGTCTCTTACAGCATGTTTATGCTGAGTCTTGCTGTTAATATGGAAATATAAATTACAATTATACTAGCCCCTTAAAGCCTTCCCACCTTTCTATAATTATAAATTTAAATATTAACAATGTAATCAGCACTACTGTTGGTAGATACACCAAGACATAAATATCAAAGCTCCTCTGTATGAGCCAGATTGACAACTGGGAATAAGATTGGAAAAGCAAAGTTGTTGTGCAAGACTGCAGAAAAATTCCCATCCTCATATTTTTAAAAAATTTTCCCTGTTATTGTAAGAGTTGTGGAAACAAAGCTGTTGTTCAGAACATCTCAGCTGAATTTTGTGTAACACCCTGCTTTCAACAATAGCTGTCTCACTGTTTTGATAGCAGAAAGCCACACAGATGTGGTTCTCTAGGAATGATAAGCCTTCCCAGGAAGCTTGCTTTAAAAAAAGGTTCATGTGCACAAGCATCTCTTGCAACACCCTAATGAAGGCCAAAAAAAATCCTGATGAAAAAATTGCTCTAGACTCCAGGGAGGGCAGTGAGAGAGTGAGAGAAAAGAGTAATAGTGGGATACCTTCATGACAGAGGCACCCCTGGAGAAAGATGCCATGGTTATCTCTAACTGGACATGGTATAGAGATACAGACCAGAAAAAGAAGGGTTTTCTATTGGAAACGAAGAGAAGATAAAAAATTGGATTTTCACTGCTCATTCTTCTCCCCAGTCCAAAGGACACAGACATCCATATGTGTAACCATCCACATGTGTTTTCTCCAAACTCCTTGTGAAAGCTTTGTAAGCCTAAACCAGTACTTTATCTCTTTCTCTAAACATGCTGCAAGGAATAAGTCAAATAGACCTCTGAATTTTTTCCTCTTAGTGGTTAGCATTGGGCTGCATAGCAGAATATTAACCATCAGCCATGAATTTTCTTTACTATTATTGCAGCTTTGATAAAGTCCCTGAAAGATCATTGCTGGAACTTCACATCCCTGGACATGTCTATGTAGATTACTTCAGAACACTGAAATTCTGTGTTCCAGCCAAATCCTAACTGCAGGGTTCCACCTCCACTCCAAAATAAATTACATGGGCACCCCTCTGTCCTCTGCCTTAGGAAAATGCCAGAGGAAGTGATTTCTAGGGAGAAATTCCCTTTTCTGGTGCATGTGGGGGGAGACAAGAAGTGTATCATTTGGAAACAAGTGGAGTTATCTGCAGAGTTAAACAATTCCTTTCTGTGGGCAGTGGTGGTTCACTCTGTCCTCACAGTGTTTTCAAAGAGGGGCAGGTCAGACCCTCATCTCCTTTGCAGCACAAACCCACCCAGGAAGTTTTCTAGCTCTGTCTCCCACCTTGAGGACCTTTGGGTCTGATCTAGATACACCCTTTTCCCCCCCACCTCTATTCAGGGTGGAATGTAGAGCTGTCAGTAGAGAAAAATATGAAAATATCTGTCCTTCTCAAATTTCAATCTCCTGTCTGCTGATGGCACTTCTGGATTCTGGACTGGCAGCCCTCAGCATCTCACCCTCTGCATGCTTCTTCTCTAGCTCTCAAAAATAGAAGATTGCTCTGGGATTTTTCCTGGAAGGCACCATGAGTCTGCAAAAATGATTGCTGCAGAGAACCTCAACTGAATAGCAACCCTTATGAATGTGCTCAAGAAAAACCACTCCTATATTGCTGTGGAGTGTAACCATAACTGTACTTCATTTATTTCATGAATACCATGCAGTATTACAGGCAGAGATTAGTCAGTCAAGTCAGATGTAGGTGGCTGGGGCTTTTGGCACTTCTTATGCAAATAGCAAACAGCAGTAGTAACTCACTCCTAAAGGTAATGACAACATATATCTGCTGCCTTATTTCGTGTGCTCAGTCTGCTCCTCAGAGCTGTCTGCACCTTGGGGCGAGTGTCAGGGGAAGACTTACTAGCTCCAGCCATGCACATGTAATATTAAAAAGCCAGGGAGCTGTGGATGGCATCTCCCTCCTCCTGAATGCAGTGAGAACCATTTCACAGAATTCACAGAATGAATTAACAGAATTCACAGAATCCCTGGGTTGGAAAGGACCTCAGAATCACAGAATCACAGAATAATGAGGTTGGAAGAGACCTCTAAGATCATCGAGTCCAACCTGTGCCCCAACACCTCAGCTGGACTATAGCACCAAGGGCCATGTCCAGGCTTTTTTAAACACATCCAGAGATGGTGATTCTGCCACCTCCCTGGGAAGAGCATTCAGTGCTTTATTATTCTTTCTGTGAAGAATTTTTTCCTGATATCCAACCTATCCCTTCCCTGCTGTAGCTGCAGACTGTGTCCTCTGGTTCTGTCGGTGCTGCCCGGTGGGAGAGACCGACCCCACCTGTGTGCAGCCTCCCCCAGGAAGGTGCAGAGAGCGAAGGAAGTTGTAGAGAGCAAGATGATCCTCCAAGAACATCGAGTCCAGCCCAGCCCCACCAGCTCAGCTGAGCCCTGACCCCCAGTGCCACATCCAGGCTTTGTTAAACACACCCAGGGATGGGCACTCCACCACCTCCCCGGGCAGCCATTCCAGAACTTTCTCACCCTTGCTGCAAAACCTTTTCCCTGCTCTCCAGCCTGTATTTCCCTTGGTGCAGCTCAGGCTGTGTGCTCTGGCTGTGTCAGTGCTGCTGCAGACAGAGCCCAGCCCAGCTGAGCACAGGCACCTTTCAGGAGCCGTGCAGGGCCATGAGGGCAGCCCTGAGTCTCCTTTTCTCCAGGCTGAGCACCCCCAGCTCCCTCAGGGCTCCTCTCAGGGTTTGTGTTCCAGCCCCTCTCCAGCCTCATTGCCCCCTCAAGCAAGGAAGAGCAAGGAACAGCCTTGTAATCCAGCTGGGAGCATGGCAGCAACACAGCTGTGACTGCCTCTGCTTGTCTTCATCTGCTTGGCTCCAAAACTGCCACACTCTCCCCATCTGATGTCTGGGTCCTGCCACAGATCATCTGGATCTGGTCCTGACTCTTGAGGGGCAGCTCATGAGTAATTTCAGTGCCTGGCTCTTACAAACCCCCTCCTGGAGGTGTGATCCTGGGAAGGAGGTTGGAGCAGGGGTTGGAGCAGGGGCTCAGAGGGGCTGAGGCAGCAGGGGACTGGCACAGGTCCCCAGAGCTGCTGCAGTCACTGCAGTGAGGAGCTGCCCCTGGGCTCTGCAGAGCTGGGCTGTGAGCTCAGCACTGGGCTCTGGGTGCCTTTGGGGAGCTGTCTGGAGCATCCATCTGGAAAAAGGAGCTTGAAAAGGGAAACTTTGAGTTTCATCACCCCAGGTGTCCCTGTTCCTGGTGGGACACAGAGCCCGCAGCGATGGAGGGATGGCCTTTGCAAGGGAGCTGACACTGTTTCCTGGAAACAGTTTTGTTTTAAAAAATGAAAGCTGTCTCTTCAGCCAGGATGAATGAAGATGAAGGGAAAGATTTTTGTATTGGAGAGCAACATTCTACAAAGTCTCCATTCCCAAATTATTTTCAGCTTTGGCAACCAAGAGGCTGGGTCATCAGAGTCAGAGCAGAAATAAAATGGAAGAAAATCTCACACTGAGGAGCCTTTCTTTTCCCTTCTGAACTTCCCCTACTCAGGCAGATGTGGTTCTGTTTGGCTTTTTCTTTTTCTTTTTCCTTTTTTTTTCCCATGAAAAGAGTTAAGCAACCAGCTTTTTTGACTTTGACTTGGTTTGTCCTCAGTCTGCTCACCTCAGATCCTTACCAGTCATCCCTGTGTACTCCCTGCATGGGCTCACCATCCCTGTCTGGGGACTGGATTTGCAGGGCATTTGCTGCAGACCAGGCTTCTGACCTTTCTGGAACATTCCTCACTCAGTTTCCAAGCTCAGCTGGAGAGCAGAGTGCCTGGCCCTGCGAGTAGGGCACCTTCACCCCTTCTCACTATATTATTTTTCTTGAGGAGAGTTGCTCCAAACCTTCATGGGTGACAGCTTTGCTGTCCCTCAGAGGTGACCTTCAGTGCAGGTTTGGTAATTTTTGTGCACAAGCTCTTGGAGACTGCAAGCTGTCACGGGGTGACCAGATTGCAAACTCCTGGGTGCTCCAAATTAGTTTTTAACACTTCAGACAGACTCTTCAGGTGCTTCACTCAGCTGTTATCCCCATCTCCGAGATTCTTCTGGAATGCTTTGCCAACAGAAAGTAAGATCCTCTAAATAACCTTTTCCTCATCTCCTGGAAGGCCCTCTAAGTAAGAGAAAATGAAAGTATCATTTCTGATGTAAATGTGTTCACTTTCTGGGTCTGCTTTTACAGATGGGATACATTTTATTGTCATATTTACCACCCACAAATGAAAATGAGGCCAAATCTGATCCTTTTCAGAAGCGACTCAGGTTTGATTTTCAGGCTCACAATGACCTGTGAGCGCTCAGACTTGGTGGAAGCTGGGAACATTTTGTAGGGAAGAGATTCTGCAGCAGCTCTTTCTCCTGAAGGCAGGGATATGATCTGTTATAGTCTGTGCATGGTCTGTAGCAGAAATGAGTGGTTTGATCCACTCTGGGTGAGCCATTTCATTTTCTCCAAGAGAGATGCAGTCTTTACTTCTTGTTTTCCCCACAGCAGAGAGAGCTGGTGCACTGCCTACTTTGCAGGGGCTGGGACAATGCAGGATAATGTGGGAACAGGGACATGGACCTTGTCAGCAACCTGCAAACCTGCCCACAGCCCAGTGGGGCAGCACAGCCCAGTGATATTTCACATCAAAGGAGAACCAAGGCTGGAAAGCTCTGACCAAAGGCAGCTCCTGCTTTCCCAGGAGGGTGTGCTTAGCCCTGTCCTGCTCAGAGAGCTCACAGATCAGGGTATGTGACTGCATCATGGAGGCTGTGCATAAATACAGAACCAGATTTATGGCTTCATATGGTTCCCTTTTGTTTGACTTTTTCAAAAAAAGTGTTTGGTTGAGCAATGCAATGTTTTGAAAGCAGTCCTTTAAAAAAGAATCCTGGAAGATTGAAATCAAATCACATGAGACCTTAGTGAGTCCTTTGTAGCAGTTGTCATTAGATTCCCCATTCAGGTCTCAACCACATAAGCCCCATGAATGTCAGGGAGCAGGGACTGCTTTTCCTTCTATCCATTTTCCACAAAAAAAAAGTCTGGAAGACAGACATTGCTGTGGGGTCATACTGTGTTTGCCAGCTAGAAATGTTTGAAGGATATTTCTCAGATTTTATTTGTGACTTTGGGGAGTGTGGTCACTTAGAGATGTCACTGACAGGGACATAAACTTCATACACTCATGCAGAAAGACAGGATGAGTCATTGGTGGAGACCTGAATCTGCCACCTTACAGCTGAAGTCATAATTTCACATCTGCAGGGAGTGAAATATTCAACTGGCAAATGATCCGACATCTAAAATGGGCAGAATATTCTATAGGCCTGCTTCTCTCATGAAGATTTGACACACAGTCTTTGTCCCTTGACTGGAGTCATACACTGTAACAAGGAGTAACAAGGAATTCTCCTGTTTGTCTGGAATTTCTAGTCAGTAGTACCCTTTTTTCAAACAGGAGCTGATATATCAAAAGGAGCCCACAAGAAAGATGGAGAGAGGCTCCTTTCTGGAGGGACAGAAAAAGGGGAAATAAATAATAGAATAATAAATAAAAGAATCATGGAATCACAGAATGGTTTGTGTTGGAAGGGATCTTAAAGATCATTCAGTTCCAATCCCCTGTCATGGGCAGGGACACCTTCCACTAGACCAGGTTGTTCAGAGCCTCATCCAGTCTGGCCTTGAACATTTTCAGGGATGAGGCACCCAAAGCTTGTGGATTTGGGCAGCTTGTGCTAGGGCCTTGCCACCCTCACAGGGAAGATTTTTTCCCTGATATCTAATGTAAATCTACTCTCTTTCAGTGTGGAGCCATTCCCTGTGTGCTGTCCCTGCATCCCCTGGAAATTGTCTCTCTCCAGGTTTCCTGGGGCTCCTCCAGGCCCTGCAAGGCCACCCTGAGCTCAGCCCAAAGCTTCTCCTGTGCAGGTGAGCAATGCCAGCTGTGCCAGCCTTTCCTGCCAGCAGAGCTGCTCCAGCCCTCTGCTCATCCTGGAGCCTCCTCTGGGCTCTCTGCAGCAGCTCCAGCTCCTCCCTGGGCTGGGGCAGCTCTGCAGCTGATATCTATTTGCTGTGTCATACTATAAATACAATAAATACCTGACCATGCAAGGGTCACTTGTTCCTGCCCCTGACAAATGGATGCTACTTTTGGAGCCTCTAACAGCTTTCTGGATGAGCATACACCAATAATAAATGAATCAGAGTGAGCATGGGAATAGAAATTCAAGGCAATGCAAAAGAATTCCAAGCAATGCAGAATGAAGAGAGATGAGATTCTCATTCCAAGCAATGAGAGTGAGACCAGTCTGTGAGGTCTGTGGGAAAAGTGGGGGTGGGTGTTGCACGGGCTCCTGGCTCACCCACTGGCACTGACACTGATTTGGGATGAGTGGCATTTGGTCCAGTGCTTTAAAGGTCTAATGACATCTCCTGCTGTCCCAGCTAATAAACAAGAGAGGTGTGGACTGGCTGTGTGCTGATTGCAGTTTATGAAATGAACAGCAGGTGGGAGAGAAGCAATAGGCATCCTCCCAGACCTCCAGCTAACAATGCCACAGCTGACAGTGTGCAGCCTGCTGGACTCGAAATCAAACCTTTTACACCATGCTCCTTGGAAACAGGGAGGGGTGGGGAGGAGCAGAGTGCTGGGGTGGAGGAAGGGGGAAGGTGGAATAATGGGATTTGTGTGTGAGATGATTTTTGGTTTCGGTCCCTTTAGTCCTTCTTTTCCATATCATACTCATATTTCTCTGTTCCCTGAGAGTTTTGTCATCTGTTGGCCTTTCCCAAGCAGTCTGCCTCCAGATGATATTTGCCTACCTTGGTGGCAGGCCCCTCCCTGAGTATTCATCTGTCTCTTGCCTCCTGCCTTTATGTTTTGTCAATCTGTTTATTCCAAATCCATTTCTCCGTGCCCCGTCTTGCTCCTGTCCTTATGCCTGTCCATCTATCTCCATTAAAATCTGAATATTGAATATCAATAAAAATAACACAGCCTGTTTGGGGAGGAGGTCGTTCATGTGATGCTTTATGACTGACTGTTGATTTGTGGTCAAACTCCACAGTCATAAAAGGGCTGAGCATCAGGCAAATGACACAAAACGCACACATCAGCAATTAAAATCAGCTGTATTATCTGGGCACCCAGCAGGGCTGCCTAGTTAAGGCCCTGCCAATGTTTTGATTATTACAACTCTGTACAAGAACTCACGCTGTTCCTCTCTCCTTACCCCCACCTCTGGTACCTGACCCTTCTTCTCTTTCACTGCTGACCCTGTGCTTGGATTCCCCCCTGCACCATGGAGCTTTCCTTCCCTCCCTCCAAGTCACCGCAGCGCGACACAAAATCCTCTCTCCCCCTCTCCTCCCTAAACACTGCATTTCTTAGTGCATTTTCTCCCTTTCAGGAATGTACTCTGGCATTCCTGCCAGCAGCAATGTTTTCCTGCCTTTCTGAGCGCTGGTCCAGCTAAACCCCACCTGCCTCTGGATCTGTCCTTTAGCTCATCCCACCCCGGCTCCTTCCTTGCAGGGCGAGGCCTTCTTATCCCCTGAGCGCTGCAGGCTGCCTGGCAGCACCTGGGATTGTGCTGGGCTGCAGCAGCACCTGGGATTGTGCTGGATTTCAGCAGCATCTGGAATTGTGTTGGGCTGAAGCAGCACCTGGGATTGTGCTGGATTTCAGCAGCATCTGGAATTGTGTTGGGCTGCAGCAGCATCTGGAATTGTGGTGGGCTGCAGCAGCACCTGGGATTGTGCTGGATTTCAGCTGCACCTGGGATTGTGCCGGGCTGCAGCAGCACTTTAAATTGTGCTGGGCTGCAGCAGCACCTGGGATTGTGCTGGACTTCAGCAGCACCTGGGATTGTGCTGGGCTGCAGCAGCACCTGGGATTGTGCTGGATTTCAGCAGCACCTGGGATTGTGCTGGGCTGCAGCAGCACCTTAAATTGTGCTGGATTTCAGCAGCACCTGGGATTGTGCTGGGCTGGAGCAGCACCTGGGAGTGTGTTGGGCTGCCGGGCTGCAGAGG
Source organism: Fringilla coelebs (assembly GCF_963513975.1). NCBI lineage: Eukaryota > Metazoa > Chordata > Aves > Passeriformes > Fringillidae > Fringilla > Fringilla coelebs. The sequence continues at coordinate 4,486,237 of NC_140029.1, read as the reverse complement.
AGCCCCGGCTGTTTTCTGCATCACCTTCCCGCTTGCTGTACACCCTCGCATCCCTCCTCTCTGTGTGCCTCAACCTTTCCCTCTGCTGCATCTGCCTCCCTCCCCCAGGCTCTTCTCCCCTACCCTTTCAGTCTCCCTGGATATTGAGCTCCATGGCAGGAATGTTCCCTTAATGTGCTGCAGTGTGTTTTTGGAACCACTGGGCCATCCACCACTTCCAGCATATATTGAAAAGACCTCGTGGTGCACAGACTCTGTGGTTATATTTGAGCACTCACCTGTCTTTGCATCACTGTAATATTCCTTAATTGCAAACACTTGGGCGGCTTTTATTGAAATGATTTCAGAGTGGAAGTTCCAAGGTAGTGTTTAATTTAGTGCTGTGGGGTTTTTTGGTGTCTGGCCAGTAGACACTCTTTAAAGTGATTCTGCACCTCTCATTTTTCACTCTGAGGATGGTCAAACACTGTCACAGGTTTCCCAGACAAGTTATTCCCCATTCCTGGAAGTGCTCAAAGCCAGCTGGATGGGGCTTTGAGGAACCTGGTCTAGTAGAAGATGTCCCTGTCCATGGCAGGAGGCTGGAACTGGATGATCTTTAAGGTACTTTCCAAACTATTGTACAATTCTAGCATTTTGTGATGTAGATTTCCTTCTAGTTGAGCGGTTGCAAAAGGGGCTGGAGAAAAGTACTTCCTGCACCCTCTTTGTGGACATCTCTGGTCATGCAGTGAATCAGGGATGGTGTCACCTCACCCTAGGCAGGAAATGCCATTTGAGACTCTCCTCGGTATCCAAAACATCAGCCAGCAGCTGGAAGATGTGAGGCAGGCCCTAGAAGGGGCATCTGAGGGGACAGTGACTAAATGAACTCTTGCTGCTGAATCTTGCAGTGAGTGTCAAAACCAGGCTGTCCTGAGGACACAGGAATTTGTCCCAGATTCCATTCCTCCTTCCCACCTGGTAAGGAATTCTCCTGCAAGGTGCAGGAATGGGCAGGTTTAGGTTTTTCAGTTGTTTTATTCCTCCATACTAATTATTTGCCTTCCAACTACTGGTCCAATGGTTAAGAGAATGAGGAGAATGAAACCTCTGAGATGTTTTGACAATCTTGGGATGGATTAGGAGGAAATCTGGAGAAAAGCCACCTGCCTCCCAGAAAAAAACTTTTGCAGTCTATGAGATTTTAGCCTTCATAATAACTTGTTAACTCTTCCAATCTTTGTTAAATGATGGTCATTCCTGCTGGCAGACCAGTAGGAGAGAAAATTGCACCAGTTTGTGCTGCTTACATTTTGCATGAGGAAGGGATTTTACTGGGTGTTTTGCATGAAAGGGTACAAAATAATATTTTGAAGTGGTGAGTTCCAAACTTTCAACTCATGATCTGGCTTGCTTTAGACATATATATCTTACCTAACACATGGATATAATTCTCTGGTAGAAGTTTTAGAATTATCCAAGGTAATTAAAGAGGAAAACCAAAGGAAAGAAAAACCTTTTGATTCTCCTTTTCCTACTGTCTAGCATGCAAAGAAATAAAATCATCCAGGCAGCTGCACACCCCTAACTTTGTAATTGCTGGAAATGAGTTCTACTTACCTAGAGCACTGCTTCCATTTTCAACCACTTGTGGCTATCCTGGCCTTGCTGGAACCAATGACAAAATTCTAACTAGCTACAGTGCTGTTGGATCCAATATTCATGGCAAACACTTATACTCCAGATGGTTAGGAAGATTTTCATTTTCCATGTGTGTTATTTCCATATTTTGTAGATTTACAAACATATTTTGCTTGAATCTGTGGTATTTGTTTTACTGTGACAGTGAGCAGTAAATTATGCCTTAAAACTGATGCTTTCAAATCTCTGAGACCAGCCTGAGAAACGTTTCATAAAGTTTTCTTCATGTTTGCTTAAAGTCTAGCTTTAAAACTGCTCATTTGTGTTTAGTATTGTGTGAGGTCAAGCCAGGAAGGTGAGGCTGCTTGCTGAGTCACCACAAAGCAAACATGGGTCTTCCTTAAATTCACAGAATCAGAGAATCACTGAATGGTTTGGTTTGGAAGGGACCTTGAAGATCATTTCATTCCAATGGAAGGCAGGGAACCTTCCATTAGATCAGGTTGCTTAATGTCCCAGCCAAACTGGCCTTGATTGACAGGGATTTATACCCCATCAAAACAGATTGCAGTCATTTATTTTGGTACCTTTTTCTCCATTCCTTTATGATACAACAGGCCAAATGAGGTGTATTTCTCTTGAAGGAAAATAAAAGTTGGCTTTCCTGTGTGTGTGATAGAAAATTGAACAAACATTTGTCCATGTACTGCTTGGAAAAGTGAAGTCAGCACCTGACCACAAAGGGAACATGTTAAAAAGTGTTAACTGAGGTGGAAAAGCAGCTCCAAGGCACACCTGGCCAAAAGTGTTTCCCACTCCTCTGCGAGGGTGTGACATGAGCATGGCCTCACACTCAAGGATGTCAGTGGGGAGAGGCATCTGGGGCTGGGAGAAGTTTTCCCTCCTGACAAACTCTTCTGCTGCTGTAGGGTGAAGAGGGAAGAGATGGAAGGAGAGGATGAGGAGAGAGCACTGCCCACAAGGGAGAGATGCCAGGCAACTACAGGAAGAAAACAAGGCCTTTACTGAAGTCCAGGAAGTGGATAAGATGATGCAATAGGCTGCATCCCATTGTTGGGGTACTAGTTGTTGTTTTTTTAGGGTTTGGATTGAAGGTACTTTATTAATTTTTATGAGTAAAACAGTCTCACTACTGTGAGTTTGGCAGCTTTTTATTAGAAGGCACAAAGTGGCCAACAATCTCTTGGTACAAGGTTTTTTAAGACTAAACTATCCAATGAAGAACTGACACCTGGATTATTTTCCCTTTTACCCCAATAACTGATCCCACAGAGCTGCAATGGGGACTTTTCTGCCCAATTACAAAATGCCACCCAAACCCATGGAGAAGGAGGAAGAAGAAGCATGAAGAAGAAACCCAGGACCACACCCTGTGCCCTCCATCTTGCTTCCGTCCACAACAGACTAAAAACCCCAAAACCTCAATTTCTCACCCAGTGACACACCCGCACTGCTCTCTGTAATCTATTTCACACTTTTGTGGATTCCAGTCTATCTTGAAGTTTAGGAAACTTTCTCCATGGATGAGGGTCAGAGTCAGTGCTGCCCTGGGTGTCAGGGCACCCCAGAGCAGGCAGAGAAATATTCCCAGTGCCCTGGGCTTCCACATCCCATGAGCTGGAAGAGTACCTGCCTGGGGAGGCAGGCAGGGAAATGACACTTGGCAGGGCCATCATCAGCATGCCAGGCACGAGGCAGGAGCCAGCAGCAGGGTGCTTCCAGGAAACTTGCCTGTCTCTGCAACCTTTAGCAGCCTCATCTCCCCTCCATGGCAGAGACTGGAGGGACGTGAGGGCTGTGCTGATGAGGGGATGGTTGTGCTGATTGGGAGCTCTGGTGCTGAGACTCTCCTCATTGGTGTGCAGGTGCCTGGTAATGCTCCTGGCTGCTGCTTGGGAAGAGGTGTTTTGCTCTCCTTTTAGTTTAGAGGGGTGGCCAAGCACAAAACAAATTTAACATCAAAAATGTGTGTTGGGAGGATCCGAGTTAAGCTAACAAAAGCTGGGAAATATGGAGCTACTTTTAGTTTAATGCTGTGATTTTTACCAGCCTGGGGAGAACAGGGAAAAGGGTAGTCCCAAGGTCACTTGAAATTACAGGGCTTTGTGAAGCATTGCTACTGCTAGCAGAAGAGTTGAGCTGTCAGAGGAGAGTTGCAGAGGTACAGGCCTATAAAATGCATTATTAAAGAAAATCTGAGTGAAATGGCAACCAGAATGGAAAACAGCAAATAATACTTAGAGCATTAGAAATTCATTTCAGTTTTATGGCCTATAGCTTGGGTATAAATATAAAGCATTGCATTAAAATTCATGATAACAGATTATAGTCTTCTCCCCTATCTGCACCACTGCAGGCATTGTGCTTGCAATAGAGCTGTGCTGAGCTATTTGGGGACAGGACTGATAACTCCTGTGGCAGTCAGTGGTGGCTCCCTCCATTCACCACTTCAAAAGCAGCCAACAAGCAGCACCACCATGCCCAGTGACAGCCATCCAGACAATCCAGCCTGACATCAGGAGTCAGATTGCTGCAGGTGCTGAGTGATGCTGAGAGGAGCTGTGCTGCTGCATGGCAGTGGGGGACAGGGAGGGACACGCCTGCCTGCCCTGTCACTGCCAGCTTGTTGATCTTCTGCAATCTTCACCAATTATTTTCTGCAACTCTAATGTATTCTAATTCTCTTTAAGATTATTTCAGCTGAACTGGACATGTAGCTGTGTGAAGCAGAAGTAGCAGCAACACAGCTGAGGTTTTGCCACAATTTTCCTTTTAAGATAGCTTTACTAATCTACTATTTTACTAATTTCCTGGAAAATATCCTTAAAATTGTCAAGGTGGGATGGGGATGGATGGTGTAACTCAGTATCTGGAGGGCAGGGATGGATGTAGCTGTGTTTCCTGTGGCTCCAAGTTTGAGAAGCAGTTACTGTTCCTAATGTGTAAGGACAGCAGGGGTAACGTGTTCAGCAGCCTCTAATGGGACAGCATTTCTCAGCCAATTGACAGCTTTGAGAAACTTGCCTGAGGTATTTATTATGTTTGAACAATATTGTAAAATATGTTTTATATCCCAACTTCATGATTACTGGCCCGAGCTCCAAGTTCATGTGATGTTTCTTGTGAAGCTAATGTGCAGCACAGAGCTATTTTGCATTAGAATACTCTTTGATTTAGCAGTGTGAGCAAAGTGCTGCTGTAGGGAATACCTGAGCTGAGGAGTTATCTGAGTTTTCTTTCTCCAAAAAAGACAACAGGGTTCTTCAAAAGACAATGAACATTTTGTAGTGAACATTTTGTGAGACAGGAATAGCATTAGCATTGTGATTTGGAGAGAGAGGAAAAACTCACAGCTGTGATTGTTGTCTTTAAGGCTCTGTCCCTGCCTTTACAGCTCCACTTTCCTGTCCAGATTCACTGACAGATTGCCCAGAGAGGGTGTGGAGTGTCCCTCAGTGGAGATATTCCAGACCTACCTGCACACAGTCCTGTGCCATGTGCTCTGGGATGGCTGCTGGAGGTGGGAGGTGGGACCTGGTGACTCATTGTGGTCCCTCCCAGCCTGACCCATCTGTGATTCTGTGATTCTCAGTGGATATCATCCCAAGAGAGCTCCAAACAGTTATTTAGTTTTTATTTAGTTTCTCACAGCAGGCCACTGAGGGTCTCTGAAAAGCAAAGCAGCTCTTTCCTGCCTGTGCATGATGTGCCTGCACAAAGCTTTGTGTCTTTGAATCAGTGTTTGATGTGATAAACTCACATTGATCCATGTCAATTCATGCATTTTACTTACTCCGTTCACTGAGGAAACTTCTAATGGTCACCAGTTTTGTGAGGATGTGTTTAATGCCAGAAATAAAAACACTTAGCAGTGCTCATCAGCAGGATGAGCTGCCTGGAGGATCTGAGCTTCAAATGGGTGGACAGCACCGTGCTGAGGAGGAGGGAGTGGAAATGTCAGCACTGGCTGCCTCCCTGGCGGTGCAGCTGGGTGCATTTTACACTGGACAATGCTCCTTTCTGGGAGAGGGACAGGGAGTGAGCTCATCATTCAGGGGCTGCATTCAGCAGTACACAATCCCCAGTGAATCACAGCTGAAATGATGGCAGGGCAGGAAATCACAGCTGCCTCCTGTGCAGTTGTCAAATATTCCCCGCTGCTGGCAGACACAGCCACCACCAACACCAGCAAGAGGTGATTTTTACCCTCTCCTTTGTCTAGGTCTGAATCAAGCCCAGCCCACCCCTCTATCTGTACAGAGAGATTAAAAAAAAAATAAAATTACTTGGGCCATGTGTGACTGGTGTGGTGACAGCTCCTGTAGGCTGCACAACAGCTCTGAGATGCATGGATTGCCCAAATTAATCTTTTGGGTTAACTTGGAACATAAAGTTGGGAAAAGCTAATGTAGCTAATTTCACTGCTAATCAATTTAGCAGAAACATCCAGTTAATATAGTTATGTATTAATCCTAAATAATTTTCCTGGGCTTACCCAAGGGCCTCCAGGACGATGTTCTTTGATGCTAAAAGCTCTGTTTTTCTCCCTTTCACGTGCAACTTTGAATGTGCTGTTTTGCATTTTCAGAACAAAACTCTGCAGCATGCAAAACACTGCTGGTATAAAGCAGGATGAAATAAATTAAATTTACTGCAGTATAAATAGTGCAGTGGACACTGCATTACTTTATTTCTTTACATGTTTAATTTTTAAAAAATCCCTCCACTGAGATTATCTGATTATTCTTCTCTGATTTTTTTTTTTTTTTTTTGGTAGTCTTTTGTCAGATTTCTAGTCTAGTTTGCTGGGCATACACAATTAAAGGAAAGACTTGATTATAGTGTTTTAAATGAAGTAAATATATTTGAAGCCAGGTCTGGGGATAAATTCAGAAATACAGTGAAGTCTCCAGGTAGGGGCAGTGATTGGATGCACAATCTGAGTCAGTAATCCGGCTGTGGAGGAGAAACTGGGCAATATGAGCCTCTCTCCACCACTCCTATATGAAAATATACAGATCAGCTTCTCTGAGGTCCTGGGTGAGTGGAACTGCCCCCACTGACAGACAAATTCAAGTGATGGGAATGACCTCCAGACCTTCTCTTGCCCTGAAGCTCTCCAGCAGAAGAGGCATTAAGAACAAGCCTTTCTGGACCAAGTGGTTTGTCCATTTTAGGGTGACTGTACCCACTGACTGAAAGTGTGGTAATTCCCATAGTTTTGAGCTGACTGGGTCTCAGCTTGGACTGCAGCTCCCAGAGCAGATACAGGAGCTAAGGAGTGATTATGAACATCTGACCTTCTGGATCCATCATGGGTGAGAAATGAAGGGTTTGTTTATCCATGGTCCTAGGAACTTTTGATATTCCTTCACAGACTCACAGAATCCTTTAAGGTGGGAAAGACTTCCAAGATCATCGAGTTCAACCTTTGACTGGTGCCCACCTTGTCCCCAGCCCAGAGCACTCAGTGCCACCTCCAGGCCTCCCTTGGACACCTGCAGGGATGGACAGTCCAAACCTCCCTGGGCAGCCCCTGCCAAGGTCTGAGCACCCTTTCCATGGGGAAATTCCTCCTGATGTCCAGCCTGAACCTCTCCTAGCACAGCTCAAGGCTGTGTCTTCTTGTTCTGCTTGCCTGGGAGAAGACCCTGACCCCCATCTGGCTCCAACCTCCTTTGGGGTATGAGCAGAACTATGAACCTCTAGATTTGTTATCTTCCATAGGGGTTTTTTGTTTGTTTGTGGTTTTTTTTGGGTTTTTTTTTTTTTTTTTTTTAGTGCTCTGCAGAAATAGGTAGAGAAAGAGAGAAAATTAATTTGCTGGATGTTTGTTTTGAAGGAATTGAGATCACCTGTCAGCCAGATAAAACAGCTTATGAATCAAAACTGGAAGTTTAAAGAGGAGAAGCAAGTGTAATGTCATCCCATATTACAGAGATGGACTGAACCTGAGGAAATGAAGGGCTCAGGAGCACAACACAGCACGAAGGAAGTGCTGCAAAAATTGCAGCTGGGAATTTTTGGATGATCAGACAGGAACAGGACAGGATGGGTATGCACACACACTCTGAGCCTTAAATCCTCTCTTTTAATCTTTATCAGATACAACTATTTCCAGGGAATGAAGGCACTTGGTACAAAGAGAAGGGTGACATGACAGGAATACCTGTAAGCAGAAACTGTCATGTGGTTTTGATCATTTTGCTGCTGTAAAAAAACCCCACATCTTGATGCATCTTGTCTTTCAAGAAATAACCATAGCTGTGTCTCTCATTCTGTCTAGTTGCTTGTTAACACTCACTTCTCCACATCTTTGTGCTTTCCAGCTGCTGCAGATGGGATAAGCTGTGGTGCCAGTCAGCCTTTGCACGTTTTTGGCTTTCCTGTGTGGAACAAGACAATAAATTGAGCTCCAAATGGGGAATATAGCACAATAGGGTGGGATTGTGGGGCTGTTGGAGAGGCATTTATTGAGTCTTACACAGTGAAATTGCAGAAACAAGCCATGCTCTTCGCATGGATACTGGATTTTGGATTACCAATTTCTTTTATTACTCAGTAGTTCTGGAATCTTTAAGAAAACCAAGAGAAATCAGCAGGCTCACCAATCCAAGAAGCAGTTTTTTATAAACATGTCAGATGGTGACCAAACTGTGTTCAATTGCAAATGCACCCAAGGAAGCAAGAACACACCTACGAGAGAAACCACAGGCACCATCTGTCTTTATTTAGGAAGTGCAGTCTTCCCACTTCTTCCCCTTTCTTTCCACTCCCTTCCTCTCCAAATGACTTCCAGCTATCAGACTGTCCTTGAATAAAGCTCTCTAGTTCTGTCAACAGGTTTCAGTGCAATGACAACAAAAAAGCTTTATATGTTTTTCCCTTAGCTTTGTGAAGTTTTTCAGCTTCTGAAATGAAATGTCCACCTTTGCATGTTGTAAATTCCCCTTTTCTTGGCGGGGAAGTGAGTTGTGGGAGACAAGGATCACAGCCGATATTTCTTAGAATTCTTATTATTCATTAAGCTGCTATTAGGGATCAAAACAAGCTGTTATTGTTAATGGCAAATAACTATTCAGAGAGCACACTCACTCCAGCAGAGGACTTGTACCACCATGGAGCAGACAGCTCCCAGTGGGAGCAGAAGCTCTGGGGCCATTTCCCCAGAAGCAGAGGGTTGTAGTGATGTCCTGTGGCTCATGTGTGCACATGACCTTGAACAAAAGCAGCAAACTCTTGGTCCTGTGTTTATTAATTCTTGCAGGTTCAAAAAAGGATCGTCAGTCCCCAGGGCTCATCACTTCTCAGGAAGCTTCCCCCCCTTACATTCTCAGCATGTATTTTTATTTTTGGCATAATGCTGTCTTGCAACTTCTTTTTCCACCCAAATTTACAGGCACCTATAGTACCCACTCTCATGGAAAGGACCTTCATGATGCTGAAGCTTTACATTGTAAAGTTTGCTGCATATTTTATTAACCTTAAGGAGCAATATATTAATGACATGCAAGCAAAGAGAAGTAGTGGCAGTCATCACATTCATCCATCACCTCTGCCAAACACTGTGCTGCAAGAAGCAGCATAAGCTCATAAAACATTTCTTCAAGCTGTGCCTTGTCAGTTAAGTTCCTGCAGATTTGAACTGCAAGATCAACCCCCTGGCTGCTTTCAAGGGGCTGGAGCTGTTCTGAGTGAAATGGCCAGAAAAACAGATCCACCATTACCTCAGCATTTTTCTCCTTCCTCAAAAGTGAATCAAAGCCAAAACCATTTTTAAAGGTTAAAATATAAGAATTGATGTGAAAATCCAGACATAAGCAATAACATCTGCCCTACCCTGATGATACTCAAATATTGAAAGTTTGAAAAAATTGATACTAAATAGAAAAATTATGTGTTAATCCTCTCTGAATTACGGAATGAGGATTGGTTTTTCATCTTTCCCACTCCCACAGTTTTTCCCATGTTCTTGGCACTGGTCAGGCTGCACCTTAAATCCAGTATTCAGTTTTAGGCCCCTCCCTACAAGAAAGATATTGAGGGGCTGGAGCTTGTCCAGAGAAGAGCAGTGAAGCTGGGGAAGAGTCTGGAGCACAGCAGGAGCAGCTGAGGGGGATGGGGCTGGTTCTCCTCCTGGAGAAAAGGAGTCTCAGGGAGGGCCTTATTGCTTTCCATGATCACTTTAAAAGGAGGTTGTATCCAGGAGGGCGTCAGTCTTTCCTCTCAGGAAACAAGTATCAGGATGACAGGGAGCCAGGGGAGGTTTAGACTTGATATTATGAAGAATTTCTCCACGGAGGGGGAGAAGCTTTGGAACAGGCTTCCCAGGGAAGTGACAGAGTCACCATCCCTGGAAGTGTTCAAAAAACATGTGGATGTGGAGCTTGAGGACATGGTTTATTGGTGAACATGGAGGGGGTGCTGGGTTGATGGTTGGACTTGATGAGCTTGATTAGAGGTCTTTTCCAGCCTTATCATTTCTGTGATTCTAAATTGCTCCATTCCACATGAAAAACTACTTCCTTGTTGCAATATGACACAAAATGAACAACACTCATACGCTAAGATATCCAAGGCAAAAAAGGAGCATCTATTTCTGGACCTGGATATTTACAGAATTGCAAAAGTGACCATGGATTGGAGGATGAAATTGCCACCTCTCCAACCACACTGGTCAATTTAACAGTCCATCAATTCTCTCCTCCTCCAGAAAGGAATGCAAAACAAACATTATTTACATAAAAAGTGCGTGAGAAACTCCCTTACAAAAATGTAAACATCAGAAGGCTTAGAAGAACTTTAGAAGAAGAGGGTGGCACTACCTATGTGAAAATGCTTTCCCAGTCATCTATGTCTTGGCTGGACTTCCTCAGCAAGAACAGGAAGTAAAGGTGATGTTGAGGAGACCAACAGGCTGACTTTCCATGGCAGAAACACTGCACAAGGTCAGAGAAAATTTATTGAAGGATGAAATGACTCTAATCTGGAGAAGCCAAGCAAGGGAGGATGAACCTAACTGCACCCCAAGCCATCCTCAAGATTATTGTGGAAACTGAGGGCAAGGAATGTTTGCCTTGTTTGTCACAATGCTTATGGTGGTTGTGCTGCATAACCCTGAAAAGTACAAACACAGCAACTTTCTCCAAGAAGGTCCTTGAATGATGGACTTTGTGCCAGAGTGTACTTTGGATTGCAGAAGGAGAGAAAAATGTGCCTATTTCTCTGCTGCTGGGGTCTGCACACACCCTGGTAGAAGCCACTAGTCCTATTTCTACGAGTCTTAAGTCTAGGAAGAAAACTAGAGAAGGCAATTTAAGAGGGACTGCTGGAGTGTTACTGGAGGAAGAGAAAAGCACATTTGTCTACAAAATAGACGTGGTACCTGGAATTGGAGAAAAGTGCCCCATTTAAGCCCAGAAAACAAATCCCCATGGCACATGTGTGAGTAGCTGCTATGTTTGATGAGCCCTGAGAGACACAACTTGTATCATATGTTTTCCCTGAGATTTGAGTGACTACTCCAACAACATATGTTTCACTGCCCTTGTTCATTGCCAGAGCATCTTGACAGAATGATGGGCTCCAAATCATTTGGAGCCCATCCTGCCCTGTAACTGTATTATGTGGGACATGTCCTTCTCTGCATTTTTTGAGTCAAAACCTAGGGAGTGAATGTGGAACCCACTGCTTTCCTTTTAGGTTTTTTCCTGCAGTGTGTTTGCACATCCATGGGATGATCTTGGATAGTCTGGCTCAGAAGAGAAGGTTCTCCCTGTGCACATACATAATGATGCACATTTTTTTGCATTTTACAATATCCACAGCTTTCAAGTGACATTTATCATCTCCTCAGTAAGGTGGGGACAGAGAAAGCAGTAGAATTAAAAGGGAAATGTTTTCTCATTTTGAACATTTTCTTCTCTCAGAAGAGAAGTCCAGGTGCACGCAGTGGAACTCTAAGGAAATATAGGGCAACCAAAGGAATGCAAAAAGTTTCAGTGGTGGCCATGGGGGAGATTTCTGTCTCATTTTTCCTTCCTGCCTGCCAAACTAGTAATAAGGCACATCTTTATGACACGAGACTCATGCCCAGACTAGAAAGGAAAGTCTCTTTTCCCAAAATTCCATTCCAAACTAATTTCCCAGCAAGATCTACTATAGTTAATCCGACTGTTAGCAGACTACCAGAATAAAGCAGTTCACATAAAGCTCTGAACAAGACAATCATGGGTGTTTGTGCTCTTTTCCAGGTCCTTGTTTTCCATGCCATTTGCATGAGACTTTATTGCAGTCATATTTCCTGAGACCCACCTCTTCACAATAATTTACATTCCTCTCCAGCAAACCATACCACTGGGAGACCTACAGAAGTCCTGAAAGCAAATCCAGCATTTATTGACTTTCATCTTGTGGAATTGGCTCTGTTATTCTGCTCAAGTGGTTCCTCCTCATTGCTTTTCTAGTGAGTAAAGGCCTTTGGCTTCATCAGATTCAATACTTCCAGTCTTTTCAGTTTGAGACCTCTGCTCTCCGCAGATCCTTCACAAGTGTCCCAGAAATCTGTCTTCTAGAACTTGTCTTTCCTCAGGGGACATGTTCTAGTCTCTTGTTCACACTTTCTCCTCCAAAAAGCCTTTTTTCCTTAATGGAATCTCTCTCCTTCCAATTGTTGCCAAAACACAGAGCAATGATTCTGGAATGTGACTTGCTTTGTCCAGAGAATAACCTCACTGTGTGATGATAATTTTTCCTTTAACTTGGCCCATAGAAGATGAAACTGAACCACAGAACCGTAAAAGTGCTTCCTGGAAGGCACTTCTGGAGATCACCTGGTCCAGGCTCCTGCCCCTGCAGAGCAGAATGATCACCACCACCAAGTCAGGGCAGCTGTGTCTTTGCCCATCCAAGCCCTGATGAAGAATTTGTGGTCCTTCTGGGTGAGCTGTCCCAGTGTTACTCTGCTCTCCTGGAGAGAAGATTTTGGCTATACCATCTTTGTCAAAATGCTCATCAAGTCCAGAGGAGAGTCCAGGGAGGGTTAGGACAACGCTCTAGGGCACAGGGTGTGACTCCTGGGGATGGTGCAGAGGAGAGTCCAAGGAGGGTTAGGACAACGCTCTAGGGCACAGGGTGTGACTCCTGGGGATGGTGCAGTGCAGGGCCAGGAGCTGGACCCCACAATCCTTCAGCTCAATGTATTCTATGGTTCTGTGATCTACTTCATGATCCCAGACAATCCCATCAACAATTTAAAGAAGCTTAGTTCCCTCAGCTGATGTAGGCCCTGGGCCAACCTGTTGTTCTCCACAGGACCTCCTACTTTTTCTCCTTTTGAACTGGGGTGCCCCAAGCCCAAGGCAGTAAATTCAGTTGTGGTCTGACCTGAACAAAAGGAGATACATAAATTCCTTCAGTCCCCTGACCTTGCTCCTCCAATGCAGCAGGCACACAGCTTGTTTAATTTGGATTGAGGCCACACAGGTGTCCACCATGACAAATAAATTTCAGCTGCTGCAGAGCCAGTTTCTCCTCATTTGCTGCTGATGCACGAGGTTGCTCCATCCCAAACTGCTTCTTCTTTAACCCCATAAGGTTTCTGTTCTTCATGATCACAAGTTTTTCCCAGCCTCTCTTATGGGAGGACTGCAAGGAGGCCAGACAGGAGCCCTTTTTCAGGAACTGTAGTGAAAGGACAAAGGGGAATGGATACAAAGTGAAGTAGGCCAGGTTTAGATTAGATATTGGGAAGAAACTCTTGACTCTCAGGATGGTGGGGCCCCTGGAAGTGTCCAAGGTTGGACAGGACTCTGAGCAACCTGGGATAGTGGAAGGTGTCCCTGCCCATGGCAGGGGGTTGGAACAAGATGATCTTTCAGGTTCTTTCCAACCTAAACCATTCTGTGATTCTATGATTTCTCCCCTGCCCACACAGCCCTGCTGTGGATGGGTTTGGCAGGAAAGGGGAAGAGGAAATGTTCCACATCTACTGCATCCCTCAGAAAAGCACTCTCCTGTGGCCCAGACTGCTGCAGGTATTTCTGTGCCTGAGAGTCTGGCACTCTGTGCTGGTGTCTCCTCTGGTTTTTGGGGAGCACAGGGCTCCTGGTTGCCATGCTCTGCCGTGTTTTACCCTGCACACTGTCCAGGCTGAGGGAGCAGAGGGGTTATTACCCAGCTATGTCCTGTCTGCATGGGCAGAGGTGTTTGTGCTATCAATAGCTCCTGGGAAATTCAGCTGTTAGTGAGCAAAATGTGGCTTCTCCATCGTGCTGTGGGCAACACACTCTATTGATCAGAATTCTTCACTAAAGCACTGGTAAAATATCTAATGACATGTCTGAGAGAGGAGTGCCTGGTGCCTGTGGTCCCTCCCACATTGGACTGAAATGCCCTCTGCACTCAGAGAACCTAAAGCAATTTTGACAGCTGAACACAGTCTATGCAGCTCTTCCAAAAATGTTTGGGGTGTGCTTCTTCTTGTAATTCTATGAAAAGATCACGAGCAACGTTTTAATGAAGTCTTTGTTTTTGAGGCAGTGTGTTGTATAATAAAGCTGAAAATAGTTGTGGGGGTTTTTTTTCTGGGTCAGCTGTCTGTCATTTCTGCTGGTTTCCATATTCCTGCTGATTCCTCTGAGAAAACTGAAATTATAGAAAGCACACTATATGAATAAACAGATCAGTCAGGTTGCTTTCATTAAAGTTTTAAGGGGTTCACTGGCCACAGGCTCTGTAACTTTTTTCTGGTATTGTGCTCTGCAATTCCCTGCTCTTGGTTCCTCATTTTCTTTCTTTGGTCAGCCTGGGTGAGTGATCTTCACACCTTTGTTTTCCTCTGCTATTGGAAATATACTTTCCACCCATCCTCCAGTCAAGGTGGTGCTCAAACCACCCATTGAGAAGTCTCCCTTTCAGTTTAAAATTCTCAGTTCAAAAGTTTGTCCAAACCCCTTCCCATCCTCAGCTTCCTCCATATCCTCTTTTCCTGGTACAGAGTTCTCATGGAAAAAATCCATTCTGACTTTCTGTTTTCTGGGGTAAAGTATCCTCTATGTCTATAAAACTGTACTCTGAGAAATAGATCCTGCACAGTGGCCTCTATAAAAACCTTTATAAAGCTTTTATGAAAAAAGCAACACCAGAACAGAGAAATGTGGGGGGTTTTGACAATGGCTCAGCCTTCTGAGGGAAAAGAAACGAAAGAATAAATGCCAAAGATGATGAGTATGAAACAGTACTTAAGATACTGCTAAAAGAATAGGTGAGGCTAAAGTAATGAGTGTGTTTCTCTTCTTTGTATACAATAATTCCACACAAAGAATGAGAGATGCTGGGCAGCAATGACACAGGAGAAAACAGGGATTTTATTTTTAACCGCGCTGCCTCTTGATCCATTTGTGATAATGTCAGGAGTTGCAGTTCCATGTGGTGACAAACAGCCTGGCAAAACCCTGCTGGTGCCTTTTCTGAAGCAGGAAGAGAAGTAGGTGTCTATTTGGAAACACTGCACTTGTGTAGTGCCTTTCAAGTCACTTTCCCTGCACCCCAGGATGTTGGATGCCCCACTGGAGAAGGGGCCCTCACGCTGCTGTAGGAAGAAATGTGAGATGAGAAAAGAAAGTCACAGTTTTCCCTTTCAGAAATGCTGCTGCATCAGGCCTTGATGCTGTAAATTTGTAAATTCTGTTGGGGTGAAAATAAGGGATTCTTCATCAAAACGAGGTGATCTGGGCCACAATAAAATTGATTTGTCTGATTTAGGAGGTGCAACAAGGACTATGCAGATAACATACTAGAGAAATTTATGCCTGGAATGATTAGTTCCTTAGTTCTAAAGAAGCAAAGGCTGTAAAAGAGAAGACGAGGGCAGAAGATGAGGTGAAGATTTCTCAAGTGAAACTTAGAATTGAATGTTTATGGGATACTTGTGCATCAAACAAAACATGGGATATTTTGTTCCAGGTGGGATTTGCAAGTGTAACACAGCCCTCAGTTTGCTGACTCTCATAAGGACTCATTGTGGAGCATCTTTGCTATTTCAATGGATTGTCTTGACTGAAATTTCAACCAGACCAATCTGAAAGTGCTTGGAAAAGATTAATGGAGTCCTTTCGTGGCATCTCAGAAGCTGACTGAAAATTTGGAAATAATTTTCCTGTCTAGATGCAGATAACAACAGTTTTCCTGAGGTTGCCAAGGAAGTATTGTAGAGAAACTGGTACTTTGATTCCTCTTCCTACAATCAGTGAGTGGCTCGAGGACAGTGGGTTTTGTGAAATAGTATTCAAGAGCTCTAATTAACACCACGATTGCATTTTGATGTTAGAGAAGGTGATTCACAACTGCCATAGTCTGCTCTTCCAAGTTAATGGCACATGGGATACTTAAAATCCAAAGGAACAAAATTTTCATCTTGTTTTCAAGTTCTTTCCAGCTAATTCTGGATTATATCTGTGTTGCTCCTTAATTTTTGACATAGTTCATATCTTGTTTTGAAATACTTGGATTTTCGATACTGAATTCCTAGAACTCCTCCTGCTGCTTTTAAGTTTAAGCATATTTGACTGGATGCATTCAATCAATGATATAATCATTACAGTTAATTGAAATAGTTGGTATTTTCAAGAAATAATAAAAACCCAGAGCATTTTCCACGTTTTTTTTTTTTTGTGAACATTTCTGTCCATTACCCTGTACCTCTGGGGGATAATTTTGAATTCTTTACAATTCTGTTGGAAAAAAAAGAAGAAACAACTGACTGTAGATATTATTTTAAGTGACAGCATTTTCTGTCTTTCTAACAACCCTCCTATTTGCAATTCAGGGATGGTATGGATCATCAGCTTTCACTTTTTGCACAGTAGACTGCAAAACAGCCACTCTGTGTATTGAACACAGAAAATTCAAGCTGGTGATTGTTTTTATAGAGAACTTCATTTTGAGATGCTGTGCCTATCCACTGGAAATTTCTGTTTCCCCTAATAGTTCACAATTCCACTATTTTCCTATTATGTATCCAGTGGCTATGGATCCCATTTGCCTTTTCTGCAAGCACAAAAAGACTCCATCACCCTCTCCCTCATTCACATATCTCAGGCTTTACTTCAGTTCTTGTCTCAACTTTCTCAGCAGATAGAGTCTAAATTTTCTCATTAATACTCTTTTAATTTTTAAAAATAGCTTTCATTCACTGAGTGAAAAGATTTTAGAGTATTTACCAGAATCTATACTAAGAACAGTTATTATTTTTATATAATATATACTTTATAATTATAATATAAATTATATATTATAGAAATTATATAACAATATTAATTAGTATAAAATACCATATAAAATTATATTATATTTTATATAATATTTTTATAATAGATAATACCTACATTATTTCAGAGTAATATAGGAATTAATGAATGCAAACAATAAATCAAATTCTTATAATGTCTATCCCACCTTATCAATCACTGCTGTGTTTCCATTTTGTAAAAGGTTAATGTACATGACTGTGTGCATGTACACAAATACAATAATAAAACAGTTTGGGATGGAAGGGATCTTGAAGGAAATGAACAATATCAGTTGGTTTGCTCCATGTCCAAGGAGCCATTTCCCCATTTTAAACCACTATTAATTGCTCTGGTTAATACTCTAGGGTGACATTCTTACAGAGTATACAGATTTTTACTTCAAACACCAAAATTTCCTTGTTACCCTATTCTTGTAGTTTGAACTTGTATGTTTATAAAATGCACCTCAGAACTAATCAAATACAGTCCTAGTGAGCAAAATTAAAACAGCAGAAGCAAAAAATCAAACTGTCTGCTGAATTTTGTAATATTATGTTCCCATTTCTTAGCATTTACCTTTAAATGAAATGGAGGTACACTGTACAAAGTCATTCAAAGCTAACTCAAACATTGGAAGCCTGCTGTGTCTCTTCTTTCCCCAAAATTACAGATAAAGCAGCTTTCCAAACAACTCTGCTCACTGAAAAAATTGAAATCAGCTATCCCTACAATGTGTTTCACTTGATAATGAGCGTGTCCTATCTGAAGGATGATGCACGTTCACATTCCCATTTTCCCAGTTTATACCATTGTTAACTATGTTTTTCCTAATGCCAGAAATAATGTAGAAAAATGTGATTGAAGAGCCTTTGTGTTACAAGAGCCCATTTGAGGAGGTTGGGTATAACTGTTCAATATGGACCAGATTCTGCTGCTTTCAGGGGTGGACATCAGGGTCCTGAGGGTGCTAAAAAGCCTGAATAACCTTAAGTGGCCTCAACTTGGACCCAGATCTGTGGGTATGGAAATGAAAATTCAGCCCTGCAAGGAGGTGATGTAAATTGTCTTTCACAGTAAGGAGTATTGTGTTTTGCTGATATTGGCAAATGTTAATTTTATAACCATCATAGTAATTGAAACAGTGCAAACTGCTCTAGTTAAATAGTAAAAAAAAAATAAATTAAATAGTTCTAGTTAAATAATAAAAATATTGCCTGTTATTGTTATTCCTGCAAACCCCAGAGGTTTAGATCAGGGCTGATCCAGGGTAGTGCTCACTGTGTGAATGTGCAGTGGGACACCAGCTCAGATCCTGAGGTGTTTTGTGCTAAATAATGAAAGGTTGAGGAAAGGGAAAATCCCTTTGCAGGGAAGGAACACCAAGATGTAAAAGGTCAAACTGATGCCAATCAGAATTGTGCAGATTGAGCTCATCCAGCACTGGCATGAAGAAGCAGATGGAATGAACTTTTAATTTCCTTCTAGCACTCTATAATACCAGGGTTAATTGTTTCTTTTGGTTTAAGTTTTGTGTGTGTGTGTGTTTTTCTGTTTGTTTTGATTTTAGGGTTCATATTTCAAGTTCTCTAGATTTGGGAGGTGGTTGGGGTGTGGAAATGGAAATGTGAGAGGAAATGGGCGAGGCTGGGACATGGTGAAGATGCTGGGTGGCTGCAGAGTAGGGGAACTTTGCTGCTGGGACTATGAATGACTTTAGCTCCACAAGTGCTTAAAGAAAGCCCTTGAGTGAACACAGATTTGTTGCATTTATTTATTTATTTATTTATTTATTCCTATTTAAAGCAGATTTGGGTTAAGACAGTGTTTGCTCCTGATTTGGCAGAAAACTTAGGATGACTGTCAGCTTTTCCATGAAGATGGTAAGACCTGTCTGTGACACAGAACAGCAAAACTGAAATGGCAGTAACCTGGGAGGTTTGAGACCTTTGCTTTCCATGCATGTTTTTGGTTGCAAGGCCAGGGTTAAGGAAACTCTGCATTCTTTCTTTTGGCAGACTCACATTCTGCAGAAAAATAGATTTCTCAGATGCTTTTCCTCTTAAAGACCTCCCACAAAACTCTTTGGTTCACAGAAATACCTGTGGACAGTGCACATCTATCACCTTTTAAGAAGTTTCCCCACACCCATCACTCAAATATTAAATTCCCCTAAGCTTTCTCCTAAAACTTCACTCTTCATAAAGTTTCCACTGAAGATTTTCCATTGCTTAAAATCCTCCTGCACCCCTGTCCTGGCTCAGATGAGGAGACACCTGCAGGCACAAGTCAGTCAGTAGTTTTTGCCTTTCTGTCTGGGGGTAATGGCAAGGGATTATCAGTGCTGGAGCAGAGGGATTTGGTATTCCTGCATGTAAACCTGGAAAACTGCAGCTGCAGCAGGATGAAATTGGAGTCAGCTCTGCTGCATTGGTTCACAAGGTGGTGGTGAGCTTGAATTATTCCTGTTGCACAAGATAATTCTTTTATTTCATAGAGAAGGAAAATGGTGGTTTAGAGAGTGAGTGGGGATGCCTTCTTATGTTTGGGATATGCTTTCTCTGCCAAAAAAAAAAGAAAAATAAACACAAATAACTCATTTTGAAGCAGATTTCTCAAGATAAAGCTCTGTTTCTCAGCTCAGCACAATGAGTCAAGCTGAGCCCTGCAGGAAGGATGGGGCAGACCCCTGAGCTGACCTTCCCAAGCCCTGTCACAGTCCAGGTGATCCTGCTGGGACTCTGCAAGACACGACCAACACCTGCCCAGCTGTGTCTCCTCCTGCTGCTCCATCACAGCTCTTGTCACTGGAGATGGAGATGGAAAATGTGCTGGCTGATGGAGTAAAGCTCATTGGGCACACACTGCAGAGGAGCTGCTTTACCTGCTTGTCCAGGGCAAGAAACAAGGTGCAAATCTCTGCTGCATTCAGCCCTGCATTATTGCCTCAGTGGAATGACAATGTGGGGGCAGAGCCAGGAGCTGCTGGCTAAAATTCCCCCCAGAGGCTGCCATCCTTGCCCAGGGCTTTGATGGTTGTTTTCAGTATCACATCTCCTTCCCTGAGGTCTCTGCTGACCCCACACTCCAGACACTGCTCAGCCTGTGACCCTTGAGCTTTTTGTCCTTTTTTCAGGGGTTCTGCATTTCCTAATGAGAAGAGAAAGCTCTGTTGGCTTGGTGGATTCACAGCTTGAGTCGCTGCCTGTTCTTTCCACGAGCACTAAATTCACTTTAGAAATTTCCAAGGAGTTTTATGAGAAAAGCCCATTTTTTCATTGGCATCTAGTCATGCCAATATACAGAAACAGTTATTTCACATCTGGGATCTCTCTGTATGGTAGGTATACATAATTTTACCACTCATCCACTTTAATAGGTGCCCAAAAATGCTGAAAATAGGACCATAAATTTGTAAGAGATAAAACATTTTCATAGGAAAAGAAAATTCCAAAAAAATAAGCAAGGTCTGGGATGTTCTGGCACCCGTTTGAAAAAGATATTAAAAACCCCAATCCTGCCTTTTATTTCATGATTGTGTATAAGAAAGCTGAAAAATTCCCAACTTCCAGTAAAAGATAAAAGATTAAAAATATGCTTCTCCTCATTTTGTAGAAAACTGCTCTGTTAAATCTAAAATTTAAATCATAGTGTTTGATTATCAGTGCTCACCAAGAGGATTACAGAACAGTCATTAAATCTTATTACAAAGCGAAGTGCAGAAAGTAATTGCACATATTTGTAAGTAGCTTAGAATTGATTAAAAATGCATAAAGAAAAACTGGAAAGTTTTCTGCAGGCTCAAGGCTGCTAACCCCTCTGGGTAAACACACAGCAGCTCATCCCGTCAGGAACCTTCTCTGCATCCTCATGGTGTGGCAAGGGGAGGATTTCTCCCTGCTTTGAGGACAGGGGCTCTGCACATGAGATCATTTGAGTTGCTGTGAGCTACAGGAGATAGGGAAGGCCTGCAGTCATGTTAAAGCTGGGAAGCTTTAGGAGAAGTTTAATTTAAGCTGTTCCTCGGGCTAAGCCTCCCCTTCCCCACCCCCATCCTGCACTGGAGGCTGCTCCGAGGCTGCATTTTCAAAGCCATGTGTGGGGAATTAAACTCTCCGGTTCCAGGGATGTTAATGTGATTTTGTGAGCAAATATCCTCCGCTCCAGCACAGCGCTGAGCCTGTGCTCTGCTCCAGGGGCTTGTGGGCTCCTTGTGAGCAAAGGAGCTGTGCCAAAGCAAGGCAACTTCAGAAGCACATTTAACTCCGGGTGACTTAGAGGCACACGGGATTTTGGCTGTTTGGGATGGTGAGTGAGGAACCTTCCCTGCAGAGGCTGAGCAGGGGGTTGGGATGGGTGAGGTGAGAAGGACATGGAGGACCTGGAGCGAGTCCAGAGAGGGCAACTCTAGCCAGAGAAAAGCAAGGCACAACTTCCCCAGAATATTTCTGAGATGCACATTCCCTGAACCTCAGAGAAAGGAAAAACAGTTCTTACCTCATTTGCTACGCCTGTGTTTGTGCAAAAGTAGAATGCAGTATGGAGATAGTTTATCCAGAGTGATGTTTTGTTTCCTTGGCCTGTCAGGGCCCAGTCTGTGTGTGTGTGTGTGGGGACTGTCAGGCCATGGAGCTGGGGAAGGTCTGGAGAGTCAGTCCTGTGAGGAATGGCTGAGGGAGCTGGGAAGGGGCTGGAGAATTCCTGAGGGAGCTGGGAAGGGGCTGAGCCTGGAGCAAAGGAGGCTCAGGGGACCCTTGTGGCTCTGCACAAGTCCCTGCCAGGAGGGGACAGCCGGGGGGGTCGGGCTCTGCTGCCAGGGAACAGGGACAGGAGCAGAGGGAACGGCCTCAGGCTGGGCCAGGGCAGGCTCAGCTGGGACAGCAGCAGGAATTTGCCCATGGAAAGGGGGCTCAGGCCTTGGAACTGCCCAGGGAGCTCTGCAGTGCCCATCCCTGCAGGTGTGCCCTGGAGGTGGCACTGAGTGCTCTGGGATGGGGACAAGGTGGGCACTGGGCACAGCTGGCACTGCCTGGGCTGGGAGGGCTTTGCCAGCCCCTTCAGGGATTTTGGGACTTTGGGATTTCCTGAGGTTTGCTCCTGTCCCTTTCATCCCCATCCTCTCTTGGGAGCTGTCACAGCCGGGGGGATCAGTCTGTGCTCCAGGGAACAGGGACAGGAGCAGAGGGAACGGCCTCAGGCTGGGCCAGGGCAGGCTCAGCTGGGACAGCAGCAGGAATTTGCCCATGGAAAGGGGGCTCAGGCCTTGGAACTGCCCAGGGAGCTCTGCAGTGCCCATCCCTGCAGGTGTCCAAGGAAAGCCTGGACATGGCACTCAGTGCTCTGGGCTGGGGACCAGGTGGGCATTGGGCACAGCTGGGACTCGAGGATTTTGGAGGTGTTTCCCAACCCTCTGTGATTCTGTGTGTACTCACCCCCAGGATGACACAGGACAGTTTGAGCACCTTTCCACCCTCCCTTGTGCTCAGCTGTGGGATGGTGAGCCCCCAGCTCAGCCTTTGCCTCAGCCTTGACAAGTGTGGTTCATAGCACAATGCAGGGCTGGTCTGATCCTCTGCAACCCCGGCCTCAGCATGCAACTTGTTATTTTTAACTTTCCATTTCAGCTACTCACACATCTTCCCTGGCAGCATGCAGAATATTCCTGAAATGCTGCATTGTGTCATGGTTTGCCTTTCATTTTGGATTCGTTTTTTTCTCTCCACAAGAGTGGTGGGTGGTGTTTTGGAGGAGATGGAGGTTTTTCCTTGCTTGCTGCTTTTTTTCTCTCTTTTAAACAGTGCTTCCTCTGGCAGGAATCACACAAACCTCTTATTTTTCAAACTTTTCAGGGAGAGAGCATGGGAGTTTTTCCTGTTCATGGGAAAAGAAGGGAATGTGCCTTTTCCATCAACACTCTCTTACCACACAGTGGCTGGACAGTGACAGTCAAAGGCTGGTGCCTTTAACTTCTGGGAATGAGGCACAGAGAGTCATGGCCTTGGACCTGCAGTGCAGTTTCTCTACAGGGACCTTTTTGATCCAATCCCCAGAGCCAAGGCAGTTTGGTTATTCCCTGCTGTGCCCAAATCTGGGGATGTCACAGTGAAGGCATGTTGATTTTCTAATTACCAGTCCCATATTGATAAATTTACACCAGTTCATCTTATTTTCCTGTTTCAGCTCTGACAATCATGTGAGAACAGAACTGGAGAGATTACAAAAGATTTTGCTGTTCTGTATTCATTTAGAATATCTACATGGGTTTTTGGGTAATCTTTATTTGTAACTAGGAGAAAAATGCACATTTTGTCAACTTAGCTTCAACTCACTGCTTGGAATGAGACCTGGGTAGCTGTCCTTCAAATTAATACAAACATAGGAACTAAAGCACTACATAATGAGCTGAGAATATATCTCTCAGAGTTTACTATTGATTTACTGTCCCAACGTTTCTGAGAATTACCCAGTGCATAATCTATAGAACCAAATGATTTCTCTGCAAGGTTGCTGCTGTTTCTTAAGGTTTTATCTAAAGCCTTGAGAACTGATTTTTTTTTTTTTCCTAAAAGCCATCTAAGAATCTTAGGTTTCTTTCCATACCAAGAAAATTTCTTGCTGCAAGGAGCGTGGAGAAAACTCACAGGTTTGAATGTCAGGGAGCAGTGAGGGAGCATTTTGTTGCTCACACAAGATGATAAGGGAAAGACAAACCACAAAAACCAGGTAGTTGGCAGCACAGAAACCATTAGGTTGCTGTGATTGCAACAGGGTAAAATCCTGAATTATCTCCCAAAGTTAGCCTGAAGGGCCCTCTCAGACCCTTTGGGTTTCTTCAGTCTATAACATCATAAGTCAGAGGTTATCCCACTTCTTGTTGCTTATTTCTTGTTACAGGTTCTCCTGGACAATCCTGAAGAGCACCTGTAAAAATGGCTTTTCCTTGGACTTTCTCCAAGTTCTTGCCATGCTGGTTTTTTGTGACTCAGGAGTGAGAATTCCTGTAACAGGCTGGTTTGTTTCTATGTACAGAACTTAGAAAACATCTTTGTTTCTATGTACAGAACTTAGAAAACATGATCCATTGTATTTCAAATTCCCAATCCATTTGTCCCTATTCAGAAAGCTCCAGCTTGACTTGTGACTTCATATTTTGTAGCAGATCAGAGATTTCAGTGGCCCTTTAGCACTTGATTGTTGCTCAGCCCTATTTCAGGTCTACTTTTCTTCTTTTCCAATCAAATTTCAAAGCAATGAAAGAACTTCCACCAAACCCCAGAACTGAGTTTGCCTTGACATGCAGCTGGGAAAAGCCAGAGACCAGGTGTTAGTTTTGAAAGGGATATTTTCAGAATGCTTTCCATCCTGATTTAAGAAATCTTTTCTGATGTTTCCAGAAACACCACTTCAGCATGTTTAAGCACATAGTGAAGCCAGGGAAGTCCGAATATTTCCGTTCATGTGCCAGACTGTGATCCTGAATCTTTTCCTTTGCTGGTAAAAAGGACTCCTTGTTATTGTTTTCTCTGCTCTGCATTTTTCAATGCTCACTTACACCATCATTTGTTTATCAGCAGCCAAGTAAACTTAAGGCAAACTGCAGTTTGTTTAATCACTGCCTTGAGAAAACTGTAAGCTGATCCTTGCATAAATGAGCAGGCACTAGAACTTGCTTTAACAGTTTTCAGTCCCTTTGGTAATGCAGAAATTTTCTTTGATTTTTGCCAAGTGTTTTTTTTTTAAACTCGGTGTTTTTAGGTAATCACTATTTAGCTGGCTTATGTTCTTGGATTTTCCTTTTTTTCTCCTTCCCAGGAGATAAACCCAGTAAAATCTTCCCCTATTGAAGTCAGTGGCAAAACTCCCACTGAAGCCAGGGTTTTATTCAGCCAAAGAGTTTCTTGCAAATAAGGTATTTAGATACTGCACTCTGGGGTGATATTCATAAATTTAATGCTGTTTCCTCAAAATAAAAATTCCTATATGTTAGTGAGCCTCTGTGTGGCTCCCACTGAAATGCTTCTCCTTAAAAATCTATTCACTGTCCTGGAGTTTAATGCTTTCACCAAAATCCAGAAGACAGCAGTGAACTCAGCTGCCCTGACTGCTTTACATGGTGCCAATAACACTGTCAGTGGTTTGGAAAGGAGAATAAACAAAAAAACCCCACAAATGGGAAGGCTGCCTTCCTGCCTGGACAGGTGGGACACATTCAGATATGTAAACTTGTGTAAATCTCAGCCAGACAGTGGTGCCAGACATAAATTTCTGAATCTGTGGGAGCCTTTCAGGTCCCAGAATCATTGAGGCTGGAAGAGACCTCTGGGATCATCGAGTCCAAGCTGTGCCTGTTCTCACCTTGTCCCCAGCCCAGAGCTCTGAGTGCCACCTCAAGACCTTTCTTGGACACCTCCAGGGGTGGGGACTCCAAACTTCCCTGGGCAGCCCCTGCCAATGCTTAACAACCCTTTTTCATGCAGAAATCCCTCCTGATGTCCAATCTGAACCTCAAGGGCAGCTTGAGGCCACTTCCTCTTGCCCTGTCCCTTGTTCCCTGGGAGCAGAGCCCCCACCCCCACATGGCTTCAATCTCCTTTCAGGCAGAGAGCAATAAAGTCTCCCCTCAGCCACATTTTCTCCAGGCTAAACCCCTCTGCTCTCTCAGCAGCTCCTTGTTTCATTCACAGGTGGCTTTTGTTAGGTACTGACCCTGGAATTACGTCAGCATGAGCCACACTTTGCACTTGGCTCCCAGGATTTTCTGATGCTGATCTCACAACACCTGCTCAGACCTTTGAGCTTCTCTCTGGCCCCAGAGTGAAGATTCCCAGCTGACCAAAGGCCTCTTGTGCATGAGGTTGCCCAACAGGAAATAATTTGTCCCCAGGCAATGAAAAGTTTGGGTGACATGGTGCAACAGGGACCTGTTTTCCTGTGGCAAGGCTCCTTTTGGGGCAGGTTCTCACCATTTATCTGGGCTGAAATAAGGAATTTAAGAAGGAAGCAGGGTTATTTTGTGTTCAATAGTAGCCCCAGGACTCTCCACTTCCATGGTGATTGTTATTTTTGTGTTACCTGGGCGACATTAAACTGCCAGGTTTGCATGGACCATGGTGCTGTGCATCTTTAAATTTGAAAAGCTTGGGCAGGTTTCACCTTTTTGTGTCTGTCTTCCACTTATACTGCTTGTTCCACACAGGGAGATGCACAACAAGAGATCTGTGATGTGACCTAACCTTTAAAAAATGACTGCTGAGTTTGAATATCTCTGTGCCTCCAGGCCCCTGTGGGCAACGCTTAATACATCCTGAAAATTATTCCTCTTAAAGGTGTCTCTGGATAGGCATCCAGGAAGAAAAGGCACAAAAAAAATCACAGGTCAGCAAGCTGAGATCAGGAACTGCAATTAGAGATGTGCATTCTCACACATGCCAGCATGCACACACTGCAAGGCTCACTGCAAAGCAAACAGGTAAATTCTACCTATTGTTAAACTGCATGCCAAACCTACATAAAATGTGCCTAATTATGCTACATGAGCTCTAAAAATAAAATATTAAGGTAAAATACTACCGTAGTTTTTATGCAAGTACTTCAAATGGAATACATAATACAAAATATTGATTCAAGAGGGGTTGGCATATTGAAAATCAAATGAGTTTTTGCCATTGCTGAGAGCACAGGAGCCCAGTGTAATCAGCCTGTTCAACTAATCATTACAGCAGTGCTGTTTGTGGCACTCTACTTAACAGTCTGTCAGCAATTCTGTGAAAAAAACTTATTTTCCAGGGATTTTTATTTCGGCCATAAAAGGCTGCTCCAGTGTGAAATTAAAAATACATGTAGAGATGTGAAAGAACAGAGCTCCCCCACCCCTCCACCCAAGTGGCTTTTGGAAGGTTTGATGCTGGGTCACCAAGGACAGCAAGAATTTTGCCTTTTATGTCAGTAGGAGTAGAATTGGTATGAAAGGGTCTTCTGGTGATTAATTGCAGTCAACAGGAGTTTTGCTTTTCACCTCAGCTGAGCTTAGTTTTGCCAATGTGTTTTAATCACCAGCGTGTGGGGAACTCTGAGGTGCCTCTGGGAGGGATTTTTTTTGGGGTAAAATAATTGTTTTCTCTCTGGTAACACCCTTGGAAAAAGCTTTTCTGGTGTGACACTTTAGTCAATGAGGGACAGTGCTGCAGCCCAGGTTCCAAGCCCAGTAAAAGCTGTTTCCTTCTGTGCCAAAATGGAGCTTTTCCACCACAGCTTTTCTGCTGAAGGCTGGCAGCAGAGGCAGCAGATTTCAGGACAGGGGAGTCGTGTATTAGTTTGAACACTCCTGAGTACCCTGAAAGATAAGATTTGACACTCCTGGACCAGATCCTGAGCAGCCTGATCTGATCTTGCTGCTAGACCTGACTGCTGGGGGTGGAGGCTGGAGCAGGAACCTCTGAGGTGCCTCCCCACTTCCATTATTCTGTCTCTGGGAAGTTCTGCAGGACTCTGTAACGTCTGCTGACAATGAGAGCTGGTCAAATCCCAGTTTAGGGTCAGCTGTGAGGATAAAAATTCCTGTTTAGGACATTTAGAGTCACAGATTGCTTTGGACCCCTGGCACAGGCTGCTCAGAGAAGCTGTGCCTGCCCCAGCCCTGGAAGTGTTCAAGGTCAAGTTGGACACTGCAGCTTGGAGCAACTGGGATAGTGAAAAGTGTGGTTTGGAACTGGATGATCTTCAAGGTCCCTTCCAAACCAGGCCATTCTATGATTTTAGCATCATAGATGTGAATAAACTTGCTGGAGAAATGTCTTGGATTGCTGTTCCATCTCCAAAATGAGTGATTTATCTGACAAGATATGGATTCAAATGATTCATTTTCTTCTCTCTTTGGGGACCACTTAAAACTTTATTTATACAAAAATTAACTTGAATTCAAGTGTTGAAGTGCTTCTGGAAATGTTGCCCTGTAGAGTTACATTAGCAGTAGCACTGGAATTATATTCCCTTTCATTTTCTCTGAGCTGATAAAGCTGCATTGATGTGGTGCAGGTTATTGAAAGGTATTTTTTTACATTTCTTAGACAGTGACTAAGACATAGTTTAGTAGCTAAAAGAAAATTATCAAAATCAAGGGATGTGTGGACAAAGTACACCACAATGCCATAAACCTTGCAGATCTTAATGAGATGCTAATTAACTATTTGCAGTCATGTAATATAAAACACACCAGCCTCTTTGTTCAAAAGAAAGTAAAACTACCAATGTGATGAAAGAAATATCAGTTGTCAAGTAAAAGTAATGAGTTTTTTTGGAAGTTGGCAAGCTCTCTGAGGCAGAGAGGGGAGAATATGACCCTGGGGAAAATTTGAAGTATGGTGACTTGGTGAACACTCTGACTTTACTTCCATTTCTAAAATGGCACAGGAAGATTGTATTCAACTCGTGACAGATAATATCAGAGTGAGAAGGCAAAAATGAGCAGACATAAAGCTGAGTCACTTTGCAAT
The DNA here is from genome assembly GCF_963513975.1 of Fringilla coelebs. Classification (NCBI taxonomy): domain Eukaryota; kingdom Metazoa; phylum Chordata; class Aves; order Passeriformes; family Fringillidae; genus Fringilla; species Fringilla coelebs. Next base: position 4,457,814 of record NC_140029.1, on the reverse strand, counting down.
ATGAAATGTATTGACTGGTTTACCTATGGTACAAAAATAAAACAAAAAATCTGTATTCACATTTATGGGAACACTCTCTAAATATTTTACTTTTATATTGACTTGTTTTAGAAGTTTCCTGCATGTAGAGATGCCTTTCTCAAATTCCACACAGCTCTTTCCTCATTGTTTCATTACATTCAGACATGTATGATCCCTCAGTTAGTGGAAGTTTCCAGCCATCTCACCCACCTTCAAAATACTTCTTTTCCTCCATCTTTGCTGCCATCCTTTCAGTGACTGCTGTTTGCCTTTTTTGGATGTAATACTATCCTTTGGTCAGAAATTGAGGTAATTCCTAAGCTTGGAAAAATGCGTTGCTCATAATGCAAAAAAAATAAAAGGGAAAAAAAAAAGGAAAGAAAAGGTTGTTCTCTTGTGTGGATTTTAAGCATAAATAAACAAACAAAGAAACAGTAGCTTCTGCACTCAGCCATTTTGCAGCCTTACACCTTCCTCCTGAGTCAGCTCCTGTGCTTGTTTGCTCCATCATTATCCTGGCGGAAAAATGTCAGAGTGATGGAGTACCTATGAGCAACTTCCCAGAGAAAAAAATACAGGGGTTTGCTGAGCAAGCATGAGAGGTGTTCCACAGAGAATCCTAATATCTGACAGAAAATCCAGGACAGGAGCAGGTCCCCTTGCAAGGAGGCACCACTGGTGGAAGCACTGTCACAGGAGCAGAACTGCCTCTTACAGATTTTATTTTTCTGATGGGCTGTGGCAGGACCCCTATATACATATATATAAAATTATAAAAATAAATATATAAAAAACTATAAGAATGTGTGTATATATATATATATATATATATATATATATATATATATAAGTAAAACCACATCCTTAAAATATTATAAAAATGGTAAGGCTCTGACGCCAAGGCTTCAAACCTTAGGGGATGCCAGAGTGAAGTTCTAGTGGCATGGATTTTAAATTACATTCCCCTCTGTATGTGGAATGATATAATCTTTAATGACATGACTCCATACTAATTTTTACATAGGCTGGCTGTGTCCTTCAGCACACACAAGAGGCAGAGCCCTTGGAATGGGGAATTAAATTTTTTGTGACTTGGCTGATTTTTGTGGGGTTTTCTGTCTGTATTGCTGAGCAAAGCTTAGCATCTGAAAAACAAAATATCCTCGCTGAATAATATTTCCCTTCCTCAACCCCTTTTCTGCCCTTCCTACAGACAAGTGGGGCAGCTGCAGGCAAATGAAAATTTGAGAACAAAATAGAAATATTCCTCTTGTCTTCTGCTACCATTCCTGGTATCTCTGTAGGAGGGCTAGAAATTTTAGGAGGAAACCCCATTTAGCACTTCCATCCCTAGAGTGGTATCTGTTCAGTGGCAATGCAAGAATTTATTCTACATGACACCAGGAACTTGTAAAGAGATGGAGCAGGCCCAGCTCCACCAATGTAGCTGCCAAAATAGAACATGGAACATGCTAGTCTGCATTGGTGAATTGGAATTTTCATTTTTCTCTTATTGTTAACCCTTAGCCAACCTCTACCCCACAGCACATCACTGGGCTTAGAGCAGGTCAGCCTTCCTCTGCCCTTCCTTCATGTTTCAGGTTATTGAGATTCAATAAAATACCTAGAATTTCCAATGTAAATGGTTATGATGAGGTTATTTTTCTACATGGTCAGTTGTATTTTGCAGAGAAGACCCCAAAAATCTTTAACTGAAACCTCTTAATGGAGGCTGTGAAAGCTCCATAGGTTAGTCATCACAGCTCAGGAGCAACAAAAGCTGCTGAAATGGGTTGGGTTTGAATGGAAAGTTCTGGAAAATCTTCTTTAGGTGTAATGCTGCATTACCAACCTGCATCCAGGACAATATCCATCCACATATCCATCCATCCATCCATCCATCCATCCATCCATCCATCCATCCATCCATCCATCCATCCATCCATCATTCATCCATCCATCCATCCGTCATTCATCCATCCATGCATGCATCCATGCATGCATGCATGCATGCATCCATCCATCCATCCATCCATCCATGCAGCACTGGGGGGAGAGGGGAGGCTTTAACCCTCTGATGTAGGGCCTGAGGTGGTTCTGCATTATCTGACCACATCATCACAGCCATGGAGAAATATTCATCATCTGTGTGAGCCAAAAAGAGAAAATCCCCAGACTAGGGAGGCTCAGAGCTTTCTAACTCAGCTGGAAACCAGCAGGACTTGCCCTGTAATTCCCACTGCACATAGCAGGAGTATGTTTACATCCTCAGGGAGGAGAGTTAGGGTTTGTGCCCTACATTGCTTTAAAAAGTAAAACAAATCAGCTTCCTGTCCCTACTCTGATTTAAAATGAAGAGAAGATGTTCTCCTGTGTACTGCCTGTTTTCTCACACATTAGTTTCTTTAGGAAAACTGGCTCTTTTTTTACTGATAATTATTGTGTTCCACCGATAGCAAAACTGCCAAAATTCTTTGTGGATGTGGAGAAATTAATTATTTTTTAGCTCAGGTCTGAGAGCATCAAAAAGCATTGAAACCTTTGTTCTGTGCAGTTTTATTCCACCCAGCTCTGAAGAACACAGAACGACGCCATTCACTGGAGAGAGATGTTCTGTGTTATTTCAGGGGTTTATTGTTACCAATATAATTTGGGAATGTGCTTTGCTCCCCATGGAAAAAGAACTGTTTCACGATGTACTGTACTTTCTCTTCTGAAGTTCTGGGTCCTGCTGGATGCAAGTGGTTTGGAGAGGAAATTCATTCTCCTACAAAGTGGATAAAAATTATTCAGTGGATGTCTCCTGGTCCTGTTTCTCCCACAGTGGAACCCACAAATAGCTCTAGCAATGTCTGCTGCCTCCTGTTTCTCCCTATTTTCCATAAGGCCTGCAATCATGCAGGTGAAGGGGAGGTGGTTCTCAAGCTTGGGGTTGAATGATTATACAAAGCAGAGGGCTTGAACTTTCTCTGTCCCAAATCCCTAACAGGCAAAAACTGGCATAAAACACCTTTTTTCCACAGGATTTTTGTGTTTGGAAGTGCCATGGGAATGTGTCAGTAGCATGGGGTGGTCTAACAGAATATGGGATGTACTGAACAAAATATGAACCCCACAGAGGCTGACCTGGCCACTGGGCACACCTGATTTAGGGGTGAGACCAAAGATCTGACCACTGATCCAATCTTCACAGCAAGGGAGTTCTCACCACAACACCACTCTCAGAGCTGTCCTTCCAGGAGTAATGAGATGCTCCATGAATTAATGTAGGTGTTCAGGGATATTTTTGTGCTTCTGGAGATAGAGGGGAATTTTTGGCTTCTTTTTAATCACATTTCAAACAATAACAATATTTTTGGTTGCACTAGTTTTAAGGGGCCTCAATTATCTCTAAGTAGAGAAAAACATGATCAAAAGGAATGAAAAGAGGATAAAAGAAGGCTGTTATTTTATCTCTTTTTCAAGAGGAACACAAAGGAAATTTTACTTTTAACCAAAAAAGGAGAAGGTCCTCCACTCAGTAGCTGGCAGGCAGCTGATTTTTTTGCCTCACACTCACATCTCAGGGGTGTTGCACACTGTAATGACCATGGTGCCTTAACGAGCAAAACCTCTCCCCAGTGACAATGAGATGGGGACTGCCAGAAACTCAACATCCAGCCAGGTCAGATGTGCTGCCCCAGACTTCTCTTTCTGATCTGTTAAAATATGACAGCCTCCAGGAGTGACTGTGTGTGTTTGTGCTTTCTTTTTGCTCAGGGTTGACTGGTCTTTCTTTATTAAATTTGAGTTCTGACCCTGCCACCTTTTCCTCAGGAATGCAACCACTGTGGTGTAGTTTGTTTAGGATGGTGATATTTTCTGGGAGAAGTTACCCCCCTAAAAAATGTTTCTCGTTGACTATAATTTTATTTGAAGTGGACAAATGCCCACTGCCAAAATATGTATTTTTGTTCCAGAAATGACTGGATGTGGCACTCAGTGCCATGCTCTGGCTGACAAGATGGGGATCAATGAACAGTTGGACTCAACAGTCTCAGAGATCTTCTCCTACCTAAATGATTCTCTGATTTTTTAATAATTGCAGTAAGCTTTTAGCCCAGTTTTTGTAACCTAAAGACATACAACTTACTTACTACATTCCCATATACTCCTTTATCAAACTCTACTAGAACAACTAATTTACATTTAAAAGCTTTTTTTTTTTTTTTTGGATTTAGAATAAATATGGCAATGAAAAATGTCATATTTCTCTAAGAGGGAGGAAAAGTCATGTTCTCTTAAAACCTGAATTTTAATAATTTTAGAGTGAATGTTAAAATTAGATTAAAGAGAGATTTTAGAGCAAAGAGGTGCAGAGAGCAGGGAGGGAAAGTAATTTAACAGATCCCTTATTTTCAACTGGAAATTTTGTCACACGGTAAAAGCTTCATCCTTTCCCTCACATAAAGAGCTTTGTCAGGAAAGTTTGCAGAAGCAAAATGTTATGCTTTATTCATCTCACAAATGGATCTCAATCTCTTGTAACCTTAATAGCAAAGGTTACATGAGGATTGTTCAAAATTCAGTTTTCATAAGGAAAAACCCTGGAGAACAAATGATATTAGTCCCGAGGAAATTACTTTTACTGCATATATGTGACTGTAACAGACTGAGAGCAAAAATCGATGGCTTATCCGCACACCAAGTACCCTGGAGATTATGAAAAAGCAGGGGCTGAATAACTTACTTTACTTTTTGAACAAGCACTGGGAAAAACATAAAAAAAAAAAACAGGGGAAAAAAAATCAACCCATTCTTTGTGCCAGGTTCAGTGCTTGCAGCCTTTGGCCTTATTTTCCCAACGTCTGTGGCAATACTGCAGAGCACCTGGGCCTGAGGGAACACCAACCTCTTCTTCAGGTGTTCAACAAGAATATGAGAAATGCAGGTTTTTGCTCCAGTGCAGATTTCCTGAGTGATCCTCAGGAATCCATTTAATCTCTCTGTGTATCAATTCCCCATGCTACAAAAGGGGGCTGTCATTTCACATTATTTTCAATGATGTTTTAAAATGCGTTGTAAAAATTTTAGAATGTAAACAGCCATGGAAAGAAAATATGATTTGATATATATATACATATATAAGTTCTTCCTTCCCTTTTTCTGTTCTCTTTCAGTTGCCTTTATTTGTGATTTTAGTAGAAAATAATGATATAGGAGCCTGTGGTGTCTTGAGAACTAATTGCATCAGAGTTTTTTTTCTGTGTAAGGCAGTTGGGTTTCTCTTCTGGCTAGAAGCAGTATATTTACAGTGGAAACTGTCCTAGAAAATACACAAGCTGAGTGGCTGCTTGTAGTTTTATATGGTCATTTAACAGGGGTTGGTCTGCCAATTGTTGTAATTTAGCTCAGATTCTATCATAAATTCTTTTTTTTTTTTTACTAGCTGATCTGGGCAACAGATTAATGTTGGTTTTGAGTTGCTGCACAGATGACTCAGCTTTGCCAAAGTAATTTGCAGTGCCCTGTTTCTGAGTTCCTATAAGTCAAGAGGGTGATTTTAAGGGTTCTTAATTCTCCCAACCTGATTCTTCTGCCCAGATCAATTCACAAATAGAATCCTGCCATTTGCTGTTGTGCCATGGAGTTGTTAAGTCAGGGTTACTCAACCTGCAACTGGTTTTATTAAAAGCAAGAGATAAAGAGAGTGTACAAGATGGCAACTCTTTGTGTTTGACTTATGTAGGTGCAATGGATATAGATTGATATAGATATAGATATATTTATTATTTAACAATGTTTTTTCCCTCTGGAAGTTGCTTTAGTGCTGGGGGAGGGCAGGAAGCTTCTGAGACTTAGAGTCATTTTAAACGTTTGTGTTGGGAACTACATCCGCACGAAATGATCAGAACTCTTTATTCAAGCCCCCCAAACTCATTTTCAGCCCATGACAGCCCAGGAGCTCAGGGCACTTGGCCACATGGGCAAGTGACATCGTGGCTTGGCAGGGTGAGTGGCATCTTCAGTCACTGGAGGTGATGAGTGTGTGTCAGCTTGTCACGGCTGGGTCCCGTTTTCCTCCCTATTTCAGCCGTTCCCTTTCCATCGCAGGTTTCCTCTTTTGTCTTTCCCAGGCAGAGTTGCCATAGCAACGGTGTCTCTTGACCACCCTGCCTTCCTCCCACCAGGGCCACCCCTGCCAGCCTCCCACCTGAGAGGTTTCACCCAGCCCAGGAGCTCTCCCTTCAAGCTCTCCCCTAAATCTTTCTGAGTGCGTGCACGGGAAGTTGACGTCCTCTGCTGTTGAGGTGCCTCTGGACATTGCAAATGGAGCCACTGGGCTGGAATCCAGTTTTGTGTTGCTAACTGGCACAATTTTCCATGCAAAGTGTCTGCAGGAAGCTGCTCTTGAGCAGTTCAGCCAAAACTCGAGGGATCTGTCAGCGTTTGTAGGCAGGGATGCGGCATGGTAGACACAATACTCTGGTAACTTCAGTGATGGAATCTGTCTTTTCACAAGCCAAGAGCTTTTCTGAAGTGACTAGCTTATGATTTTGATTTGCAGGATCCTTTTCTCTTGAAAAATGCACAGTTTTTCAATATCCTTTTGGTAGATCAAATAGTAACAGCCCTTTTTGGTAGATCAAATAGTAACAGCCCCTTTTCACTCCTGAAAATCTCCTCTGTATTTAGAGGAGACTATTTGACCTGAGCCTGGTGCTGTCCAGCACTTTACCAAGGCTAAAACCACAACTTCAAACCCACTTCCTATTTCCAGGACAAAGTATTCCCAGAAAAATTATACAAATAGAATCATAGAATGGCTTGGGTTGGAAAGTACATTAGAGATCTCCTAATTCCAACTCTGTGCAGGAACACCTCTCACTGGATCAATTAACTCAGTGCTGCATCCAACCTGGCCTTGAACACTTCCAGGGATGGGACATCCACAGTTTCTCTGGACAACATGTTCCAGTGCCTCACCACACTCACTGTAAAGAATTTCTTCTGGAAAAGCAATGTTACTGGTTCCTCCTCAAGCACCTTCCTAAAGCCTTTTTGATTTATTGCACTTTTGAATGGGTTCCATTCAGCAGTTGTAAATATTTCTTCTCAACAAGACCTCAGTGTATAGGAGAACCTTTTATAGGGTTTGATGAGTGTGTTGAAACGATTAATTAAGAAAATGTTTCCACAAATATCTAAATGCATAATCAAATATATTTTTAATGAATTATGTAACAGTCTGTCACAACAGTCTATTTATATGAGACATTTCCATTTGACAGGAAGTAATGCAGTTGTTTATTAAAATAAGGATTAATCTCATGTATGTTACATTTGCATGCCATTTTATACTTTATCACAAAGAAATGCAAAGTCAGACTTAAATTATAATCTTCAATATGTGGTGTAGCTGATGAACAGATAAATGGGTAGAAAAGAATATCTGGAGAGAAAATATCTGGGAAGAGGCAATATCACCTATTCTGGAAAATCTGTTATTTAGCAATAATTTACCTGAATCTAAGCTGAAACTTCTACCAGAAACAGAATTAAGACTGTAGGAGAAAATTGCAAGGTAACATGTTAGTAAACTGATTTTCCTGTATGTGTCATATAATCACTGGATATCTGGGCCAAGGATTCTGCCTGACATTGCTAAAAATACTGTCCCAAGATGCTGCTGTATCTATTGTCCAGTGATCCAGTAGATATTCAGTGGAAGGGTAGTAATCAAGTTGGTGAAAGTCCTATTACTCTAAATGGTGGAGTGGACAGGGTTGTACTCAATATATCTCATCATTTTAAGCAGAAGCATAATAGATTCTAAATTAGCTGGTACTAAAGAGTCCTTAGGGAAATCACTGTGAATAATCCTCTGAAAGCATCATCTCATTGTCTGTAGGGTTCAAAAAAGCAAGTTGGATCATGAAAAAAAAAGAGAAATAAATACAAACTGTAAAGGAAAACCTTGTGTCTGTGCTAACTCCTTGTTGTATTTATATCCTGAACATTTTACAATTCTGATCATGGTTTCTCAGAAAGAACCTCAGTGAATAAAAAAAAGTATGGAGAAGGGAAGGAAAGATGGCCAAGGACACAGAGTAACTTGTCTGCTGAGTGAGAACAAAGTATGCTGTATTTTTATCTTGGAAATGAAATCAGCACTAACAAAGGTAACACGGATGCAGTGAACAGTGTGCATAGGGAATAAGTTTTGGGGTTTCTTATCATACCAAAATTAGGTGATACATTAAGACACAGACACAAAAAGTAGATTTTCACTGACTGTTTTATTTGTGTCGTAGAGTTCACAGCCACAGGATGCTGAGGAGTTTAAACTATAACCAGTCTTGAAAGAAAAAAAAAAGGATCAAAAATTCATGGGCATACCTTTGTCAAGAAAAGAAGCTCAGATGCAGCTGAGGCTGAGGAGCTGTGAGGCCTGTTGGGACAGTGGGGTACTGGGGACAGTGCTCTGTGTCCTTTCCAGGGCATCCACCACTTGGAGCGGGAGACCTTTCATCCGTGTGAGCTTTTGATCTGGTGAAACACAGCTGCTCCAATGTACCCTCTGATGTGATAAGATGGAGAAAAATTGTTGTTCTTTACAGGTGAATGTGTTTTTCTCAATTTCTAAATTGATGGATTTACGTAGACATAGCCACTGCCCAAAATATATGTCTCATTGCTCTTTGGGGATAATTTTCTCACTAGAAAAAAAAGGTATTTAATCTAATTAAGTATTTTGTTTAGTAAGGCATCAAACCAAGTTATTTCAACAATTAAAAAAAATTTAAACGTTTTAAAAATAAATTATTTCGATAATTTCATTTAAGTGAGAGGACATAAGGTTTCTAGTTTTTAGAAATACTCCAACCTATCAAGTAGCAGTAATAAAATGCAATAGAATAGGTCAAATTCCTGTAGAACTATATAGAGGTTGAATTTGATTTTAAATAATGCTTTACATCCTTTCTGTCAAAGCACTCGAAGTACTTTGGACTTACATGGCTTAAATCTCAGCTGGGTTTTGGAAGCTTTTTTATGTATCACCACAAAATGGTATTTTTTCAAGTTCATTTTTATAGACTTCTTTTCTCCCTGTTGCTTTGGACATGAATTACTTTTCCATTCCTGGTAACTAAAGTCCTGGGTGGCATTCACTGTCTTGAAGTAGCAACAGGAAATGGAAAAATTACAGTTTATTTTGTTGCAGTTGGGTACCTTTAAAAACGTTTGTAGACACTGCAGTTCTATTGAGACTTTCAGTGAACTGTTGCACATTCCTTAATTACAGAAAAAATCAGGTCAAGAAATGGATTCTATCCCCAAAGATTATTTTATTCCTTCTAAAGCCACGCTGTGGTGAGAAATAACACATCCCTTCTTTTTCCTTTAGATAAATTTCAGTTTGCACTGTCAGAGACCAGCATGTGATGTGGAACCTAAGCCAACCTGTGGGCAAAACATCTCCAGGCAGACATAAAATTATACCAGGAACAAATCCCCTCCGTGTATATAAAAATTTCACTTTTGTTTGGTATAATTGTGACATAGCTTCATCATTGACACCTGCTTGAAGATGTGGATGTCCCTGCTTCCTGATACAATTCTGAATGAAGATGTGAATGACTCCTGGTCTTCATTTTACTTTCAGTTTTGGGGGAGCAAAGGAACGAGGCAGATGGGAGCTCTTATTATGTTCCCACTGTTTATGCTGGGGAGCTGCAAGTGGGATGTCACATCCTACTTCATCCGTCACAGTGAGTCAATGCATGTGAAGAGTTCAAGATGTTCCCTTCAGCAAAGCGAGGCAGAGCACGCCAGGGAAAGGATCTTGGAGGTTTTGTGTTCACAAATAACCGCAACTACTTCAGGAAACGACACAAGTGCAAACCTGAACAACACAACTCTCTCCCAAGGTCGGCCGGCAGCGCTCGGGGAAAAACAACAAAGGGTGAAATGTGCCAACCCCAACCACTGCTCCGTTTTGCTTGTCCCCACCCAAGCAAGGGGGAAGAAGTAGGAATGACTCAGAAGAGACAATGAAAATGATTAGCAGTATGAAAATGTTCCTTGACAGAGTAAATGATACAAGGTAAAAGTAGATTGTCTAATGGGCAGCATGGCAGGTCTGCAAGAGAAAGTCTGATGGAGACGATAGTAACGACTTCAAAGTCTTCTATCAGGTTATTTTCCCTCATATTATTCCACCCAGAACCCCCTGATGGAACATAGAACATCATAGAATGGTTTTGGTTGAAAGGACTTTAAAGATCATCTCATTCCACCCCCCTGCCATGGGCAGGGACACCTTCCACTATCCCAGGATGCTCAAAGCCCCATCCAACCTGGCCTTGAACGTTCCCAGGGCTGGAGCATCCACAGATTTCAGCTCCATTGCCTTACCACCCTCACAGGGAGGAATTTCTTCCTAACATTAAAAAAGCTCACTGCTTTTCTTTTTCATATAAAAACCTACTGCTGCAAGATATTATTAAACAGCATGCTGATAGCAGTGAAAAGAGTTACAGCAGAGGATGAAAAATGGAAGCACTTGTTTTCCAAAGGATGCAGTTTTATGAGAGCCCAACACTTGCACTTCAGGATATAAATTAAGAACTAATTAACTTTCATCCTAGTCATGAGGGTGTTTATTTCTTGCACTCTGTAGCTCTCTGTAAAGCCTTGTCAGACACTGGCCAAGGGCTGGTGACATGTCTGATGAGATGTGACAATGCTCAGTTGGTTGGATCATGGTGCAGATAACACCAAGGCCGTGGGTACAATCTCTGTGTGGGTCATTTACTTTTGATTTGGACTCCATGACCCTTGTAGGTCCCTTCCAGAAAATTCTGTGAATCTGTGAATGGTCTGACTGGATATGGCAACACTCCCACAATTGGGCGAGCATGAGGCTGGGTTGTTCCTCTCTTATCTTATATGTTTGTCAATCCCAATGGTGATGAGTATGAAGAGGTTGTGCTTTCAGAAAGCTTCATGGACTGAGCTGAGGCTGAAATACAGAGCAAAGCTTAGAAGGCAAATTCTTGGCAACTGAAGTTTAAGGAAAGAGCCTATAAAAGGTGTTAGGTTTGGGATCAGACCCCCGCCATCTGATCCATTCTGCATTACACAGAGTTATTGTCAATAAAATATTCTCTGAAGTGTTGTCTCATGCTACTGTACAGGCCAGAAAGGCTCTTAGCTGCTCAACATAAATATACCAGAGCTGTGGTCCATAAAAATGTGTGGAATTGTTCATCTGACCTCACAGCTCAGTCTTTTCAGTTTTAAAAATTGAGCTTTTACCAAATTTGTGGGCAGAGTCTGCAGCCTGCACTGAGCAACATTACTGCAGCAACATTGCCACAATCTATGGAAAGCAAAAAACACTCGGAGAGAGGTCAAGGTTTTCCAGTGGTGCTGGCAAAGCTGAATGAAGGCAGCCTTGGGGGAAATCTGATCAGTTCTGATGGTAGTAAACAGTGGAGGAAGGCTAAGATGAACCCCTGAGGAGAACTGGGTGATGTAGGCTAGAACAGGACCACAGCTTCAGGAACTTGCAGATAAAAGAAAAATATTTGGATGTGTGCCTGGAGTTTCTGTGATCCTGGGAGAGATCTTTGGGGTTTGTGGGGTCTTGTGCAGACTTTGGAAGGCTGTTGGTGCTCATAGGACTATTTCCCTCTCTTTCTTATCCCTGACATTACAATTTACTGGAAGAAAACCTCCTGCTTGTTTATCTGTGACTGCTTCCCATCTGGTACAGGAGCTTTTCCCTCCTGCCCCAGATGTTGTGAATGAGATGTTCAGGTTAATTAAAGAATCACTGTCAAAGATATGGGCAAAAGCAGGTTTAATATCAATTTGACCATGTTACCTGTGCATCCCTGACCAAATCCCTCCTCCCTTCTGAGTAGCATCCTCCTCCTGCTGTGGTCTCAGGAGCTTTTTCTGTTGCTGCTGTGAGAGAAGGAAGGGACAGGGTGGGGGCAAGGCCTTCCCCTGCAGCACAGAAATGCAAACAGAAGTGAGCAGTGAGAAACCAGGCAGGAGAGCAGTGGCAGAGGATTTGGAGGCTGCTCAAATGCTGGACCTTCTCCCTCCTCTCACTCTCCAAAGCAGGGACCCTGGGGTGCTCAGCAATCAGCTGCCTAAGGCAAATGTTGATTTTGGCTATACACAAATCCAGCCTATAATTGCCTACATTTGTTTGAGCTACACTCACCTCTGTGGCTTACACCAATGCTCTGGGTTCCCCTCATGCTCTCTGGGCACATTTTTGGGGTGTTTGGGAGGCCTAAAGGGAGGAAAATTAAAGAGCAGGGCTCTGGTGTCCCAGCACAAGAAGGGCATTGATCTCCTGAAGTGAGTCAAGAGGTCACCAGGTTGATTAGAGGAATGGAGCAGCCCTGCTGGGAGGAAAGGCTGAGACATTGGGATTGTTCAGCCTGGAGAGGAAAAGCTTCAGGGTGACCTAATTGTGGCCTTCCAGATGGAGACAGACTATTTACAAGGGCCTGGAATGACATAAAAAGGGGAAATGACTTCAAAGTGACAGATTAGTTAGATTAGCTATCAGGAAGAAATTCTTGAGAGGGTGCTGGGGCTGCCCCAACCCTGGAAGTGTCCAAGGTCTGTTTGGAGTTCTTAGCAACCTGGCATAGTGGAAGGTGTCCCTGCCCATTGCAGGGACAAGAGCTGAGTGATCTCTCAGGTCCCTTCCAACCTCAGCCATTCTATGATTCTGTGATTACTGCTGCACCCGCAGAAAGCTCCTTCACATTGCCAAAGTTGTTTGTCTGAGACTTAGACAAACATCTTGGAAAAATACAGTCTCTTTTCTTGAGAGCATCCCACAGTCAAAGCTCAGGCACGTATTTATCAGAAACCTATCATGTACCAGATGGCAGAATAAAGTGGTTGTTTAAACACTCTGTGACTTAGGGTAACCTGGCATAGCACATTCTCAAAATACGCCGCATGTGTTTCTTCACAGATCTCAACTTAAGTATAGCAATGAATAACTTCTTCAAAATCCTGGAACAGCAACATGTCTTTTGTTTCCTGCATGTTATCTAAGAGCTGCTGCAGCAAATGCAAGGATGGAGTTAGACCTGGAAATCAGCTTTGCTGAAGACAGTGCTGGAAGTTTTCTTTTAAAATGTCGGCCTGCGCCTGTGCTGTGGGTGAAATCCTCAGGGATTTGCCTTCTAGAGTTTACCCAAAGCACTCAGCTGCCATCAGGTTGTCTGGCTGCTCTCCTCCACAGGCAAAATCAGGATTCTGGCCCAGACAGAGCTCTGCCTATGCACAGAGGTTTTGGCCAGGTGTAGCAGGAGCGTGTGGGAGAAGAACTGTAGTGGGTTCTCATTCCCCTGTTTCAGGACTCTGGGACAAAGTTTTGTCAGTCCATGGGGCTAAAATATTCTTTGCCCAAAATCTGGCCGTGTAGAGCAGCCCTCCCTCCCTACCTAGGGGTCTGTGTTAGACCTGCTTCCATTCATGCAGTATGGAATAAGCTCAGCAGCTTCACAAGGCAATGGTTGGGGTAAATCTCAATAAACAAAGCAAAATCTTTTTGGGGAAAGGTGACTTTCTCTCTGCTTGCTGTGTGTCACTGCCTTGTGCTGATGTGTCAATATTCTGGGACTCAGAGCCCTGGATGACCTCCCAAGAGCTTTAATCATTGATAACCTGCACCAATTTCCTTGGGGTGAGCTTCTCTGAGATTTTGACCAAACACAGAACTTCATAAGAAAACATTCTTACTGAATTTCGACCTGTATCCTTCCATAGTTTCCAAATTACCCTTCTCAGTTCCTAAATCTTCAAGTAGAGAGAAAAGTGGAAAACATTTCACATGAAGATTTGCTACAGTTTGATTGTTTTCTCTTCTCTCTGTTACATAACTGTTTTTCCCTTCACTTGGAAGAACTGTTATTACTCACATGTGATGCATAATCCTCTCCCACACCTCCCATCTCTGCTTTCCCTCCTGAGCATGATCTTCTGCATTTTCTGACAATGTTTTTTGAATTACTTTCCACGTCTGCTGATGCTGTGAGGGGAATACAGGCAGCAGAGAGCAAGGAGGTCTCTACTGTCACTCTCCTGCTGTCTGAGGAGTTATGAACTAAATTTTGCCTGAAGAATCTCCACCTCCAATAGAGGCCAAAGAGACTCTCAGACCTCAGCTGGTCTTCCTTATACCAAATGTCATTTGCCAGATTTATTGGTGTGATGCCAGTGAGAGAATCTGCAGTCGTGGCTCTCAGAATCCAGCGGGTGACAGTCGGAACAAACTGAGTGGGCTGGATCTGAACGTGACTGCAAGACAATAAACACAGAACTCTCGCTGCAGCTACTTGCAAACAATCTCTCTCTAAAGGGAAAAAAACAACAACTTTTAAATCTGTCAACAATGGTTTTATCAGGAGACAAGATTTCTCGTGAGAAGTACCCCGTTCTGTTAAGCATATGGTCAACAACTTGCTGTGTCAAACGAGCAGTAGCACATGTCTGGGAAATGCAAAACACCACAGGATCAATGAAATGTTCAGCAACCAAAAATGTATTGGAATGTTCTCTCCTGTCAGCGCAGGGCCCAGCATAAAATCTCAGTGTTCTTCATTCTGTTTAGTCTTTTAACCTACTTGATCCTGTTTCTGTCATTAAAACATTTTAATATTTTCCTTATTTATAATGCTTTGTAGGATTCTGCTTTGGTTTTTTTTTTTAAATCTGTGTCTCACCACTGCTCTTTCCCTGTAAGCTTAGCATATGTCTTGTAAAATGGTTTGCCATTATCTGAAGGTTCCCTTTCCTCCTCCCCAGCTCTGAGAATTACAGATATTTCCTCCAGGTGTTTGCCAGAAATATACAATGATCTGGGACCAAATGACAAGGAATGACATCTCAATACTCTCTCAAGCCTCATAATCTGTGGCCTTTTTCCTTTAACTTTTCTTCCTCTGTGATAACAGGATGGTGAGGGGAAAAAAACACAAAGGGGGCAAAATTCAGTATTTTTTATTTAGATTTTAAAGTGATGGTGACTGGGCTCTGCAGACTTTTCTCAGGTTTGTGCTTCCCAGGACAGCATTTTAGGGGCTGAGGAGCTCCTGGCAAGAGAAATCCTATGAAATTTTGGATGGGTAACCTTAGAGACACCTGGGATCTGATGCCTCTAAAACTGGAAATCACAGAGAGGAGAAAAATTCATCTAGTGCTATCCAGTGGTTAATTTTCACATCAATTATACCACAAAGGAGGGAAAACAAGTCATACTATCAAGATCAATAGTAGGATGGGATTAACTGAGGTCTTTTCTTCACCATCCTAATTCATAAACAAGTATAAAACATGGAATTATTGATAAATGGCATTCATGAGACTAATTGTCCATTCCTATACTTTTAGGGTACTAAATGGGGTTGCTGAAACAGAAAAATAAAACTGCACTTTAAAATAAAGCAAATTTTATTCAATAATTAAAAAAAAATAATGGAATTATTTAAACCAACAAAGCCTAAATTATAGAGATGAATAATACTTAATGAAGTAGAAAGGTGAGTGAAAATATATATGTTATTGAAATATATCTGTCACCAGTTTTAACAATATTTCCATTTTTATCTGAAAGAAGAAACTTTTTTTAACTCAATATTTGTGCAGTGCTGCACTTTCTGGTCTATGAGCAGGTCTCTGGGGCACTGCAGTAATTAGTAATGAATTAGTAAAAGGAATAATGAGTAACATGGAAGGCAATGACTTCAGTAAGAAACAGGATTTAACTGTGGCATTATTTAGCCTATTACTAAGAGCACAGAAAACTTCAAAGGATATTTTTATCCCATAGTTGCAAGACAAGAGTAAGTCATTATTGAGATAATTTAGTAATCAGACTTAAAGGGATAATTTAATAATATGTGTTTATTTAGTGAAGAAAAATTGTCTCAAACAATATTGTTTTCTACTTAATATCAAAGATCTTTAAAAAAAAGAAAAAGAAAATAAATAGAAAGGATAGTACAATACAGTCTAATTAAGACAGCTAAATCTCTTAAGAAATATTCATAATAAATCAAAGTATAGGATTTATAAAGAATGTTCAAGGTCATTTGCCAGTGAGTGCTCAAGGTCACTCAGCATCTTTGTGCATGTTCCAGGGAAGGTAGAATAATTTTCAGGAGGGTTGAGTTACAATAATTGTGTTTTGTGTGACTGTCAAAATGGCTACAGGAGCTCCAATTTATTATAGGATTAGTGTTAAAAAGAATGGAAGGTAAAAAATGAGTTCAGTTAAGCACCATATAAGGAGAAAGTTGAAATTAATTACTATGAATATGGATTAAATGCTTTCTGGAGGTGCAGTGAGGTGTGGTGCTGGTGTTGTTCTGGAGATTAGAGATGCTCTCCCAAAGCATTGTCAAATGCAAAGCCCACATGACAAAAAGGAATAAATGCTGACCAATTTAAGGTGCACAAAAGAAAAGAAGAAGAATAAACCCCAAACTCTGAGCTTTTGGTATTTATTTAGGGTAATCACTATCTGTTTTAATTATTGAGCAAGAATGGAAATGCAGCAGGATTCAAAGGAATGTGGTATTTGCACACATTGAATGGCTTCCATAAATAGAAATGCAGAACACATTTTAAATGAATGTAAAAATGGGTCCTACTTTTTTTATTCAACACAGCACGAAGGTTTAGAGCAAGCCTCAGAAATTATGGGGAAATTCTCCTTCCTTTGCCCCTCAAGCACACAGATGAGAGCTGTTATAAAAGGCAGTGAGGTGTTTTTTTTCTTTTGCTTGTGTTACTTGATATGCAAACGCACATCAGAGGATGGGTTGGGAATGAGCTAAGCTGAACTTGCAGGAAAAGAAGGACAAAGCCTTGTTTAAATTAGTAATTAATTGCATTATGGTTAGTGTGACACTACAATGACTAAGGAGTAAGATTTTAGCAGGGTTAAAACCTTCACTTTCCTGACAATTCTTTGACCTTTAGAATGAAAGGCAATCCAAAGACTCAAAACTCAAAAATATGACTTAAGACAGAGTACTCTTGGGTGAATACACCACATATTATTGTCAGGCAAACATACTTCAAGAATTGTGACTTCTTTGTACTTTAGCAATAATAAGACCAGTGGAAAGTGTAACTCCATGAATCAGGTGATGATAAAATTCAGCTTAAAAACCAAACACAAACCATGTCTTCTTATGGTTGCCACACACTCCATGTCTATGCTTGTGTAAAACAGACAATAAAGTAGTTACTAGGGAAAATTTGTCTCAGGTATCAAATGTCAATCCCATAATCTGGCCTGATTATTGTTTTCCAGAGAACTGGAGGTTGCTTTGGAGTGGCCTCTTTTCTCTTTTGCTTTTCTCATAGTCTTCTCAGTTAATACATGGAATGTGAATTCTGCAGAGAAATCTGGGAGAGCATGCTAAGGGTATTGATTTTGGATATTCCTGAATTTTTAGAACTAGGATTTGGATTCCAGTCATGTCATTGTTCTAGAAAAGCAGGTTTTTTTCACTCCTCAAGGACAAATTTTTGCATCCTTAGAAGCGCAGAAATTCCCAGAGGGGTTTTTTAGTAATAAATATTGATTCATTTTCTCTCTGTCCTTTGGACTAAAGTGCATTTTGTCTCTCTTAGATGTCCTTGCACTTTTTCATGAGATTGTTAGTTTATGTCGGTACCTTTGGCAGGAAAACACCAAACCCACAAATCTCTTTCCCACCAGTTCATCTTTGATCACGAGGGAACCTCCTGCTGTTCCTTGAAGATTTCCTCAAAGAATCTCCAGCCTTCCTGGACTTCTTTGCCCTTCAGCCCAGCTTCTCCTGTCAACCAGGCTCCCAAAAATTCTGAAGTCTGCCATCTGGAAGGTCAAGGTGGATGTTGTACTGATCCCTTCCTTCTCCAAGAATTGGAAAAAACTCTATAATTTGATTATCTTTGTGCCCCAAATAGCCTCCAACCATCACATCCCCCATCAGTCCATCTCTGCTCACAAACAGATCCAGCAGGGCACCTCCCCTGGCTGGTTCCCTCACCAGCTGTGTCAGGAATTGCCTCCCACACAGCCCAGGAACCCCAGGACTGTTTCCTCTCTGCTGTGTTGTATTTCCAGCAGACATCTGGTAAGTTGAAGTTTGCAGAGAACAGTGGCTAGCAATGGTAAGACTTCTCCGAGCTGTCCACAGAATATTCTGTTGATTTCCTCACCCTGGCTGGGTGGTCTTTAACAGAGTCCCCCCACATCTGATTTCATCTCTCCCTAACTCTTACCCATAAACACTTGACCCTGTCATTGCCATCATTTAGCCCCAGGCAGTCAAACCTCTCCCTAACACACCCCACCACCTCTCCTTCCTTGCACTTCCCTTCTGAAGAGTTACAGCCATCCACTGCAGCGCTCCAAGTGTGGAAGTCAGCCCCCCATGTTTCCAGGATTGCAGCTATATTCTGGTTTTACAGCTGTGCAGCATCTTCCCTGCTCCTCCTGTTGGTTGGGCATTGGTGCAGATGAATTTCAGCTGGGCTATTGATGCTGCCATCCTTTTTTAGGGGTGACCATTTCCACACATGAATAACCCTTGTGTCTTTTCTGCCACATGGATTTCCATCCCCTATCTCCACTAACATGGCAGACAGCAGGACCTCACCATCACCATCCCTCCAACATTGATGTGCCACCCCAGGCTTAGCTCTAGTGAGCCTGGCTTATCTCCTTCCTCCATCAAATCTGGTTTAAAGCTCTTTCAGTGAGCCCTGCTAACTCCTGCACTAAAGGTTCTTTTCCCCCTTTTTGTCCCACAGACCAACTTGCAATTAAAATTCTGACACTGACACCAGCCTGGAGCCAGGTATGGATCTCTGGACTCTTCCTGTTTCCTCCTTCATCCTTCCCTGCAGCTGAAAAGATAGAGGAGAGCACTGCTTGTGCTCCTGAGCCTTTAAGCAGCTGTCTCAAGGACCTGAAGTCTCTCCTGAGGTTTCTTGCTTCAACTTGATCACAGCCTATAGAAAAAAATCAGCATGGATAATAATCTGAGGGCTGTAGCAGGGTAGGAAGCTTTAACCCTGTCCCAGGGAGGCAGCAGGCTTTCCTTAAAAATTGGGGAAATCTGTATATTGGACCTGCTGTTCTCCTCAGGACAGCCTCCTATACAATATCCCTTTTCTTTCTTCATGGAAGCAGTTTTGATGAAGGACATGGACCAACCTCACCCTGGAGACTCCTCCAACTTAGGTGAACCATTGTCCTCATCATTTCCTTCCACTGGAATCACTTTGCATTGATCAACAGTCTTGGCATTTACCTGGATAGCTTTGAAAATACCTGCAACAATATTCTTATTTATATTGCTAACAAGAACTCAAATTCTCAGATTTTACCCCTCATTTTTACAAAATTTCCTCTATTTAGTAGTAAATTGCTACTGCTGATATTCATATTCATCACTTCCTCTAGAAGCCCCATTTTTGCTGCAGTCTGAGGAGCCTCTCCTGCTAAGGCAATAAAAACATGCAAGTCTCTTTGGTGAAAGGCACATAAGGGTTTATTTATCTGCTCTCATAACTCCAGAATGACAGGTTTGGAGTAGAAATGGATATAAAATTGACTCTGTCCATAGCATATCTTCGTGCTCTAAATTTGTATCCTCTGCCATATCACACAAGAAATTGGTAAGGTAATGTACAGACCTTGCAAGACTTCCAGCTATATTACATCATGGAGCTTTGCACAAAGGTAGAGCTTCTACAGGAAAAGAATTTGGGACTGTTGGCTGGTCTGTTAAAAACAGAAACCATTTGTGCCTCCATGACTCTGTGACTGTAGAACAAAAAAATCACTGCAGTGTTTACCAAACAAATCTCAAAATCTGGGAACTTGTGTGGAAATAAGCACTTCCTTGCACGTGTTTTGAGTCACAGGAAGAGTGGCAGACTGGATGATTGGTTCATAAACAGAAAAACTTTCTCCCAGATAAAGTGGAACGACTGTGTTTACAGTTCTTAGTGGTTTGGAGGCCTGCCTGTAGCCAGTCACATCATTTGTGGCTTCCTGGGTGTATTTGAAAGTGCCCTTCATAAAAGGTCTCATTCATTTTGTTTCACAGAAGCTTCATCAAAGCATCCTTTATACAACTCTTGAAAAGACGCTGTTGAAGTTGTGCTTTAAGAATAATTATGGCTGAATCTTTGGTGCATTATATCAAAGCATAAATGGAACAACACAACCACCTAAACAGCCAAAGTTTAGATTTAGGCACGGAAAGGAAAGTGGAAGAGTGAAAGACTGTGTTTTCTGTCTTCCAGAATATTCTGAAGAGACTATTTGTGATCAAAAACAATCCCGTGTTTTTTGCCTAGAAAAGAAGATTTGCATACATCTAAGGGCTCTATCTGAGGTTGCAAAGGCCCAAAAAAATGAAAAAGCCATATTAACCTTCATGTAAACAGGGCAATGGCACATGAGATGCAGATTGTTACAGCCATACGTGATTTAAATCCGGTTATTTGCTTCTGAGGTCATTTTTTATTAAGTAGAGAAAGGCAAAATTTCATATTCAACAAAAGCTTTTGTCCCAGTGACATCACAGGATCCTGTTTCATGGCAATTTCCCAGCTCTTGATGGGTGTTTTTCCGATGACTTCATACCCACTCTGCATTCTGGGCACTGGGTGGGCTGAAACCCCTGCACACGGAGGCATGACAAGGACAAGGCCTGATGAAACACTCTGCAGACAGACTGGGAACCAGACAAAGCTGCCTCCAGGTAAGATTCCACCCCACACTTGCGATAAAATAAAATAAAATAGAATCCCAGAATCATTTGGGTCGGAAGGAACCTTAAACCTCATCTTGTTCCACCCCTGCCATGGCAGGGACACCTCCCACTGTCCCAGGCTGCTCCAGCCCCAGTGTCCAGCCTGGCCTTGGGCACTGCCAGGGATCCAGGGGCAGCCCCAGCTGTGCCAGGACCTCACCACTCACAAGGAAGATTTTTTTTTTTCCATAAATACCAATTTCCCCCAGGTCATTTGTGGCTGAAAGAAGCCTGGTGAGCTGGGTGTGCCCAGAGCAGCCTGTGGATTATCACTTGCTCAAGGAACCAGGGAACCTGACTTTTACCAGTGCAGAGTCCTCAAAACTGCAAAAGAAGCAGTCCCTGAACAAGTGCCCTCAATAGCAGAAGAGGGAAGTCCTTTAGCACATCCATGTTCCCTCAGCAGCATTTTTGCTTTGTCTGGGCTATGGTTTGAGCAACTGCTCATTTGTCACACGTTGCATCTGGAGTGGCTCCAAGGAAACTGGGAGATGGTCTCGTTGACATCTGGTTGCTGACATATTAACGAGGACTTTGGCCTCCATTTCTCACTTCACCTCCTGAAATCATTATCTATCAAATGGCACCAGCACAAGGATCAACCAAACTTTAAAAGTTCCTGCAAAATCAGGAACTGTAAGAGCTGATTGAAATTCACAGGATGTTTCTACTCTATCACATGATAAAATATACTCATCTTCTCTTTTTCTTTTTTTTTTTTCTCCTTTTTTTTTTTGTGCAAATGTTGGTAGAAAAAGAGCCTGCAATTTGATTCCTTCAAGTGTTTGTGTTGGGAGAGCTCTTGTCGCATATGTTCACAGAGAGTGAACATAAAAGGGGCCCGAGGATAGACAAAAAATCTGTTTGACTATCTGACAAATAGTTACAGAAACATTTTGCATATTTACCCATCTTCTAAGAGAAACATATTGCTGTGCAACAAAAATGTGTTTACTGTAAAACGACATAGACGGCAGCACTTAGAACACACTTGAAAGAGTTGGATTTTGTAAGCAGCTCATTTGCATAGAAACAGAGGAACATTTGAAGCCTCAGAGACAGCATCAAGGAATAAAAGGCATCCACTGGGACCAGTCTGCATTAACCTTAGGTTTGTATGGTTTTCTTTTCCTCTTAGGACTGCGTATTTCTTAAACTATTAAATCAATTCATGAAATCATTCCATGTCCTCAAAAGTGCAGTGAGTTATTGCCTTGCCACCAGGTTCCTCTAAATTCCTCTTGGACTGCTGCTAAATTTATATAACTTTGTTATATCACTGGAAACTTATATTTCTGTAATTTCATGCAAAATAGATTCATTCTCACTTATGGGGTAGTGCTCCTTCTCAGTTACAGCCTGAGACCTGCTGATTTTTACTGAGTTATCCCAATAGATGGTTGGCATTCATATTCATTTTTTCCTCTCTCCTCAGCCAGGCTGTGAGCCTGAGTGAGGCATCAAACCGAAGCCAAATTGATGTAGCATATTCAAATTTCAACCTTGTTACTGAAGAGAATGCCAAGAGTTTAAAAAAAAAAAATGTCAGGCCCTTGAGATGGAAGAATAAAATGCTGGAAAAGAAAACTTTCAAACTCAGCAAGATGATGACTTTTACCTCTGGGAGTTCTATGTAAAAACCTCTGAGTAGATAAATGAAAGATGTCCTCAAGCACTAATAATAGAATGGTAAATGCAGCTATTATGATGCACATAAAAAACCTGAAAATAATTTCATTGTGCAATTTAGGGGCTAAAATCCTTCTTCCCAATCCAATACTTTAAACAGCTACATGAGAAAAGAGGCTTTGGAAACCTAACCAAAATAGCAAATTTCATTCACTGTTAGCTGGTGGGAGATTAAATATATTTTGCTTAGGGATTTATTAGCAGAAAAGAGACATTTTTCACCTCTCTATAGTTCTGCCTGACCACACCTGGGTTTAGAGCTGGAAGCTGTTGCCCTTTCTATGTGGCTGTGTAACAGTTTCTCTCATTTCCTCTATGTTTTTGTAGTAAAGACAAGTTTTTTCTCTTGGTTGCAGTGCAAGAGGTGAAGGTTTCCTGTTGATTTGATTGTACAGCTCTCGGACTTGCAAATTTAAAGGTAAAAATAGAAATCTCTCTCAAATATTGCTCTCCCAGGAAGCATCTCACAATCTTTCAGGGGTACTTGCAGAGGCTGGTGCTATCCCTGATTTATGTCTGAAAAAGTGACATGAGAGCTGTCTGAGGCTAAAAGGAGACCAGGTCTAGCAAGGCCAAGTGCTAGAATGGTGCATGGTAATGCTGGAGAAGGTGAGAAGCAGCAAATTAATGTCATCACAAGAAATATTCACACTGGTGTGCATGGTACAGGCACAATGTTCTGATGACACTCAGGAATGCAGTCACTACCAAAATTGCAGCTTTTCTATGTCTGTGGAGATCTAGAAGAACAAATTAAATTAACACCTATTAGAAATAACAGAATATTAAAAGTGGCCCTGTTTGGGGATAGGGACAAACAACTGGGTTAGCTTTCATATTGCTTTAAATTTGTGTTCAATACAAGGTATTCAACAATTTAATTTAATACAAGGTATTAAATTTGTGTAAAATACAAAATATATTCTCTGTCTACACCTGTTCTTTCTTAATCCCTAATAATCACATAACAGTTAAAAAAGACATCCAGTATATCTGATAGCAACTATTCTATGTCCAAGTAACTTTATGGTGGCTGGTTAACTCAAAAGGTAGGAATATATATTGATAATAACAAAGATGAAACATTGGTAACCTAAAACCAGGCCAAGGAATGGCAATTAACATCTCTGTTACCAGCAGCACCAGTGTCCCAAGGGGTTTCTTTTTTTATTTACAGGGTGCATCTTGTCTGCACCAGCAGTGCTACATGAAATGGAGCTCTAGCTGAGAGACATTTCATTTAGAGCAAATATTGAAACTTTACAGATGCTTGCCTGCAGCTGTACAGAAAAGACAAACAGCCTCGAGACAAGCCAGCCCCTCAGAGCCTTCCCCTTGCTCTGCTGTAGCAAGGCAATAATCCATGCAGATGGGGAAGGCAGAGCTGGGATGAGACATTCACAGAACCCACTGGGAACCGGGTCCTGATGCTGCCAGGGTCAAAGCCCCTTCAGCTCTTCGTGGGGAGGGGGAGATGTGAAGGTGCACGAGGCTCTGCTGAGCCAGGACACAGGGAACAAGATCTGTCAAAGCCCCATGGCAGGGTCACGAGCTGGGAGGGGGCAAGAGGGGTGTGCAAATACCTCTGGCAATAATGTGGGGGAGGAAAACAGGAGGGAAAGCCTGCTCTGTCAGGAAAAGCCCGAGATATATTTTACAGATGAGATTTTGCTTCTGTAGAGAGAATTTGTGTTTCAGAAGAGGAAGTGACCCAGCAATGTGCACTCACAGAAAGCCAAACTGTACCCTCTGCTGCATCCACAGCGGTGTGGGCAGAGAGGGAGGGGATTCTGCCTCTCTGCTCTCCTGCAAATCCACCTGCAGAGCTGCCTCCAGCTCACCAACATCTGTCACCAACTCAGGACAGATGTGCACCTGCATGAGGGTGATCAGAGGGCTGGAGCACCTTTCCCACAAAGTCAGGCTGAGAGGGATGGGGTTGTTCAGCCTGGAGAAGGCTCCAGAGAGACCTTGGAGCAGATTCCAGTGCCTGAAGGGGCTGCAGAAGAGCAGGAGAGGGCCCATTTATAAGGACATGTGTTGATAGGAGAAGGAGTGATGGCTTTGAGTAGGAAAAGGGTAGGTTTAGATCAGGCATCAGGAAAAAATTCTTTACTGTGAGGAGGTGAGGCTCTGGCAGATGTTGCCCAGACAAGCTGTGGCTGCTCCATCCCCATGAAGTGTCCAAGGCTGGGATGAAGCTCTGTGCAGCCTGGGATAGTGGAAGGTGTCCCTGCCCCTTGACTCTGCGTCTCCTCAGTCCCATGAGGAGTGCTCCAGGCCCAAACAGCTGTCAAAGCATTTACCAAAAGGTGAAAATCCAACTGCAGCTTCAGCCTGCCTTTGTCGTTATGGACAGTGCCATTCCCAAAGCCACCTCTGGCTCTCTGAGGAAAGAGGATGCTCCAGGAACCTTCTTCCTCTCCCAGTGTGGGCTGATGAGGTTTTAACCTCTAATCTGGCATGGGAGTTTGACAGGCAGACTCCAGCTCTGACTCAGGAGGCCAAAAGCCTTTGAGGAACACGAGAATCTGCTTATTAAGCCTGCCCTATTCCAGCCAGGGAGTACTCAATCTAATCTCTACAGAAAGGGTCACTGCTGGAAAGAAACAACATGCTAAGTGTTGCCTTCTGTTCTACTTTTCCAGCTTCTCTTTTTCCCCTTTGAACTGGAAAACTGTGGGCAATGGGGATAATATTTCTTCATGTGTGTGGAAAATCCCTTACTAAGAAAACTAATTTATTCAGACAGAAATAAATTCCTTCCTTTTCTTAAATATGCAGAAAATCAAAGGCACAGTGGAGAAGCAAAAAGGAGGGTCTTCCTTGGTTGCAGTTTATTGCAGAGAAATTCCCTACTGTGCCAGAAGTAATGTCACAGAGGTCCTGGATAAGTGCAAGTTTTGGGTGGATATCAGGCCATATTTATTGTGAAACAGAATCACTGCTTTTAGGAAGGTTGAAAATGAGCTTTTCTACCAAAAAAGTGTGTTTTCCTCCCTTGCAAGTATCATGTATTTGGATGGGTTGAAAGGTGAAGGGAATAAAAGACTTGTACATCAGGAGTATCTAAATTGATTATACCATTCCTGCTAAGGAATGTTCTGTGTGTCAAGGATCACCTCTGGGTGGTAAGGGTCACAAAATGCCTCAGCTGAGTTGGGAATAGTCTACTGGAAGGTTTTTCACTGAAGTCTGAGTCAAACAAAGGTATTTTGGTTTCAGAGACAGTGTAGAAAATTGAAACATAATTTGAAGTTCTCTTGGTTTCCTGCAGTGCTCCATAACCCTATAATATCCATGTGGGGGGATTTTGATTTTCCTTTATAAACATGTCTGGAAAATCACCATTTTTTGCATTCCCAGATCCATCATTTCCTCTGTGGTCAGGGATTTTCAGGGCTCATGATTCCAGTACAGGTCAATGACCCATGTGCTGACACTTGTCTCTCTCTTAAGGATAATCTAAAAATCATTCGATATGAAGCAAAATCAAATTTTGAAAGCACTGAAAATGTTTACTAGCCATTCAACAGCTTAAAAGCGTTGTTTGCTGTTTCCCTGAGGTGCTGGCATTTATTTGATGGTTCAGCAACAGGCTCAGTGGTCCAACCCAACAGGTATTGTGGTGAGCTGGCTTTCCAGCTGTTCTCTGCATGCATTTGTGTGTAAACCTGTGTGTGTGCACACCTGAAAGTATCAGCACGTTTGGTGCTGCATCAGCAGAAAGATAATTCATTCTGTCACCGATTTGAGGAGCTGCTGTAAATGATGTGTAAAAGACCATTGGATAAATGCATTTTGTGCCATAAAACTCTATCACCTGCAAAGGCAGGTGTTGGTGCTTCAGGAATACACACACACACAGTGTGGCAGACTGCAGAAGCCTGGAATGTGTTTGTGCTTCTTGTAGCTC
Organism: Fringilla coelebs; assembly: GCF_963513975.1. Taxonomy (NCBI): domain Eukaryota; kingdom Metazoa; phylum Chordata; class Aves; order Passeriformes; family Fringillidae; genus Fringilla; species Fringilla coelebs. The sequence continues at coordinate 4,431,339 of NC_140029.1, read as the reverse complement.
TTCCTTTAACGTTTGATTATTTGTTCAGGGCCAGCACGTTGCTGCTGCTTATCTATATATTGACATGATTGGTTCCATGAAGAGCATTTGCCTGTATCTAACTTTGTTTGCAAAGACTATTTCAAGATGATGCCAGTGGGGGTGGGGACATGAGAGGAAGAGAGAATATTTTTAATTAGTTTTGTGTAGGCAGGAGGGAGAGGACAGACGTACACTGTAAATGTACCGTATTTTTTACACTTTTGTTGTGATCTCAAGCAGCAAACAGACCAATCACAGCAGCCCAGCAGCTTTATTTGTGCTGTTTTTGGAAGACTTGGCTCTGCTAAGCACCCTTATTGTTGCTCCTGCTTGACATTCCCTGTCCTTGACATCTCCCTTCCCTGGAATCGATGATGACTGCCATCTCAGCCCTCAGGCTCCTCCACGGCTGCTTTCAACCGAGATAGCCTCATCCCTTATTCCTTGCTGCCCTACTTTTGCCCCTCACCACCCCCTCTCTTAAAGTCTACAGCAACTTGAATTCAGCTGGCCGTGGAGAGAGGTTTTGAAAGGCGGGAGCTTTGCGCACCCGGCTGAATCCCTGGCGGAAATTTCCCCGCTCTGGTGCGCGGCACTGGCGGGGTGTTGAGGGGGCTGCCTGCAACCAGCCCCTGCCTTTCTGCCTGCTCTGACAGAATGTGGCAGCTGGGGACCAACACAGCCACTTGGCTGGGTAAAAGAGTTAAATATAAAAGCAGACAATTTGTGGTACCGCTGCCTTTCCCGACGGGCGCGGCCAGTCCCGAGGAAATCGCACCCGTCGGGGATGAGAAGCTCTGGTTTCTCCTTGGTGCTTGATCACACCCCAAGGACAGCATTATCCCATGCCAGTAGTCATCTTTCTTGTTAGCCCTTATTGCTTAATTGCAACAGCACAGCAAAAAATAGCGGGGGGAAATGGGGGAAAAGGAAAAAACCCAGAGATCAGGTGAGATATTGCTGAAATCATCGGAGGAGACGGTGATGGTTTGGGAGCTGCTGGCTATGTATGTTAATTAACCCTTCTCAGAGGAAATCCACAGAGCTGCACTTCCAAGAGAGATCCCCCCCCGCCTCTCACACATGCAGAGATGTGGTGGAGTCTCTCTTGGTATCTCATGCACTGCTCCAGGCTCTTGATGTCAAAATATACCAGCTGAGAATGTAGGATAAGAAGAGCCGTAGGCTTTCCTCTGGTCCTCAAGACATTTCAAATCTATACTTTCCTGATTAGTATAATACCCTGCTTCATCAGGAGCACAAATATTTTTTTTTCCTCCTGGTCTCCAAATTTTTACAGCAATATGTGAAAAGCCTTGAAATACAGAAAACAGAAAATTCACTTGGGAGTGCGGAGCTCTAACCTATATTTACTTTTCCCGTTGTGAGAAACATTTAAACAATTCCTTAACATTTATAACTGCACATCTATTTGAAATAATTGAAACGGAAACGTTAAAAGAAATTACATTTCACTAATCCATTTACAATGGTACAAATTGCTTCTCATAGCCAACTGCCAGACTTGCTGTTTTATTTAATAACTTTAATGCTGAGGTTCCCTGAGGCAAGGAGACAGTTATCCCACCAACTGCAGGAGGCTTTACTGAAGTGTCCTCTGGCTATTGTCCAGGGACTGTGGAGGAGCTCAGCTAACAGGTTCACTTGCATTCCCTGTCTCTGACAAAAATAGGTTTTAATGCAAACTAATTCTAAGTGAAAGAGAAAAAGGTGTAAATGATGCATCCTAGAAAATCATACTGTTTTATTGGTTTATGATTGTGGCTGGGTGGCCAATAATTTATCACTATAAAATATGTTATTGCATTTTGACAGCCAGCAACTGAGCAATGCCCTTACTCCCCAGCAGAATCACAAATACATCTCAAATTTAAAGGTCTCTCAGGCAGAAATAGTGTCCAGCAGGAAAAATCCCAAGCACAGTCCCTTGATACTCATTGCTTTACAAATTACAACTGTTTCTGTAGCTCTAATTCTCGTAGTTAGTTGTGTCATGGGACATAATTCTTTCTCCTCTCTCTCCATAATGAGCTGCTGCATTAGGCTGACTTTCTTTCCAGGCTGTGAGTAAATATGATTTTCCTGGCTCAGATCTCCTTTTTCTCTGTTTGTTGTTGTAAGTGGAGTTCCTCGGTGCAGGGAAGATCAAGATACAACCCATTTTCCCTGGTATGAGCTCTGAAGTACTCTTGGTCTCTTGCTCATCCCATGAAGGACAGAGTTAGGGTCAGGCACACTTTCAGTTCCTGCAGCTTGAGATATGTTAGAGTTGCCTCAGGTTTCTGCAAAATCTAAAACATTGCTGACTAACAAAAATGCATCCACTTTTCAATGGACTCTGCACATCCAAATGCTGCCAAACATTGTTTCTGAGGTTAGAAGGACTTGCACTTTCTTATAAGGTGGAACACTGCAGAATGACCTGTGAAATAAGTTTTTATAAGCCTTATAAAGAGAATATAAGGAACTTAGCAAAATGTTCTAAAACATGTGAAATCCATGCTTTTGATTAAAAATACTTAAACACTGTTAAAATAGCAGAGATATTCCCAGCCATGTTTGTGTTTTTAAATTATATTGATCAAAACTGCCCACCATCTATGACTTCTATTGGATCATGGCTGCTTTCTTTCATCACTCCTCTCAAAGAAATACATTTTTATTTTTAGGAAACTTGCCCTGAGGCAAAGACTAGAAATTGTTCTCAAGCAGATAGTATAATTAAGGATTGATCTGCACAGTGGGGAGATGTTGCATGAATCAGACACTGACATTTCCTTCTTTCCACTCTTACGACTGAGAGCCTGGATTCCTTCCCAACAAAATAAGACACTGAACTATGTAGAAGATGTGGTGTTAGGAGTTTAGATACCCTTGATTGTCAAGGATTGTCAAAGTCCCACAGGTGTTTCCAGCTGGCAATTTATTCTCTGTTTTGTCATTGGCTTTAGCAGAAGCCTCAGGCAAATATTCTCCTGACACCTCAAGCAGGTGCCTGAGGTTGGAAGTGGGATGAAAGCAGGCTGAAAATTTTGGTTTAGTTCAGCAGAGAATACCTGTTCCCAATTACCTGATGTTGAAATAGTGATAAATATTCACACAGCAAACCTGTGGTCACACAGGGAGGTCTTTGGCTTGTCTTCAATGCTTTGATTCCCTCCTTTAAACATATTTTTGGATTAAGAATTGCTCAGCAGCGTGCTATGATTGGGATCCACACTGAAGGCATGAAACCTTTAATTTAAATGTCCCAAGTTTAATGCCAGCTCTAAATAAATTTAGTGAAAAAAATGTGTCAACATTTTTCCCACAGCAAAGTCTGGGTCCTGAAGTCACTGAATTTTTGCACATGGGGATATAAGAGATGGATATCTTGTGCCTTGTTCCTTCATGCTACAGTAGAAGATAGGAGATGAGCAATTTAATCTGCTTTGCCATGCTTGATATTTGCTTTGTTGAAGAATTATTTCCATAATAAATCAATTAAAGTATATAATTAATGAGCCACAGGCATTGAGAAAAAGTATAAAAAGTCTTTTAAAATAGCACCTGGTTGAGAAGGATTAAAAATACACCAGAAAAAAAACAAAAATAATTTGGGTTTTGTGCCACCTATCAAGCTCTTTGTGAGCAATATGAAACTATCTATCAATTATATGTAATCACGCTGTCACATACAACAGTGAAATGCAAAAGGCCATAAAATAACAGCACAGAACATCAACAATAACACTTGTGTGCTTTATCAGACCCAAGACTGAGATGATCAACAGAGAGATACAGGTCATTATCTACAAATGCTTATGAAATTCATTTTGGTTACAATGAAGAGGAAACAGGAAGATAACTCTCAAAATAAATTGGAATTTAATCCAAGAATTCTGCAGATTGACCTGACTTAAGACAGTAAACATCTTGTGCTCAGTGAAGCCTCAAGCAACATCTATCAGCTTGATAGAGCTGGTGATATTCCTTAGCAATATATCCAATTATTGGATATTTTAAAATATTTTTGTCTTTTCATCAATGCAACTAAATAAGCATTTTCATCTAATACTTTTTATTTTATGCTGTGAGAATCGATCATATCAAAATATTCTAAATCTGCCAAGAAAGAAGATGAATGAAGAGCAGCCCTTCCCCTGGATGAAAGGGGGATGTTGTCTCTAATGGGCTCTTCACAGGAAATTGAAGGAGGAGCTGAGCTTAAAACTCTGCAGATCAAAGAAATCAAGGTAACCTGAGCGCCTTTTGTGAACAGAAGGACAAAATTTTGGTATTACCTGCCTGACTCGAAGAAGCTCTATGAAGCTTTATGAAACCTCTTTAGCAACACTTTTTGGCACCGCCAATTTTGAATTTAAGTTCTGAGCTTTCTGGCTTTAAAATGAGCCAAACTTTTTATCTATCAAAGCAGAGAGTTTACTTAAGGGACTACGATTTTAATTTGGGAAATGAAAATCATGGTCAGCTGATTCATCATTATTCGGGTAAGAGTTCTCTTCAGTGCCTGGCCAAGCCTGAATCTTGATTGCAGAGCTTCCCTCTGGTGCTGCCTCTCTGGCAATGCAGTTTTTTGCACTTTCCCATTACAGTCGGGGCTGCCACAATTCCCAGCTAGACAATCCTCTAGAGTACATTTATTTAGTGCTATGGTAGTTTTGCAGCCTTTTCCCCTTACTTCATGTTTTCACTCTGTTCCTTTGTTTAGTTAGACCAAAACATAACCTCTCTGCCCCTAAACCCAAAAGAAAATCCCCTTTTTTGTAACTTTTGCTCCACACTCTGGCACAACCTACAACTCTGCTATTTCCACACAATAATTCCTCTGCCAACTCTAAACGTCCAAGCTCCTTCTGATTCAACAGATATATATTATTTTCCAAAATAAGCATGAATACAGCAAGATTTAGACCTACAAGGTAGATTCAACCCCCCTAAGAAATCACCTGTGTCCCACTAGAAGCAAAATTTCTCCTTTTGTCTGTTGGGCTGCTGGTTCATTTAATTTGTGAGCCAAGAGGAAAAATTAGTTGTATGAAACTGATCCAAGTAGAAGACAAGCCTCACTTCTGTGCAGGAGAGAGGTGGTGGTGGAAAAGTTGCATCAGAAAGGTAAAGCAGCAGACCCCAAAAATGGCACCTGGTGCGTCACTGCCTCCAACACTCACCAGCTTGTGAAGCTGTCAGCTCTGGAGAAAATAAACTGAGGTGGGCTTGAAGAACCCTAGAAGTCCACATTTTTTATGTCTTTTTGGCTATATCGCAGAAGAAATGTTTAGCAACTCTTTTTTTTCTCCTGGAGACAAATAGTTCTTCCACGCTAGTTTTAGGGATTTTGTCGTTTTACACCTCTTTTGTGTTTTTCAATGTCGTCCTGACCTCCTGAATACCGTGAATGAATTTTGTGACTGTGCCTGTATGACTGCTTCAAAAGCAGGGATGTATTTCCTTTGGAAATCTTGTGGGAGAAGGAGACCAGAAGAAACCTGATCCATTACAAATGGAGATGTTCTGAGCCATTAAACCAGAAAAGACAAAATCTGAGGATAGAGCAGAACAAAAACCTGGTCGCAAATTTTTGGAATGAATTGCTTAATGGGGAGTTTTCCTGGAATTCTTTGATAAAAGTGTGTGTCCAGCTGATAAACTTTCATATTTTTGTGACTACCAAACATTTATCCAGGGGTATTTTTTTTGAGGAGGACTTGTAAGAACTCTTGAAGTCACTTTCCCTCTCAGCTCTGTGGTCTGAAGAAGAATTTTTTTCTTCTTGCATCTTTGTTATTGCTAAAAATTGGTGTGGGAAGAAATCAGGGTTGGTCTGAATTTGGGTGTGTTTGGGTGTTGTTTTGTCTGCTTGGGCTTTTTAATTTTTTTTTTAATTGGAGTGATTTGTGTGCAGCTTTTGGAATTAATGTTTTCCTAAAAATGCGTATCTACAAGAGACATTTGAAATATTTTTATATTTAAAGAGAGATTAAGAAAAAAAATCAAATAAAATGTTGCTGACTAAAAACCTGTATTTTAGGGTTAACTCTTTGTCTCTTCCCTGAACCTAAGAATTCTTGCTGGTTTTCACCTTGAGTTTGAAGGCAGTGATGCTATCACCTCTAAGGACAAAGATCAACCCCTGTTCTATTAGACAAAGGCAGAAAAATGTAAAATATACTGATTTTTCAAACCTTAACATGAAATGCATTTGGTGTAATAGAAAGCCAGAGACACTCAGTGCAGACTGCAGGGTGTGATTTTCAGTCGTTCTCAGCTTTGGCCAAACTTTGCTGCCCTTGAAGGAAATGTGATTTTTCCCTGTATCCTCACTGAGATAAGGGTTTCATTCACTATTATCAGCCCTGGGTTAGAACCAGATTTCTTTTTCCCTGGCCCCAAAAGGAACTCAGGGGAAGTGGTACTTGCCATACATTGATTTTCCTGTTCAGAACAGGGTTTGCTTCTGGCTCTCTGCAGGATGCTGGGGAGCAAACGTTGGGCAGCTCGTGCTGCCTGTGTTAATAGCTGGCTAGAGAGCTTCTGTCCCCTGAGGTGTGAGGCTGCAACATTTCAAAAGCACTAAAAACACATTAATGCAGATGTCTTGGTTTGAACAGACAGGTGCCCGCTAAGGAAAGGAGGAGCTTCTCCTGAAATGGAAAATGTAAACTCCCTCCCTTCAAATTATTATAATTTTGAAATTAAGTGGCTCTCAGGCAAAGATATGGGAGTAGGAATAACAGTTCTTCATTAGGAAAATTAAAAATATAAATGCAATAGTAGAAACAAACCAAAAATACCCACTGCCAGAGTGAGAGCAGTCGCTGTCCCCTGTGTGTCAGGGTGGGGGCACAGCCCCATCCCAGGGGGGCTCAGCCCTCCTGCAGTGCCAGCTGTGGCTCTGCTGCAGCAGGATCCTGCACAAGGGGGGAGTTTTCCTCTGCAGCTCCAGTGGAAGGGGCAGCTGCTGTTCCTCTGGGAATGCCGTGGAAAGGCTGTTCTGCTGTCCCAGCTCCTCAGATTGTATCCAGGTAGGAATGCTTGGCTCCTGCCCTGGGCGCAGCATCTCCCCATGGGATGATGGAATTGGATCAGCCCTGCAGGGACACTCACTGGCCATGGACAGCAGAGATCTCCTGCAGGGAGGATGGGCTGTGGGAGAGAGAAAGGAAAAACTGCCCAGTGAACAGCAGAGAACTGCCCCAGCTCTGACAGATGGAAATGGAACACACACCCCCATTTCCAACCTCATCCAGAAGAGTTTTGAGGTGGCTCGTGCAGCCCCTCCCTGCCCTGGCACCTCAAGGATCCTCGTTTGCCAAAGCTTGGGGAGCAACCTTTGGGAATCTCTGGAGAGCTCCTTCCCCAGATGTTGTTTTGGCAGAACTCGATCCCAGCAGCTTTTTGAAAGTGTTTCAGGATTAACAAAACAACCAAGATGGGAGATTCAATGGTTTGGGTGTTGCTAAATTAGAGTTGTCTTGGAAATGACAAATAAGTTAATTGGAATATAAAGCATGCTACTCGAGGAAGAATATTTTTGTGGTTCAAAGTAAACAAATGATGACAAAATCCCATAATAAATATTTAAAGTAAACTGACCTGCTTGCAATGTATGTTCTAGTTCCCATATAAGGTTATTTTTTAGAACCTGCAGAAAAACTGCTGAGAGTTTAAATCCTTAAGGATGGTCATTCCACACAATGTAGTGAAAGCTCAGGGTTTGCTACTTGTGAAATTTGATTTAAGGGAATTAATAACATAAATGAATGCTCTTAAATAACAAGTATAGCATTCAGGGTCCTAGGATAGAAACAAATTATCCTTAAACAGGCACATAGTGTCTCAAGATAGAGATGAGATATATTTCTCTATTGGTTTGCCAACAGGTTTATACATTGTTGGTGTTTTTCACACTGTGCAGCAGCCAGATATAAAGATGTCTATTTTCCAGGGGGAAAAACAACCCCCAAAACCAACAAAAAAGCATATCAGACATTAACAATTTATTGTAATTCTAGCAGCATTTTTCAATACTTATGTAATTGTGAAGTTACTGAAAAAAATGCACTATTTTTACTCCAATAATATTTTCTTTTACCTTTTCCCTCATTTAATGACCTTATTTTGATTATTTGAGTGTTGTTTAGCAAAGCCTCTAATCTCTAAGTACTGCAAAAATATTAAATACACTGTTATTTCAGAAGTCTCACCTGGATATAAATTAATTATTTGGATGTTAAAAACAGGCTTATCAACAAAAACAGAAAAAATCTCAATGGCAGTTTGGTGAGCTTCCATATAAATTCTTTACATTTTATGTATTTCTGGTGGGGGGTGGTTTGTATTGCCATGTGAATACTCAGCCTGTTACTCAGAGTTTTTCACACATAACCTTTCATCTCTTGGGTCTGAGCTTCCTCTGAATTGCTGGAGTTTTATGCCAGAGTCACTCCATTTAGTCACTTCCTCATGGAGTCCCCTGGATTTACAAAAGTTTGCAGTAAAATCAGTTGGATGCTGGAAATGCATCTTGGTGAAAATGGTGAGAAGTGCGGATGTTTGACCCTGTGACAATTTGGGGGTTTTGTTGCTGCTAAATTTCAAAATATATTTCAACATTTGCTTTTTTTAAATTGTAGGAAAAAATCCCTCATAAAAGCCCTGATAATAAAATTTATTAATTTAATATTTTCTGTGAGAATTTTTTTTTTATCCTGTTCCTCTTTTATCACGTTTAATTGCTGTCATGGAATGCACTTCTGGCTGGTCTTTTATTTCCTTTCTCCCTGGTATTTACAATTATATGAACATGTGTGTATTTGTGAGAGTGTTGGCATTCAAGATGTCAAGAATGAATTCGTGTATCAGGCAACAGAGGAGAGACTGTGCAGCCTTCCTGCCACTGATAAAATCACTATTTCCATCCCTATTGCTAAATATCCTTGGTGTATTCAGAAGAAAAATACAATGGCTTTTCTTGATATTTTTTTTTCCTTGAAGACTCATTGGACTCTTCCCTTTCAGGAGAACACAGCTCTGCTATATTTTTAATTTTTTTTTCTTTTTCTTTTTTTTTTTGGTAAAAATGCACATTTTTCCTGACCTTGGGTTAGTGCTTTCTTTTCTATTGAAATAATGTCCTTTTTATGAAAATGCTTTTCAGAATTTTTATATAAAATAAAAAAAAATAAAGTACAGATAAAATGCTGAAACATTGCAAAACAGCTACTGAACAGAGCATTTCACTCAGTAGTATTGGTTTTGCTGAAGTTTCTGTATTTTTTCCTTCCCATCACTTTACAGAATTCTAATACAGACTCTTGAACTCCACTGGGAGTCAAAATAATATAAACTTCAGTTATTCTTAACCCTATGCCTTGAAAATTGAGATTTTTTTTAGATGATTTCAAAATGAAAGTGCAAATTCTCATGTAACTGTGAGCTAATTTTCAAATTGTCTCGGAGTTTTGGTTTGCAAATATCTTCACGTTTTGTTGGTTGGTTTTTTCCCTTATATTTGCAGTGAAAAATTCTCTCTCTGCTTTCAGACTGAGTAGTTAAAGAATCAGCATTTTAGTTAATGCAAGTCTATTGTTATAAATAAAAAAGCGAGACTATAAAAAGGGGCTCCTTTAGAAGGAGGCAGAAACAACAAAACAGGTTTCTAGATCAATTAACCTTCCCATAAAAAATGATAAAAAATATTTGTAAGTTCCTGTTTTACAATCTGCTGCAGCACAGTTACTTTTTCTTGAGAATTTATTTATTAAGTAAGATAAAACTGGAAATCTTTTCTTTAGAACACCCAGCTAAATCACTATTTTAAGATCTGGAAGACACTCCCAGCTTTAACCCCAAATATGAACAGGACTGGGACAAGATTTTTTACTTGTGATTGTTTCTGCTGTTTCAAAAAGAAAATATCCAGCCTATCTTGTGTTTTGTAAGTGATGACAACAATAAAGTCTGGGATGGATCACATTATAATCAGAACCAAAGATTATTATCCATAGATCAAGCCCCATTTGTAATTCACTCAACAAAATGGTTCTGGTTTTATTTTAAATATAAGTTGTTTAGATTTCCAATACCTTTTGTATTAATAATATTAAAAATTTATTAATTATTTTATTATATATATAAAAGTTTAAATGTTTATAAATAATAAGCTTCAATAAGTTGAGTATTAATAAAATTAAAGGTAAGTTTTGCTACATTTAGGTCTAAGTACTCTTAATTTCTTAGACCTAAATGATCACTTTGATATTCTGTTAAAATTAAGTTTATTATTCCTTAATATCAGAGTTCCTTCATTCTAAGTGTTGTTCAATATAAATTATCCTAAGTTTAAAAATCACTTGCCCAAACTGTAAGATATATAGTTATTTTCTTAGACAAATAAGACAGCTCCAATCAAAACAACTGAAATAACATATTGATACACCTGTTTGTGAGTGAAAGAAGATACAGTTCATTATATCATCAATTTCATCAAAATTTCTATTCTTCATTACAGTCTACTATTTTTGTCTTCCAAAAATAACATTAAAGAATAGTGACTGTTATTAATGTTAAGCTGTATTGCTTTTTCATTATTTTTTTAATGTAAAAGAGTAAAGAGTAAAGTTTTTACTCTATTGTCTTGATACATGAATGTTTAAAAAATACTGTCTTATTACTAATACATTAATTATATTATGTAAACTTACTGGTTTTTATAATAAATATTGTTTATAAAATATTGTTATTATCTTCTTAACCAGCTCTCATCTATTTTACAGTCTCCTTATGTGATCACCTACAAAACACGTATCACTTTCAAGACAGGCTGGATATTTTCTTTTTGGGCAGATGGGAATGACTTCATGGAAAGCTGCAGTGAAACAGCACAAGCAGCTCATGGTCAGGATTTCATGCTCCAGTCTTTCAGCTTGGAAAGGTTGAGTTTGAGCACTGTAAATTGGCATCACTTTTCTTACTGTGTATATTTCAAAAACCAGAATCTGCAACAGCACACGGACAAAATTCCTCCTTTTCACTGTGAGGAGCGCAGCACAGGCTGGACCATTTGTAATAATTATTATTTCCTCTTTATCAAGTGGAACATTTGTGTGGTTCCCACATTTCCCACAGGAGACCCAGAGGTGGCTTCAGTGCTTCCATTGGGGCACCCAAAAGGAGCGAAGCCCCCAGAGCAGACAGTGGTTCTGTGGTGCCATAACACCACTGTCACTCTTGGAACTGGGATTGACAATTCACTAATCCAGGAGTGCTCCAGCCCTGTCAGGACCCAGGACATTCCTCTGGCTGCCCTGGAGGACTCCAGACCCTGGCAGGGGGCTCAGAGACCCTGGCACAGAGTCAAAAACACCTGTGCCTTCCATTTTAGTCCATAGAAAAAATGAGAAAAAACTTTGTGTGAAGATTTACAAGCCACTAGAGTTTGAGTAGAATGATAGTTAATTTGTCACTGGGTGAAAATGTAGAATTTTGGGGTTTTAGAATGGGGGTTCAAGAGGCAAGATGGAGGAATCTGGGCATGTCCTGTCCTTCTTCTTCTTGTCCTCCATCTTCTGCTGGGATGGTGACACTTCTGGATTGGTTAAGGGTAAAGACAGACTGCCTAACATGGGTGATAGGTATTGGAAAAATATTGTAAATAAAGTACATGTCGTTTTTAGTATAAAAAGCTAACACTACCCCAAGGGCAGTCAGTCTGCCACAACGCAACCTGCTGGACAGACCTCATCAGGTCAGAGAAAGAATGGAATGGATAAGAGAAAATAAACAACCTTGAGAAAAAGAACCGATGAATCTTGACTTTTTCTTCGGTTTCAGGGCAGGGAAAAAGAGACTTTGTAACACCTCAGGAGTCACAGAACCACAGAAACCCGGAACAGCCCCTCCTTCGTGCCTGAGCACAGAACCTGTGTGTGAGCCCAGCCTCACATCAGCTGGAGCTTTAGTTAACTTTCAGTGTGATGGCCCTCATTCTTGGAAACACTGGGCTTGTTTGGAGTCCTTGCAGGAATACAACTCTTCCCAGAGCAATCCCACTTTGGCTTCTCTTCACAGGCTCCTCAGATGCCTGGAAGTCTCAGGAGGGAGGAGATAAAAAGCACATGTTTGTCAATAGCTGCTTTGATAGGCAGGATCAGCCTTAATCCCACTCCTAAATCCGGCCTCGCACCTCTGACCTGATGGAGAATGGGGAGCTCACTCTGCTGGGTCTGGCTGAAGGTGGCTGCAAGATGAACTCCAAATATCAGTGTGGGGGTGTCTGGAATGTCTCTGACAGAGAGGTGGGACTGATTTTGCAGCTAAGGGTGAGCCTAAGTAAGAACTTTTCATGTGTATGAGGAATCTTCTGGGATTTGAATGGCAGTTTATCCCAGAGCAAGCTTCTGGTCTGTTTGGCTGACCTGAGTGTGTGGCAGAACTTCACCTTGAGGCTGCCAGAGCAGTGGAACAGGTTAAGCAGAGAGATTCTGGAGTCTCCTGGCTGTGCAATCAGCATCCAGGCAAACCTGGCTTAGCAGGGGAGTTGGGACTGGGCGATGTTCAGAGGTTCCTCACAACCTCAACCCTTCTGTGATTGATTCTGTGATCCTGCATTCTGTGTGTTGTCCTGTCAGAGGAAATATGGGGCTGTCAGAGACCTCATTCTGAGGCCCTGCTGAAGCTGCAAATGCTGCTGCTTTTGGTGTGGGAACTCAGCACATCGCTCCGGATGTCCAGAGCTACCGAGAGAACCCTTGGGGGGGCTCAGAGGTCTTGGAATGTTGCCAAAAGCACCTGGTGGCTTGACTTTGATCCTTCTAAGGATGTGCCACCTGCATATGAGGATATGAGAATCACTGGGGTTTAAATGGTATAGAAATAGTATAATTACAAAGTAAAACACAGGTTTTAAGGTTTTGGTACAGGGGGGTTATGGAGACAAGATGCAGGAATTTGTGCCTGTCTCATGGTTCTTCTTCCTTCTTCATGTCTTCCATTTTCTATGTGATGCAGATATTTTTTGATAGGTTCTTGGTGAAGATACACTTGCTAATAACAATGATAAGTATTGGGAACAAAAGGTAAATAAGATTTACGTAGGTTTTGTTATAAAAAGACACGACTGCCCCGTGGGCGGTCAGAGTGCCTTTGGCTGCCTTGCTGGTCAGATCCCGGCTGGGCAGAGAGAAAACTTTGTAGATAAGAAATCACAAACAACCTTGAAGACCAAAAACCTGAGAGTCCAGCCTTGTCCTTTGAAGCCTGATCAGAATGAACCCATCTCACACATGTCTGGGCAGAGACAGACAGCAGCCGACCCGGACATTTTGGTCCTCTCAGATCTTGAACCTGATTTGGGCCATTGAATAGACCACACATTCCACTTGTTGTTATAAACTTTTCTGTAAGGTTTCCACTTGTGGCTACAAAAGATCACAAAGCAACAAAGCCCCTTTGAAATTCTTTTTTGCTGTCCACACAAACCACGTGAGCTTTAATCGGTTATTTTAATGAACTGGGAATCTCACTGCGGCTGTAACCCCTCGGAAGTCAAGCCATGGTCTGAGCACTCTAGACTGAAGAAGCAAAAGTTGTGCCACAGAGTGGCAACTGCAATTCCTGTTCCTACTGGTGATCATATTAAATATGATAGCCCAGATCCTCTAAATATTTGTGTCCCTGTGTCGTCTTACTCACGTGAGACAAGCACACAGATACAGAAAAGAACCAAAGCAGCGAGGGAGAAAATGCAGAGTTAAAGATAGCCAAGTACTTCAGCAGTTATTGCTGTGTTAGTTTTAATGCTGAAAAAAAAAAGAGAATAGTTTTCCTTTGTCCATTTGCTGGACTAAATGTTTTTGCCTTTAAGCAGTTCAGCTTTGCCTTGTGCCGCAGCACAAAATGAAGTGTCAAGACCAAATATCCAGGCATTCTCTGTGTTGGACAGTTGTGGATGGCTGCTTTTTTTCTGAGTGATTACCAATAAATATTCCTGTCACAAATACCAACTTGAATTTTTTGGGAAGTAATTAATTGCACAATCAATCCTCTAACAGTTGCAGCTGCAAGACACAACTTAGCTTTGTTCCTCACTAATAACAGGGCTGTACTTAACTGTTCTGAATGCCACCACCATTCTGCACATCTGAGAATAACATTTTCCATCCCCCCCACAAATTAATCCTGGCATTTTCTGTGAGCATCTTATTGTGTTATGAGGAAATTTAGAGAAATGGTGTGGGAAGGAACATTGTGGAAGAGGGGAATCATTGTCATTCCCCTCTCCAAGGCAGTCTGCAGTTATTTTGCAGATATTCTGCAGATTGTTGGGGACTGAATGGCTTTCAGCTTTCAGCTTTTATCCTGGTGTATTCCAGTACTGCCTGCAGGTGATGATGTGATGGCAGGGAAGGAAAGAGAAGTTTATCTGTGAACTAGAAGAGAATATGTAATTGTCCCAATTCCTTAAAAAAAAAATTAAAAATTAAAATGCTCCTTTTTGGTGACCACCAGCACTGCATTCTAAACACATTCACCCCCTCTATTATATGAACATCACCTCAGTACCACCAACAATAGTTCTATTTAATATTTGCCTCTTCCACAACACTTAATGTATAGCTCTCCTAAAATGCTTTGGAAAATCAAATGGAAGTTCTCAATTTTTAGAGGAAAATGTGAGCTGCACATTGATTTTGAGACAACAATATTTTTGCATGTCTTTTCTGTATGTAGAAATAGAAAATCTTTTTTTATATATGATATTAAAATTTACTATGTAAATTTTATTTGCAACCTCTGGGAAAATATAAAGTCTGGAGATATTATTTATTCCTGTTCCCTACAATCCAACATCTATTCCTACTCAAAGTTAAAGAAAGCATTGCTGAAAATCAGCCTAAACAATGAATTCAGATCCCTCATTGGCAGCTCTGCTTCCATTAGTCAGTACTGGTGTGACCACAATTGTTTTCTCTACTTCAGTCCTGTCTTCTAAATCAAATATTCCCTTAAGTCTTAAATGAAATAGCTGAGGAGAAAGAATTAGGAATGCATCCTGGAGAAAAGCTTAAGACAAAAGCTGGCATGTTTAGGGAAAGGAAAAAAACCACTGGGAGAAAACCTCACCTCCTGAAATGACCCTCAATGAACCTGAGCATTACTGCCTCACTAAATGTACCCTGCAACTGTGAGTTTGCTCTGCCTGCTGTGTTGGCCTTGCAAAGAGACAGGAAACACCATTCAAACTGAGGGCCTGAACAGCAGGTGCAAGGGGACAGTAATTAGCTGAAATACAGAAAAATGGAGATAGTCTTCTTCCAGTTTATGTCTAAAAACACTTCCAGGAAAACAAGCATCTAATATATCTAATATGTGTGCTGATTTCTTTATTTTGGGACAATTAAAAATAAAAACAAACAAACATCAAAAAAAGCAGAAAAACCCAACAACAAAAAAACCTAACTAAACAACAGCAACAACAACAAAAAATAAAAAAAAAACCCCAAACCAAACCAAAAAACCAAAACCAAACCAAACAAACAAAAAAACAAAAAAGCCCCCCCCAAAAAACCCCAAAAAACAAATAAAAACAAACAAACAAAAAACCAAAAAAAGGGAGGGGGATAGAGAAACTACTAAAGAAAAAACTAGTGGAGGCTAGTTATCAGAGAGAAATAACCCATGCAGGGCATTGCCAGACATGTGTAAGGAAGAGAAGCTGTAGGAAATGCAGGTATGACAATGTGCTGGAAGCATGTGCAGAACACAGGAATTACCACTGCCAGATCCTGCAAAACTCCCCATTCCTGAAGGCTGCTGGAAGCATCAGAAAATGTTAACTTTGCAAAGTAGAGAAACTGCCCTTGGTCTTAGTTAAAGCCAGAAAGTGAAGGCTGCCTGCTTGATTAAATAGCAATAACTGCAGTGTCTTGTCAGAGAATGACCAAGCTGCCTTTTACTGCCTAAAAACAGTTCTGCAAGTTCTGTTTGCTCAAGAGACTCAGACAAGAGGCAGGTGCAGGTGCTGCCACAGTGGTGAGGAGAGACAGGAGGAAATTGTTGTGTCACCAGCGAGACTGAGCTGGCAAGGTGCATTAAAAACTGTAATTATGACTCCAGTCTTTTAAAATACTGTTCACAGTTGATGGTAAAGGGATAAGTCCTAAAGCACTGTTAGTCAGGCAGTAGTTCTGCTTCCATTGAAGTCACTGGGTAAAAATGTCTTTAATAATTTTGGTGGTGCTGAACTCAGGCATATTGATCATTGTCAATTCGCTTTTAATTCCTCAACACTCCCAACACGGAGCCGCGTGCTCCAGGTAGAGCTGGCAGCAGTGGGGAGCAAACTGCTGCTCCATTTCTCTGTGTACTGAAATGAGAGAGGGCTGAGGGGACTGGAGGAGAAGGTGTCTGCACTTTCATGACTGCCACGTTTCAGTCTTTGGGTTTCACAATCAGCATCTCCTCCTTTGTGCAGCAGGTCCCTGGGGGAGAGCCACAGGCTTCTGTTCCACACCTGCTTCTGTCCTGCTCTGCCTTATAAATGGACTCCAAAGCAGATTCTCTCCTTTATACACCGTGCTTTGAATCCTGGGACTTGCCTCCATCAAAGCTGCCGGAGCCTTGCAGCCAAATCACCGCTCAGCTCCCTGCACTGCTGCCCCGGCCAGGGGAAGGGACAGGGACACTTCTCTGCAGCCCTGCCCTCCCCACACACTCCCAAAAACCTGCCAACCCTCCTTCATGCAAATGAGTTTCCAGCTGACAATGTATGTCTTTAATTTAGCTCACATGGTTATACATGGGCAGGTGAGAAGGGTGCCATTTCCCTTTTTCATTTCTTTCTCTTTTTTTCTTTTTTTTTTCCTTTTCCTCCTGAGCTGGTAAATGTATTTCATCTTGTAACTCTTACTTAGGATTAAAAAGCTGTTGCCTTTGGCAGCGAAGCAGCACAGCAGGCTGAGGAAAGTAAAGCTTCCTTTCATTGCCATGTTTGAAACTAGAGGAAGTCATCATATTACTTTAACAAGCAGAAATGAATGAAAATGTTTAATAGGATTATGCAAGCACGAGGAGCTGTTCTGGCTGCCGCAGATTTTGCTCCGTGTGATTCATCGTGCTGGGGGATAACGTGATCCTCTATTTTCCCCTAACAGTCAAGTCAGGATTTTGTTATGAAGACTCTTGCAAGGTGAGATCTCTCCAAGGATCTGTTTCTCTCTCTTCAGAACATCGAGTCCTCAAACACCAGGCTGAGCTGCAGATCTGGCAGCAGGGTTTTAATTTTTTTTTTTTTTTTTTTTTGCCACTGAGCATTTCAGACCTCACGCTGAAAGGAGCATTTCATACCTCACAGAGGAAGGAGCACCCCTCTTCTACCCCAGCTTCTGCTGTGGGGACCTGCAGGATGAAAATCACCTCCTGGCTCTGCTTGAGCAGAACAAACCCCCCAAAGTCATTTAGCAAACCTCTCTGTCAAAAAGGCAGCCAGGAGGGAACTGGGGAGTGTCTAGGTTTGAACAGACAGGTGTCTGCTAAGGAGGACAAGAGCCTCCCCTGGAATGGAAAATGTAAACCCCCTCCTCTGAATTATTATAATTTTGAAATTAAGGGGCTCTCAGGCAAGGATTGGGAATAGGAATAACAGTTCTTCATTAGGAAAGAAAATAGAAATAAAATAAAAATGCAGTGATACAAAGCAACCCTGCCAGAGTCAGACTGTGCCCTGTCCCCTGTGTGTCAGGGTGGGGGCACAGCCCCATCCCAGGGGGGCTCAGCCCTCCTGCAGTGCCAGCTGTGGCTCTGCTGCAGCAGGATCCTGCACAAGGGGGGAGTTTTCCTCTGCAGCTCCAGGGCTGCTGGAGATGGGCCTGCTCTCCCTCTGGGAATGCAGGGCAGGAGAAAGCTGCTCCTCTGGGAATGCAGGGGGCAAAGGCTGCTGTGCTGTTCCAGGGCAGATTGTACCCAGGTAGGAATGCTTGGCTCCTGCCCTGGGCGCAGCATCTCCCCATGGGATGATGGAATTTGATCAGCCCTGCAGGGACACTCACTGGCCATGGACAGCAGAGATCTCCTGCAGGGAGGATGGGCTGTGGGAGAGAGAAAGAAAAAACTGCCCAGGGAACAGCAGAGAACTGCCCAGCTCTGACAGATGGTGACAGAACACAACCTAGGATAGGGCACCAGGGTGATAGTATCTCATTAGCATCGTGCTGATTATGATTTGGTGGACATCACTGGAATTCATCCCATTTGATTTTGGATGTTGAAGTGAGAGCTGGCTAAACTTTGTTTGAACTGAGGAAAAAAGGTGCAGCTGATGTTACCAGCCTCATCCCTGTCTTGGCAGAAAATGGATTTTCTTCTGGGGTTGACAGCTTTTCTCTAAGGACTGAACTCTTTCTAGAGATTATTTTTATTTTTCTTTAACAGTTTTGATTTTGAAGAAATTACAGAATCAGGGAAGAGTTGAGGCTAGAAGGAGGCTCTTGGGATTGAGTCCTGTCCCTCTGCTCAAAGCAGGGTAAACTACAGCAGATTTCCTTAGGATTGTGTCCAGACAAGTTTCCAGTATCTCCAAGGATGGAGTACTCAACAACTTCTCAGGGAAAGTTGTTCCCAGTATTTGATTACAATTAAATTTTCAAAAAAAATTAAATTTTTATGTTTAAGTGGAGTTTAATGTATTCCAGCCCATGCCCATTTCCTCTTGCCCTTTCACTGGGCAGCAGTGAGGTCACAGCATCTTCTTTACCCCCCATCCGCTGCTTTTACACACTGGCAAGGGATCCCTTGGACCTTCTCTCCTCCAGGCTAAGGAGTCTCAGCTCTATCAGCTTTTCTTCATATTTTTCAGCCCAATAATTGTCTTTGAGGTAGGGTCTTTCTGTGGGCCCATGTCTCCTGTAACAGAGACCTCGAGCCTGTATCTGAATCCTCCCTGAGCAGAGGGGAAGGATCATCTCTCTCAAACTGTCAGCAATGCAATCAAAAATTAAAAATAATAATAAAAAAAAATCAAACTATCCTAATGCAGCCCAGGCTGATTTTGCCCTACAACCCAAACCTCTCTTGAATTTTGCCATAATTTAATGTTTTCTGTGACTCTTCAGGTTTGAAGGTGACATTTTTTTATTCCACAATTCCAGCAACAAACCTGGCAGCATTAATTGTGTTTCTCCTACCTCTGCTCTGACACAGACAGCCCTAACCTCATCCAGACCCAAAGCTGGCCTTGTTAGTGCACTAATTGGCCCACGGTGATAAGACCTACCCCTCATTAATGAGGTTTTATGGCTTTTGGGATGGAGCTGGCTCACACCTGGCCAGATCAGAGGATGGATGGAATTAACACACAACTGTCTGCATGTGGCCATGGAGACAGGCCTTTCCCCTTGGGCTGTAAATAAATTAGGGAGAAAATTATTAGTTACTGTGATATTGGGCCACTGCTTATAATCAGGTCTCTAATGTGTGAGTATGGCTTGGATAATGCATGAAAGCAGAATACTCCTGCTAACATCCTCATCGTTTGAAAAGAGACAGTGATTTTGCTAATTGAGCATTATTTTTTATCTTAGGCACACAGAGATATGTGATTTAGTGTTCTTATTAATCCAGCTAGTGGTGAATCTCTGAATGATAGTTTGGTATGCTATGATTTAGCCTTGTGACTTTTCCTAAACCTCTACCTTCCTTTCTTCCTCTCTGATTTAAGTTACTCAGAGGTTGGCACTCAACAGTAAAGTAGAAGAGCTGGGTTTCCTATTAATCACTCATCCCCATTTTTTTTTTGCCATTACCAGCATAATTCAAAGCAATAAATGTATAGGTGAGTGTAGAAGAGCTGGGTTTCCTATTAATCACTCATTCCCTTTTTTTTTTTGCCATTACCAGCATAATTCAAAGCCATGTATATATATGTAGGCGAGTTCCTGTAATCATTTATTGTACTGTTGGAGTCTTAATTAAGAAGCAGGCCTGTGTTGTACTTGGCTTAGTAGAGAAGACTACAAATAAATAAATAAATTAATTAATAAATATATTCTCAGCTGCAGAGAGCACACAATGTGCTTCTGGCAGAAAAGGGCTGGTAAGCACAAGAAATAAAGTTGATCAGTGTTTTGGAAAGGTGAGGGAATGCTTAGGAAAAAAATCAGCAAAAGTTACAGGCTATCCCTTTCCTGATTCATACATGACATCACCATGACACCATCCAGATATAATGACAGAGTGAGGGCCTGAGATTGAAGGTGATTTTCTCCAATCCTGCAGGAAATTATTCCTTCCATGGAAAGGAGGGCATGGGAGTAAGGATACAGCCATGTGGTGTCACACAGGGATGAACAGGACTTGGGGAGCAGGTGGTGTCTGATTGTTTGCTGACTGGAAATGAGAAAATACCTCCAGATTTAGGGTTCTTGGTGGAAATGGAAAGGAGGATTTTCTGTTTGTTTGATTTTGGTTTTTTATTTGTGTTTTTTTTTGCTAGAGAGTTATGATGTAACACAGTTGGTTTCTGTGACCTACCTTTGGTGGAGCCTGGTACTGAAATATTCACTTGAAGATTATTTTATGTTATGAATCTTGGCTCCTTTTCCTGCATCTTTTGTGAGACGTTATTTCACACAGGCAAATGCATTCAGAGGCAATTTTTTTTTTTTAAATTTCCACAATATATTGGATGGCAAATTTCATCTTTTTTAAAAGCGTCCCGAAGCTCGTGTTTTCAGACACCTCTGTTGAGAAAGAAATCTCTGCATCTTGTGAGGCTGGAAGGTATTTCTAACGATGAAACATGAGCCTTGCTAATTTAAACGATTCATTTGGATCTGAAAGACTCTGATTCTCATCACTAGAAACACATTTGGCTTATGTAAAAGCAGGTGCATGTAAGTTTAGCTGTTACATCCATCCTACTTTCACTTCCTTGCAGATGAATTCTTGGTTTCCAAAGGTACAGCACATTTTGAGAGCAAGCAGTTGTTCTGTTAACTGGTTGCTAATTACAAAAAAAGCAGTGCAGTTCTGCCTATAGATCTTGTAGCTGATCAGGAACAAAAAGAGGTTTTCCATGAATCTCTCTCCAGCCATGGGAACCCAGTGGAAACAGGTGTTTTAGGGATAGCACTGAAGGATTTTTTAATATATAAGAACATTTGTAGATGATTCCTTAAAAAAACCCAATGTAAAGTCATGAAGTTTTATCAACAGAAACCTTTCACAAGCCTGGTGTTTCTGTTTCCCCCAAGAGATATAAATTAAGACATTATCTCTGCAGTACTTGCAGATGAATCTCTGCAGCATTGCCTCGCAGAGGTGAAATAAATCCAAGCCATTTGGAAAAAACTCGGCTTTCATAAATATTTTCAGCTCATCCAGAGATAACAATATAGGATTGAACCATTTAGTACCAGGTTACAAATCCTTAGCAGCCTGAAAATCAGTTTTATTTTTTTTAAAGTAGCATAAATGGCTCTGGTTTGATGTCTTGATTTCTTTGGATTGACATAAACTGGGGATAAAATCTGCTCCTTTTTTTGGGACAATGGGATTTTTAGGAATATATTATTGAAGGAACTTGAATGTTCAACACTTCTCGAGGCCAACAGCCTCCCTCCACGCACTGTCCAACACTGAGCAAGCAGTGAAATTCTGTGAAAAGTGAATTTTGGCCACAAAAGCTCAGCTCTTGCACTGAGGTCAGGCAAAGTCTCTTGTCCCTCCCCTGTCTTTCCTGCAACTTGGCACTTATTTTTCAGGGATGCAGAATAATTCAAAGCAATTGTGCTCCAGAATGTGGAATAGAGAGGCACAGAGCTGGTTGTGAACCTGAGTCTGATTTTACAGGCTGGAGGGAAAATGTTTTTTTCTTTCATGTCACCACATGGAAACTGTCAGTATTTTAAATTCTTGGTAGCACACTAGGAATGTGATGAGCTGTAAGTGTGAAACTCCTGTTTTCAGATATCTCTCCACTGAAAAAAAAGGAAAAAAGAAAGACAAAGTCAAGAAAATATAGATGCAAAGGAGCCTTCTCAGAATGGAGTGACCTTAATTTCATCCATGGTCTATTGGAAGCCTGTGTAAGGTGAAAATATGATTTTTTTAACTTAAGTATGTCACTCTGACTGCTAATAATTACAAATGTTATTTAGACTGCAGAATTAATTACCTCAGGAAGTCATTAAGGTAATTCTAAGCCTCATACTCCAAAGTTCAAGCAAGACTATCTTCAATTATGGGAGAATGAGGCTTAGAATTCCTGAGTTCTGTATGAAGCTTGAACTGTGTGATGAACCTAAACTTTGCCCCTGATGATTTCTAGGGATGATTTCCATGGTTCAATAACACATTGTGTGAAGAAGAATTTCTCCTTAGTGGTTTTAATCATATTGACAGACCCAACTTTCTAAGCTTGTTCTTTTTTTTTTGTTATTCCAGGTCCATCCCCTTTTGATTTAACAAATACAAACCCAACAAAACTCTATATACTTCCACACATTCACATTTATTTTATACACAGCCACTTTCTCCTTGAGAAGGGAGAACAGGGGGGAAAAAAAGCAATTTTAAAAGCAAGAAATACTGTTTTGAAGGATTGATCTGAACTGAACGACACAATTATGTTTGGCAAATGTTTTTACCTTTGAAGCAATCAGTGGAAGCCTGAGGGAGATGAAGTTTTAGAACATTAGAGCCACAAACTTTGTTTTTAATAATACATGAAGTTGCCTTAATAAATCCTTATGGAAACTGCAACAGCAGAAGGTAATGGCTGGTTTTAGTTAATGACCCATTAAAATGTTAGCAAAGCAACACTAACTGTGATATTTGTTGAGAATCAGTTTCAAAGGGACAATTAATATTAAAATCTGATGTTGATTTATTAACCAATACATTTTTAAGGTGTTACTTTCTACCTGGAGCAATGAGTGCAGGCTGCAGTGGCAGTGTTGGTAAATCAGTAATTCCATGAGGGTTAATAATCTCTTTTGCTCCAATTAGGCAACAGGAGGAAGAAATAGCTGTCCCTTTCCATGGATGTTATTGCTGAGGTGAATTTCTGTCTTGGATGATGCTTTGAAATAATGCTCCTGCTGTGGGTCTTAACTGGACACTCACAAATCTGAGCCATCCAAAAGCAGCAGAGATGAAGATCTAGTTTTGCCTAATTGGGTTGGGGGAAAAAGGACCTTCCATCAATTCTAAGAAACAATATTAAAAACCCACAGGTTTCTTGCAACCAAGAAACTGCATTGGTTGAGATAACTAAACCCACTTTTTAAAAGTAATTACTTATTAACTGCTTTCTGTGCTCGTGCCACAGGCCCAAACTCTCAGTTCTGCAGTGCCCAGCAGGAGGCTCAGGGGCTGCATCCTCGTGGCTGTGCCTGCTGCTGGGGTCAGTGATTTTTGGCAAGGCTGGCCTCTGTCACGTGGGGATAATTCTGCTTTTTTCTGTATTGCAGGTTCCTGTCACCCATATCTCTGCTTTGGCTTTGTTTTCACCTCAGATAAGGTAAAGCCAAAGAAATCTGCCCTGTACTTCAAGGGAAGGGTGGCTGGCACTTTTTGAGGAGCAGGTTCCACGTTCTGGGGTAAACTCAATGAAATTGCTGTGATTTGTGCATTAAGTTTTATCTCACTCTATGAAATTCCAGAATTATTGATGGTGGGTTTCATCCTCATCACTTCTCAGAAGTGAAAGCTGCAAATTCCCCAGAGGAACTGCTACAAAAGCTGAAATTCAGGCACATTCTTGATGTGTTCATTAGCCAGCCTTGCCTGCCTGAGCAATCACCTGGTCCCAGCAGGCTTCCTTCCCTCTTCCCTCTCTCCAGTGTGTGCAAGCCTGTGCCATGTCCTGGCTCCCTGTGGCCTTCCAGGAGAGCTTCCCTGCTTTGGAAACAATGAAGATTTTCCTCCTTCAGCTCTGCAAGTGGAGTCACTGAGGTACAGAGACATAAAATTGTGGTTGAGGTCTACCAGTTCCATCCCCTGGAGGGCTTTGGTGCTGTGAAACTCAGGTGGTTCTGTTTGGTGGTTAAACCCCTTTTTCTCGTTAGCAAATAGCATTGGGGTAGGGCTGAGGTGCTCAAACATTTCTCTGGGGGGGTGAAATTGCAGTTCAGCACAGGAACTGAGTGAGAGGCCGGGTCTCACATCCATCACAGGGTGGCAGATGGCAAAGCCATGCCAGGAGGTGCTTTCCTGCCTGGACATGTCCAGGCACAATCAGAAACGATGAAGAGGTCATTTAGCAACCATTATAAGCCAGCTATCCTCTGACTGGACTCCTGCCAGAGATATTTTGGCTGGCCACCTACAGGGAACATTCATCTGATGTTGACCCACAGCTTTGTTCTCCACTCTGTGTGTGTGTACTTCTGTTTTCGAACACTTGGATTATTTGCCAATCAGTTTGAGATGCCTGTCTTTGAACATTTTACTTCTGGAGCCGCTGAGCCAAGAGAAAATGAGCCTGGCTTGTCACAGACCTCTCAGGTACAAGGCACTGCCAGCGTGGTGAGGGAAGGTGAAGCTAAAAAAAAAAGGCAAAAAGCAATTTTTCCATGAAGAAATGTGTCCAGTGGAGAAACATCTTTTGCGTGATCCAAAATCCTTTGAATTCCCTTAAAAACTAACAGCTTCACTGTAAAAAAAGATTATTAATAAAGGCAGAGCTGATTCATGAGTCAGTGACAAATCCACCAAGCATTTATTACTGATCTATGGCTACGTGAACTTTTTACAGGGTGAGTTTTTCAGTGTGACACTGGAACATGAAACAGCTGACCCCAATGAAAGGTTCCCCAAATGCAGTGCTGTCTTGAGCTTTGCCTCTTTGAAGAGAAAGCAGATTTATTTGGGGTTATTGCCATGTCAAAGGAAATTAGTTCAGTCATGCTGTTTCCTTATTGGTACCTCCTACTGTTTGCAGTTGCTGGGAATCACTGAAAACACTCTGGATCTGCTTTTAGTGGATACAGAGAGTGTTTCATTTCAGGAGAATGAGGCCTGCTTTTTTAGGAAGCATTATTTAAACATCTGCTCAAGAAGCTGTCTCCTGTCCAAAATGTCTTGCCCTATTTTTGAGTCTTTCTTTCTCTTCTCCACAGGTGAACTGTGGTAAGACACAGCTCTAAAAACCTCAGGAGATCTCTGGGATGATAAAGGCAGGTGGAGCTGAGGCATACTCAGAAAGACAACTTTGCCTTTTAATTTATGGCAGTAACAGCACCTCAGCAGCAGTTCCATGTGACAAAAATTCTAATGCTGCCTTGCCCTGAGAAAACCTTCTGTGAAAGACACTGGTCATTTTGATTTTTGGCTTGGGTGAAGCCTGCAGCTGAGCTCTGAATAAAAGCAGTGGTCAGGTAGAGGTGACCTGAGGGGAGATTTTTATTTGGCCTTGGGTTTTTTTTTAAGATTTCTTGGCCCAGCTGATGTAACCTATTATTTTAAATTTTTTTTAGGGAGTGCTACCAAGAATCACATACAGGGAGTGATACTGTGCAGTTCCTCACTGCCCTGAGGAGAGGATTCACAGGTCTGGAGTAACCTCCCCACTCTGTATGTTGAGATAAAAATAAAAGCCCAGACCATGCTACCTTAATCTCACTTAAAGCACCCACCTTTGATGTTTACCTAATCCAGCTCTGATGCTTGGAATGAGCACTTTGGTTGGAACTTAGGCGAGGCTGGGGCTTGGATAAATGCCAGCTTGCTGATCCTCTGACTGATGAAGACTGAGGAAAACAACTGGAAGATTTGGCAGAAATTGTATCAGCATCCCTGATTGAGAGTGTGCACCTGCCACTCGCTGTTCGAGTCTGTGGCTCAGGTCTTTCTAAATTTACACCTGCTCCTTTTTCATGTTTAGTTAAAAGTTGTTGACGCCACTGTGTGTTTTATTATCTGCGCGTCTATTTCTTCTCCCTAATGTGGGATGTCAGGGCTCAGCATGAGACTGTTTGGAGCTTCAGCTGGGCTGGATGTGAGGAGAGAGCCTGTCATGACCTGCCACGTGCTCAGACACATTGAACCAGACCCAGATGTTCTGGGAAGAGGGGGAAAAATGGCTTGAGCATGAGCACGGTGCTGAAAATGTGGTCATTTTGGGATGGGAAAGAGCCTTGCTCACACACTCAAATAGGTTTTGTTCCATCTGGCTACAGGTTTCAGATGCTCCCATCCCTCTGAAGAGCATCACTAACCCAGGTGTTATTGTCATATTTTCTGAAAAATCCCTTCGCCAGGATTTTTTCTCCTGGGAAGCTGAGAAGCCTCAGAGAAAAATGAAAACAATAATTATCTGATTGCTTCTCCTGTGTTTGCCGCTTTGGAATGCGGTTGGAGATTGTTTATCCAACAGGTGAATTGTTTTTACTTAATGACCAATCACTGTCTGGCTGTGCTGGGACTCTGGAGAGTCATGGGGTTTTTCATTATTATCTTGTTGAACCTTCTGTAAGTTTCCTTTCTCTATCCTTTAGTACAGCTTTAGAATAGCATTCTTTAATATAACATAATATAATAAAATAATAAATTAACCTTCTAAGAACATGGAGTCAGATTCCTCAGTTCCTCCTTCGTCCTGGGGACCCAGAAAATACCACACCCAGGAACTGTGGCATAAATCTCTGTGAGAATGGATCCTGTGGAATAATTGCACCTAGACAGACTGAAATGTGTTATAGCACAACCAGATGCTGAGAGCACAACCAGCTGGGTGTGCACTGTCCTTCCTTCTCTTTTCTCTCTTTCCCTCCTCTCATTTTATTCTTTAACATGCACAGATTCAGAGCAGTAGCTGAGAGAACAGTTCTGCATGTTGTTCACCCAGCCTGGAGAGAAGGTCGAGGTAATTTCAGCTAATTACAGAGGGCAAAACTGATCCTCAGCTACCTCTGGGGAAGTATTAATAAAGCTTTCACACAAAGATAAGATCTTTCATAAGATCCTTCATAATGTTATCTCTTAGAACTATCTCCATAACAATATATATAGTATTAGGGAGATATATATAGTTGTACTTGCATTTTTAATGACTTTGGATACTTGTAGTAAAAAAGAAAGTGCTAGGCAGACGACAGAAGGGCTTGAGAACAAACTGCAAGGAGGCTTTCATGAATTAGAAATTGAAAATTATGTTTTAAAAATCAGAGGGTATGGAAGAGTCTCTATAAATTCTCAGGTTATTATGCACATCTCTCTAGGTTCAGCAGCAGAGTACCACTGCAGGATTAGAGCTGCCTCCTGGTAAGAAGATGATGATTTTGGAGGGTGCTGGAGGCATGAAAACCTCATCTAGCTCTCCAGGACATGCTGGTCTGCTGCACCAGATGAGTGTGGATATGGAGTGGAAGTCTCCCTCCTGCTGTCCCCATTTGTCACCCCATGCTCAAACCCCAGAGCCTTGAAAGTGTGGGATCCATAACCCATGGCATTCCTGCTTGCTTTGGAGAGGGACTCCCACTCTTTTTCCCTCAGAGAAGGTGAGGTTAATGTGGCATCATGTGGCATCTTCCGAGTCACAAATGGTCTCTCTGAAGAAAAACTCTTTTGGAAAAAAGTAAGAGCAGGGCATTAAGTCTCCTAGGGAAATGAAGTGCCACAAGGAGACAAGATAACTGGCATCAGTCAATGTTTTAATGTTTGTCAGGTGATAATTTGAACCCAGCTCTCTCTCTGCTGGGCAGAGAATGAGTGCAGAAGACAATTTTCTCCTCCTCTGCCTCTCCTGAGAGAACCCAGCCCACTGGTTCCTCTGGGCCACTGCAGGGCAAGTGTCAGGGCACTTTCCTTACAGATGCTTCCCAAAGTGGCTCCCCACTTATTTCCCTTCAATCCCATTTTACAGTACCCAACACTTCTATGCCAACCACCAGGACACTGGGCCCTACATGAAGTTGTGAGTTCCAAAATGATGAGACCACCTAAAACCTGGTTTTTGCAATATGGACAATTTCAGTGCCTGAATCCCCTGGTGGATTCACCTTTCGTTTCCTTTAGTTTTTCTTTGATACAGGAATAACAAAACTCTCCAGACTTACAGGGATGCTGTGGAAGATCAGTACACAAAAATTTGTCAAGGATTCTGAGGAGAAAGTAGAGGCAGCTCTAAGGTGAGTCCTGAGGAAGAGTCTGGATCACATCACTTCATTAAAAAAAAAAAATCCTGTGTATAATTATCCGGTTTTCGCATTGACACATTCCCAGACATTCACTACTGGTCCTCCTGGAAGCTTCTACAGTAGAATTTCTGACTTAGACAATGCTCTAAGGCACAGGTTGGGATTCTTGGGGTGTCCTGTGAAGAGGCAGGAGCTGAACTTGGTGATCCAACTCAGCCCATTCTGTGATTCTGTGAATCAGGAAGCCAACAGCAAAATTATTTAATACAACAACCAACAATAAAATCATCTTTTTTTCCCCCCTCTGCTGGATTAAGAAACCATTTTGATGGTTTCAAATCAACAAGAGACTATCTGTTTCGCAGCTGATCATTATTTTTTTCTGAGGAGGGTATATGTAATATACAAAGGAAAATGTTTCTGGGCACAAAACTCCTGCTGTCCATCCTATAATAAAGAAAATGGCATGGTTCCACAGAATTCTTGCTGAGTTTTTTTGTTTATTTAATTCATGCAACAAGTGAGAGGAAGCCAAGCCCATGTTTAGAATCTCACAAATAATTCAGTGTTTTGTGATACACCTTAATTTGAGAACTGATGATCCCCCCCCCAATTTATTCTTCTTCTCCAACAGTTCTTTAGCAGATATTATGAAGTATTACATTCACTTGTATAACCAGTAATAACTTCTCAGAAGATGACTCAGCTTAGGGAATTACACTTAATTAATTCATAGCCAGTGAAAAGAAACTTTTAATTACTAATTTAGGTATTGTAATTACTGATTTAGGTATTGAGAAGAAAGAAGACCTTCAACAAAACAAACACTTGGAGAAGCATCTTTCCTCCCATTCCCCAGACCCAAGTTCAGCCCAGACTCCTCCTTTCCCCTTCCTTTGTCACTGCCAATGTTTGCATCCTTACAGCTGCTCCCAGCCTTACTTTGTACTTTGTTTTTGACATCTCCCTCTTTTTACCACCTCATGTACCCAAACTTGCTGCCTTTCACTCAGCATGAGCATGGCCTGACATTTTTCTCCTCCCCTTACCCTATCATGTGTCTGTTCTGCACTGTAGATATTCTCTCTCTGCAAGAGCTTACTTTCTGTCCATCCATATGTGTACAGACCTGTCTCATCCCAAAACCCAGAAGATAATTTGCCTTTCCAGTGTAAAAAGTAAACCAATAAATATTTCCTTATTTTAAACATCCATATTTTGCATCTACTATTTTATCTTCCTCATCAATTCAAGAGCTCATGTACTACATCACCCATCTTTTTTATTATTTGTTTTTGTTCCTGCTGGTTTTTTGAGGAGCAGGAACAGTTTTTTTATGCTTTTATTACAGACCCTTCTTCAGCCCCCACATAAAACCACCTCAGCTTTTCCTTCATTCAGCCTCTCTATGGGACTGGAGGATCTTGAAGGTCTCTTCCAACTTTGATGTTTCTGTGGTTCTGGAGGTCATGAAGTGCCCAAGACCTCTGTGACCACTTTAAATGCCAGTTTCCACCCTCTGGTCACTGTGACTACACTTCCCTTTGAGGGGAAATAATTTTTAGCATCTTTCCACCTTGAGCTGCCGCTCCTCTGTGTGAGAACCTAAAGAGAAGACATTTCACTTTTCTCAGGCAGAGGATGAGCTAAATACCTGCAGGATCCAGGTTTAGGGTCTGTGGCTTGGATCTCAGACTGAACTAACACCATCACCAACCTAGGAGAAAGTGTTACATTCCAGAGAGCTCCAACACCCTCTCTCTGACTTATACATGCATGGGAAATCAAGGTATTCCCTTCACTGGAAGCTGTGTCAAGGGAAATAGAGGTTGGATATAAGGAAAATATTTTTTACAGAAAGGGTGAGAAAGTTCTGGAATGGCTGCCCAGGGAGGTGGTGGAGTCCCCATCCCTGGGTGTGTTTAACAAAGCCTGGATGTGGCACTGGGTGCCAGGGTTTAGTTGACTTGTTGGGGCTGGGTTGGACTCGATGATCTTTAAGGTCTCTTCCAACCCAGTGATTCTGGGAACTCTGTAATTTGTGACTCTGTAAGGATATCTCAAGCAAGAAAGGTCAATAGCCAGAATAAATCACATATAGTATATACAATTTCATATAAATAATCAAAAGTCCCACGAAACAAAGTAAACATTGCCTTAAACCTAGTCCAGCCTAGGAGTCCTTCCCGCCGGTCCCTCCGGAGTGCCGCCTAGGACGTGCTGCTGGACGCTGACTCGTGCACTCTCCGTGCACACCCGATATTGTCACATCCCAGCACACCCCTCACTGCCCGTTTCCTTGGCTCTCGCCTTCCCCCGCTCTGTGCGGACCGGGCGCTGCTCCGGGACTGCGGAGGGCTGGGGTTAGCGCTGGTCCCTCCGCCGCGCCGGGAGGCAGGGGAGGTGAGCGGCGGGCTCAGTGCGCTCCGAGCTGCCGGAGAGCGAGCCAGGAGGGGAGCGGAGAGAGGCAAGGAGCAGGCAAGCAAGGAAGGAAGGAAGATGTGCCTGCCTGCCCGCCCGCCTGCCGCCGGGCCGAGGGGAGCCGTGTGAGGAGCAGCAGCAGGAGGAGGAAGAAGAGGAGGAGGAGGCGTGCGAGGAGCCGGCTCGCCGCGGCTCGGGGCCGGCCGGGGATGCTGGTGTGGCCGCGCCGGAGGATTTTGTCACCTGTGTCCCTGCCCCCGCCGCCCTGCGGGCGCCTCCCCGAGCCAAGGACACACCTGGGCCCCGCCGCCGGCCGCCTCTTCCCCCGCCCGAGCGCCGGGCGAGTGTCGGCAGAGCCGCGGGGCTGCAGGCGGGGCTGAGCGCTCGCCGGGCGGACGAGCGGCCCCGCAGGCTCCGAGCAGCCACCAGCCGAGCCAGGCGAGCCCGGAGCGGGGAGCGGCGGGGGCATGTGGATGTTGGCCGTCGCCTTGCTCCACAGCATCTCGCATGGTGAGCCCCGCATCCCTTCCCTTGTCCCCCGCGCCGCCCGGGTCGCGGCGGTGCCCCCCGGGGTTGGATGCGTGGAGCCGCCAGCAGACGGGCGGGCGAGCTCTGCGATCGCTCCGAGCTCTGTGTGATCGTTCCGGGCTCTGTGTGCTCGCTCCAGGCTCTGTGTGATCGCTCCGAGCTCTGTGCTCGCTCCGAGCTCTGTGCTCGCTCCGAGCCGCTCACCCCGCGAAGGGACAGCCCCGCAACCGAGCTGCGTTTTCTGCGAGCATCAGAGCATCCTTGGCGCGGGCAGGCACGAAGGACACCTTCTTCCCCCGCCCCTCCCTCCCTCTGGCAAAAGGACGTGTTGTGACACGGGAGAAACAGCCACCCCTGTGTCATTTGCCGCCCTGCAGAGGGAAGAAAATTAATATATGAGGTATTTGGAAGATCTTAGTTTTGCATTTTGTGTTCTGAGAAGGTTATATGTGGAAGCTGTATCTGGTTTTTCTACTGGGTTGCAACAGTTTCCTGTTACTCTTTAGAGAAACATCTCTTCCAAGGAGCTGGATTTATAAATAGGTTTAAATAATACCTATTGTACTCGTGGAAGGGCATTGGGTGCAAGAAATGATTGGGGCAGACTTCCAGTGCACAGAGGAAAAATTCTGTGTCATGATTAGCAAGCACTGACTTGTTGAGAAATCATTTTTTCGTATTAACTATTGAAAACAAATGAGATCTCACCCCTCCCATCATCCCTCCCTCACCTTGCAAAGGTTGTTTAGGGGGATTTTCTTATTCCTGATGTGCAAAGCCTGTGACACTCGGGCTGGACATGTACACGTGAGCATTTTGCATTTTCCCACAAAGCTTTGCCAGCTCCCATCAGTCAGGACCTGAAACAGCTGCTGATCACTTTTGCAAACTCCGAGGGCAGAGATTTCTCTGTGCCATGGTCAATGACAATCACCTGTAAGGGCTTAAAGTGAGATCACCAAACTTCTTTTTCTGTGTGTCTGGAAGAACATCTAAATACAAAAAACCAATTAGAAAACCACTCCTTACAGTGAAGTCCTTGGTATGTGTATTAAAACTAGCTGAAAAGTAGAAGTTTAATTTAATGTCCAATGACAAAAGCTAGCCTGCTATAATTTCAGTTCTAAACTGACAGGAATCCCAAAATTCATATGGAAAAAAAAAATGAAATTACTGTTTTTCTTATTCTGAAAAAAAAATGTTATTGTCATTTGAACATGCTAGTTAAGAAACTATATTGAAATTTTGAACTCATACGGCAGAATGTTTCAACAGTACAGAATTCAGATTTTTCCCAAAAGGAGGTGTTATGTCAATTCACTTTGTGTTCAACCTTAAACTTCTACCTAAATATGAAAGTTAGTACAATTCATTAATTCGGTGCCTCAGCATCTAGGATATTCTGTGAGGTTTTTTCTTTAAATAAACCTATTTGATAGAATATCTTCTTGATTATTTTATTGACTTATAGCTAAGTAAGCATAGCTTTATTTTTCCTATCCATGTTTTGTACAACAACAGGGAGAAATAGTAAGAAGTTATTTTTTCCACAGTGCAGGGAAGACAGGAGATGTTATGCAAGACAGGCATACCTTTTTAAGATTTCTGGCTTAACCTTCAGCCAAAAAATGCTTAAAGCTTATTGTGTTGTGGTCATATCACTTCAAAGAAGGAGATAGCAGGAACAGACAGGACCCAGATACCCAGGAGAGTGATGGGAGCAGGGAGGGATCCTGTGTGAGAGGAATGCCAGGTGGGGAGAGAGGAAACAGCCTGCGTGGGGAAGAGATGAATCAGCAGGGATGTGATCCCTGTGGATGGAACAGGATGTATGGAAAGTGCACCCTGATGGCTCTGGAGGCAAACACTGCCACTCTGTGCCAGGTGCCACGTGCCAAAGCCCTTCCCTGCAGGTGACTGTGGCCTGCACCCACCCACTCTTTGTGCTGAGGGTTTGCCTGCTCTGTGGTTTGGGAGAACTATCCAAAATAGTGGAGGAAATGCATTTTTAACCTGCTTCCCTCCCCACCAAACTGCAGCTCTTTACAGGGAAGGTAGGAAAACTCTTTTTATTTGCCCATTTTTTTTCCTCTAGCACAGATGATATTGATGTTGTTTACTCAGTAAACTTTATGAGCATTTCAGCTCAGAGAAAACCCAACTTTTAGCAAATGGAGGCTTTTTAAATCAGCCACCATTACCTAAAAATACCTGTTGGTAGTTAAGAGACCCCTTTTGACAGGTGGCTATACTTAAAAAAAAAGAAAAGAAAAAGCTCAGATGTTCTGGGGTGACAAACCAGGACACCACCTAAAACCAAAAATGAGTCCCCAAGGGAATGAATAAGAAGTACCACAGCACCAGTGTGTCTTGGACCAGATCAGCTTCTCTGTAGAGAATTAAATTGGTGGTTTTACTACAGATCCATGAGGCTGACCTTGGCAGGTCTAGACCAGCCCTGCTGCCCAAAGCACGGTCAACTACTACAGCAGGTGGCTCAGGACTCAAAACTCCAAGGATGGACACTCTGTAGGATTCCTCTGCCAGTGGTTTTTACCCTCACTGAAAAAGTAAATGCATTATTTACGTATATATAAAATCATATCTTCAAATGGAGCTGCGTGGTTTCTGTTTGTGTGTTTTGCCTTTTTTCTGTTCACTGAATACTATCAAGAAGAGTCAGCCTACAGCTTCTTTACACCATCCCATCCACTATTTTTACTCATTACTAAGATCCTCTTGAGCCTTCTCCAGTCCAAATAATCACAGCTCTCTCAGCCTCTCCTCATAGAAGAGATTCTCCAATTCTTTAACCATTTTTGTGGTCCTTCACTAGACTCACTCCAGTGTGTCTGAGTTTTTCTTGGTCTGAGGAGACCAGAAGTGGTACACAGAGCTGCAGATGTGTTGTCACCAGTTGATGACATGACAATTTTGATTTTTTTTCCTTTAATACCAGTTCAATATATTGCTGTCACTCATGTTTATCCAGGCTTTCATTTTAATCTGAAACCCTTCACAGGGCAGGATATCCCATTGTTTTTCTACCACATCATTCTCCTCTGCTGCTGAAATTCTCCATAACACATCCCTACCAAACTTCTCCCACAAAGTTCTTGGAGGTATTTTCCATCTCCAGCCAGCATATGAAATCTCACTTGTTTGCCAGACTTACAGCCAAGTGCTTTTCTGCTCTTGTAGAAGAATTTCCTCCCCAAAAAACAGGATCTCCATTAGCTGCCTTCAAATCTTGCCTGTGGGCTTGCTGCTATTTAAAAGCTCAGCAACAGTTGGCTGCTTTGGACATTGCTCATCTCGCTTAATTTGAAGTGTTTATGGTGCAATTCACTGTAGCCTCTCCACATAATACTTGGAGACAGAGGAATGGGAACTTCCAGGGTGTGATTTCTGTTCTACCTTGGCCAATCACATTAAGGTGAGAAGAATCATCTCTTAAATGTGTTTTCTCCTCTCTTTTGTCTATTAAAGGAGACCAAAACAGATGGATGGAAGAGAGAGAAGTGTCTGTTTCATAACCTTTTGTGTTTCCCTGCATGACTTAATGATTTGAAATGCACAAGAATGTATCCATCTTATCTGTGAACTATTTCCATC
Source organism: Fringilla coelebs (assembly GCF_963513975.1). NCBI lineage: Eukaryota > Metazoa > Chordata > Aves > Passeriformes > Fringillidae > Fringilla > Fringilla coelebs. The sequence continues at coordinate 4,396,594 of NC_140029.1, read as the reverse complement.
GGTAAAACCTATATTCTGTATTTAAAAGTAAATGCAAATGCAGTTTTCTCCACAGTCTTTTGTTTCTTTGGTCCATAAATAATGATAAGTTATAGAAAATGCAATGGTGTATAAGAACACAGTTTTTTGGTGCTAATGGCTACAAAGTGTGGACAGGCAAGAAAGGGTTAACAGAAGAGGGAGGGTCACAAATAATTATTGTTGTTAAAGTGGAAACCTTGAGTTACACTAGGGAGGAGGAAGAGCAGCACAGGGAACAGCTGGAGCCAGCAGCTGGCTTTGGTGAAAGCTGTGGTGTGGGGCATGGCCATGGGGAGCTGGGCTGGGGGGAGATTGTCCTTGCAGAGAGAGATTTGGGGCCAGCCTTCAGAAAAGTCTTTCCAGCATCTGTGGCCCAGCCCCATGAGTTGTCAGGAGTTTTTATTCTTGTTTATTCCATCCCCTCCCAAACTGGTCCCTCTTCACCAGGATAGGTGAAGGCTGAAAGCTTTTAGGCTCTTACCTAAAAACTTTGTGAAGGTCTCCTCTGCTGCCATGCCCTCAAATGTTTATTTCCTCATGGAATAGAGACAAGAACTTTAGATGGGAATAACACAGAGGCTCCACTTGTTGCACAGAATGGGATGAAGGAAAACATCTCCCCTAGATTGTGTTTCTGAGACAAAGGATGGAGCATCCCTGCTGCAGGTGTGGTTTCACTCTGTGCTCCTGAGTCTTGGGGCAGGCTCTGTGGAGAACCTACAGCAGCCTGCTCCTGCTTCATTATCCATGACAACAAGTTGGCAAAGGAAATATTTCCTGGGGTTCTCCCTGCTGCAACCTCCCGGAGGAGCCGACTGGAGCTCGTGGTGCAGGACACGCTTGTGGCCAAACCCTCTCATGAAATCCAGACCCACAACCCAATGGAAGCAGGGGGAAAAGCAGATGGGAGGGCTGCTGTGGCCCCTCATGACCAAACACAGTTTATATCCCATTTTTATCCCATTTTACCTCCCCCCTCCCGTGGTAGGCTGTTGCTTGGCAACCCTGCATCCTTGCTCCACCGCTGCTCTGCGGTGCTGCTGCTCCCCTGCAGCCCCTCCTTTGCACCGGGCTTGGGGAGAGCCAGGCTCACACGTGCTCCCAGCAGCCTGCAAGCAGAGATATCATCTCTTCTTCAGTGCCTGCAGGAAGGTGGGAGTCAGGAAGCTGAGAATGTGGAGGACGCTGTATTGCCCGAGGCTGGAGAGCTCTGCCCTTCCTGGTGCCTTCCTTGTATTGACTCTGGCCAGGGAGGTGTTGGCTCCCAAGTGCTCAATTCTTGGTTTGTTTATGTGGTTGCTACTCCTTGGGAGCCACTGGCATCCAGAGCAGGTAATAGAAATCAGTATTTGGCTCAGGACCAGGGATAACCTTCTTCCCACATAATTACAGTCCTTAATGGATCGCACTGTAACAATTATTAAAGAGAGGTCTGCAGAGCTTTGAAGCTGTCATTAATTATTTTTTAAAGCTTAGTTGAAACTGTGATTTTCCTTCAAATTTCTTCTTTTCCTGCCACTTCTTCTCAATGAGAAGCAGTTGTGTGTATTTAGACATGCCTGTATCCAAACCCACAGGAGTTCTAGAGCTATTGGTAAAATGCTCTGACTCTTAACCCAAATAATGGAAAATCAGATTTAGAAATGAAATAGTCCTCTTGGCTCATCCCTGTCATGCTGCAAGGTTATGACATGTACAATGTGGCACAGCTGTCCCTGTGATTTCAGTGTAATTCATTCCATCCTACCTTGGCATTACAATTGTTCAATGCCAATTGTTTAATGTCTTGTCTTTGCACACACATCAGAAACACAAAGGGGTTCAGTTCATCTTTATTTGGAGGTTTTCAGTGGATATCTCCAGTGCCATAATGCTTGGGGTGTCATGTTATGCTACTTCCTCTTGTGAGAACCAATTAGCACTGAGAGAAGCCTCTCTGCCCTTCTTCAAGCTCATATTTTCACCCCGGACAGCTGGCTGAAGGGTTGTGAGCTGCGTCCCCACCTTTCTTATTTACCTGTTTTACTTGCCACCCTCCTCCCCTACCCTATTTCATGTGTTAGGAACAAACTTGTCTGTATGAAGATGTGAAAATTAAAAAGAAAAAATTAAATATATTTCTCCTGGCTTCTCCCCTCTGAAAGGAAATATTTTTCTTCTAGCTGACAGTCTTTTAAGCAGTGAGAATCTTACCTTCTCTGTTTGTTTGCAAGGTGCAATGCAAAGAGAAGTCTACAGCATCAAAAAAATAATCACTACCCTATGTTTTGATGATGTTGCTCGAAATAGAAAAATCTGTTATTCTCTGAAGAAAACATGAATCATACACGGGCTTTAAAATCCTTCCCACAGACTGGATTTTTCCATGCCTTACTCTAGCATGGATTTCTAAGAAACATCTTTGTCAGCTGCTCTCATCCTTCTCTCTAATAACTTCTGAACCTGCTGTCCAGTCTCAATCCATTTGCTTGCCAAGTTTAAGTGGAACATAATTAATTCATTGCTTTAATTTGTGTATAAGAGTATAAACACTCACCTGGGAGACAGAGAGAGAGACTAATCCCACTCCAAGTTGTTGAAAAAAAACTGGAAAAATTCACAGACATCTGACTTAAGCCTTCAGTCTTCTGAGCAAATATCCAAATATTCCTTTTCCCACTGATCCTGTGCTCACAGAACCTCCTAATGGGGAGAGCTGGCTTGCCCACATCTTCCAGGTGCTACTGGAACCTCAGGAAAGAGCTGCACCAGAGAAGAGTAACTTCAAGCAGGGTAAAAAAAAATTAAAAATCCCCATTTTATGCTTTAAAGCTCAGTGTGTATTAAGCCATCCAGAGTGTTTTGAAAGCTGCTGCTTTAATTCATGAGCATATCAAGACTGAATGGCTAATTGTGTGTGTACTGTAAGAACAGGTCATGCGAGAGAGCACATTTTTTTGCCAGATAACAATATTCCTGCGCATTATCAGCTTGGAGCAGTCAATGGCTTCAAATGAAGCAAATTGTAGTTATTCCCTTGCATTTTTAGGGGGGAATAGATAGGTATCAGCAGCACAGATGCTTTCACAAGTAGTTGCAGGCAGACGATTCAGATTTTGTTTCTCCATCCTGAGCATTCCCAGATGCACGGTAACGAACAGAGCTTTTCAACTGGTATCTTCTTAATGGTACTTACAGAACCAGAAATTCTTTTTCCATTCTTAAGTGTCTCATGGAAAATATTTAATTTTTGCAGCTTGTCCTGATAAAAAATGGCTGACTGTGAGCTTATAGATATGAGCATTAGGCTTGGTAGCCAGTGAATATCAGAAGGTTTAGCGATTGGTTTTGACAAGCATTCAACATTTATCTGAATCTTTCCAGTATCAAATCGGGCATGAAGTCTTCTGAGGAAAACCTGTTCTCACAAGGCTTTTGATTCTCCTGTTTCCAGAGTGATGGAAGCTACTAAAAAGCTTTCCCACTTCTGCTCCTCTTCCCTTCTTAACCCCTGGTCCTTTTATCCCTCCTTGAGTTTATCTCCCTTTATTATGGGTGCAGTGACAAAGCTTGAGTTTACCTGAAAATTTGGGGAAGAGTGGTTCAAACTTGTCACCTTTAAAACAGATATGAATCAGAGAGAAGATGGAGAATATTTCCCAGTTTGTTTCAGAAGATCAGGATTCAAATGCTTCGGACTATATTTCATCCAAATATTCACAAATAATTTGCATATTTTCATTAGAAAAGGATAAAAAATGCTTCTTGAGAGATTCCAGGTTTTGTTTCTTTATTGTTATTATCTCAGGGGGGTATGCTTCTTTCTTTGGTTTTGTTTTTAAACTGACTGGGACTACAATTCCCTTTTTAGCAAAACTGAAAAATTTCTAAAACTTATTCAAATGAAAATCATGACTTAATATAGAACTAAGTGAGTTTTCTTAGTTATAGCCCTCTGTGCTTATCTTTACCTAGTCTACAAGATAATAACTCATATTTTCCTTTCAAATTGCTATGCTGCAAGAAAATAGCCAAGAAAACTCCAGTCAGGGAAAGAGGTCAGTAACGAGGAGAGACAGAATGATTTAGAAACTGAGGGATGACTGAGCCAAGGTGTCATCTCTCCCAGAAACGGGGCTGATCATTCACTTAGATTCTGATTTCAGGCATGTTCACTTTTTATTGTTTCTTTTCCCCAGGTCTTCTGACTGTTGAGAACTTCCTCTCTCAGCACGCTTTCCCTTCACTTCCTCTCTACTTCCCTCCCATTCTTTCTTCCTTCAGGTACTTTTAAAACCACTTTCAAAGCTGAAATTGCAAATGAGTTTTTTGCATTCTGAATGACAATGAGGGGCTCTGTTTGAATAGTGAATGCTTCAATGGCAGATATTTGACTGAGTTCCCTAAAGCCCAAAGCCTATGAAACCATCCAAGATCTGAATAGAACCAATTACCAATTACAAGGAGCTGCTGCTCCTTGGAAGATTCTTTTGGGTTTTTTTTTAAAGTCCCAATCAATGCAGACTTATTGTAGACAGACCATTTTATCTTTTTCTTTGAAGAAACAATTTCCCTGCAAGACTGGTTGTAGGTTATATCTGTCATCCAACAGATACATCATCTTCCAATGTGGGGATGTGAAAATATATTCAACTTGGATCTTTAATTTTCAACTCCATTTTCACAAAGGCTTTCCACGAGGCAGCTCTTGCTCGTTTTGGCCTGCTGTGGTCTTTCCTTGTGTGTTTGCTCACTTAAGGTGAGGATATGATGCAGGTGCATTGCAAAATTGGTGTGCAGACCCCACCACTTAACCATTCCCATGGTTTCCAGTGGAGATATTTCAACTGCAAGCTGATGACTGGGTGGGACTGGGTCAGACTGATCATGCTGGTGATGTTCCTGCATGTTCTTCATGCTGGTGGCTTGGGGGAGAACTGGAATGTGGGTGGCCAGAAAGTCAGAAAAATGTTTGGTGCTCTGGATATCCCATTGGAAGCAGATGGCTCAAACTCTTTAGGGTTTCAGTGAGGTCCTGACAGAAAATCTCCTTGTGCCTCCTGCAGTACAGTGTGACCTAAAAAGATGCCTGAGATGCATTCAGGGTGATCATCAGCTGATTTGAATTGTTGCTACATCTCTGTTAACTTCAGGAGATCTTCCTCCTCAAGCTGTGTGGTAGCTGCAGAAAGCAAGAATGGTCAACCCAATACAGTCAACCAGTAGATGGTCTAAATCCAGATTAAGAATTTGAGATTATTTTAAGATTTTTGATCCTTAAAATTAAATCAACAACTTCAAAAGCTTTTTTTTTTTTTTTTTTTCCAGAGAAGATATGGTTATATGCAGACTTTAGTTGAGATACTTTGCTGGAAAATCACTGAATTTGTTTTAGAAAGAACTAAGTAATTTCAAGCCACTTAATCTAAGACATTATATTTTAATCAAACAAACAATAACAAAAAAACATAAATGGGGATTCTCCTTCATGACTTTGAGTAGCCTTGATTGCAGCTGAAGCCTGATCATGCTTGATTTTCCAGACTTGAAAAGTAGCATCCTGACTGATGTCATGTACCTTGCATGGAAGTTATCATATGGTCTTCTTTCTCCACTTTGACAGATTGTTGAATTTTAGTTTCAGCCAAGTCATTCCCTGAGCACCAGGACCAGTGAACCCTGCTCTTATGCAAAATTGCATCCTGCCTTCCTTAAACCCAGCTCAGGACAAGGATTATGCTGCCTAGTTGTTTGGATTCTGTTACAAAATGTTAAATATCCTCTGGAAGTTGGTCCCTTTGCCTTTTGGTGCCACTGAAGAATAAATTTAAGATTTACTCTTTTACTTTGCAGCTGCTGTGGTTGTTTTAAATGAACTGAAATGCACACAAGCTTGTTTGAGACAGTTCTACAGGAAGCTGAAATTTGCCAAGGGCTACCAGAGTTATGTAGATGAGTAAAGGAGGTAGAAATGTAGAGGAAGGAGGTTTATTTATTCTGTCATTGTAGAATGTCTAGAACATTGTATCTCTTAAGCCCTAAACATGTTTCGGTCTTCAGAAGAGGAAACAAAGCAATTCTGAAAGAGCTGCCTGAACAAATCTGTCATGAACTTCTCCCAAATGCTCTCAAATCTATACTTAAACATTTCTGCTAGTCACCAGCTCTCTTCTAAACAGATTAAAGTTTCGTTATTTTTAACAAAACTTCATTCCCAATAAAACCAAATTTCTCTCTTTTTCTTTCTTTTCCTTTTTTTTTCATTTTTATTTTCCGCCAAGACATTTGCCCTTCTCTCTTTAATTTTTGTTTTACAGCATCAGATTCTATTTTCCCCTGAGGAGCTTCCCTGGTTGCCCACATTTATTTATTTTTTTTTTAATGCAGCCATGACTCCCTGCCCAATATTGGTCTCATCTCTCCTGCTTTCCCTTCAAGGCTTCAGTCTCTCCTGGCAGATAGCCCAGTCCAAATGGGATGCAGGGAACTGAGTTCTTTCCTGATGGCTTTCACTGTTGGGTTTTGTCAAGAATTAGAAAGAAGGGCCTTATACAACACCTCGGGGGTGTGTTCTGATCTGTCCTCTGTGGCTTCAGAAACATCTCCAGGCAGACCTCCTTCCCTGCCCAGTTCTGCTGCTGAGATTCCTGCAGATGTCCATCCCAATGTCGTTCTGAGGGACGTCCTTTCCTGGATTTCATTGCAGTGCACAAGGCAGGGTGTTGGCAGCAAGGCAATGTCTGGTGCTATAAAGCATTTTCTTAAAAAAATATCGTCCCCCAAACGTGAAGTCATCCTGTTGGTAACACACTGGGGATTCTGCAGGTTGAGATTCCTTATTGCTTTGTTGTGTTTGCTTTTCATCTTACAGCTTAAATCCAGAGTTGCCCTAATGCTGTTATGTATTTCACAATATTGATTTTTTTTTAGCTGTCTTCATTTAATGTTTTCCCCCTTTTTTTCCTTTTCCTTTTCAGACCAACCTTCACATCACAGATGTGAAGAAAGAATAGGCACAGAAATTGCTTTTAGTTAGAGACAGTAATTTACTCTTTCACTACAGGAGGAAAAAAAATATCTCACCACGGAAAGAGACGCAGATGAAAGGCCAAATAGTATCTGGACCTGTGTAAGCACTGCAAGATGTGTGTCTGTGTGTGTGTATGTATTTTCCTTCAGTGGTGCACAGAATCCCAGTCAATTATTCGATGCACTCGCCTGTCTGGGCTGTGACCTTCTAGAAGGGCCCCCTCCTCCAGTCCCCCCACACGACTTGTCAACACATTAGTCATATACAACTCAGCTGATGCCAAACGGCCGCAGTTCAGCCAACTATTGAGAGGCTGGAAATTCTGCTGCCTTCTTCTATTGGTCTTGGGTTTTTCCACTGTGCGGACCTGGTGGTGCTTTAAGACTGCGGAGGGCTGGGGTTAGCGCTGGTCCCTCCGCCGCGCCGGGAGGCTGGGGAGGTGAGCGGCGGGCTCAGTGCGCTCCGAGCTGCCGGAGAGCGAGCCAGGAGGGGAGCGGAGCGAGGCAAGGAGCAGGCAAGCAAGGAAGGAAGGAAGGAAGGAAGATGTGCCCGCCTGCCCGCCCGCCTGCCGCCGGGCCGAGGGGAGCCGTGTGAGGAGCAGCAGCAGCAGGAGGAGGAAGAAGAGGAGGAGGAGGCGTGCGAGGAGCCGGCTCGCCGCGGCTCGGGGCCGGCCGCCGCTGCTGCCGCCGGGGATGCTGGTGTGGCCGCGCCGGAGGATTTTGTCACCTGTGGCCCTGCCCCCGCCGCCCTGCGGGCGCCTCCCCGAGCCAAGGACACACCTGGGCCCCGCCGCGCTCCCGCCCCCCGCCCCCGCCGCCGGCCGCCTCTTCCCCCGCCCGAGCGCCGGGCGAGTGTCGGCGGAGCCGCGGGGCTGCAGGCGGGGCTGAGCGCTCGCTGGGCGGACGAGCGGCCCCGCAGGCTCCGAGCAGCCACCAGCCGAGCCAGGCGGCGGCCGGACCCGGTGCGCGCTGCCTGCCAGCTCCGGCCCGGCCGTGGGCGCGGCGGGCGAGGGCGAGCCCGGAGCGGGGAGCGGGGGAGCGGCGGGGGCATGTGGATGTTGGCCGTCGCCTTGCTCCACAGCATCTCGCATGGTGAGCCCCGCCGCGGGCATCCCTTCCCTTGTCCCCATCCTTCCCCATCTTCTGGCGGCCGGGAAGGGGAGCGGGTCGCGGTGGTGGCTTTTGTGCCGGGAGCGTCGCGCCGGCTGCGGGGAGAAGGGCGAGGAGCGAGAGCGCCGTGATCGCTTAAAGTCGCTCACCTCGCAAAGTGACAGCCCGGAACCTCCGTGCCTGCCTCCTTCGGAATGAGACGGTGCTCGCAGAGGCGAGGAGGCAGAGAGGCGCTTTTTCTTTCTTTCTCATCTGGAAAAGTACAGAATTTTTGCCAAGTGCCGTAGAAATCCGTCAGAGCACACGGGGATAATTTGAAGGGCTTTCATCCTAAGCGGTCGCGTTGAGATATTGCTTCCTTTCGCATCTTTCTTTTTTTTTTTTATTCGCCCTCTGCTTTCACCTTACATTTTTACATATATTTAAGAAGTAGTATTTAAAATTTATTTAACTTTCATCATTTCTTTGTGAAGGTACCTGTTCCGAATTTTTTTATTTTTCCTCACTCATTTATGTAAAAATATGCACGAATAAGCATTACATCATCTGGAAAGGCTGAAGACTTTTAGTCAATTATAAAGTTAGGAAGGGAAATTAGAGTGGGGATAGAATAAGGGTAAACCTGTTATTTAATTTTTTTTTCCTTCTGCCAACTCTTTGACTGACAAACATTTATTGCAGTTTCCGTGCGTTTTTAATAGTGGGTTGGGGTATTTTTGAACATTTAGATATATTTGATTGAAAACCGTGGCATGTGTAAAAATATGCTTAAATTGCTTAAGTTTTATTAAAAATGCACGTTTAGCATTGCAGTTTTAAGGACAGAAAACAAATTATTCTGGGGTGCCAGCTATTCTATTGCACTGCCTCCTCTGATCCGAGAACGTAACGTTGCCTGAAATGCTTTTCACCCTGCCAGATAAATCAGATTAAATACACAATTCTCGAAATAGGCAAAGCAGGTAGAGCAGGGAAAAGATTCCTTGTGTGGAATGAATGAGAGAGGAGCACAGGGCAAAGTGTGAGGATTCCTGAAGGATGGAAATAATTGAACCTCTGGCCGAGGGTGAGGAATGAATGCTGGATGAGGGTGCCTTCACATCTTCTTAAGTAGACACTGGATGAGAAAATGCACTGACAGGCATGGCTGGTCCAGTGTGAAGCGCTGGGGAGGGCAGAAATCAGGAGGTGAATCTTAAATGTGTGGATTTAGAGCGACCTTAGAAGCATTTTTTTGTCTTCTGAGTGCCTCAGAATACTAAAGGATTGAAATCCCCCAAAGTGTAAACTTGGAAATTTTTTTTTGCGTTTCTTTTAGCAGTAAGGAAACTGCAACAAGTTTTAACATTAAGAAATTACTGATTTATTTATTTATTTTTGACAGGCAGCAGCACTGTGCCTTTCTCTGTGTCCTCTCCAGCCAGATACCTTGGAGGGAGAGATTTGCTGTAAATAGGACAGAAAGAATCCGCCTGGAAGTGCGCTCTGACCAGTGCTATTCATTTAAAACTAGATTTGCATAGAAATGAACCCTATTTCTCTCCAGAAATCATATTTAAAAAGAAAAAAAAGAACAGATTTTTTTTTTCCTACTGTACTGATGCTATAAATTCTATGTTCTATCCTAGTTAGTCCTCCTTGCAAGGGTTTTTTGAAGAACACAATAATTTTTGCTTTATGAAGTCGAAGTACCATGAAAATCACTTCCATTTATTCCTTGATCTATGAAGTCAGCAGTAATTTCACTTTCAGTTTCCATGTGTTTTTGGATTACAGTCAAACCTGAATTTGTCTCCCAAAGAGTGAAGAGTGTAATGTGTACATGATAGATGCATCTGCATGGATTCTGTGCTGCCACACAGCAACATCTGTACATTTGTGACTCCAGGGGGACTAAAATTAAATGGTTTTGTGTATAGTAATATTCAAAGATGTGAGCATTGTGAAAACATGTAGTGGGTGGTTCAATGATTCTTTGCAACTTAAAAAGTCTGTTTGTTTTTGGTGTCATACTTGATGTCAAATTGCAGATTTTTAGGGTCTTCTTAAGGGAAATCTTGGAAGAAAATGGCATCTACCTTCATGTTAAGACTGGATAAGATGGTTTTATTCATTGGTAACACTTATTAGGACTTACTAGGGCCATTTTATCAGAGTCAAGAGTCGGAGAATAATATTTTTAAAGGACTTCAGATTTTAATGCAGTGTCATATCAGATATGTATCTCTTTGAAGGAAATGACTGCATATATAAATAGATATGTCACGTACACATTTATTTTCATTATTCTATCTATAACTCCATCTGAACTCCATTGTGTGACAGTCAGGGCTCTTTTATGAGTGTATCTGGTGGGGGGAGACAGGTTTCTGCTTGGCTTCTGCCATTGCCTTTTCTAACCCCTTATGGAACCACACCATGTTTGCTTAAAATACCAGCACAGGTATAAGTGGTTTTCCAATGTGTTCCATCTCATTCTGATTTTAACTTAAAAATGTGTAAGATTGTTCATGTTCGTGTTGGTTTTGATATTTTTTTTCCTTTTTATTTCTGAGGGGAGAAATAGGTTAAAAATAAACCCATAGGTTTAACTCTGCACTTGTAGTCTTGGGCTTAATTTCTGTTGGAGATAATGGGAACCATCTGAATAACAATAACAAGGTTGGCCCCCATATTTCCCTACAGTCACTCAGCACAAATACATTTTGTCAAATTAGATATGAGCAGTGTCACTGGGAAGGCTTTATGTTTGTGAAATAGCTTCCTTCTGGGGACAATAAAGTACTGACACGCTCTTCCATCCAATTAGTATTTCTGAAGCCTGAAACAAAAACCTCCCCAAATACCTGGTTAAAGTTTATGTATTTTGTGAGGGTTTTAAGCTCTCGTTGCTGTGAGTTCTTTAAGAATACAGGTAACTATTAACCATGAATGCACTGCAGCCCTGGAAAGTGCGTGGGATGATATAGACATCAGTGGGAGCTCTGCAGCTGAATTCACTACCTTGAAAGCCTGAGTCATGCAGTTCTAATCCTGAGCAAGGCTTTTGAGTTGCCTTTCAGGGTTACTCCACCTGCATCACCTTCCCTGTTACTCTGCCTGAGTGTTCCAGAATGAGCGGCACAAGTCTGCTGTAGCCTGGTCGTAATTAGTAATGGGGCATTTCACTAATTACAGGGAGAGAAGGCAGGGGAGGCTCTGAGGGGAGAATGGCCTCCTTCAAAATCCTGCCTCTTTTTGGTAATGCCTGTGATCAAGCTAGGTCGGGTGCTGCTTTCAGAAATGAGGATCTTTCAGTGTCACTCAGTCTCTGCTGTGGATATGCTGAACCCATTTCCAGGCTTCTCTCAGGCTGCATTTCTTACATGCCCGTTGCCCACAGATGCTCTGCTGAAATCAATCGAGCATCGGGAGGCACCAATACAGCACAGATGACACTAAAAATACATTTCCATTAAAATGATTTCCTGTTTGAATCCTCTCCCTGCCGTACATCTATCAATATGGGTTTTAGCAGCGTTTTGGAAGATGGAGAAGGATCACACTGAGCTGAGAGCAGAGGTTAGGCTGGAGGATGAGGAGCCAGAGCGACAGTGGGGCTGAGCCTCCCCCAAGAAAATGGTGATTCTCAGTGCTGAGGGTGCAACATCCCAGCAAAAGAGCAGTAGAAACATAGTGAGATACATGCACAGCTCGTGTGGAATTGTGTAAGCAGACCCTCTCCTCGGGAAGTTGAATGGATGTGCAGGAAGCTTTCAGCTTGGTGCTTGTGCGTAGATGGCACAGCACAGCTCAGGGTGTTTTTAATCCAGTGTTACCCGAGCTATGAATAGCTATTAATTAATCACCAAATGCCAAGGGGAGAAAAACTGTTATGGCTGGGCAGCCAGAGGCCATGGGGATATCTATATCTGTCTCTCCTGTGCTCGGGGTGTGCTGCTCCCCCAGGTGCTGCTGGGGCTCTCCGGGGGTTTTCCTCCCGTGGTGTGGGCAGTGGCTGTGCTGGAGCTGGAGCCACAGGACACTAGTGGGCAGCAAACCACAGAATCTGTATCTTGCTAAGCTGTGGGAGCACACAGACACAGCTCAAAGAGGCATTTTGCCCGTGTTTTTCTATCAAGAGTCACTAAAAACTGCTGGATGCTGCATCTTCTTCCCGTAGCGCTGGGCAGCAGATGTGTGTGACAGTGAAGGTGTTTTTGGGAGTGGTTCAAAGAGGAGTTGCTTTCTGCAAGTGGTAAAAACAAACCTCTAAACCATCTTAAATAATGCTTTATTGCAGCTCACAGCTCTTCGCTGTGATTTCATACAACAACAGAATTTTTTAGGTTGGAAAAGACCTTTAAGCCCAACTGTTCCCCCAGCACTGCCTAGTCCAGCACTAACTCCTGTCCCCAAGTGCCACATCTGCAGCTCTTCCAAATCCCTCCAGGCAGGGTGACTGTTCCAAGGCTGGAAAACCCTTCCCATGATGAAATTTTTCCTCATATCCAATCTAAACCTACCTGGTGCAACTTGAGGCCATTTCCTCCCGTCTTATCCCTTGTTCCATGGTGCAAAGATCCTGACCCAGACCTGGCTCCAGTCTTCTCTCATGGAGTTTTGGAGAGTGAGAAGGTCCTCCCTGAGCCTCCTTTGCTCCAGGCTCAGCCCCTTCCCAGCTCCCTCAGGAATTCTCCAGCCCCTTCCCAGCTCCGTTCCCTGCCATGGACACGCTCCAGCCCCTCCAGGGCTCTCTTGATGTGAGGAAGCCTGAAATGAAAACAGCATTTGGGATGTATTTCAGTGAAATTTCCTCAGTGCTGCTGCATCTGGAAAAGTTTAGAAGCTGATTTTAATTTTTTTTTGGTTTTTGAGTAAAGTTTTGTCACAGATCATACTGATGATTTGAATTGTTTGGGAAAATCTCACGGGTTTTGGTGATCAGCTCATCCAGAAAGTTCTTCCAGCTCATGAGCTGTGCAAGTCTCTGAGCTGGGCTCAAGTTGGGCCTCACTTTTTGGGTCTTTGCCTCAATAAGAGACTTAACTATGCTGCTTTCTCAGGTGAGAGGGTTGTTTGGCGTGGGGAAATAATCTCCTCTATCTATTTACATTATAATTATTTCATATATATATATATATATATATATATATATATATATATATATATAAAATTGTTTATTAACAATTGGAGTGACAAAACCAGCAGAAAGCAACAAAATGAACCATCTTGGGGGTGGGAGGTCAGGGCACTGGATTGAGGAGCAAAATACATGGACTTTTTTGTTTTCTTCACAAAGTTTACTCTAATTAAAAAGTTAAGATGTGTGTAGGATCAAGGCCTGATTGAACATACCACTCATTTAGCCTTTGATTTGATTTGGCACATCAATCTCTTGGCCTTGGAGTCTTTCAGATTTGCAGTAGGAAGAACTAATTCCATCTTTTACTTTAAAAATTGAAGATGGAAGTAAAAACTTTTATTCATCTTTAATTCTAAGGCATATTTTTGGACATTTTTAATGTGTTATTTCTTTTGAGTCATTGAAACTCTAAATATAGTACAAAATTCCATTTAAGCAACATAGGTCTGCAATATACATCAGAATACTTAATTATTTCAAGGTGAATGTGTAGGTGTCTGCAGTTAAATTATTTGTTTCACAGTATATTTTGTTTCATAATCTTATTTAACCATCATTTTCTTTTCATTTAAACTGTTATTAAGTCAATGAAATTAAGGTCTGAAATTGCAATTCTTCAAAAGAAGCTTTATCTTAGTTTTCACCTCCCTGCCCCTTAAATCATTTCATCAAACAATTGGTGTTTTTGAAAATAAAATAACACAAAATGTGAGGTATTTAATAATAAAAGCCTTTCACAGCTCAATATTTTAGAGCACTGAAGAGAATATCTTCAAGAACAAGCCACTGATTCCTCAGGCACTTGTTGGCACTGGGAGTTTTCCTTGTCATTGCTTATCTTTGAATACTACCATTAACAAAATAACAAAGAAAAGAAAATTACCTCATAAGTATTTTTTTTCCCCCATCAGAACATTGAGTTACTCATCAAGAAAAGGAAAAGTAGGGTGTGTCAATAAACACCTTTTACAGTGCAGTGAGCAACAAATGCTATGATCTGTTTTGAGGAAGGAAAGCAAGGCAAGTGGACAGACAGGCTGACAGAGATTAGCAAGTCTTCCCAGCATCCCTATTTAAGCTATTTTTACTCAGAAGGCAGGGAGTAAGACTTAAGAGTGAGCCAGCAATCCTATTTATAGAAAGCCATTTTTAAATGCAAAGGCTCTGGGAAGGAGAGTCACCTCCATCCTAAACACCAGGCTCCCTGGAGCTCCCTCAGCACCGAGGGCGGGAGCAGCCCGAGCTGCATCACTGATGTGCTCCTGCTGAAGCTTCCAGAAGGACATTTCCCTCAGAAATGCAGGAGTTTGGGCCATGGGGCAGCCCAAGAGCACGGCTGAAAATAGCTCTCTGCTCCACACCCACGTGGCAGTGACAAGGGCACACGCAGGCATCACCTGAGGAATTCTTTGCCTGGTGTATTCTCTTGGAGATCCTGCTCGTGTGACTCTCAGGGATACAGCTCCTCCTGAGATTTTAAAATAAGCATATATATTTCTGCACATTTACATATGTAAATCTGCATAGCTTATAATTGCTTAAAAACTACTGTGTATGGGAAATCTGGCGCTTGCTTTGCTGTCCAAGTGTGCTTGATGCTATTTTCTTCCAATTAATTACGCTGTAATCCCATGCAGAAAATTTGTGGCTTAAGGTCTATGTTTTGCATGAGGCTAAAAATTATTCTCAGTAACTTTCTGCCATCTAAATTGTTGCAGTAACTTTGGGGAGCCCTGCAGCGTTTTAAGAATATCAGAATAATATTCTTGAAATGACCGGGACTATTTCAACGCAGCCAGAATATAATTATACTGCACTGTAGCTGCAAATAGCTGCCTATCTCCATAATCTACTCACAGTGATTCTGTAGATAAGATTGTGGGGTTGCTGTGTCTATATAAATATCTGGTGGTGTGAAATCCTCTCGTGTGGTTCTGCAAATGGAGTGGCTCATGCTGAGCCTGCAGGCTCGGGGCGTTCGTCTCTCAGCACTGCAGAGTGGCAGCCCCCAGTGGCTGCAGGTTTTGGGTGCCAAAATGGAATTCAGGAAATTGTGGAAGAGCTTGTTCCCTGCTCTGCTCTTTATCCCCACGATAATGACTTGTTCAGTAAAGTTTTCTAGGGGTTTAGTAGTTAGTGTGGAGTTCAGTCTTTGAAGTGTGGTTTTTGTTTAAGCTGGTTCCTGTTTTAGCTGGGAAGAGTTTTTGGGATGCTGGAATGTGCAGGCTTGGAAGAACCCACGTTCTACCCAGTCATCTCATGGCAGGATTGGAGTGCACTCAAATCCACTTGGTTGCTTTTTTCCCCAGGCCATGGAAAGGTGGTGCATAAAGTGCAAGCTCTGGCTTCTGCTGAATTCTCTTGTGCAATTGTTTTTCTATCAGAAATCACTGTGTTTTGGGTTTTTTTTGTTTGTTTTTGTTTTGTGGTATTACCTTCTGCAGTCTTTGGGCTTTTTTGGGTGAGTTTTATTAGGAATTTTGGCCCTGACTCAGGAAAATACTGTGAGTGCATGGAGTCAGTAGCTTGATAATTATGAGGTGAGCATGTGACAAGCTGTTAGAATGCTCCTGGCTTGAGCTAAGGACAGAACAAGTCCTTGACAAAGTCCTTTTTGTTATGAAAAGCAGATTCAGATGTCCCTGGAATGGGATCTTGCTGGAAAAAATGTCATTCAAGCAAAACAGCCTTTAGGTGGACCTCAGCTTAAACTGCAAAGTGGTTCACCATCCACACTACACATTG
Source organism: Fringilla coelebs (assembly GCF_963513975.1). NCBI lineage: Eukaryota > Metazoa > Chordata > Aves > Passeriformes > Fringillidae > Fringilla > Fringilla coelebs. The sequence continues at coordinate 4,380,585 of NC_140029.1, read as the reverse complement.
TCCACCTGAATTTTTTCCTCTCATTAAGTGGTTTTTCTGTAGGGCAGTTTAAAAGCCAGTTCACTTATTATTTCTAGGCAAGTAAATCATAATTTGTGTTTCAACTGCACTTGTGAAGTACAAAGCAAAGTGTTTGCTGTGTCATGATATGAAGGAAGTAATTTGGGAAGCTGTCAGTGAAACAGAAGTTCTCCAGTTATGTTTGCAGACATCCAGTGTAGAGAGCTTTCTGCATAGTTAAGTGATTTTCAAATGTCTACAGTAATATTTGCATTATATTTTCTGCTTTTAGCTGTATTTATTTAGGGAGCTTTCCTTTGTATCTTTCTTTCTAATTTTGTTGCATGACCTCAAGGTTTCTCTTCCACAATGATAACCTTTTCCACAGCCCTGATGGGAATCTAGAAACCAGATTTTCACCATTTCAAGCACAGGCAGTGAGGTTCATCCCACTATGGAACCTGAGTGCTGGGTGATGATCACCATGGTTTTTATTGTGTCAGCTGTGGATGAGGCTTTTTGTTCTCAATTTTTTTGTAAGTATTTATCTACAAAATGCAGAATGAATGCTTAGGGGATAGGGAGGGATGGGGGCACAAACATAACTTCGAGTGGGGAGGGTAAAGGAAGTGAAAAGGTGATTTGGAAGTGCACAGGTACCCAGCCAGTGATGGAAGGTGAGAAGAGGGAGGGCATTCACAGGGCATGAATCCCTGTGGGACAGCAGGAGGCTCTGAAGCCACATTTGGGCTGGACAGGTTATGGTGGAGGACCCTGAGGTCTTGCCTTCGGTTTGCAGAGGGGAAGGCAAAGCTGAGCCTGTTCCCCCGTGAGCTGTGGGTGGAGAACATGACAGAATGTGGCTTTGGGGCTACCCAGTGCTCTGTTTTGGCTACTGGTCTGTGCCAGAGCAAGCTGGTGCTCCCCATGGATCCTGCTGTGTGTCTGGGAGCTCAAAGTCCCAGCTGTCCTTGTCCTTCACTGCCTGTACTCAAATTCTTCTTTCATTCTTATCTACTCCTGTTATTTACTCTCTGCTGTAGGCTAAGTTTGAGGCCTACTACCTGTCTTCTCTTCACATTTTCCCTAGTTGTTCATATTTATTTCACCTCTTCTCCTGAGGCAAATGGATTTGGAGGAATGGAGGAGATCAAGACTGGACAGCAATCTTACAAATGTCAGCATGGCTGTAGGGTAGGAAGGGGCAAGTTCCTCATCTGAGCAAAGGAGGAAGGAGCTGAGCTCCTTTTCTGGGCAGGAGGGAGATAATTAATCCTCAGGAAAAGAGGCTGAGCTGTCAGGCTTTCAGAGCAGCCCTGGCAGGGGCAATTTGCTGTTCAGCTGGTGGGAGCTGGCAGGTTTGGTGCCATGGGGTCTGCTCAGAAAAGGGGCCTGACCCCCCAGGCTCGCTCCTGGGGCCTCTTGAGGTGGGCACCTGGGGCCTCTTGGGGTTGGAATCCTGGGGCCTCTTGGGGTAGGAATCTGGGGCCTTTTGGGGTTGGAATCCTGGGGTCTCCTGGAGCCTCCTGGGGTGGAAATTCTGGGGCCTCCTGGGGCCTCCTGGGGTGGGAATCCTGGGACCTCTTGGGGTAGGAATCTGGGGCCTCTTGGGGTTGGAATCCTGGGGCCTCTTGGGATTGGAATTCTGGCACCTCTTGGGGTGGGAATCCTGGGGCCTCTTGGGGCCTCCTGGGGTTGGAATCCTGGGGCCTCCTGGGATTGGAATTCTGGGGCCTCTTGGGGTAGGAATCCTGGGGCCTCTTGAGGTGGGAATCCTGGGGCCTCTTGGGATTGGAATTCTGGGACCTCCTCTTGGGGTTGGAATCCTGGGGCCTCTTGGGGTGGGATTCCTCCCCTTAACTGGAGGGAACCAGTCCCCAGTTCCCCACTGGAGAGCAGCTCCATGTCTCTGCAACAAACTGGAGAGCTGCTGGCTCAGCAGGTTCTGAGGAACACCCAACAGTCGTGGTGGGAACACCCCCGTGGTGTGAATATTTTTTTCAAGGGAAGAAAGAAAGGATCAGGTTTTATCTTTTCTATCCTAGTCTGGAGTAAAAATCTTGTCCAAAAGTCATCTGTTCTTCACCAGTTTTTGCCCTTATCCATTGTGCTCATGCTCCAGGAGCAGTGTGGCTTCAGAGGGATGTGGCTGCGTGTGCTCAAACTGTGCTTGTGCCACTGGTGGTGGAACTGGAGGCCTTTTGGGATATCCAGCCACTGGCACACGTGAAGGCAAAGCAGGGCAAAAGAAATGCCTGTCTGAAGGCACTCCAGCTGCAGCAGTTCAGTGCATATTTATTAAGTCCAAAAGTTAGTCCCTAGTGGGTAAAAGCAATTAGAGCATTTCTACCACATCTCAAAATGTGTTTCCACAGAAGAGAAGAACTCTGGGCCTTAGTAATTTCAAAAGGACTTAATGAGAGTTAAAAAAAAAAAAATTTCCTAAATAATAGTAGTCTGGCTGCTACTTAATTTCAAGAGGTTTTGAGAACTTTTGGTGTCAGTAAATTGAGTTTCTGTCTTGTCTGTGTTCAAGGATAACAGCCTTGTTTGCTCACCACCTAATGCAGTTGCTCTCATTCCCCACACTGCTTCTGCTGCTCTCAGTCCCTGGCATGGACACTCATTGGGATAATTGGGGTAGGGGTTAAGGTTGGCTGAGCATCTCAGCTCTGCCATTTCCTAAGGCATGTGCAGCTGGCCTGGTGCTCAGGAAATTTTTACACAAAATAAATAGCATGTTTGGAACAGCTTCCAAGTGGAAAATGAAGGCGTCATGGCATGGCACAGTGCTGGTGCTCTTGCAGGTTGGGATGCGGGGAGCTGAGCTGGGATTGCAGCAGGGGATGCTCTCACTGGGCTCAGGACCTTCCAGAGGGCAGGAGGAGAAGAGAGATTTAGGGGTGATTCTGGGGAGATGGGTGCTGTGTTCCATGGGGCAGTCTCAGGTAATGTTACCAGCTCTGTGTCCCTCCCCTCCCACTTTGCCATGTTGCAGCTTTTGGGAAAAGATGCAAAATCTCCTGAGTTTCTTTTAAGCAATTGCTTGGAAAGAAATGAACAGGAATTTAAAGCTAGATGTTGTAAATAAGTAATAATAATAATAATTTTAGACTCCATAACTTTTAAATCTGAATGGAACTATTTTCACTTTTTATTTAAATGGCCTCCATGTGTGGTGGTATAGGATCTCCCTCTTTGAGTCAGGAGTGTGTGCAGCATGGTGGTTTTACCTTCATGTCAGTGAGAAACTGATTTATTGCCTTATAATTGGGCAACCTGAGCAACCTGGTCTAGTGGAAGGTGCCCATGGCAGGGAGATTGGAGATAGATGACCTTTAAGGTCCCTTCTAAGCAAACCATTCTGTGTGTTTTTTTCATTAGTTCATCTATCAGTCACTTCTTGAAAGTGTGACAGTGCTTTAAAGGGACATACAGCTCTGTTGCTGGGAGCTTTTCTGGCATCATCACCTGCAAAGGAGAGCTGCTTCCTGCTTTCTTGAGAGTTTCCAGACTCTGAATATTGATTACACATAGGAGGGGGCTCAATATGGGCAAACCCTGAGGTAAATTTGCCCTGTGCTGTATGTGGTTCCCTTGTTTTATTAATGTACACTCCTTCTGAGGAGCTGAAAGGATTATTAGTAATAGCTCTGTAAGAGGGATACAATCAATTTAAATTAGCTCACGCTTGAGCCTGTGTGATCTGGTGCCTTTAAAATGTAGGTAAGCTGCTCATCATTTGGCTGCCTTATATAACATTGTAGGAAACTTTTCCCAAGCCCAATCACGTGGCACGTGGGTTAATTGTGAGCTAGTGATTGGATCCAACGATCTCTGGGGTCTCTTCTAATCTCAGTGATTTTATGATCTTCTTTGTAAACGTTGCAGTTCATAACATTTGGATGTTTTTAAAGTCCAGAAAAATGATCCATTTGAAAACCTAAACACTTATTCAGAGTAATTCAGCTGTGTTATTTTGTGTAAAAAAATCAAACAAGAGACCCGTCTGAAGATTCTTTTCCCTGTCCAAGTCCTGCTTCTCTCCCTTCCTCCTTTCCATCAATTCTTCCAGGCTTCCTCCTGTCCCTGTATCTCACCCTAACAAGTGTCATTGGATTGTGTGGGTAAACAGCAGGGGTGGTTTCCCTGGTCTCTCCAGATTTCTGCCTTACAAAAGTGGTATGATTTTGCCAGCAAAGCCAGACAGTATTACACAGCAAAGCTCCCTTAATATCTCCTGCTTTCCCATTCTTGCCTGCCCCAAGCCAGAGAAACCCAGCTGATTTACGCTAATTATTTCAAATGCAGTTTGTAAAAGGATGCTAATACTTTGCTGTATCCCTGAAGGTCATCTAAGCGATCCATAGTTAAACATTCATGTGGGAGACTCTGGGGAAACACTAAGGGATGATTTTAATGGAAACACAGTGGGCTGAAGTGTGTGCTCGTGCTCGAGCCTTCGCAAGGCAAACCAGGGCAGTGGAGTGCTCCTGTGCTTTTACAGCTCTTAAATCTGAATAAACTAAAGCCTGCAGACCCTGCTTGAACATCTTTCACGCTGGAGAACTGTGTGTGATCCAGGAGTGCTTCAAACTGCTTCTTCAGCACCACAATCCTCAATCTCTGTTGTGTTTTATTAAGGGGAAAAAAAAATAAAAATTATCTGTGCACGATCTCCCGTCATTAAAATGTGCTGGGTGCCCAAGGTGTTCCTTCGTCTGTTCCTCTGGCAGCTTTTCCCCTCAAGTGATTATGCTAATTAGTGTTTGATCAGATGATTAAATTATAATTCGATTAATCCTACGTGCTAAATGCTCTGAATGCATTTCCACTGCCTGAATGCCTTGTGCTTAAGCATTCCTGCTTGCAGCTTGATAGGAGCTCCTGCCTTTCCCGTGCCTAATGAATTTTCTGTATTAAACCCACTATGGCTCCTTTTAATGCTGGGATGCAGGGGAAAGGGTTTTTTGTTTTCCTTCTCTGCTGCATAGAACCAGAAATAGGTAGGTTCCTCCTAGAGGATCTGAATGTTGCTAGGGATTACAAAAAAAAAAACCTCACAAACAGAGGAGGGGAAAAGGTTCCAAGCTTTTTGGTTTTTATTAATAAATTCACCCCATGTCCCGTTCATAACTCATAACTTACCAAGGCAAAAAACTGTGGTACAGCTAAATCCTCAATCTGTTTGTATTCTGAGTGGTATTTTCCCCAAATTATTCCCTCCTTTTCAAAGCCAAAATGTATTTTGGTCCAGAGACTCTCTTCTTTGCAGAGTAAATTTTCTGTCTGTGTGAGAGTGGGGTAGAGGGAGAGAAGAAGGTTGTTTCTACTCCTACTACCTGCTTTGCCCTCCTTTTCCCCCCAGGTTTATTTTTGCATACCATCTCTAGGAGGTAATCTCCAGCAAGGGTGCAGAATGAAGAACACACTGAAATTATAACCTTGGTGCTGCTGAGAGATTAATGCTCAGCTGCAGCATTGCTTCCTTTTTCTTTGGGGTCCTGCATTTTTAGGTCATCTAATTTCATATGACTCAGTTCTGCATACTGGAGAAAAACAAACAAAAAAACCACCACAATAATAACATTAAATTTTTTTAAACAAGAGGTGTTTTGGCTTTCAGTATTTAATATTTACAGGTGTTACATAGCTGAAGATGTTAACTGGCTTCTCTATTTTTATGGGGGTGGGCACCAGTTTCTTCCTCTGCCAGAGTCTGATAGTAATGAGTGGCTGGAGTTTAGAGGGAGGATGTTAAATTTAAATCCCTTGGTTTGTTTCCATCCTACAATGCAGAAAACACTATCATGGAACAGCCTCCCTCCCTCTTCCCTCTCTCCCTCTCCTGAATTTATCTCAGGGGAAGTGTGAAACAGATTGAGCACAGGGTTGCCAAGACCTGTCTAGGGGGATTTTGCTTTTTTATACCCCAGGTGTGGGAAGGTAGAGCGAGGGAATAGGCATGTAAAGGATGTTTTCTCTTCCCTCTCCTTCCCTTTGTTTACCTGAAAAGCTGTCAGACATTCATAGAGCTCCTTTAACATCTTATTTTACTCCTTTTAGACTGTCTAGGAAAAAGATTTTACCAGTGAGGTGACTGGCATGACAATCTATTGCCAGCTATAAACCAAGGTGGGGTAAATGAGTCCTCTGTTATTAAACTCACAGAGGCCAAAAGCACCTTCCTTCTCCCAAAGAGCAGTTGTGTGCCAGTGATGGAATACTGAGATCTCATGATTTAAGAGAATCTATGCCCTGCCAATGCATTCAGCCTCATCCTTTTCCAGAGACCCCATCCTGGGAGTCTTCCCTCACCCTTGGCTCACCAGTTTGCACTCTTGCCTCTAGTTCTGCTCCCTCCAAACAGATTGTGGGCAGATGTTGGCTCTGCCAACATCTGTGCAGATTTAAGGAATTAAAACCTATGGTTGTCTCCTGCTACGTGTTTGGGAGGGGGAATTGCCCCTGATCCCACACAGGATGGATGCAAACCCCCTGCTTTATATTGCAGCTGTCCCATTCCTGTGAGCCCCTCTGTTTTCAGGGTTTGTGGGGTGCAATCCTCCATCTGGAAGGCAGTGATGAGGAGCTGCAGGCAGTAATACCTTCAAGCTATCCAGATAAATAGATCTGGAAGCAGGCTTGTGTCACCATCCTCATTTTAGAACTGAAAGAATTAGGCTAAGCTGAATTAAGGCTCTAATTCTAAATGAAAGTGCTAGCTTAGGATGCTGCTTAGCTCATTCTTTTTAAAAGTTTAATTTCAGATTCATTTCCTGAGTATCCCCATGTGGACAGGTCCTCAGACACTGCCTGGCCTTGGGTAAGCTACTTAAGCTTGTGACCTGAGGATGTTACTGAGGATACACTAAAGCATGTGTGGGAAGTGCACTAAGAATTCCATGGGAGATAACTGTGTGCCTGCTTTGGGTTTGCTGCTGTTTTGTTTTGTTCATTTAGCATCCTCTGTGTGGTCTTCCAGACAGAAATCAGCTTTGCAAAGGTGAGCTTGGAGTAAGGGAGAGCTATCCAAGTGGGGAAAATGGCTGTGCTGAAAGAGGCACTCCAAGCTATTCCACTGAAGTCTCTAACTCACCTCCCTGTCTGTGCAGTGGGAACACAGCCCCTGCCCACCTGACAAGCGCTCTTTTGGATGGATATAAATATCCTTAGAGCTTTGAGCCTCTGGAAGTAGAGGAGCTCATGGTGAGCAGCATGAAAACCCTTTGGAAAATGCCATTTCTGTGTCACTGCATTGTCCTTGCTCTTTGCCTGGGAAGAACACATTCCAATAGTCCAGCAGCAGAGGTCAGTGCTGATTTGCATTGGAGAGGCAAATCTAAGCTCAGGAGGAAGGGGTGTAACCTATCCACATCTCCTGTGTCCAAAAATACCCCACCACACTCTCCATTGCCACGTGCCTCAGTCGTGTTTTCCTGTAAAACCTGGTGGCTGTTCTTGGGATGTCACCATCCAGGAGCACAGCATGAACCATTGCTGTTTTAAGCATAAATCTCTTCCTAAATTCAACTGAATCATATCTCAACATATCTGTAACTAGCCTGGCTTCCCACCTTCAGGCAGCTACACTCAGATACAGATGAATTCTGAAGAGGACATTTCTTTGGGGGAGAGAGGAGGGACACATGGTTGACACGCAGCTCTGACCTCAGTTAGAGTCTCCTGAGGCTTGCACAGAAATTTGATGGACTTCTTCTTCCTTTCTGAGGGTGGCATTGAACATTTTCATGTTCTTTTCCCCCTGGGCACCAGCAGGTTTGTCAGAGTGCTGCTGTTCTGCCTGGCACACCTCTTGCCCTTTCTGGGAGCAGTCACGCTTCCCTGGCTGGTTTTAATGGCTGGAAACCTTTCTGTGCTCCCTCCCTGACCTTTCCCAGTCTAGTTGGGGTTGGCTGCTTGGTTTGATCACAATTTGAGTGTGCTGTTTTAAAGGGAGGATCAGCTCAGGTTGTTCTTTGTGGTCAGGGCTGCACACAATTGCATCTGATAGTGGGGAAAAGAGATAGAGCAGCTTCACAAGCTGGGGCAGCCCCTTCCCTTCTTAAATCTTTGATTTGGGGGACAGCCTCACCCAAAGGTTTTCCCACTCTCCAATCTGCCCGTATCTAATTGACTTCTAATTTTTCTTTTTTTCTTTTTTCCCCCAGAAATCAGCATTTACATATTGGGTAGTGAGAAATATTGTCAACTGTCTCCTTGCCTTTTTTTTTTTTTGCTGGAAAATATGGCTTCTATCAGGTGCAGCTGCAGACTGCCCCCAAACCCTGTAAACAGTTTGGAACAAGGACATGCAGCTAGTCCTGTCCAGTCCCTGAAAAATCTCTGTGTCTTGCAGGTGTCTCAGGCCTCTGCTGTTTGCAGTGTCTATTTTCTGTATATCTCAAGAGAAAAGGGGGTACAGGAGGTTATGAGAATGAGGAAATGATCCTCTGGCACTAACCCGGGTATTTTTCTCTTAAAAAAAACCCCCCAAAACAGACAAACAACAGCAACAAAAAAGCCCCACAAAACAAAAAAAAAAACCAAAAAAAACCCACACCCCCCAAAAAAAACCACACCCCCCCAAAAAACCACCAACAAAAAACCAACCAACAAAAACCAAAAACAAACAAAACCACAAAAAACCTGCCAAAAACCCCCAAACAAAACAATACAAAACCAAAAAAAAAAAACACCCCCCAAAACCCCCTGCAGCTTCCTCTTGGAATTGGGTCCATGAGCAGCTGACTATATTTGCCATGAATGACAATTAGTAATGCCTAGAAACAACAACTAAACAGAGCAGAAATAAGATTGTCTGGGGAGAGGGGATAAATAAAACCCCAACAAGAATCACTGGATAACCCATATGCTTTATTTTCAAAGTGGAATTAGTGCATCCAAACTAACTACTGTGTGCACTTCAACTCTGGGCTACCCATGTGTGGAAGGTTTTCTTGGCTGGAGGGCAGGAAAATTCACATTTTTGTGTCTTTTACCTTTTCCTCTTGCATTAACAGCTAGTGCAGGACTAGCTCTCACCTCAGGAGGGAAAGCTGCTTCTTCCTGCTGTCCTCCCTTCTCCTGCCCAGGGCTGTCTCTGGTGCCACCTCACAGCATTTGCCAGTCCCAAAAAATTGGTTTGAAAGTCAGGAGAATAATTTAGTAATTTACCTGTGTTTTAACTTATTTTTCTCCTATTTTTCCTTTTTCTGTCCTTCCTCAGTCACACCAGAAATGTAAATATTCATCCTCAGAGTTGACTAAAATTGCATGAGAAATTTTTCTTTAGCTCTGCCAGAAAGAAGTTTGGATTCATACACCTGGAGTGGATCTTATTCCCTCTTGGAAAAAATGACTTAATGATAATAAATGTGCTTCTACAAAATCAATATTCCTTTCAAGTTCTGCCTGTGCTTTCATCAGCTTGGGGTGTGTATGTGGGAGAATGTTTAGAAAGAATATTCACAAAAATGCTTTCTGGCAAAGGAGGAGATCACAGATCAGATCAATGAGATTTCCACAGAAAAGAGAATTGAAATGATTTAATTTTATCAGCCAGCAATCTTACATTTGGGACCAGTTATGTTTTACTGGGGTCTCTAGCAAATAAACTTCTTTGAGGAAACATCATAGACAAATAATTTTATAAAACCTCAAAAACCAAAGCCTGGCATGCAATTTCAAAATGAGCACATGCACTTCTATAAAACCATTAACATGCCTGGCTTTTGATTGTGACAGGCTCTAACAAATGGGAAAGTCCTGGCAAAATGGTGTTTAATTAATTGTGCTCTGGCCTAAATGTGCAAATGTTGGAGAAAACCTGTCCTTCCAGGATTGTGGTTCTCAAGGGACAAGACACATCAACAGTGAGGAATAAACAAAAGAGTGGAAAAGGTGTATCTTGAATTATTTTTCCTTGTCAGAGTACCCAGACTATTTTCATCCTCTCATTTATGGGACCCTGTCTGGTTTATTTTACCTGATTAAAATTGGCTACATCAGCCCTCAAACCCTGCACAATTTCACCTAAACCACAGGAGGAATTGCCCCCTAAAAGATTCTGTTATTCCTGTTTTCTCCGTCCTTGCCTTTCAGGAAGGACAGAGCTCTTCTGTTTGTGTTGGGGCTGAGCAGCTGATGATGATCTAGTCTACAATTTTTTGTGTATAAATGATCTTTTGGGATTATCCAAAAGGATAAGAGTGTTAGAACCACAACTAATGAACTCCAAGTACAGAAATTGAGACTCCTTTCTGGAGGGAGGCTGTGGCAATTATTAACACCTGATGGACACACAAGTGCTTCTAGAAAAAGGCCTCTATAATTTTTTCCCCCCACTAAACAGTAACTGCAGTTGGAAATGTTATTCAAGTCCTCCTTATATTTGAATTTTCACTGCTGACCTGTCATAGCTCAAAATTCCTTCTGTCTGAAATGGGCAATTCACAGTTTGTTCCACATCATAAATGGACTTGTGGTGCTCCAGATCCCAGGGAATAAAATTGAGGCAGCATTCCAGCCTCTTGAGTAATATACATAAAACCTTCCTAAGTAATATACATTAATAAAGACACCTCATGTTATGCACTTACAGAAATTCCTAAATATTCTAGTACATGTAACAAAGATTTACTTGTTCTTGGCTGTAGCTCATTGCTTTTGGATCTGACTGACAATTACATTTGCCTTTACACAGCTTCCCAATTCATTAATAAATTGATTGGAACATGAAACACTACATAATACAGGATTAAATAGCAACTCACATTTGCTAGCTTGTTCTTCTCTTTATTCAGAAAAAGACAGAAGTAGTCATCACTGAGACATCCCATTGGTCAATAAATAACAATGTTGTTACATGACTCTTTCCTAGAACTATATATTAAAAAAAAAAGCATATAAAAGTCTTCAATTTTGTTTTCATAGACTTTGGTTTAATGTATGTGATGGAAGAAAAATCCCATCACTTTCTAGACTCCTGATATACTTTTAGACATGCTGATTGACAAGTCATAAGTAGTGCTCCCAGCAACATTTTAGTTCTGTGGATTTACAGCTCATTATCACTTATGCTCTCTGGTAAAGATTTAAAACTGCCACATTTTTAGAACCTGAAATAGGAATTTTAAAAAAAAGAAAAATACTAAAATAATTACCTCTGAAATGTGTATTACTGGCATTATCAAATCCTTATTTTAGCAGGAGGATGTATTGGTGTTTTAAAACTCAGCAGCAATTGACATAAAGTTTCAGTGGAAATATTTCTGCCAGGATTTTGAAACTCTGTTTGGTCTTAATGGCTCCAGAATGAGGCAGAAGAACAGAGTTATGTGCTTTAGCATTAGCATAGAAAACCTGAGCCCAAATCTCTTCTTTGTTACCCATTTTAAGGTGCAGTAGCAGAAAAATCTACTTGGTTTTCATGGGTTCCTCAAAAAATGAGAATCCCCCATGCTCAGGAGCACCATAGGTGCACTCCATGCTGCTAGTTCCTACATGGAAGTCCAAAAGGAAAACCAAATTAATTTGCTGTTGAGTGAATCATTGCTAAAGAAAATAGCCTGCAGAAATGCTCATTTTAAGCAGTGTTTGCACTGTTCAGCAGGCACTTCAGAAACCTTGGGGGTGATTGGAGAACGAGTGGTGGGATGCAAATAAATCAATCCCTCCTGTGTATTTTAGTGTGGAAAACACAGAAAACCTGAGCTGGAGTGCACACACTGCCAGCTGCAATGCAGTCCGTGGCTGAGAAGGAAAAATGTGTTGTTCAGGTGAGAAATGAGCTCCCAGGTATCAATTTTATTTTTTCTTCCCTGGATCAAGGGAGCTCTTTCAAGGTAATGTGATTTCAGCATTCACTGTGAGTTCTGCTGGCTGCCTCTGGAAAGCTGTGCTCTCTGTGCCAGGCAGTAATTGTGTTAATCATCCATTTTTAAATAACTGCATTTGAAGTTAAGTTGAGAATTGCTTTTCAGATCTTTAATTTGCTTTGGAAAAGTGAAATAATTCCCACAAGGGTTGTGCTAATCAATATTCTAGAGGCAAGTAACCTTTGCTAATGCTTGAATATGGGATACTCTGTATTCTTCTGCTAAAAGAATTCTGGGGGAAAAAATACACCAATTCCATCTGTAATTTGGCAGGTTAATAACTTTTCTGACTGCCAGGCATAGGGGTTTTTAGTCAACAGGAGATTCATCAAGTACAAAATTGCATTATATTATCTTCCTTTCATTGTTGTTGTTTTTATTTTAAACCTTCTTGCTAATATAAATGATGACAAATTGCAGGGCTGTAAATTTGAAAGTCCCTAAATGGCATTTTTGTCAAAGCCTTTCTGCTGAAATGCTTACTTGGAAAGATTTTTAAAACCTCAGGAGCTGGGGGAGGGGTTTTAATTATTATTATTATGCATCATGACACAATGCATTATGCATCATGGTTGTTTTTCTGCTTTTTAAACACTTGTTATGGATGATGAAACTAATACAAATGGACATCCAGGGAGAGCTTCTGCAAAACCTCCCTGTGATGCCAAATTCTGTTTCCAAGGAATTGCAGTACTTGGAAAGGAGAGGATGGGCCAACTTAAAGGCACTTAGAAGCACACTAATAATTAGCTGACAGGTAGTCATAAGGGAAAGTCACCTTTTTTCCAAAGGTTTTCTGTAGAACTGGATGAAAACCTCATGTTTTAGAAACTAAAAATGGTAGAATGTGGGAGTTGCTGTCTGAAACATGGGAGTGTTTGACCCTGCCTCCTTTGAAGCCACCTGCAAATTATTGCTGATGCTCACAACTTGCTTTCTTTGCCTTGTTTTTTCCCACCCAGACATGCAGATAACTGAAAAATAAATTGGTGGTGAGGCTGATTGAAAAGCTGATGGGACACAATGGATTCAGTGCCAGAGCTGCTTTTTCAACTTACCTCTCTCTACCAAGTAAATATTTCCTGTTGCCTTGAAATCAGTTTGATATTCAGGTTCTGCACAGGTGCAAGAGGAATGAAGGGGAGAACTGTGCATTCATTTCTTTCATAAAACCTATTTTGTAAATAGTCCTAGAGCTTGCATGTGCTGCTTCCTGTAAAAGTTAAGGGAGAGAGAGAAAATCTGAATAGATTTGTAAGGAGTCATGGCAGGCAATGAATTTGAGGGGGGGGGGAAATAAAAATACTGTGCCTCCCCAGGAGGCAAGGAGAATCCAATATTTAATATTTCAGTGTTGGGGAAATGAAATGTCAGTGTCACTGTGGACATTAAAGATGATACTGGTGATGACCCACAGACGTTGGCAACTGCATTTGTTTCCTGAGATGCTGATCAGGAAAGTCTGAAATCTGTGTGTCCTCCCCCTCCATATATCCAGAATGTCTGGTAGTTGCACCCTGCTTTTCTAAAGGAAAAAACCCCCAAACCCCCACATCAATCTCTTCTACCTCTATACATGCTCTGCTCCTCCAGGTTGGCTCCAGTTTCTGCCTGAAGTTGAAATCTGTGGTTGTGGTTTGGGGGTTTTGCCAGGAGGCTGTAAAATTGGTTGATTTTTTTTTCCCCCTGTGTTTACTATTCTTCCTTTATGTTTTTCCAACTTTGTGGTTACAGAATGATAATTGCCTATTTCCCCCACCTTCTATGGCCCAAATTCAATGAAACCATAACAAAACCTTTGGTGTTATGCCTTGGTGTTGCTGCTCTGCTGTAGATTTGGGGTATGAAATCCTCTCATTTGCCTCCTTGCCTGGCCAACCTTCTGCAAAGATGTAGAAAAAAAAATTCCTCATGTGTTCCCTTCTCTACTGACAGGCCAGGGAGCAGAAGCCTCTGCTCAGAATCCCAGGATGGTTTGGGTTGGAAGGGACCTCAAAGATGATCCAGTTTGACCCCTGCCATGGCAGGGACACCTCCCACTGTCCCAGGCTGCTCCAGCCCCAGTGTCCAACCTGGCCTTGGGCACTGCCAGGGATCCAGGGGCAGCCCCAGCTGCTCTGGGCACCTGTGCCAGGGCCTGCCCACCCTCACAGGGAAGAATTTCTTTCCTATTATCCCAGCTAACCTTCAGCTCAAGGCCATTCCCCTCACCCTTTCACTCCATCCCTTGGGAAAGTCCCTCTGCAGCTCTCCTGTATCCTCAGTCTGAAATACCTGACGTCTCCAGGACGGATTCTCTTGCACCCTCCCTTTTACCAGGAATGGTTTTTGTCACCTTTCAGCAACTTCCACCCAGGCTTGCTCCATTCTGACACACTTTGCTAAGCCTCAGCCTGCTGAATGAACTCCCCACAACCCTTAAATCCTGATTTCCCTCAGATGCTGCCAGCTCAATCAAGGACAGTTTTGACATCGTGGAGAAACTCTTGCTGGATCGTTCCCTCTTCACTGTGCCCCTGCTGTTTAGGCAAACCTTTCAGGCATCTCTTGAGAAGAAAGCACAACCAGGTTTTGTTGTTGAGCTGCAGACTCCAACCTGAGCATGTTCAGCACTTGTGCCTCGTTAGTTTGGTCTCCCTCCTACTGAACCTACAAGATTCTTTCAGTCACTTTCTGCAGGAATTGGAGGAAGATGATGGTATTAAATAGTTCTGCAAAGATCTCTGCTGGTTTTGTTTGTCCTTATAAATATTTGATGGTATCATGGCTCTGTAAAAATGCAGTGGTTTTGTGTAGTAAACCTAAATAAGGATAAGCCTGCACAAGGTTGTTTTTTTTTTATTTTCTTTTTCTCTGTGCATCAAAAGAGAAAAGAAGGGGAGAGAGCTAAAATGCATAATGAGGCACAGCATGTTTCTAGTGCTGGGTAACCTGCATTGTTGTTAGAAGATTTAGTAGAAATGTTTACTAGAAAATACAGTGTTCAGGCTGAATTTTAACGAGGAATGTTAAGCTATTATTTGTGTTTGATATTCAGGCTGGTGACAGGGAGAGCTGCAGGTAGTGGTCAAAGATTGAATGACAAACCTTGACTCACATCCTTTATTTTAACCCTTAAAACTTTCTCAACGTGGTCAATTAGCCTTTTCCATTGCAAAAATGGACTAAGACTTCTTGGGGTTATTCTGTAGATTGCTTAATTTTTTTTTCTCTTTGTCTGTAGTTTTTCTTTTTTTTCCTTCTTTTTTTTCTTTTAACCAGGTAGTAAAAAATTAAGTTCTAATGTATTCTTGATTGCATTATGATTAATGTCTTTGTTTCAGAATCTGCCTCTACCGAGCACAGAATAGGAATGTGTGAGTAGAAGTGAGGAGGGAAGAAAGACTTGATCTGGTTCTTTACAATTAACCAAAAATATTCACAGAACTTGCCTTTAAGGAAAAAAAAAATAGAGAGAAAATAATTTGGAAAAATTATGCCGCTTTTTATTTAGTTAGAAACTTTCTCTTGTGTAAAATAAAACCTCCAATTGCTATTAATTCCTGACTGAGAACTCTCTCCCCCCATTTAAAAATAATTCCTGAAAATTTTAGGCAGGCATTGAATGACATTCTGAGTGGAAGGGCTAAAGAGGTTTGTACATAATTAAGAAATGAGCAGCAGGCTGTGCCTCTGAATGTTTTCTGCACAGAATGAGGATTTTCCCTTTGCTGAGATTCTATTAAATTTGACAATGAGAGAATTCATGGTTGACTTGCTCTTGGTGGTCTGTCAAGGCTGAAGCCAGGGGCATATATTGAGGTTTATAAACTCTTTACAGAAGCTGGGTATCCCTTTGCACAGAAACACTGTCTGGTACAGTAATTCACCCCCTTTTCTCACCAATCATCTCTGCAGTTAATGGCTTTGGGTGTTTAATAGCATTAAATTCAGTAGCAACTCCTTGTGAGCAGAGTAGCCACTGGAAAAGCCCAGCTCTGTGGTTTATTTGAATTAAAGGGTGGGTGCAGGATGTGTGCCTTGGCCAAACACACCTGATCATGTCCAGTTTGTCACGTTAAACAAAACATTTTTAACAGGGGGAGATAAAGGGGGGGGGAAGCTGTTTTTTTGGAGTGTAAAATAGCTGGATGCCCTAGTTAGGCAGAGAAATGCTGTGGCAAAGTGGAGGAGAAGCTGATATTTTCTAAGAGATTTTCTAATCTCTTTCTCAATGGAATGGAGTTTTTTTCCAAAGAAAAAAAAGAGGCTAATCTTCATTTTTTATTTACTTTTGTGAAAGTCTTGAGGTTTTCTGCTGAGGGTGGGGCAATCTGTCTCTTATTTATTACTTTTGAATTTTTCTTTTTGCCAGTTGTTGTAAACAATTATAATTGACTTAGCAGTTATCATACTTAAAGTTTTAATTTGAGGACATGTACATTTCCAACAAAACTTGATGTTATTCTTTAAAATACAGACTTATCATGAGTTCTATATTTTATCAAAAAGAATTTTTCTTCCCTGCTTTCCTTGCACTTCCTTTCTTTTGATCTCTTTCCTCTTCCCTGGAGAAAAAAGGCATTGAAGATGAAGTTAGAGGACATTCATGTGGAATTTGAGGATACTGAGTGAGATAAAAAGCAGGCAAGATGAAAATTTTGTTTGTGTATCGGTGGAAATGGAGAAAAGTAGTTTTTAGAATTAGAAAGACTCCATCATGAGCTTGGATAAGACTTGAGGACATGACTTGGTGTTGAGACAGTTAAAGGAGGCTTGAAATATTTATATCCTTTAAAAAAAGTGCTGTCTAATTAGCTGATGTTTTTATACTTCCAAAACAAAGGGAAGTAGGTTTAACTTTATACCAGTAAAATTTTTTTGCAGCTTTTCAGTCTTAAAATGTGGCAAAAAGGTGTATATGGATGGCTGCAGAGAGGAGAGGAAGACAGGGTAAAACTGAACTGTACTTTTGATTCACAGGAGCTAATCCAAATTATATGTGTTCTGTAATTATGTTGCCTCGAGCTCCCATTAACGTTGATGAGCTAAATGTATTTATCAGTGGAAAAATAGGCTTCATTTTATACATCTAAATAGTTTAATGTTTTTAATGCAGATTGCCTGATTTGCAGAGGCAGCATCATCAAATGACAAGGTGGATGAGGGATCTGTGATTTTTTTTTTTTTTGGAGCCTGTAAAATGCTACCAATTAATTCCTTCTGAGAGTGACTCTCAGCAACATGAAGTTGTTGCTGTGTGATAGAAAGTCACTGCTCTGCATCTTTATTTGTTGTCTTCACCCAGGCTGTAGCTTGCCTGACTTTTTGGGTGCATCCTAAAAAAGCAGGACAGCTGGGGAGTTGCCTCTGATGGTAAAAATTTGTTTAAGAGCAAGTTGGATGAAGCTCTGAGCAATCTGGGACAGTGGAAGGTTGTGTTGCCATGGCAGGGGATGGCACTGGATGAGTTTTAAGGTCCCTTCCAACCCAACCATTCTGTGATTCTGTGCTGCTGCACTTTAAAACAATGGATTCTCTTCAGTAAAAGTAAGGAAAAAGACTGGTCAGAAAGTGCTGTGGTATTTTAGATATACTTGGAGGCAAGAATCTGAAGAGATCCTGGCTTTTCTGGAGGAGTGGAGCTCTTTCCCATCTTCCCCTGACACTTTCCTCTCCTCCTCCTTACAAGCACAGATTTTGAGCTGGTATGAAGCATCTTCTTTTTTCTTTCAGCACTTCAGAATCAGTGAGAAGAATTAAAACCTGCCAGTTGTGGTCCCATCTGTATCTATTTGGACTGCAGCTCAGCTGTATGATTGAATTAGAACAAGCAGAGCAACCCCCCAACAAGCAAATAAGCAGCAAGGGGTGTTTTCCTCTGAACTTCTCTGCTGAAAGTGTCCAGACAGGCAAGAGGGAGCTGCCCCTTCCTTCCTGCAGGTGATTTCTTAGTAGAACTGGGCCATGTTCTGCAAATCCTTTGCCATAAAATAAAGTTAATGGTACCATTAAGTCTTTCTCATCCAAAACCAAAAAAATGGTGTTGCCTTCAAACCTTACCCTGCTCCCCCTTAAATTCTCATTTTTTTGACTGGGAGATTTGCTCTGTGAGGGTCTGAGGCCAATATTCAGCCACAGAGATTCAATCCCACAACACCATCTCCAAGTCTTTTAAAAAAGTCAACTCTGTAGGTGAAATAAATCCTGTGTAACAGAGTGAAAAATTAAATTATTCTTTCTCATGTTATTTACACTGTTCTGTTGGTCATTGCTATGGTTGATTCATCACTCATCAGGATTGCAACAGCAATTCCCTGGGCACCACTGGTCTTGCTGCAGCAGGTAATGCACCTTTGGATCAGGTGCTTGTGCAGTTTCAAAGATGGACTTTGAAAGGTGCTTTATAGGGGGGCTCCAAGTGAGTGCTCAGGTGCACAGTGTTGTTATTTTACCTATTTGTCTTTGGAAGTGTTTTAAAAGCTGAGGGGCGTAATGTGGTACAGGTTGAAGTCAGGAGCCAAGATCACAAGACACCTTAATATTTTCCTTTCTTCCATCTTGCCCTCCATTCATTTTTTAAATTTATTTTTTCTTTTATTTTCCTTCAATTTTTTTTTTTTTTTAAATTTCCATCAAGAGTGGCCAGTCACCCTGAGATATCCCTTTATAACCACAGGATCACCTGTATCACTCACAAATCTATATAAAACATTAATCCTTTATTTAGGGCTACTTGCCAGGGACTTGCTGCAGGAAGAGGGAAGCTAAAGCCTTCTCCCCCAACTTGGGGTCCTGCTCAATGTCTGAGGGTGGCTCCTGCAGCTGTTGGTAGAATATGGGGTTGAGAGTCAAACCCTAAATCTGTGACAACAAAAAAAAACCCTGCAAGTGATGGGAGAGCACTTGAAATCCCTGCAGTGCTGTGCAGCATCACCAGGCAGGCTGCCAAACCCACAGCTTTTTAACTAAACAAACAAACAAAAGAAGCCCTAAGGCCAGGCAACAAGAAAGTTTGTGCTCCTGACAAAGAGAAACAAAAATGGTTTTTGGAAAGGTAGGGTTTGTGCAACCAAGTGAATTAAAGCCTTGTAGTACCTGAGGGCAAGGGAATCCCTGTGGGGTTTTTTGCTTCAAGTCTTATTTGCATGAGGATTTGTAAAACTGTTCTTGAGTTACATAAATCATCAAGCATAATAAGCCTTTTTTTTAACAGGGAGATTCAATGAGAGATTGTCTGCTTTGAAAACATTTCTAAAATGGGAGGGG
This sequence comes from Fringilla coelebs, assembly GCF_963513975.1. Lineage (NCBI taxonomy): Eukaryota > Metazoa > Chordata > Aves > Passeriformes > Fringillidae > Fringilla > Fringilla coelebs. The sequence goes on along the minus strand of NC_140029.1, from coordinate 4,361,458 downwards.
AACATCAAACAAGATTAAATCAAAAGGTGAAATAGAGGAAGAGCCACGTGCAGTCCTATATAACTTTCATTTTAGAAATAAACAGTGCAATCTAGCTTTGCATAGAAGGGCTGAAAACCATGTTTATTTTGGGGGAGAATTGAATTGTTCTTGCATTTCAAGAATGCAAGAATCTTGTGGCAGGATGGTGCATTGCTCACCTTGGGCTCACATTTAGGCGTGTCTCGCAGAGTTCCTCATGTTTTCAGAGCTGGATGTGCCAGTAAAATAAATACACACTGTAGAGGAAAGATGGGACCCCCCAAAGCAAAGAGAGCTGTTTTAATTGTCTTTCAATTTATATTTGTTTTGGCTGCTGACCTTTAGCATCCTGACTGATTGGCTCTGCCCACAGGATGTGTTCAGGTGATGGTGGTAGGTGTGTGCTGAGCTTTCTCCTTCTCTCTGCTTTGGGTAGGGGTGAGATTTTTAATTTTTTTTTTTTTTTTAATTTGGTGGTTTTCTGTGTGAGACAAGGTTGCAGTGAGCCTTTGTGAGCAGCAGCAGCAGTCCAAACCTCCCGAGGATCCAGCAATCCCTGGGGCTGGAGAGCACCTGTGGGAGCCCTGCTGAGCTGTGGTGAGGAGCAGGGAGGGACCTGCAGGAGATTTGCTGGGAATTCCTCTTAGTTCAGCTCCTGGGACCATGGAGGGCTTGCACAAAGAGCCCTGGAGGTATTTTTAATAAATAAAAAATCCTTCCATTACTAATAAAAGTTTTCCCATTTATTTTTGACCTTGTGGAAATATTTATGTAGGACTCAGCTGTGATGAACAGGGTGGGAACAGGGAACACGTGGAATTAGCAGGTTCTTCTCCCCTTTACTCATGGACACCACCTCAAATTTGCCCCAAAAATTCCCAATGTGAGGATGGGCAGGTCCTGGCCCAGGGTGCCCAGAGCAGCTGTGGCTGCCCCTGGATCCCAAGGCCAGGTTGGACACTGGGGCTGGAGCAGTGGCACAGAGCAGGGTGTTCCTGCATGGCAGGGGGTGGAATGAGATGATCTCTAAGGTCCTTTCCAAACCAAACCATTCTGGGATTCCATGATTTTAGAGCCCATGCAGGAGTGGCACTTTCAGGCACAGGCTAGTGCTGTGCTCAGCAGTGTCAGGTCAGTGCTGGGAGCCAGTGAGCTTAGAGGGTTTTCCCACCTGAATAATTCCAGGTCAGATGTGGCAGGGGTGAGGACTGGGGCTCTCACAGAGCCAGTGTGTGCACAGGAGCAGGTTTTCCATGGCACTCAGTGGCTGGAGGGGATCAGAAGGGTGGCACAGGGAGTGCTCAGGTTGTTGTGGCTCTTGGCTGGGTTGGCACTGCCAGGGTCACTCTGGGCTTGCTGCCAGCTTGGCCCCACAAACTGAACCCTGTTTTTCCTGTTTCCTACATAAAGCTCTGTGTTCCAGAGCCTGCTGTGCTCTCTGGAGCTGTGAAGGATCCTTCCAGCCCCTCTGGGACACTCCAGCCTCCCTCAAGCTGGGCATGCACAGGGATGCTGCCACTTTCCCCTCTGTAGTAATTACATATCCTCTGAACAGAGAGAGACGTGGTTCTCCCAGGAAAATCCTAGGAAGCTGTGTAGAAGCTTAGGAAACTTAGAGGAAAGAATTGAAACAATCATTATCTCTCTTTCTGTAACCATTTCTAGATATGGTTCTTCAGAGTGGGCTGTTCAAAGTTCACAAATACAATAGTGTGAGAGAAAATTCCTGAAGGCCAATCAAGTCTTAGGTCCACCATTGTTTCTATAAAAACTGTAGATTTCTAATAATAAAGTATCTTTTCATAGCTGTTGATAATAGAATCTCTGTATCACCTTTAGCTGTCCCAGATACCCCTTCAGTGATACCCCTCAGCTCAGATTTGGGATGAAGCAGCTCAGTCCTCCTCTCCCCTTCCTTGTGGCAATTCAGTGGTGCAGATTTCAGCACAGCTTTCCATTATTCTTCATTTAAAGTCTCATTGTTCCTTAGCCAATTGTAAAACTGAGGCAGGGTATTTGTAAATGTTAGGAAATATAAAATATCTGTTAGAGCAAGGGTGTTTCTGCATGTGAGGTCTGACTGCCTTTGCAGAGTTTTGTGCTTTCTTGAGGCCTCACATTCTGAGCTGTGTGATTTATACAGGAGAAATGCAGCTTTTGTTGCACTGTCACCAGGTTCCTTGGGAGAAAGTGAGCTTTAGCAATTTCTTAACCCTTCATTAAAAATAATACATTTGTGCAAATTATCCCATCCTGAGGGGTTTTTTAACATTTTCCTTGTTTTATAAGTGCAGCACTTTTTGTCTCCTAGAAAAAAAAAACAAACCAAATCTTTTTAAGTTGCCTTGGATTTTATTGCACAGCAAAATACTTTTTCTTTTCCTTGAAAAGGCCCACCTGTGTGTGGAGCCCTGTGATGGCATATGCCAGTCAGCCTTTGTTTAAAAAGAGGGATATTTCTGACTCTTGAGACCAGGAAAGAAATCTTAAATCTTTTCTTTTCTGCTTAGGATTTTAAAGCTTGTAATTTTAAAGCTTGTCATTTTAACCAGAGACAAAAGGAAACTTTGAAATCTTGATTTTTAACATTTGTTATTTTTCAAGACACCACTCTTAGAGGGCTTACACTCCCCCTCCTGCCCCTTACTCATTCAACACCAGTGTGCAAAACAACCCCAGGCCTTCTCTCTATTTATTTCCAGCTAGGATAAACATGGTGGGATAAAAATTGTGGTCCCTTAGGCTGTGGTTTGGTGCAGGCAGGTGTGAGGAGCAGTGCTGCCTGCCCTGGTCCATCTTGCCACGTGGGGAAGTTCTGCTGCTTCTCCCATTGCGTGCAGAGTGGGATGGAGCCACCCTGGAGCGGTGTCCTGGTAGAAGAACGACATGGAACATCTTATTCCTATTTTCCTTCAGAATTTCTGGCCTCCCCTGCTTCTTGTAAGCAGTTTCCCCTCTTTTTTTAGGTAAAGGAAAGAAATTGCTTGCTTTATTCAAAACCAGAAGTGCCTTTGGGGCTGTTCACTCAGTATTGTATTTGTGTTCCTCCCAGATGAAGGCAGGAAGGATGAATCTGACTCCATGTTCTTGAGAGCTAATTTATTATTTTATGATACTATATTATATTAAAGAATACTAAACTATACTAAAGAACACAGTAAGGATACTTACTGAATGTTAAAATGATAATAATGAAAACTCGTGTCTCTCTCCAGAGTCCTGACAGCTTGGCCCCGATTGGCCAAAGAGTGAAAACAACTCCCAGCAGAATGCAATGGAACAATCACCTGTGGGTGAACAATCTCCAAACACATTCCTAAGGAGCAAAACACAGGAGAAGCAAATCACACAATTATTGTTTTCATTTTTTCTCTGAGGCTTCTCAGCTTCCCAGTCCTGGGCTAAGGGATTTTTCAGGAAATGTGAATGCCACAACTCAGCTACAACCTTCCCCTCTTGTCCTTCAGTGCAAACTGGGTTTAACTGGGATTGATCCCAACCTTTCCCCCCTCATCTCTACACCTGCAGCAGCTTGTACAGGTGTGGTCTGGGCACAGCTTTGCCCAGCACCTCTCCCTGGAAAGGTCCTTGCTGTCCTTTGTGTCTTGAGAGGGTTAATGCATTAAGGCCGACCGAGGAGTGAAGGGGAGTTGTTTGAATCTCTGGAGCAAACTAAAACAAAAGTGACATGAGAAAAGCAGTCATCCATTGTTGCCTGATGATAGAGGAGTTTTTAAAAATCAAACGCTCTGGTATAGCCTAGCTGTGCACAGAGAAAAACCTAATTAATTATAAATAAGATGGATAAATAATTTAAATGTATCACTTATTTCTCCTTTATAGTTTAACTCATGAAAAAATCATTTCAATTAGAAATTTCAACTCAATCTGAAATGCAGAGAAGCATGATGGTTCAAGATGGATGTGAACTCCTTTATGATCTTTATGATTTTCTTTCAAAAATGTGAGCTTTCTTCTCTCTTTTCATTTGGAAACTTGGGTGATAAAAAAGAAAAAGGAAAAAGATTGCTACCAGAGCCAGAAACAAGCAAAATTTCCTTTGATAGAGTAACAGAATATATTTTTAATTTATGAATTAATAAGTATGTTGTGTGCAATGTCCAATTTGTCAAGAATTTCTTGGTTCCCTTAGAATTCATGTTAAATGCATGAAATAGATGCAGTTTCTCCCCATTAATTACAATATCCCATTTCCTCAAGAGTAACGAAAGATGATTCATTTCTCTCCTCTGGCCCTAACTGGCTCCTTGGTATTACTGATAATGGGCTTTCCCATTTATTTTTTGACCTTGTGAAACTATTTATGTTGGATTCAGCTGTGATGAATGGAGTGGGAACAGGGAACACATGGAATTAGCAGCTTCTTCTCCCCTCTACTCATGGACACCACCTCAAATATTACCCCAAACATTCTCAAGCACACTCTGCTCTACTGAAAGATCTTCAACCTTAAAAATTATGTCTGTGGTCTATAAGTATTAAAAATAATTCATGATCCTGTTATCCCTGATGCTGTTTTTTCACCCCCTCTATTCCTGTGTCTTGGTTCTAATAATTTCTACATTTAGGGCTCCATTTATTTCTCCATAGTTCTGTGTCTTTATGTCTCTGTGTTTTCCTCAAGTTTAGAGATGTGTATATATAGTAGCTGTATGCTGATGGCTCTCATCTGAAGCACAAAATATGTCCTAATTGCTTCAAATTACTGCTTTTGCTTTCAGTTAATAGTCTCCTGTTTTGTTTCAGTTTCCGCTATGCAATTTTCCTGTTCAAAATTGTATATGCAGAGTACATATATGCTTACATCTGTGGATGGCTGCAAGGGAAACATGCTGGATGTGGTGTGAAACGGGGATTTTTATTAAACTTGATTGAGATAATGTCAGGAGGAGACCAAAATCAGCAGAGATGGAATCAGAGCAGCATCTGGTGACTGTTATTGAACAGGGAGGTGTAAGGAAATCAGATTTGATTAGGCCAAGAGCTGGGGCTGCACCAAGCTTGGGGAGATCCCTGGCATCAGGGATATCTTGTTCAGCCTGGAGAGGAGAAGCTTTGGGTGACCTTATTTTGGCCTTCCAGCGCCTGATAGAGCCCAAAAGAAAGATGAAGAGAGAGACAATTTCCAGGGACAAGGGGAAATGTCTTCACTCTGACAGAGAGTAGGGTTAGATGGGATATTAGGAAAAATTTTTTGACTGTGAGGTTGATGAGGCCCTGGCACAGGTTGCCCACAGCAACAGTGGCTGCCCCATCCCTGGAAGTGTCCAAGTTCAGGGTGCCTGGAGCTTTGAGCAGCCTGGCATAGTGGAAGGTGTCCCTGCCTGTGGCACTGGAACTTTGTGATCTTTAGGTCCCTTTCAAACCCATTTTGTGATTTTATGATAAATTTGATACCTAGGAAAACAAGATGAAATGAGTTCAGCCATCTTCAGGGCAGTGAGTGATTAATATACGGACATTTTAACTCCAGAGCAATTGGTGTTAGTTTTTCTATTCCTGTTTTTTTTTTTTTTTCTGTCCTCTATCACCCTAAAACAGGGAATTTTTTGAGTATTGAGGAGTTTCATTAGTATAAAATTAATTTTATGGTTATTTTGCTTTTTAACGCTTAGACACCAAAGGCTTTGTGCAAAAAAATTTAATATTCCGGTTTCCATTTGAATTTCCGTTTTTGTATTTTCTCTTCATGATACATGGAAGTCCTGATGCCCAGCAGGTCAACTGTGCACATCTATATTTAATGATTTGATAAGCTTCTTCCACCTTTTTCTGTTCTGAATTTCCCGAGAAGAGCTTGTGAGTATGCATTTCTGATGAAGCATTTGATGGAAAAGCATTGGGATTTTTTTTCCCCCTTTCCTCATTCAAAGTACATTTAATGTGCAGATCTGGAAAGCCCAATTTTTAGCCTAATAAAAGAATCTGAGAGAGGATGGTGGGGGAAACAAGGTTTTGGAATTAAATTGAAGCTAAAAGTGTAGTAGAGAAAAAGTGCTGAAGAAAAAGCTCTTTGCTCT